>NW_024061866.1:0-721834 GCF_006381635.1 Hibiscus syriacus
TATAAAGATATCAATGTCATAAAAAAGAAAATATAAGTTATATATCATGATCATAATGTAAAATAAGAATGAGTTATAAAAATCCCCCTTTTAATATTGTAAAAGGTTAGAGATGCAAGGATAAATCAGTGTTAAATTGGATCACTCATCCCTTTTTTTTTTAAAGTGATTTATCCTTAAATCGAAAGGTGAGTTCTCCTTAGTGTATTTCCATTCAAACGTTGCTAATTTGTATTCAAAAACTTATACATTCAATAGCATCTTGTTCAAGACATTTCCTTTTGAAAAGATCTTTCTTCAAAGGCCTTTCTTTGGATATTATTACATCACAAGTACCTTTATGAAATGATCCATGCGAAAAGTCATTAACTTTGAATAAGTACCTAGATCTTCCTTATCCTGAAAAGAAAGAAGACTTTCATAAGTAAGGGAATTATTAATTATTAGTAAGTTAAAGGTATACTCCTTGTTCACATCTTTTGGATGGCCAAAAGTTATATCTTTTGAATCACAAGTTATGTTGCTTTGAATGATCATAACTTTTATTATTCCAAAAGACATTCTTTGGTTCTCCAAGGTCATGTCCTTTGATTGAAGAGTCACAACCTTTGGCAATTAAGAGATAAGTCTTTTAACTTCCATGGATCAGGTCTCTTGGTTCATCTATTTGACAAATTGTGTCTTTTAGATTGTCCTGTAAATCAAGGAAAATGTCTACAATTTCATGGTTAGAATATCGCCTTTAATCTTACGTCTTGTCAATAAGCACTCTTGGATCAAGCACTTAAAATAGGAACTTGTTTTGATTTATTTCTTTCATGTTTGACGACACCTTCCCTTTCCTCATGGCTTCAACGCTTTGTTTCATCTTGTGTTGATCACTCTGAACTTGTTTCGGTGTCCAAGGAGTAAGGAAAATCTTTTTTCCTCCATGGTTGAATGAGTATTGTTGTGGTGAAACAATCATGAATAGTTTTTTTCATATTACCATGGTCTTCCAAGAACTAGATGGTAGCATAAGAACAACATCAAACAAAACATCGTCCTTGTATTTCCAATTGAAAAAGGAAACTATCACCTGTTTGTTAACATTGAGTTCTCCTCGTTCGTTGAGCCATTATAGCTTATATGGACTCAGATGCTTCATGGTTTTTAACCTAAGCTTTTCCACCATGATTGTGCTTTCTACGTGGTACATCATCCGCCATCTATAATCATAAAACATACCTTGTCATTCACATGGCATCGGGTGTGAAAGATATTTTCTCTTTTTGGATTGTCCTCTGTCACTTGTGTACTCAAACTTCTATAAATCACCAAGATTTCTCCTTCAATGGAAGCCTCAATTTCAGTTTCTTCATTGGCATTCTTGTTTCTTTTATTCTTTAGGCTCGGACTCAATGTCTCTATTCCCACGTAAAAGCATTGAATTCCAGTTGGGGAATTGTATAGATACATGTCCTATCCCATACATTTAAAGCACCAAATGTCCCTTGAACATCAGTTGTTGTCATTGTTCACTTGTTGAGCCTTGAAAGATTTGACTTGCTCTTTTGCTAGGAGTAGAGTGGATTTCTTCAAATTGTTTTGAACCCATTTTGAAGGTATATGAATAACATTACAAGATGTATGCCTTCTTCATAGTTGCCTTTCTAACTTCATTGCCATTTACACCATTCATCTATTTCAATGTAATGGTATAACTCTAAAGTGTTGGAAATTTATGGATTAAGTCTTGTAAGAAATCTAGCAATGATTGCTTCACGATCCTCCTCAATGTTGACTCGGATCAGTGCCATTCCATTTTATTACAGTAGTCCTTCACACTCCTATGGCGTTGTCTGATATTCTGTAGTTTCTGAAACAAATCTCGTGATAATGTACAGAAATGAAATGTTTTCACATTATACCTTTCATTTCATGCCAAGTCGAGATTAGTCTTTCTCCATTCCTTATTTTGCATATAGTAACTTGATCCCACCATATCAAAGAATAATCTATGAACTCCATGGTTATCGATCTAACTTTCTTTAATCTAGAATTGTTGTGACAACTAAAAACATATTCCACTTTGCTTTCCCAATCAAGATAGGCTTTGGATCAATTTCCCTTGAAATTGAGGAGTTTTATTCTTAATGTTACTCATGTTGTCATCACAATAGCACGCCTGGTTCTTTGTAATGTTGCTTGTCTTCTTCTTCATAAAATATCTTGAATTTCATCCTCTTGAAAAGGTTTTTGTCTCATATGATCACCATTGTTTCGATCTTGATGTAGACCTTGTCGTTGATCCATATTTCATGAAGAGCATGATTTCGCCAATTAATGCTTGCATTTGTAAGTTTGGTTTACCTGTATTTTCTCTAGGAGGACTTTGAGACATTGTTAGTAATAATATTAAAGAAAACCTTACCAGCACACTCACAAAGCCTTACAATATTCACTTTAAAAAAAGTTGATAGGTCACTCCACTCAATTCTCATGTTTGCACTCGGGAATATATATTTTGGCTTTTATTAATTCCCCTGCTGGTATCACGCACTTAATTTTTCCTTTTACCACTCAATCTCTCTTATTATGTCCTTTGAAGAACTAACTCAAGATTATGGTAACAAACCCTTCAACTTGTGTGTCACTGCAATTACTTGATTAGGAGGGAAATGAAATAAAAGGTAATGAAAAACAAAGGTAAATAAAAGAATGAAGAAATGATTAGAAATGAAGAAAAGGTTTTGAATAAGAAATAAAAGAAAAGCGAAAGGGTGACTTACAAACCAATAACAATACTTACAAATTTTCCCTTCTGAGACACAATAAGGTTATCTCTTCAATAAGGATGATAATATACCTCCACTATTCCTGTTTGACTTTGCAATGCACCCTTACTTTAATTTTGTTTGCTAGAAATTTCTTTTTTTTTTGTATTTTCTTGAATCCTTTGAATTGATGAAGGATCCTTGCTTCCTTTCTTCACTTGCTTTTGTTTTTATTTGCTTTTGATGTTACACACCAAAATGCACTTGTTAATCACTTCCAACTATGCTTTGATTACTGCTTGATGTCAGCCTATCTACACCCTCAACGAAGAAGATGATGGATAGCCTTATTGATGTGCCGTCTAGGAAATGATAACAAATATTGGTCTTGACTTGATAAGTGGCTTCAATTAAACAAGGAAATGAAAAGAAATGGATTAGTATATGAATGATAAGTAGGAAATTAAATATAAATGAAATGAAAAGGGTAAAGAATGATTAGAGTTATTGCGGAAGAAGTATGGCAATGATGGTCTTCAAATGATGTTTGTTGAATACGGCCTTAATGTAGTTGAGTGCACGATAATGTAGGATGCTGAAGATGGTTGTTTGATGAGAGAATGTGATGTGATCCAATTCAGCATCAAAAATAGACTTGCATCTCCAAACTTTCTCAAAAATCAAAGGGAAAATTTCTTTAACTTAATCTTTCTTTATACTATAGTTATGATAATAACTTACATACATATTTGTAGTTATGATGATTATATTATGAATGTATGAAGTATTATTATGAACCACATATTTACATGATTATATCTTATATTATTATTTATTATATCATTCTTTTGTAGGTACATGTTCGGCCACATCATTGGAGTTGATTTAAAGCTAGCATTGGATTCATTGAGCTAAGGAAACTTGACTAGGATAACTCCGGGATAGCTTAAGGACATTTTGAGACAAATTTTTCAGCTGACCTCCGAGCTCATAGCTCACTTGAGCTGGACTTTTGAGCTATCTAGAGTCTTTTCAGCTGGAGAGTTACACCATCATCCTCCCCACACAGAGCACTACAAATATGGTCTAGGTTAAATTTTGTGAATTTATACATTTTCGCGAAGAGTTGCCAATCCGAGAAGTGCCCTTTCACAAGGAGTTGTCCTAAGACTCATAGTTATGTATTTCATCTATGGCCATCTCTTCTTCAGCTAAAACACATGGGAAGTAGCTCAAATGATGAAAGGTTACTTCACACAAATGTGTCCTTTCATAATTGGTTGTTGCCCAAATGAGACATGTCATTAGACACATGTTTGATGCCAAGTCATGCCTAACTTGCTACTCATCTTCACGCCATGAAGGAGTCCACACCATAAGCATTCTACACCATCCTGTGAGTGCCTCATGACCAGCCTACACATGTGCCAAACGTGGGAAATGGCGCCAAAGTGAAGAAGTTTCCCTATTCGACCAAACCAAGGTATTGCTTCAAAGTTGGTGCCAAGATGAACCATAGAAGACCATTCGGCCAAGGACACTTCCTTTTGAACCAAGCATCATGCATTTTCAATTTAAATCATGTACTTTACCGAAAAGGCATGCATCTATTCGGCCAAGCCTATACAAATCTATAAATAGGCTTTGGCATTTCAATTGTAACTCAACCCTTTTGATAATACAAACTCTTTGTGAGATTATTCTCTCTTCAAGTTATTTTTATAACTATATCGATTAAGCAAGCTTAATTCTTAAGTTTGTGGCGTCATTCATTCCCCTTGATACTTCTGGTTCCTATTCTTATAACTAGTGGGTCAAAGTCCTTTGATACCATCCCTTATAAGACTTATAAGAAACGGGTCTTTTCTCCTTTACAGCATTGGTTCCTTCTTAGTTTTATAAGATACTATCTATAACATCATCATCTTCCATATCACGCCTATATCATCGCCATATTTCATCTTCATTTCACGCCAATAACATCATCCTTCCGTTACCATTTCTTCACCATTAAATCATCCTTCATTTATCACAAGGCATACTTCATCACCACCATTGGAGGCCTAAGTCAACATCACTTGAAGGAGATTTATTCACACTTCTGCAGCCCATCTTTAATAACATTTCTATCCATTTTCTTTCTTATCATTTCTTTTTCTTCCATATTCCATTTTAATCATTTCTTTCTTTTAATTTTTGCAGATTACTTATTGATTCAAGTGTGGCATTTGGTGTCTCATAGATCGGGAAACAACAAGGTTGCCAACTTCTCCATTATTGAAGAAGATTGGTTAGCCTTACATCAGAATGTTAATGGAAGATGAAATAAAAGGATGGTGATGGAGATGAACAAAGATAGTATCTTAGACAAGTTAAAGAAAAAACTATACTATAGAGTGTATAGCCTCGGACTTTTCAAAATCGAATAAGGGATGGTGTTTAGGACTTAAACCCACTAGTTATGGAAACTAGGAACTTTAAGTACCATGATGTGATCCTGTCTAGCTCCAATTATCTCCATAACTTGAATACACCATGGAAGTTTTTCCCTACTATTTCTAAGGGAGTTCTTCGTTACCTTATCTTTTATTATATCGTTTATACATTATATTCTATCATAATCTTCCATTCACATTATCATATCATTGTTTCCATCCTATACATAGTTGATCATATCTTTCATGTCATTCAAATATATGCTATGATTACATATTATTTCTTAGGATATTATTATTACATGTTTCCATTTATCATTTATTATGAATACCATGTTATATGATATTCATGCATACAACATAGTAACATCATGCGCATTGCTATTTAAATATGTTAAGCATGTTAAGCATGTTAGAATTGTCTTACATTCATATTAATCATAATCTATTACATTTATGAAATGTCATCATTTTTACTCATTCATTTTTATTAGCTTATGTTGCTTTAGCTCATTTGCATGCATGCATCTATTTTATAGCTCATACATCATGAATGTCCTATGCCTTATATCCATCTTATATTTTTTTTGTATTTATTGCAAGGTACATTCAAGGCTTTCAAGTGGATATTGCATGACAGTCAGATTGATTTCCACTTTTGAACATGTTCCAGGTATATTCGGGTGACGAAGTCTCTTAACATTTAATCCTCTGTATCTTATATTTTCAACGCACTTTGAATCAAGTCAATTCGATATTGGGAACTCGAGATATGACCAGATTACAGAAGACAGTGTAGGCTGGAAATAAATACGGGATTTGCATATTAAAATGAATCAACACATTTGTGAGAAGGTATATTGGAGCATCACACACGTTGGGAATAGCTTAGTGGAGCATTTCAAAGTTAAATATACCTAAGTAGAACATTTTGGAAGACAAAACAACTTGTTGGAGCAATTGGGAGACACGACAACTCACCAAACAACTAATAAGGAATCTGGCAGCTAGTGGAACCCCAAGGAGAGCACCATACAAGTTAATAACTTGATTGCTAACAAAATATCCACTCAAGCAGCTTGGAGAAAGACCTATGCACGTCCAAGAAGCTCCATATAACCAGCAAAACTTGTTTCATGAGTGAGAATCCACTTGGCATCAAATTGAAATAATACAAATGCAATTCAGCCATGAAACCTGTTCCTAATTTTCAACTAAACCAAAACCCATTTATTCCTGATTGTTATGCATTATATTACGTCTATGTAAAGAGGCAAGGGCTGGCCAAAATACATTGTACCATTTGGCCACATTACCTCAAACCCTATAAATAGGTTTCATATTTCATTTGTAAGGCATACTTTGTTTTTAATGAAATTTATGAGAGTTTATCTCTTTAGTTCTTAATTGAACTTTATCGACTTATCAAGCTTATACTCGTGGTGTCAACCCCATCTATTTCACCCTAATACTTATGGTTCCTATCTTGTTATAGATAGAGGGTCAAAGCGCTTATTACCACCCCTTAAACAAGTAATATAAAGTATCGGTCTTTGTTCTTTAACATTGGTTATTCTATGAGTATTTTTAGGATACTACCTATCATTTTCATCTCCATCATAATCGTTCCACTTCCATTACCATACTATATCATTTCCATTAAACATACTACCACATATATATTTATATTCCGCTGCCTTATCTATCTATCCATACCATTACTTCCATTTAATCATTCTATTTTAAGCTTTTTGTTTGTACAGGATCCTTGTTTCTTTCCTAGATCGAAACAAATCAAAGGTACAACCTCATCTTCTAACGAATGCTAGGTTGGACTACATCATATCAAGTGAAAGAAGTGATGCCACAAGTATAAAGAATTATACTTACTTAATCGATATAGTTCTTAAAAGAACTTGAAGAGAAATTTCTCACAATATAAGTTTTATATATCCAAAGTTGTGATGCGATCATACCAAGGACCAAACATCTTCTTCAACACATAATCACTTCATGGATGTTCTACCTTGCTAATTCTAAGGGAGTTTTACCTTATTTTATTAATTATTTGCTCATTTATCCTTTATATGTGTTATTAGCATGCTTTTACATTCTAAACTATGCATGAATATTCATATATTGTTTTATGTTTGCATCCTATATGATATTCATGCATGTCATATCTCTTATTAGCTTGTTTTATGCATATGTTACACATTCCTTCTGTCATCATATCAATTGCATTATTATATTAGCCATGGAATCATGTGTTACATTAGAATGTTACTTATTACTTATTCATTACCTTGAACATTGTAACTAATATACATTTTGTATTTAGTGCAAGGTACATTCAAGGCAATCCAATGGACAATGTACGTTAGTCAGATTGATCGCCACTTTTGAACACGTTAGAAGTATATTTGGGTGATAAAGTCTGCTTAACATTTAATCCTCTTTCTCTTATCTTTCCACTAACTTTTAATTGTATCATCCGATATTGGGAGATCAATATGCCTAGATTACTAAAGATAGTGCATGCTGGAAATAATACAAGATTTGCAACCATTCATCTCCTTCAAAGGATTTATGCATGAAAGGCATTAATGGAGACATGCATGGGCGAGAAAAGAATATTAAAATTAATCATAACATTTTTGAGAAGGTGCAAGGTATCGTTCAAAGGCTTTTAAGGTCATCCATTCATGCATATTTATGCAAGAAGCCAAATAGTCATGTTCACACAAGGGGGAAGAATTCCAGCCAAGATACATTCATGAACATTCATCCATAGAAGACAAGCTGATGCGATCATGCCAAGGACAAACTTCTTAACCACATGATCACTTCATGGACATTCTACCATGTTGATTCTAAGGGAGTCTTGCCTTATTTTAATATTTATTTACTTATTTATGAATTACATGTCATGTGAATATGTTTATCTTATTCTTAATTATGCTTAAATGTTATATGCTGTCATTTATATGTATAATATATGATATAAATGCATGACTTATTAATTCACATCTTTCTATAACTCATTCAATGCATACGCATTCATAGTAAGCTCATTTGCATTTATAACATAGGTGGCAGAATGCATTCATAATTATAATAGCTCAATTCATATATAATTTGTTTACATACTTTGTCTAGGTACATTGGATGCTAAGTAGACTAAAGGCAATTGAAGAGTTGGATGGACAGTTCACGCCAGTCAAATTGATCGTCATTTTTGAACATGTTCCAAGCATATTTGGGTGCTAAAGTCTTCTTAACATTTAATCCTCCATCTCTTTTCTTTCCAACGAACTTTGAATTGTATTAATCTAATATTGGGAGCCCAAGATATGCCCTGATTACTGAAGATAGTTCAGGCTGGAAATAAGTACGGGATTTACAACCAAATGAAGAGCCATGTTCACACCTGATGCATTTCCACCTTCATGAATCCATTTATGGCGTGTACATTCATACAAGGAGGCTAAAGTACTTGTTCACATTCAAGGGAGATGGATGCATTATTTTTCGAACTCATTCATCAAATCCAAGTGCATGAAGGGAGCCTATGAGTCACGTTCACACTTGGTGCATGCATTCCAAAGGGGGCCGAACATAAAATGAAACATTCCCCAAAATTCATGCAAGGAAATTAACCAACATGTTCACATCAAGAGAGGATGAATTTGGCTATGAAGATGTATTCACTTAAATGGATGAACATTCATTTATTTTATTAGTCCATGAACTTGCATAGGTGTACATTGTATCTACTTAAGGATGAACATTCATCCATGAATGTTCAATCATTAAATCTTGTATGTGCATCCTAGACATCTCTTAGGCCTATAAATAGCTTTCCATTTCATTTGTAAAAAACCAATTCACTTTGTTTAATCAAATATTTGTGAGAGTTTCTCTCTTTAGTTCTTAAGTGAACTTTATCGACTTATCAAGCTTATGCTTGTGGCGTCACCCTGATACTTCTGGTTCCTATCTATTTATAGATAGTGGGTCAAAGTCCTTGTTTACCATCCCTTAAAGAAGCAATATAAAGTCTGGGTCTTTGTTCTTTAACATTGGTTCTTCTTTGAGTCTTCTTTGAGATACTACTTTTCATATTCATCTCCATCACCTTCATTCTACTTCCATTACCATACTTCATCATTTCCTTTAAACATATAACCAACTTATCTATATTTTCCCCTGCTATATTTATCTTTCCATTTCATTACTTTCATTTAACCATTTTTTTAGCTTTCTTGTTGTGCAGGATACTTGTTGCTTTCCTAGATCGAAACAATCAAAGGTACAACCTTGACTTCACCATCCATCCAAATGAGGCTAGGTGAATTGTATCATATGGTAATCAGAGCTAAGGTGGATTGCAACAAGAACAAGCAAAAACAACATCCTACCATTCAATAAAAAAAATCAAAAGAGAAGTGTCAAAAGAAAAAATCAGCAAGTTAATATCAACATCAACAAGGGATACCAAGTGAAAAAAAAATCTTTGCATAGTAAGTGAACCTTTCTTTATTTTTATTCCTTTTATAAGACCACCATTCATTATTTAATCTTTCTACCTTTCTATTTTTTCCTCTAGACTAACGAACTTTTCAGCCGACGTCCATAGCACTTGAAAGGTCTCGAGTTAGTTCTTTAAGAACTATACAAGATAGGAATGAGTGGAAAAAGGCTAATCAAGTGTGTGAGATCAGAAGGGGAATTACAAAAGCCAAAGACATATTCCCGATTGAAATACGAGTTCTTGAGTGGAGTGACATCATAATTTTTTTTGGAGTGACCGCGAGGTTTTGTTGTGTGAAATTTGGTAAGGTCCTAATTTTCACATTTCAAATTGTTTTTACTAACAATGATATTTGATCTTTATTCTTCCCAAGCAATGGAGAACATTTAGCAAATAGAGAATGCATTTCATACTCATTGCCATGTAAATGGTAAAGATGGAAAAGTATGTCTTGTAGCCATTAATAGTGGAAGTTGTGCAAATCTTGCAAGCACATACATGGTCGAGAAGTTGGGTCTTATAACATTCAAACATCCCAGTCCATATGTTTTTCAAGGATTTAATGAAGATGAAGAGTTAGAAGTCATAGAGCAAGTACTTGTGCCCTTTTCAAGTATTGTGTGATGTTGTTTCCATGAATTCAAGCCATCTTCTTTTCGGACGAACTTGGCAATTTGACAAGAAGGATACTCGCGATGGATTTTCCAATAAGTATTCATTTCAACATCAAGGAAGAAGAATCACATTGGTACCAATGTTTCCAAATCAAGTGCATGAAGACCAAACTCAACTGAAGAAAAACATTGAAGAATATCATGAGAAAAACAAGACATTTGGAGTTGAAAATAAGAGTGTGGTTTTTCATGAGAAAGCCATTAGAGTAATTAAAGATGAGAGTAAGAGCATTGAGAATGAAGACGAGTGTGTTGCAAAACATGAGCATGAGAGAAACGAATGTGAGGAGAAGGAAGTTTTACTCTCTACTAATCAATCTTTTCTTCCTATTCTTTCATTTGATTTGCAGGTTATTCCAAAGGACATACCATTGCAAATTGATGAATCACATTTTTCCATTGAAGTTCCAAAAGTTTAATATTTGGTATTCCAAAACATGTGCTCTTTGACATTCAAAGTATGTTCATTCTACATTCAAAGTTCAAACAGCCTTATGAAAGGGAAGTTTCAACGAACCAAATTCCATTCATGAACTTTAATGAATCTTGTACATTCATTCACATTGTTAATGATGTTTCATGTTCTATCTTATTTCTATTTTACATCACATTGAATCATTTACATGGAAGTGTTCTTTCTTGTGATCATCAATTCAAGGAAAAGAAACGAGCATTATCCAATTATTCAAGATTCATAATGTGGAAGGGTACAAACACTAAAGTTGGCATGCCTTACCTACTTAAAGGATTCAAAGAAATTCATGCATACCCTAATAGGCATAATGATCTTCATTCATCATTTCTTACACCAATGGATCAATCAATGACAAAAGTCTTCGATTTGAGGACAAATCGCTCTAAGAAGGGGAATGATGCGATCATGCTAAGGACCAAACTTCTTCAACACATGATCACTTCATGGACATTCTACCTTGTTGATTCTAAGGGAGTCTTGCCTTATTTTATTATTTATTTACTTATTTATGAATTACATGTCATGTGAATATGTTTATCTTATTCTTAATTATGCTTAAATGTTATATGATGTCATTTATATGTATAATATATGATATAAATGTATGACTTATTAATTCACATCTTTCTATAACTAATTCAATGCATATGAATTCATAGTTAGCTCATTTGCATTCATAACATAGGTGGGAGAATGCATTCATAATTATAATAGCTCAATTCCTATCTAATTATTTGTTTACATACTTTGTCTAGGTACATTGGATGCTAAGTAGACTAAAGGCAATTGAAGAGTTGGATGGATAGTTCACGTCAGTAAGATTGATCGTCATTTTAGAACATGTTCCAAGCATATTTGGGTGCTAAAGTCTTCTTAACATTTAATCCCCCATCTCTTATCTTTCCAACTCACTTTGAATTGTATAAATATGATATTGGGAGCCCAAGATATGCCCAGAGTACTGAAGACATTGCACGCTGGAAATAAGTACGGGATTTACAACCAAATGAAGAGCCATGTTCACACCTGATGCATTTCCACCTTCATGAATCCATTTATGGCGTGTACAATCATACAAGGAGGCTAAAGGACTTGTTCACATTCAAGGGAGATGGATGCATTATTTTTCGAACTCATTCATCAAATCCAAGTGCATGAAGGGAGCCTATGAGTCACGTTCACACTTGGTGCATGCATTCCAAAGGGGGCCGAACATACAATGAAACAGTCCCCCAAATTCATGCAAGGAAATTAACCAACATGTTCACATAAAGAGAGGATGAATTTGGCTATGAAGATGTATTCACTTAAATGGATGAACATTCATTTATTTTATTAGTCCATGAACTTGCATAGGGGACGTACATTATATCTACTTAAGGATGAACATTCATCCATGAATGTTCAATCATTAAATCTTGTATGTGCATCCTATACATCTCTTAGGCCTATAAATAGCTTCCCATTTCATTTGTAAAAAACCAATTCGCTTTGTTTAATCAAATATTTGTGAGAGTTTCTCTCTTTAGGTCTTAAGTGAACTTTATCGACTTATCAAGCTTATGCTTGTGGCGTCACCCCTATCTATGTCACCCTGATACTTATGGTTCCTATCTCTTTATAGATAGTGGGTCAAAGTCCTTGTTTACCATCCCTTAAAGAAGCAATATAAAGTCTGGGTCTTTTTTCTTTAACATTGGTTCTTCTTTGAGTCTTCTTTGAGTTACTACTTTTCATATTCATCTCCATCACCTTCATTCTACTTCCATTACCATACTTCATCATTTCCTTTAAACGTATCACCAAATTATCTATATTTTCCGCTTCTATATTTATCTTTCCATTTCATTACTTTCATTTAACCATTTTTTTTAGCTTTCTTGTTTGTGCAGGATACTTGTTGCTTTCCTAGATAGAAACAATCAAAGCTACAACCTTGACTTCACCATCCATCCAAGTGAGGCTAGGTTGAACTGTATCACAAGCCATAGAAGACAAATCAACATGTTAACACATGGGAGGAAGGATTCAACCATGAAGATACATTCATGAAGATTTATTCATTTAATTCATCATACATTCACCATTGACCGTACATTATATTTCCCTAAGGGATGAAAATTCATCCATGAATGTTCAATCATTAAATCTTGTATGTGCATCCTATACATACTTAGGCCTATAAATAGTTTAGCTTTCATTTTGTAATGCACCAACTTTCTTTAATCAAAACTTGTGAGATTTTATCTATTTCTAGTTATTTAAGAACTATATCAACTTATCAAGTACTCTTGTGCTTGTGGCGTCACCTATCTTATATCCATCTTGATACTTATGGTTCCTATCTCTTTATATATAGTGGGTCCAAGTCCTTTCTACCACCCCTTAGAGATTTGTAAGGCTGGGTCTTTTCTCATTGTAGCACTGTTTTTTCTAAGATACTATCTATCATCTTCCATTTTCTTTCAAAAACTCAACCATAACCATATCATCATTCTAGCATATAAATACTTCTCTAAATCCTTTCAAACATATCATCATCTTCATTTATTCCACTTCCATTTTTTTTCTTACAAACCTATTCATTCATGCTTAACAATTTTCTTTTAAGTCTTCTTATTTCAGGAACACTTGCTACCTTCCTAGGTACTACAATCAAAGTGAAAGTCTTACCTCACCAAGTGGAGTAAGGTGTACTTGTATCATATGGTAATCAGAGCTAAGGTGGAAGCAAGCAAGTTGTGAAGTGTTGTTCAAACGAATTAAGGAAAACTAAAAGGAAAAAGAAGCGTTATTAAAAAAAATTATTGAAAGAAACGTGCAAAAATAAGAAAGTCAAAGAAAATAAAAAGTCAAAGCAAGAAAGCAAAGAAAAAGTGAAATCAAAAGGTGATATACAACAACAATTACAAGCAAACCTGAAGCCATTTTCAAGAATTTGATTGTGGCTAGGGAAGGTTGTAAGTGTGATTTGATATAGACCAGCCTGTTTCTTCTATTCTTAACGTCCTCACCATGGTGGCATATGGGAGTCTTCTCAATCTCTTTTATTGGTCTTTTCCTTAGTTTACAATTTACAAAGCTACATCATATTTAGATATATATTAATCTATGCTTTAAACATTATATTATATGATTTATATTTCATAATATATATAGCTTATCTTATAACATATAATAAACATATATTCATCATTAAATGAAGCATACTTAATATATATGTTATATGCATCACATCTTTATATTATATAAGTACTTAAGTTATATTTTAATATAAGTTTTTTATTCCTTTTGTAGGAATCAATGTATACAACAACTTGGGAGCTAAATTTGAGCTTAACTAAGGACAAGGAGCTAGGAAATCTTACATAGGATTACTCAAGAGATCATAAAGAACAAATGGTGAAAAGTTGTTTGTTGCCAACCTTTTCCAAGTGAGCTCATAGCTGGATTGAACTGAAGATTTGAGCTACAAAAAGACATCAATTCAGCATGGGACTTGAATAGACATCATCCATGGCCAAGGGACATCAATTATGTGAAAAGTCATTTTTTCTCAAATTGTGCCTTTTCTCGAATAGGTTCATTTTTGAGTCATGCCATTTCACTATGAGCTTCCAAATAAACCAGCATGTTAAGAAGCATCAATGAAAGTTCATCATCAGCTCACTTACCTTACAACATACCTTTCCATGAAGAGGTGCCATCCAAGCATCATGTCCTTTCATAAAAGTTATGCCATGGAAGGTCACCATTGAAGATAGGTGTGCCTTGGTGATGTTATTTCAGCCAAAAGATACTTAAATCATGAAGAGGCACGAGGAGTACCAAGGAGACTATTCGGCCATGCATGAGGAGACATCTAGAGTAGACGGTAATGTGAACAAGCATCTCATGATTCATCAAAAATGGGTGGCAACATGAACCAACACCTATGTAACCATTCAAAACATTGTAACTCCTTAAAAAGTCATCTAGCCTTGCCAAAACACCATGTAGCTATTCGACCAAACCCTTTTCTAGCCTATAAATAGGCTTTGGTATTTCATTTGTAACTCAACCCTTTGATAATATAAACTCTTTGTGAGAAATTATCTCTTCAAGTTCTTTAATAACTATATCGATTAAGCAAACTTTCTATGTTTGTGGCATCAACCACTGCCATTGATATTTTGAGTTCCTAGTTCTTATAACTACTGGGTTCAAGTCATTTCATACCATCCCTTATTTAAGTTTATAAAGAACGGGGTTAAACTTTATATAGTTTTGCTTACTCTTTGGCTTAATTTAGAACTATCTGACCATCACAATTTTCCATCACCTTCACGCCTATATCATCATCATTCTATTCCCATTTCTTCGTCATTGAATTATCCTTCATTCATCAACAATGCATACGTCGAACAATATCATTTGGAGGCCGAATTCATCATCCCTTGAAGGATACTTCTACAACACTTCTGCATCCTACCTTTGATAACATTTCTTTCCATTTCATTTCTTATCAACTCATTTCTTTCATAATTTATTATTTCCATATAATCATTTCTTTTTTTATATTGTGTAGATTACTTATTAATTCAAGTGTAGTATTTGGTTTCTCTCTTAGATCGGGAAACAACAAGGTTGTCAACTTCTCTATAATTGAAGAATCTTGGATAGCCTTACATCAAGCGATATTCAAAGCTTAGTTGGATTTACATACAAATTGTTGTAACAAGAAGAAAAAGAAAGAAGAAAAAAAGAGAGAAAAGAAAAGACTCTTACACCAAATTTGGAGTACAAAAAGAAAAGAAAAGAAAAGAAGGAATTCAAAAGCAAAATTCAAGTAAAAGAAAAAGTGAAGAAAAATTGCAATCCATTCAAAAGGAAACACATTACAATCTGCCCAACATCAAACTTGAAGGATGCATCCTTGTTGTTTCTTGTGAAGGAAGATAGTAAGTGTTGCAACTTGGGTTGTAAGTTATCTTCATCATATTCTTTATTTCATTTCCTTTACTTTCATATTTCCCTATACATTACATTATCTCTTCTTACCCATTCTATCCTACCTTTACCATATCAATTTCTATACTAACCATTTGTTTTAGTCGACACACAAACAAAGAAACTTACTCAACCTTGAGTTAGTTTTATAAAGAACCCACAATAGAGAATTAAGCAGAAAAAGGAAAACGAGAGGGTGAGATCAGAAAAAGCCAAAAACATATCCCCGAGTGCAAACACGAGTGTGAGTGGAGTGAAGTCTTAATTTTTCTTTAGAGTGACCAAGTGAGGCTTTTGTGAGCGTATTGGTAAGATTTTAATTTATTTTTATTTCACTAACCATGTCACAAGAGTTGGTTGATTGTCATACAGCTTCAAGACAAGTGCTTGTCGTTAAAAAGGCTTTAAGCACTCAAATTCAGTAAGATGACCAAAGAGAAAACATATTTCACACTCGTTGTTATGTAAACAACAAAGTTTGTTTCTTGATCATCGATGTTTGGAGGAGAACCCATGACGCCTAAGAAGATGCACATGACCAGCCTTCATCCTATGCACAAGGTTCCACCACAAGGCTTCCTAGAACCCCATGTGTGTGCCCATGTGATCAGCAACCATGTACCATGCGTTTGAATTCCACTAGGCGCACTAAGAAACCAACAAATATAACCATTCGACCAAATACCATGCTAATTCATTTAGGTGCCAAATTGAGAATGAACAAGGATTATTTGACGAAGGCTTCTGACACTCCATTCCCATGGAAACATCACCTATTCAACTAGATTATTTTCCAAGTAATTATGTATTTTTAAAGAGACACAAGGTTGGCTGAACCACCATGTATCCATTCGACCATGTCCCTTCATTTCTATAAATAGGCTAGTGTTAATTCTTTGTAATGACACCTTTCATATATTTTATTCAAGTGAGATTTATCTCTTTTTCTCAAGTCCTTGGCGACTTTTATTGACTTATCAAGTATTTCTATACTTGTGGCGTCCATCATTTTCCATTTGATACTTGTGGTTCCTAGATTATTATCTAGTGGGTCCTAGTCCTTTCTAACACCCCTTAAATAAACTTATAATGTTGGGTCTTTGCTCTCCTATAGCATTGGTTATTCCTTAGTTTATTTAAGATACTATCCTACCGTTTCCTTTGTTTCATAAGGCCAAACAATTTCTATATCAACCATACTTCCGCAACCAATTCTCATATCAGAAAATATCCTTCCATATTTCCCTACATCAACTACCAATCCACTCTGTTCGAGCCATTCACTTACTTGTAGGTTGTTTTGCTTCCTTTCTAGATCCACAATCAATTGAAGGTATCAGCACCTTACATCATAAGTTTTATCTTGTAGATGGTTTTCTATTTTGAATGAATAGGTTGTGCATACCGTAAGGATCATTGTGAGAATTTATAGTCTATATGATATAGGCTGATCTACCCTTGATTGTGGATCTAGTGGAGAGCAAGCACCTGCAAGAAGATTGGTTAGTGGTAAATAAAAAGTGTTAATAGTAGGTTGATTTTATATATATGAATGGATTCGAAAGGGTTATTGAAATGACAATGGTTTGTGCTTAAGAAATAGGGGAAAATTGTATGATAGTGTCTTAAATAGACTAAGGAAGAACCAGTGCTATAAGAGAGAAAAGACCCCAACCTTAAAAGTCTAACTAAGGGGTGTAGAATCGAACTTAGACCCTCTATCTATAATAGAGATAGGAACAATGAGTATCAATGGAAATAGAAGAGGTTGACGCAACAAGCACCTAAGTGTCTTGAGAAGTTGATAAAAGTTCAAAAGAACTTGTAAAGAGGACAACCACACAATAAATTGATTTCAAGCAAAAAAAAAATTTAAATGGCAAACTAATGGCCTACTTATAGTTTTTAAAGGTTTTAGGCGGAATGGATGCATGATGGTTCGACTAAGGTTGAAATCCCTTTAAAAATATATGATTTTTTTCATGAAAATACATGACTTTAATGAATATACATACTCTTGGATGGTAAGGTGTTGGTTCAGCCCTAAGGATGTTTTGAATGTATTTTGAAGTTACTTGGCATCATAATGAAGATGAATGAGTCTTTGGCCCAGTAGAAAGCTTCCCTTGGTGTTTGGCACCTATTTGATGTCACATGGAATGCACATGCTTGAATGATACACATGGAAGCCTTCTTAAATGAACATGGGTCTTCATATAATGCTTTGGCGAGGATGCAATCATAGGATGATGTCTTTGAAGTCCATGGGCAGCCTAGATATGAACTAGCTTCAAGGTAAAGCTAGGTGAGTGTCTTGGTAGCTAACTAGGTGAGCTATATCTTGATGAACTCAAGTTAGTTAGCTTTGGTCTTCTCATCTCCTCAACTACTCTCCTAGCTACTTATAGCTACCTTTAGTTTACTTTTCTGCAACTTGGTCCAAAGTTCCTCTCCATCTAGGTTCAGCTACATGCTAGCTCCTCCAGCTAAGTTAAGCTCCTTATGTGATGAAATGAGCTGCCATAACATTCATGAGCTAGTGTGTTGTTATGCTTGTCCTTTTAGCTAACCAAGCTTCCATAATATGCCTTGCTTTGTGCTTCACCTATAGGAATCAATAAACAAATCGAGAAAGTAATGTGTGAGCTCAATTAAGGTAAAATGCATGCTACCATGAGGTGTTTGAGTGACATGAGATATGAAGGATTATATAGAAGCTAAGAAAACATGTATATGAGCTAGATAAAAGGCATAGGACATTCATGAGCTTTAAGAAAACATATATGAGCTAAGAAAGTGATGTATACATGCAAATGATCTAAGGAAATATGGATGCAAAGCTAGTGAGCTAATGTAAACATAACATGAGCTAGAGTAACATGACATGAGCTAATGAATGAATGAATACATGCTACCATAACATGTAAATGATATGAAAACATAATAAATGAGTCTAAAACATATGTAAAACATAATATAAACTAGATAAAGAGGTGAAAACATATATTATGCAATAAAATCATATAATATGCAAGTAAATGATAACATATGATTATTCAAGCATAATATAAGGTGCAAAAGCATGCTTATAACATTAAATGATGTATATACAAGATAGTAAAGGATAAAGTAAGGATGATTTCCCTTAGAATCATCTTTGAAGAACGTTCAAGGTGTGATCAAGTTATGGAGAAAGTTGGAGCTAGCTTGGATTATATCATCCCCTTTCTTTTAAGTGATTTCTCCTCAAATTAAAGAAGTTTCTCATTAAAGACCTTCTTGACGTATCAAGGATTGAATCCCTATGATGTCCTCCAAAAGATGCTTCAGATGAAATGTTAAACCTATTGGCTTTAATCTGCAAAACAAAAGAAAAAAAAATCTTGAGTTGAATCATCACGTTTGTTGGCAAAGGTACAAGTCCCGTGAAATTCTTCTATGGTAACTTCACATCCTTTGATTGGAGGACACAACTTTTGGGAACCATCACATCTTTTAGTTAAAGTACTAATCATTTGGACTCCTCATTTGCTTGAATCATCACAATGCTTGAAAAAGGTTTCTAACTCTTCAAATGCTCCATTTGATTCCTCGTGCCTCTTGGAATAGGCTTTGGTATTGAATGGAATCACATCTTGTTCCAAAACATTATGTTCCTTTGAAAAGGTATGTATCTCTTCATTTTCACTCCTTGAATCATCATGATGGTTAGTGAAGAATCTTGACTTTTTATCTCATTCAAGTAGGTGGATAATGTCAATTCTTTAAAGCTTTGTGCTCTTCCATATAATGGCCTTTGAAAAGGTGGATAATGCTTGCTTCATACCCTCGTATTGGTTGAATTTGATGTACCAATCAAACTCAAAAACACAAATGATCTTGAAACCATAGATTGATAAGATAACACCAAAGACATTAATCAAATTGCAGCAAATTAAATCAAAGTTAGTAAAAAAAAACTAATAAGATGAATGGAAATAGCAAATCGGGGTATATGTTTAATGAGATTTGGTTACTTAATGAAGGAAAACTTCATTGGTTGCTCAATTTCCTACAATGTACTATCAATGATCCCAACTCTTGACACTTCACGTGATACATTTTTTGAACGTCAAGCGGCATAATTGTTGGAATATCAAATGACATGTCTTGTGGATCACCGAAGGTCATGACTATCGGTTCTTGAAAAGACATGTTTCTTGAATCTTCAACTTGAAGTGGCATGTCTCCTGGATTATTCTACAAACAAATTAAAAAATAGGAGAAAGAGTATGGTTAGATAAAAAAATCACTCTCTTTTTCTTTTCTACACTCACTTTCCCCTTTGTCCCCAAATTCAATATTTTCATCTCTCCCATTTTCAACTCCAATTTTTTTTTTTAACTTGCTCCACTTTTACTTGTTTCTCATGTAAAACTTCTTCCATGTCATTCTTTTTGGGTTGCTTCTTCACGGATTCAATGTTTTTCTTCAGTTGAGTTTGGTCTTCATACAGTTGATTTGGAAACATTAGCACCAATGTGATATTCTTTTCATTATGGATAAATGAGAAGTGATTGGTAAAGCCATCATGCATTGCTCATTTATCAAACTGCCAAGGTCGGCCGAAAAGAAGATGGCTTGAGTTCCTGTGAACAACATCATACAAGAATTCATCTTTGTACCTTCCTATTGAGAATGAGACAAGTTCTTGTTCAGTGACTTTTAACTCTTCTTCATCATTCAACCATTGCAATTCGTACGGGATGGAATGTTTGATCGTTGTAAGACCCATCTTTTTTACCATATATGAGCTAGAAAGGTTTGCACAACTTCCACCATCTATGGCTACATGATAGGGAAGATGTGGTGCATTAATGAACGTTTCTCTTGTTGAAGAATCAAACCTAGAAGGCTCTAGACTAGATGAAGAACAATGGGGAATAAAAAGAGGAAGGTGACGGCATCAACTAGGATTCTTTAGGGTTTCTTTTAGGGGCTGAAAATAAATTAAGGAACAATATTAGAACAATATAAAAAAAGATAAATAACTTAAAATAAAGTATGATAATCAAGAAATCAAAAGATCTCCCTTGTAAAGGTGGATGCCAACCGTGATGATGGTGCGGATCGATTTGTGGAAAATAGATGTATAATGTCCTATCGAGTCCTCCTAGTCGCAATGAAAAGGCAAACACGATAATATGGTTCTAACTAACCCTCCTAGTCACGATGAAAAGGAAAATTGGAGTGTGAAGATTAATCTCTTTCACAAGAACTTGAAAGAACTCTAGGAGAAGAAGCATCGAAGGCATAAGACAATTAGCACATGCAAAAACGAACTCTCATTGTATTATTAATCAAATAAATATGTTTTACAAAGTTGAATGAAGCCTCCCTTTATATAGGGGCTGGGTTCTAATGGTCCTAAATAACTAATGAATAAAATAATAACAAATTAAACATGTCTTAACTCTAATTCATAATAAATAATAATAACTAAAATAATGTTTGAACTCAAACTTAATTCCTAATAAATAATAAATCTAATCCTAAAAGATAATGCATCATCCTATATTAAATTATATTACAAATAATCAATATAAATATTGGAAATTCGTTATATTTACAAAATCACGTATTAATCTCGTATAGGAATTTCTGCATGTGTTATCTTCACTATGAACGAGTATCACAAGACATACTTTACCATTTACATGGCAACGAGTATGAAATGCATTCTCTCTTTGCTGATTGTACTCTTTTTCTTGTGAATATGAAAGATCAAGTAACATTGTTAGTAAAAATATTTGAAATGTGAAAAAGGACCTTACCAATCAAACTATCACAAAACCACTCTTAGACACTCCAGACCAAGCACTCACGGTGGAAGAAGAAGAAGGAGAAGCTAACTTCCAGAGTTCTCTGGTTTTTTCTTTTTCTCATCTACATGTGTAAATATATAACACCATCTTTACTAATCAATCCCACTCACATAATTTCCAATTAAATCCCTAAACCTTTCAATTTTTTGAAATCAAACCTCAAAGTTTCAAAACTTACATTTTAGTTACTAATCCGGTTTTGGGATGTTACACTTATCATCACGTAGGAGCCGAGCCATCCTTAGATAGCCAGAATTCCTCATCGTGTAAGAATCGTGTTATCTCAATTATCCCTAAACATAACCAGACGTCCTAATCACGAAGGAACATTGTCAGATCTAGTCTAATCTCCCATGAATGAATAGTTGAGTAAATACATCTTCAAAATTTATCTAACTACCCGAAAAAGAGGAACATTTCAAAGTTCGATCTCCACGGAAGAGTAGTGGACAGCTGTCGACAGTCATTTTTGTTCGTGTTTATGCATTTATATTATTATTATATTATTATTATTAGTATTATTAATAAATAATAAATTTATTACAGTGGCCATTTAAAAATCATACCATGGCCTAAATACAAAACAAGCTGGAAGCCCATTTAGAAATCCCATTTACAAGAACACGAAGACCTAGACTCGAAGACAAATCAGAGGTCCAGACTGGAGTTGACCTGAAGCAAATCTGACCCATCTAATCAGAAGCCCAACAAGCAGGCGTGAGAAGCCCAAACCCAGCAGCTAGGGTTTCCCACATCTCAGCTCCATCCGCCAGTAAATCTCAGCCATCAGATCAAGATAGAGATCCAAGCGTCCATATTCATCCAACAGAAACCCTAGGGTTTCATTACAACCCTATGCTTATTCCGGCCGCCACCTTAGGTTGATGATGAGCTCACCGTAGCCGCCTCCAGTTGCTTCAGTCAGTAGTAGCCACCTAGCCGTCACCTTACCGTCGTATCTAGAAGATCTGGGTGCATTTAATGCACCTAACAAATTAACTGAACACATCATCGGCCCTAGGGTGAGTCACCACCATAGCTTTGGTGACTCACCAAATCTTCATCATTACGAATAACTATAGGGGACTATAAAAAGGCCATCGAACCTGCAAGAAAAAAAATAGAGAGAGAGAAGAGAAACGAAAAGAAAGAAAACTCTACAAACACAACGATTCAGAGTAACCAGTAGACAACCGAAAAGAAAATAATGGAGAGAAGACTTACCCACGACCGTAGGAGAATCCACATATCATCGGAGAATCAAAACATCGAAGGTAAAAAACATATATCTACCGCGTATGGTGGGTTTTTAGGAATAATAGAGGCCATATTCGGATTTAGGGTGAAAAGGGGGTCATTTCAGTGTATTTTTGGGAACTCCGAATACCATGAACGGTGGCCAGCGGTGGCTATCGGTGATGAAATGGGGTGGCTGACCGATAACCTATTTCCCTCCGATAAGGGAAATCTAGAGTGAATCGAGAGCTTCTCTATCTTATAGAGAGAAGCAAAAGAGAGAAATTAGAGGTTTAGATCTCTAAAAGTCAGTTAAAGGGTATTTATACCCTCCCTGAAATGAAGTCATATAAGGAAGGGGCTTCTGTGTAATTTATGCATGGGTAAATTACATCAATGGTCCTTGTGTATTATAATCTTTATAATTTAGTCACTGAAATAATGTTTGATGTGATACAATTCAACATCATGTTTATATTGGCTATTCCAACCATTCAAGGAAAGAAACTTTCTAACTTTATACATAAAGATGCTTATTTCATATGCTATAATATATTTATTTTCATATATATATATATATTATATCTATAGCTATTATGATAATAATTTATTCATTAATATATGAGATATAAGTTATTATTATATGCTATAGCACACATTTCTATCTTATACATATTATATAAGTTCATATACTTAACTTAATTCTTTATAAGTGTAGGTACATTCGGTCATAACTTGGGAGCTATATTGGAGCTAAATGGAGCATGCAACAGCAAGGAAACTTACATGGAGATGTTTAAGAGAGCATAAGGAACTTTTGGTGAAAATTTGTTCGGAGGCCTGTGAGCTCATAGCTGTAATTGAGCTGAAGATTTGAGCTACAAGATGACCTCATTTACTGGGGAGCTGCACTATCATCATCACCACTTAGGACACTTCAAATATTTCCTAAGTCAAAAATTTGTGAAATTGTACCTTTTCGTGAATAGTTACCACCTCAAGAGGTACCTTTTCACAAGGAGCTGCCATAATGTTCACCATGCTACAATTCACCTATGGCCAGCTCAGCTCTAGCTCATTCACACCAGAAGTAGCTTAAACATGAAGGGTTACCTTTCCAAACATTGTGACCTTTCATGAATGATGTTGCCCATTAAGATGCACTTTCATCTATGAGCACGTTGGTGAAGAGATTGCAACCATTTGAGGCTTAAATCACCAAGAGACATGAGATAGAACTCCATGTCTATTCGTCCACACCACATGCCTTGCACATGAGAGCTTTGGTGCCAAACATGAGGAGGCACATCATCATTCGGCCAAGGGAGGTGTCTATGGCACCAAGATGAACAAACATGTACATTTGGCAAAGGGAGATATCTCCCCACCCCTTTTCTGAAACATCAAGGCCCTTCATGAAGGGTTAGCCGAACCATCACCAAGCCAAGGGACTTCTGTTTTCATTTTGAATCATTATGTACTTTCTTAGATACATGTACTAAGCCGAAACACTATGTAACCATTAGGCCAAGCCCCCTCATTTCCTATAAGTTGAGAGGCTTGCCTACATTTGTAATCATCTCATCTCATATATTAAAAAAACTCTTGTGAGTTAATTTTTCTTCAAAGTTCTTTGTGAACTTCATCGATTAAGCAAGTATAATTCATATACTTGTGGTATCATTCCTTTCACCTTGATTACTAAATTCCTAGATTGATATCTAGTGGGTTGAAGACACTATCACCACCCATTAAGGAAGTTTGTGAAGATCGAGATTGTGCTTCATAGAATAGTTTCCTCTTTGGCGTGTTCGAGATAGAACATCACCACCATTGCTATTTCATCATCAACCATCATCAACATCCTTCATCAAGACCATCACATACTTCATACTTCTGCAACCATCTCTTTTCTATCTTTATTTCATTTCTTTCTATTTCCATTACTTTTATTATTACCCATTTCTTAAGTCCATCATTAATATTATTTCTTTCTTATTTTTATTGCAGTCCAAACTTATAATTTAAGGACATCAGTACTTGTCAATCCTAGATCAGGACACAACAAGGCTATCTACTCACTTCTCTCAAAGAGTGTAGATTCAGCCTACATCAAGCATCATTCAGAGCATAGTGGGATTGACAACAAAAGTTTCATTGGCGTGCAAAGCAAAAAAGAAAAAGAAGTTCAAAAAGTAAAGCAAGACTCCTACAACAAAACGAAGGAATTCAAAGAAAAAAAGAAAAAAAATCAGAAAAAGAAGAAGAAAAGAATTTCAAAAAGAGAAGCAAAGCCAAGGAAAGTGCTTTACTATTGCAAGTACATCAAAGAGGTATATCTACACTAAGAGGAGATAACCTTATTATTTCTTGAGAAAGGTTGCAGTAAGTGTTGTTTCTTGTATTATAAGTCACCTCTTCCTTTTCTATACTTTCATTTTCCTTTTCTTTAACCATTTCTTTCTTTTAAATACCTTGAATCCATTATTCTATCATTCCATTTCTTCTTTTCTTTTCTACCCTAACATATTTGTAGCCGACGCACATAAGTAGAGAATTAACTTGTTCTAATTTTGAGTAAGTTCTTCAAAGGACTTAGCAAGAGAAATTGATCGGAAAAAGGCTAATTGAGAGAGTAGGATCAGAAGGGGAATTGTTAAAAGCCAAGATATATTCTCGAGAGTAAACACGAGTGTTGAGTGGAGTGATCTTATCATTTCTTTGGAGTGAACTTGAGAGGCTTTGTGAGTATACTGGTAAGGTTTAATTTAATTTAATTTTGTTTACTAACCATGTCTCAAAGTCCTAAAGAAAATGCAGGTCAACCAAACTTGCAAATGCAAGCTTTGATTGGAGAGATGATGAGAATGTTTCATGCAGAGTTTGATGCTCTTCATGATAAGATAGACCAAAGACAAGATCAACCCCACGCTCAGAACAATGATACTCCTCGGAGAAAACAACCTATTTCAGGAAATGATGTCCTAGACCATTATGATGTAGAAGAACCAACAATGTTACAAGGACCTAGGTGTACCAATATTGATGATAACATAAGCAACATAAAAATCGAGATTCCTCATTTCCAAGGAAAAACTGATCCTGAAGCATATCTTGAATGGGAAAGCAATGTGGAACATGTTTTCAGTTGCCAAACTTATTCCGAACTCAAGAAAGTGAGATCAATAGCCATGGAGTTTGTCGATTATGCTTTTATATGGTGGGATCAACTTACTATTACCAGAAGGATGAATAGAGAAAGACCAATCTCAACATGGCTTGAAATGAAAGGTATCATGCGTAAATGTTTCATTCCTGTTCATTATCATCGAGACTTGTTTCAAAAACCACAAAACCTTAAACAAGGCCAACGAAGTGTGGAGGGTTATTATAAGGAGATGGAAGTGACAATGATCCGAGTCAATATTGAGGAGGATCGTGAAGCAACAATGGCTAGATTTCTTACCGGAATCAATCCAGAAATTGCCAATACTTTGGAGTTGTACCATTACATAGAGATATATGAAATGGTGCAAATGGCTATGAAAATAAAAAGGCAACTACGAGAAGATCTATCTCTCGCACTACCATGCATACACCTTCAAGATGGAGTCTAAACAATTTAAAGAAGTCTACCCCTACTCCTACCAAAGAGAAGGCCGAATCACCTAGTGCTCCACAACTCAACGAGGAAAATCGAGGAAAAGAGACCCCTGAATGATCAAGAGACATTTGGTGCTTTAAATGTCTTGGGATATGGCATGTTTCTACATAATTTCCTAACCAAAACACCATGTTACTACTTGGAAATGGTGACATTGAGTCTGACCATGAAGAGGAAGAAGCAGCAATAACCGAAGTCGAAGAAGAAGCAAAAATTGGTGCACCCGTGGAAGGTGAAGCCCTAGTGGTTAAAAGAAGTCTGAGTACTCAAGTGGTAGAAGACAATGCACAACGGGAAAACATCTTTCACACCCGATGCCATGCGAATGAAAATGTGTGTTTCATGATCATAGACGGTGGAAGTTGTACCAATGTGGCAAGTAACATCATGGTGGAGAAATTGGGATTGAAAACGTTGAAGCATCCAAATCCCTACAAACTACAATGGCGAAATGAACGAGGAGAACTTAATGTCAACAAACAGGTGATGGTCCCTTTTTTAATTGGAAAGTACAAGGACGAGGTTATGTGCGATGTTGTTCCTATGCATGCTAGTTATTTACTCATTGGAAGACCATGGCAATATGATAGAAGGACCATCCATGATTATTTTACCAATCAATATTCTTTCAACTATGGAGGGAAGAAGATTATTCTCACGCCTTTGACGCCTAAACAAGTTCAAATTGATCAAATCAAGATGAAACAAAGTGTTGAGGCCATGAGGAAAGGAAAATCAAAGTCAAGCAAGGAGGAAACTAGTCCAAAAACAAGTGCTTATACATCTAAGTGCTTGTTACAAAAAAAATTTATTGACAAGACGCAAGGTTGATGAAGATTTTTCTAACCTTGAAAATAAAAAATTTTCCTTTGACTTACAGGATATTCCAAGCTACACAACTTATAAATTTGGGATACTAAAAGATGTGACCTTTCAAGAGCCAAGAGGTGCGACTAATAACAAGCAAAGAGGGGCGATTCTTCATCCAAGGAATGTGACTTATGATGACTATAAGGACATCACCATTCCAAGAGTCATCACCTTTCATGATTCAATGCATACATCTATTAAAGAACCAAGGGACATGATTTTTGGAATGCAAAAGGACACAAATATTTAAAGCAGAATGTCTTCAATAGACATAAACTTTGAACATACATTTAACAGGGAGTATTTCTTAACTTAATTATGTTTGATCACATTTTTACTAATGAAAGTTTTCTTTGTTTTCAGATCAAGAACTTCCAAAGCATTCTTTTAAAAGATATGAATCTTTTCATAAAGGTACTTATCGAATGGAAGGACACTAGGAAAAGAAGACCTTTCGATTTGAGGACAAATCGATTAAAAGAAGAGGATGATGATGTGATCCAATTCAGCATCATGTTTACATTGGCTATTACAACCTTTCAAGGGAAGAAACTTTCTAACTTTATACATAAAGATACTTATTTCATATGTTATAATATATTTTATTTTCATATATATATATATATATATATATATATTATATCTATAGTTGTTATGATAATAATTTATTCATTAATATATGAGATATAAGTTATTATTATATGCTATAACACACATTTCAATCTTATACACATTATATAAGTTCATGTACTTAACTTAATTCTTTATGTTATAAGTGTAGGTACATTCAGCAACAACTTAGGAGCTATATTGGAGGTAAATGGAGCATGCAACAACAAGGAAACTTACATGGGGATGTTTAGGAGAGCATAAGGAACTTTTGGTGAAAAGTTATCTGGAGGCTCGTGAGCTCATAGCTGAAATTGAGCTGAAGATTTGAGCTACAAGATGACCTCATTTTAGTTGTGGAGTTGCACTATCATCATCACCACTTAGTACACTTCAAATATGTCCTAAATCAAAATTTGTGAAATCGTACCTTTTCGCGAATAGTTGCCACCTCAAGAGGTACCTTTTCACAAGAAGCTGCCATAATGTTCACCATGCTACAATTCACCTATGGCCAGCTCACCTCTAGCTCATTCACACCAGAAGTAGCTCAAACATGAAGGGTTACCTTTCCAAACATTGTGACCTTTCATGAATGATGATGCCCATGAAAATGCCCTTTCATCTATGAGCACTTTGGTGAAGAGATTGCAACCATTGGAGGCTTAAATCACCAAGAGACATAAGATAGAGCTCAATGCCCATTCAGCCACACCACATGCCTTGCACATGAGAGCTTTGGCGCCAAACATGGGGAGGCACATCATCATTCGACCAATGGAGGTGTCTATGGCGCCAAGATGAACAAACATGCACATTCGGCGAAGGGAGATATCTCCCCACCCTTTGCCGAAACATCAAGGCCCTTCATGAAGGGTTAGCCGAAC
This sequence comes from Hibiscus syriacus, assembly GCF_006381635.1. Taxonomy (NCBI): domain Eukaryota; kingdom Viridiplantae; phylum Streptophyta; class Magnoliopsida; order Malvales; family Malvaceae; genus Hibiscus; species Hibiscus syriacus. The sequence goes on from NW_024061866.1 coordinate 28,994, forward strand.
CATCACCAAGCCAAGGGACTTCTCCTTTCATTTTGAATCATTATGTACTTCCTTAGAGACATGTACTTAGCCGAAACACTATGAAACCATTCAGCCAAGCCCTCTCATTTCCTATAAATTAAGAGGCTTGACTACATTTGTAATCATATCATCTCATATATTAAACAAACTCTTGTGAGTTAATTTCTCTTCAAAGTTCTTTGTGAACTTTATCGATTAAGCAAGTATAATTCATATACTCTTGGGGTCATTCCTTTCACCTTGATTCCTAAATTCCTATATTGATATCCAGTGGGTTAAAGACAATGTCAACACCCCTCAAGAAAGTTTGTGAACTTTGGCATGTTTGAGATACAACATCTCCACCATTTCCATTTCATCATCAAGACCATCACCAACTACATACTTCTGCAACCATCTCTTTTCTATCTTTATTTCATTTCTTTTTATTTCCATTACTTTTATTATTACCCATTTCTTAAGTCCATCATTAATATTATTTCTTTCTTATTTTTATTGCAGCGCAAACTTATAATTCAAGGACATCAGTACTTGTCAATCCTAGATTGGGACACAATAAAGATATCTACTCACTTCCCTCAAAGCGTGTAGATTCAACCTACATCATTATTTTTTTGCATTCTAAATTGGTTTTTAGATTTTATTTTATTATATTTTAGTCCCTGCTAGTATTTATATATATTTAGTGCAAAATATTCATGTTAGTCCCTATTATTTTAATAATTTATATTTTGATCCCGAATAATAATTAGGATAAATTACACTATTAATATTTAGATTTCATGATATTTTCGTTTTTCATCATAAGTTTTATTACTTTTTAATTTGATCTCATAGTTTTTATATTTTAATTTTGAATATTATTTTTGGGTTATTTACTATTATAGTACTTCACTTATTAGGTATTTACTAATAAGGATCCTTAATTTTATATTTTTATGATTTAATTTATTATAGTTATTATATGTATTTTGGTTATGTTATTTTATACAATGAATCATAAAAATATTTCCTTAACTTATTAGGAATTCATTTTAAATTATTATTGGTACAACATAATATCCTTGATGTTTATTGGAGGGATCATAAAATAAATTAAATTCAAATTTGTAAATGTTAAATGCAAAGACAATTAATTAATAAAAAAATGTACAAATTTTGGGCGTTGTGGGGGTGTTAATCCTTCCCCACACGTAACCGACTCCCGAACTCATTTTCTGGTAAGCATACCCTTTTTGTATTATTTTAATATTACTTTTTATAAATTTTATTAAAATAACATAGTATTTTTTGGTGACCAATCACACCTTAATTAATGATTGGTGGTGACTCCTCATATTGTGTTTTATCTTATGTAAAAAGAAAAACATTGACTTTTTTGAGATGAGATTTAGAAAATATTGGCACTTGTTTTCGTCGGGAAAACCTTGTTCCGACAATAGTATTAAGAAGTGTAAATATAATTTAAATTATATATTTTTAATTTACAACATATTGTCAACAAGGGACATTTTATCTTTTCAAACTCACTTTTTAACAGCAATCATAAACAGTAATTTTAAAAGTACTTTTCTACAACATTTTTAAAAGTCAGTTTTCAAAAGCCCTACCAATGGGTTAAGGCTAGTCTTGTAGGGCTTTTGAAAAGTGACTTTAAAAAGTGCAGACAATTTGGCTGGACTTTTAAAAAGTGACTTTTAAAAATGCAATAGAAAAAAACTTTTAAAAGTGCAGGTTAAACTTTAATTGTTTGAGATTGTTGTTAAAAAGTAAGTTTGAAAAGATAAAATGTTCATTATACACATTACGTTATAAATTAAAATATGGAATTTAATTATATTTACACTTATTAATACAATGATATATAAAATATATCAACTTAAACTATAATAAAAATATTTTAAGATTACTCATTAATAATATTTTCATAAATTAAATATTTTATTAAGAAAAAATATATTATCGATACTTTTTAACATGTGGATATAAAATTATTACAAAATAATAATTTAAATATTTGTTTTGACAAAACGAATATTACAAGAAAATACATTAGTGCTGGCAAATTAAAGAGAATTTTAACATATAAACCATGAATTTTATTTACTTTTAAGTAATTAAAATACATTATTAAATAATAAATTATTTTTAAGGATGCTAATAAATTATTTTTAATATTAAGAAATAATATTTTTTAGGTAGATCATGGAGGGAGAACCCGGTGTCACATAACATTAGTATAATTTTCGCTCAACTGGAGCATTGGCTCAGTCTCACATAGCTATCAAGCCAAGCTTTAAGGATATATGTTGTACTGGACTGATGCAACTATACATGCATATCTAAGGGCCCAAAGGCCCCACGACACTAATATCACTAACCCACTCCTCGCGAGTGTTTGGGCCTTGCGCCCTAGTTAGCCTCTAGAGTGTCTCGCACACTGACAATGCCCCACTATGCCAACTATGGTAGCCTAGTTACACACTAGTTGATGTGGTTACGCCTATGGTAGACCCATAAGTAATGCCACAAGGTCCCATTACTCGATCCATAGCTAAACAATTCAGGAAAGTACATTTACTCAAGTGTCTTGATGTTTTTGATTCGTTTGACAAGTTACCATTACTTAATGATAAGTTATACAATGTTTTGCTAGCTGAAAACTAACTTCAAATCCTACCATCTTTATAATAGTTATTGAATGATGTTACTTCACATATTTACTTAGTTATTATTGAATTATATTAATTTTGCATTCATTTAGATTGATTTCATTTCATTTAAATGTTAGCAACATGTTAATCCTTTAATTCCTAGCTCATTACAATTCAATTCATATCACAAGTCACATATATTAGCTCATTAATACAATATCATCTCATCCTTAGCTCATGACATGCATTCTTAGCTCACAAGTACATACACATGCATAATAGCAAGCATTTACATTCATTCCAGCTCATTTCCTTTGATTTACATTAGTTTCTTTATTCATGTAGGTTCATTAATGGGCGACACATATTATCATAGATTAGTTGACTATTTGGCCTCAATATGCAGCTTACAATTAGCTCAAAAGGATTCAAACAGCTCATGGAGACTTATGGAAAGCTCAACTCAGCTAGAGGAGCTAGCATGTAGCTAAACCTAGCTGGACAAACCATTTGAAGCCAAGTTTCTAAAAGGGATGTCAAGTGTAGTTAAAAGTAGCTAAAGGAAATGCTAGGGAGCTTAAGAAGTCATGACTAGCATGCTTGAAACTCACCAGCCCTTACATGCCTAGCTAGCTCATTACAAGCTTGAATGGAGCAAAGTCATGCCTAGTTGTTGCCTTCCTTCATTCTATGGACAAGACCACACCGCAAGCCTCCTATGACCCCATATGAGTGCCTCATGACCAACCCACCCATATGCATGCATGTGGATCAATTAAGCGCCAATGTGAATGGTTACATAACCATTCGACCAAACCAACCCAACTCTTCGAAATGGCACCAAGATGAACCATCATGAAAACCATTCGGCCAATGGGCATACTTATTCATTTTGGCCGAATAATTAAGTAAATTCACATACATTAATTTAATTAAACTATGCCTTTTGATTAAAAGGAATGTACCTAGCCGAATAGCCACTTATTCTTTGGCTATCTTTTTTTTTATTTCCTATAAATAAGCTAGGCTTATTCCATCGTAACACACAACTTTTGATTATTAATTCCAGAGAGATTACACTCATTTCTCAAGTCCTTGTGACTTTCATTGACTTATCAAGTATTCCATACCTGTGGCGTTAACTCTTTCTTTCTATTTGATACTTGTGGTTCCTAGATTATTATCTAGTGGGTCCAAGTCCTTTCTACCATCCCTTATAAAGACTTCTAAGAATAAGGCCTTTGCTCATCTATAGCATTGGTTCATTCTTAGTCTTATAAGATTCTATCACCTTAACAATTTTCTTTCATAAACCATCACCTTCCCATCACTTAATCAAATTTCATTTCTTTTCAAACAAAACAACCCACCATTCTTCACCTACATCAAATACCAAGTCATTCTCTTACATTTACAGGTTGTTTTATTTCCTTCCTAGATCCAATTTCAAAAGAGTACAACACCCTTAAATCAAGTGATCTCATAGATTTGGTTAAAGAAGAAAAGTGCAACAACAACACATCAAAGAAAAGTACAAAAGAAAGTTGAAGTGCAAATGAAGAAATTTCAAAAGTAACAAGCAAATGGTGCAAGCAATTAAGGAATAAAACAAATCATAATAAACGAAAAGAGATTGCAAAAAGAAGAGGTTTGAAAGCACAAACAATAATTTCAATCACCATGAAAGTCAAGTAAGTAATTCTGAAAATTGATTGTGGTGATAGAAAAATTGCAAAGTGACTTGTACTGTGAGTAACCCTTTCTTCTTTTCTATCTTATTTCTAAGCCACCTTATTGCATTACAATTTGTTTTTCCTACCTACTAACCATTTGCAGACAACGCACAACAAGTAATGCTACTAGATATAGTTTTGAGTAAAGTTTACTTAGAACTTGAGACAAGGAGACCTAGAGGAAAAAGCTTGAGCGTGGGAGACTAGAAGAGGACAAGAAAAAGCCATAAAGTCGTAGAGTTCAAACACGAACGAATTGAGTGTCATTCAAGTTTCTTTGGAGTAACTAGTGAGGCTTTATGAGAGCATTTCTGGTAAGTTCCTTCAATACATTTCTTTTTATTATTATCACTAACATGTCTTCTTCATCTAGAATCCTTGTTGTCAAAAGAACATTAAGCATTCAAAGTCAAGAAGATGAACAAAGGAAGAATATCTTCTATACCAAATGTCATGCGGGAAATAAAGTTTGTATAGTGATCATTGATAGAAAAAGTTGCACCAATGTAGTGAGCACTCACATGGTGGAAAAATTAGGCTTCATGACTTCCAAAAATCCTCACCCATATAAATTACAATGGTTAAATGATATGGGGGAAGCCAAGGTCACCAAAAAAGTTCTTGTTCCTTTATCCATTGGAAGGTATAAAGATGAAGTCCTTTGTGATGTGGTTCCAATTAGTGCATGACACATTATACTTGGTCATACATGGCAATTCGATAAGAAATCCATCCAAGATGGGTTCTTCAACGAGTATTCATTCCAATACTAAGGGAAAAAGATCACGTTAGCACCAATGCACCCAAATCAATTTCATGAGTGCTAAGTGACCCTAAAATCATGTATAAAAGAATAGAAGAAAACCAAAAAGGTGAAAGATAAAAACAACACTAAAAAGTTGAACATTTACGCCAACAGGGGAGATATCCAGAATCATTTGTCCACAAAGAAGGCCATACTTGTACTTATGTACAAGGAAAGTTTTCTACTTACTACTGCTCCTGAAGGCTTGCCTTCTTCCATTTCCACCATTTTCCAGGAGTTCGAATATATATTTCCAAAAAAAATTCCATATGGTCTACCACCAATTCGCAGAATTGAACACCAAATTGATTTCATTCCAGGTGCTACTATTCCCAATTGACCAGCCTACAGAAGCAATCCAGAATAAACCAAAGAATTGCAAAGGCAAGTTAAAGAACTATTAGACAAAGGATACATTTGGGAGAGTGAGTCCTTGTGATGTACCAATTTTATTGGTGCCAAAGAAAGATGGGACTTGGAGAATGTGTGTAGATTGAAGGGCCATAAATTAAATCACCATTAAGTATAGACATTATATACCATGGTTGGATGATATTATTGATGAACTCACTGGTGTCAACATCCTCTCCAAGATTGACTTAAAAAATGGCTATTATCATATTAGAATGAATGAAGGTGATGAGTGGAAAACTGCTTTCAAAACTAAACAAGGTTTGTATGAATGGTTGGTCATGCCTTTTGGCCTAACCAACACACCAAATACTTTTATGTGTTTGATGAATTATGTCATTTGGAAATACATTGATAAGTTTTGTGTTGTTTAATTTTGATAACATATTGGTTTACAGCAAGCCTTTAAGTAATCATAAGGATCATTTAAGATCTATTATTAGCACATTGAGGAAAGAGGAATTATATGTTAACCTTAAGAAGTGTGCCTTATGTACTAACAAAGTTACTTTTTTGATGCTTCATTGTTAGTTTATAGGGCTTGGAGGTTGATCCATAAAAGATCAAAGCAATTCAAGAGTTGCCAAGACCTACTAATATCTGTCAAGTTAGGAGTTTCCATGGTTTGGCTAGTTTCTATCACAGGTTTGTGCCTAATTTTAGTTCTATTTCTGCTCCCTTAATAGGGATTATTAAGACAAATTCAATTTTCTCTTGGGGGAAAGAACAAGAGACGACATTCAATGAACTCAAGGGCTACCTAACCAAGACACCATTACTAGCCTTGCCAAACTTTGGAAAAACTTTTGAAGTCAAATGTGACACCTCCTGAATTGGGATAGGTGTTATTTTGAGCCAAGAATGAAAACCCATTGCTTATTTCAGTGAGAAATTGAATGGGCAACTCTGAACTATCCTACACATGGTAAGGAAATGTATGCTCTCATTAGAGCCTTGACGATGTGGCAACACTATTTATTACCAAGGGAATTTGTCATACACATTGACCATAAGGCGTTGAAGCATATCAAAGGACAACACAAGCTTAATAAGAGGCACGTCAAGTTGATTGAATATCTTGAATCATTTCCTTACATTATACATTATAAAAAGGGTAAGGATAGCATTGTTGGTGATGCCCTTTCACGCATATATGTTCTACTTAACACCTTGAATTCTAAACTCCTTGGTTTTGCATTCATAAAGGAATAATATGCTACTGATTTGGACTTTGGAGAAATGTATCGTTTTTGTGAAATAGGTGCTTATGACAAATATTATCAAAATGAATGATATCTAATAAAATAGGGAAGACTTTGCAATCCACAAGGGTCCATACGAGAGATACTTACCAAATAAGCAAATGAAGGTGGACTTATGGGATACTTTGGGGTTGAAAAGACACTTAGCACCTTGAAAGACCATCTCTTTTGGCCAAAAATGAAAAGGGACATTGAGATGGTGTGTGAGAGGTGCCTAGTGTGTGAGAGGTGCCTAGTGTGTGAGAGGTGCCTAGTGTGCAAAAGAGAAAAATCAAGAGTCATGCCCCATGGATTATACATGCCTCTTCCCATTCAAACTATGTTGTGGATTGACATCTCCATGGATTTTGTTTTGGGACTACCAGAAGTAAGAATGAAAAAGATTCAATCTTTTTGGTTGTTGATAGATTCTCGAAGATGGCTCACTTCATACCGTACCACAAGACTGATGATTCCATTCATGTTGCAAATATGTACTTCAAGGAAAGGGTAAGATTACAAGGTCTTCTTCAAACCATTGTATCTAACAGAGATGTTAAGTTATTAAGTCACTTCTAGAGAACTCTATGGAGCAAAATTGGCACAAAACTACTTTTCTCTATGACATGCCATCCACAAACAGATAGTCAAATTGTAGTAGTAAATCCAAATTTGTCAACACTACTCAGATCAATCATCAAGAAAAACATCAAGACTTGGAAAGAATGTCTTCCACATGTGGAGTTTGCATACAATCGCACCATCCATTCAGCCAAAAAACATTCTCATTTTGAGGTAATGTATGGATTTAATCCTATAACTCCTTTAGACTTATTTTCTTTTCATTGTGATCAATTGGTGAACAAAGATAGAAAGGAAAAGGCATAATTTGTGAAGAAACTTCAAAACAAATCAAGGAAAACATTGAGAAAAGTACTCAACAGTATCAACAACATGCCCACAAAGGAAGGAGAAAGGTAACCTTTGAAGTTAGTGATTGGGTATGGGTGTATTTTAGGAAGGAACAATTTCCAAAAAAAAGGAAGTCCAAACTTCTACCCCGAGGAGATGGTCTGTTCCATATTATGGAGAAGATAAACAACAATGCATACAAGCTAGACTTACATGGTGAGTTAAGTAATATAAGTTCTTTATTCAATGCCTCTGATTTGTCACCCTTTGAGGATAGAAATGATTTGAGGACAAATCTCATAAAAGAGGGGAGATCATGTGGTTACACCTATGCTAGACCCAGAAGTAATGCCACAAGGTCCCATTACTCGATCCAAAGCCAAACAATTCAGGGAAGTACTCTTACTCAAGTGTCTTAATTCTTTTGATTCGTTTGACAAGCTACCATTACTTAATGATACGTTATATAATGTTCTGCTAGCTGAAAACTAACTTCAAATACTCACATCTTCATATTACTTATTGCATGATGTTACTTCACATATTTACTTAGTTATTATTGAATTATATTAATTTTGCATTCATTTAGATTGATTTCATTTTATTCAAATGTTGGGATCATGTTAATCCTTCAATTCATAGCTGATTACAATTCAATTCAGCTCACAAGTCACATATATTAGCTCATTAATACAATACCATCTCATCCTTAGCTAATGACATGCATTCTTAGCTCACAAGTATACATACATGCACGACATCAAGCATTTTCATTCATTCCAACTTATTTCCTTTTATTTACCTTAGTTTATTTATTCATGTAGGTTCATCAATGGGCATCACACATTATTGTAGCTTGGTGGACTATTTGGCCTCAATATGTAGCTCCTAATTAGCTTAAAATGATTCAAGCAGCTCAAGGAGACTTAAGGAAAGCTCAACTCAGCTGGAGGAGCTAGCATGTAGTTAAACTTAACTGGACAAACCATTTGAAGTCAAGTTGCTAAAAGTGATGTCAAGTGCAGCTAAAAGTAGCTAAATGAAATGCTAGGGAGCTTAAGAAGTTATAGCTAGCATGCTTGCAACATACCAACCCTTACTTGCCTAGCTAGCTCATTACAAGCTTGAATTGAGCTAAGTCACACCTAGTTCCTACATACCTTCCTTCCAAGGATGAGACCACACCACAAACCTCTATGACCCCATATTAGCGCCTCATGATCAACCTACCCATGTGTCATGTGTGTGGATCAAATAAGCTTCAATGTGAATGGTTACGTAACCATTCATCCAAACCAACCCAACTCCTCAAAATGGAGCAAAGATGAACCATCATGAAGACAATTCGGCCAAGGGCATACTTCTTCATTTTGGTCGAATAAATAAGTCCATTCACATACGTTAATTTAATTAAATTATGTCTTTTGATTAAAAGGAATGTACCTAGTCGAATAACCACTTATTCTTTGGCTATCTTTCTTTTCATTTCCAATAAGTATGATAGGCTTATTCCATTGTAACACACAAGTTTTGATTATTAATTCAAGTGATATTTCTCTCCTTTCTCAAGTCATTGTGACTTTTATCGACTTATCAAGTATTTCATACTTGTGGCGTCAACCCTTTCTTTCTACTTGATACTTATGGTTCCTAGATTGCTATATAGTGGGTCCTAGTCCTTTTTCCCATCCCTTATAAAGACTTATAAGAATCATGTCCTTGGTCGTCTATAACATTGGTTTATTATTAGTCCTATAAGATACTATCACCTTAACAATTTTTTTTCATAAACCATCACCTTCCTATCACTTAATCAAATTCCATTTCCATTCAAACAAAACAACCCACCATTCTTCACCTATATCAACTACCAAGCCATTCACTTACACTTATAGATTGTTTTGCTTCCTTCCTAGATCCGCATTCAAAACGGTACAAAACCCTTAGATTACTAGTGTATCTTGACATGCTAAAGTGAGGTCAACTCCTCACTAGTTTCTATATTACTCAGTCAAAAAGGCATAATTTGTGAAGAAACTTCATTAACAAAATCAAGGAAAACATTGAGAAAAGTACTCAACAGTATCAACAACATGCCAACAAAGGAAGGAGAAAGGTAACCTTTGAAGTTAGTGATTGGGTATGGGTGTATTTTAGGAAGGAACAATTTCCAAAAAAAAAGGAAGTCCAAACTTCTACCCCGAGGAGATGGTCTGTTCCATATTGTGGAGAAGATAAACAACAATGCATTAAAGCTAGAATTACATGGTGAGTTTGGTAATGTAAGTTCTTTATTCAATGCCTCTGATTTGTCACCCTTTGAGGATATAAATTATTTGAGGAAAAATCTCATAAAAGAGGGGGGATGATGTGGTTACACCTATGCTAGACCCAAAAGTAATGCCACAAGGTCCCATTACTCGATCCAAAGCCAAACAATTCAGGGAAGTACTCTTACTCAAGTGTCTTAATGCTTTTGATTCGTTTAACAAGCTACCATTACTTAATGATAAGTTATATACTGTTCTGCTAGTTGAAAACTAACTTCAAATGCTCACATCTTTATATTACTTATTGCATGATGTTACGTCACATATTTACTTAGTTATTATTGAATTATATTAATTTTTCAATCATTTAGATTGATTTCATTTCATTCAAATGTTGGGAGCATGTTAATCCTTCAATTCATAGCTCATTACAATTCAATTCAGCTCACAAGTCACATATATTAGCTCATTAATACAATATCATCCCATCCTTAGCTAATGACATGCATTATTAGCTCACAAGTACATATACATGCATGACATCAAGCTTTTGCATTCATTCCAACTTATTTCGTTTTATTTACCTTAGTTTATTTATTCAAGTAGGTTCATCAATGGGCGTCACACATTATTGTAGCTTGGTGGACTATTTGTCCTCAATATGTAGCTCATAATTAGCTTAAAAGGATTCAAGCAGCTCATGGAGACTTATGGAAAGCTCAACTCAGCTGGAGGAGCTAGCATGTAGATAAACTTAACTGGATAAACCATTTGAAGTCAAGTTGCTAAAAGTGATGTCAAGTGCAGCTAAAAGTAGCTAAATGAAATGCTAGGGATCATAAGAAGTTATAACTAGCATGGTTGCAACATATCAACCCTTACTTGCCTAGCTAGCTCATTACAAGCTTGAATTGAGCTAAGTCACACCTAGTTGCTGCATACCTTTATTCGATGGACGAGACCACACCATAAACCTCTATGACCCCATATTAGCGCCTCATGATCAACCTACCCATGTGTCATGTGTGTGGATCAAATAAGCGCCAATGTGAATGCTTACGTAACCATTCATCCAAACCAACCCAACTCCTCAAAATGGAGCAAAGATGAACCATCATGAAGACCATTCGGCCAAGGGCATGCTTCTTTAGTTGGTCGAATAATTAAGTCCATTCACATACGTTAATTTAATTAAATTATGTCTTTTGAATAAAAGGAATGTACCTAGTCGAATAACCACTTATTCTTTGGCTATCTTTCTTTTCATTTCCAATAAGTAGGATAGGCTTATTCCATTGTAACACACAACTTTTGATTATTAATTCAAGTGATATTTCTCTCCTTTCTCAAGTCATTATGGCTTTTATCGACTTATCAAGTATTTCATACTTGTGGCGTCAACCCTTTCTTTCTACTTGATACTTGTGGTTCCTAGATTGCTATCTAGTGGGTCCAAGTCCTTTTTCCCATCCCTTATAAAGACTTATAAGAATCATGTCTTTGGTCGTCTATAGCATTGGTTTATTATTAGTCCTATAAGATACTATCACCTTAACAATTTTTTTCATAAACCATCACCTTCCTATCACTTAATCAAATTCCATTTCCATTCAAACAAAACAACCCACCATTCTTAACCTATATCAACTACCAAGCCATTCACTTACACTTACAGATTGTTTTGCTTCCTTCCTAGATCCTCATTCAAAACGGTACAAAACCCTTAGATTACTAGTGTATCTTGACATGCTAAAGTGAGGTCAACTCCTAACTAGTTTCTATCTCACTCATTCAAAAAGGCATAATTTGTGAAGAAACTTCATTAACAAATTAAGGAAAACATTGAGAAAAGTACTCAACAGTATCAACAACATGCCAATAAAGGAATGAGAAAGGTAACCTTTGAAGTTAGTGATTGGGTATGGGTGTATCTTAGGAAGGAACAATTTCCAAAAAAAAAAGAAAGTCCAAACTTCTACCCCGAGGAGATGGTCTGTTCCATATTGTGGAGAAGATAAACAACAATGCATACAAGCTAGACTTACATGGTGAGTTTGGTAATGTAAGTTCTTTATTCAATGCCTCTGATTTGTCACCCTTTGAGGATATAAATGATTTGAGGAAAAATCTCATAAAAGAGGGGGGATGATGTGGTTACACCTATGCTAGACCCAGAAGTAATTCCACAAGGTCCCATTACTCGATCCAAAGCCAAACAATTCAGGGAAGTACTCTTACTCAAGTGTCTTAATGCTTTTGATTCGTTTGACAAGCTACCGTTACTTAATGATAAGTTATATAATGTTCTGCTAGTTGAAAACTAACTTCAAATACTCACATCTTTATATTACTTATTGCATGATGTTACTTCACATATTTACTTAGTTATTATTGAATTATATTAATTTTGCAATCATTTAGATTGATTTCATTTCATTCAAATGTTGGACGCATGTTAATCCTTCAATTCATAGCTCATTACAATTCAATTCAGCTCACAAGTCACATATATTAGATCATTAATACAATATCATCTCATCCTTAGCTAATGACATGCATTCTTAGCTCACAAGTACATATACATGCACGACATCAAGCATTTTCATTCATTCCAACTTATTTCCTTTTATTTACCTTAGTTTATTTATTCAAGTAGGTTCATCAATGGGCGTCACATTATTGTAGCTTGGTGGACTATTTGTCCTCAATATGTAGCTCATAATTAGCTTAAAAGGATTCAAGCAGCTCATGGAGACTTATGGAAAGCTCAACTCAGCTGGAGGAGCTAGCATGTAGATAAACTTAACTGGATAAACAATTTGAAGTCAAGTTGCTAAAAGTGATGTCAAGTGCAGCTAAAAGTAGCTAAATGAAATGCTAGGGATCATAAGAAGTTATAACTAGCATGGTTGCAACATATCAACCCTTACTTGCCTAGCTAGCTCATTACAAGCTTGAATTGAGCTAAGTCACACCTAGTTGCTGCATACCTTTATTCGATGGACGAGACCACACCATAAACCTCTATGACCCCATATTAGCGCCTCATGATCAACCTACCATGTGTCATGTGTGTGGATCAAATAAGCGCCAATGTGAATGCTTACGTAACCATTCATCCAAACCAACCCAACTCCTCAAAATGGAGCAAAGATGAACCATCATGAAGACCATTCGGCCAAGGGCATGCTTCTTTAGTTGGTCGAATAATTAAGTCCATTCACATACGTTAATTTAATTAAATTATGTCTTTTGAATAAAAGGAATGTACCTAGTCGAATAACACTTATTCTTTGGCTATCTTCTTTTCATTTCCAATAAGTAGGATAGGCTTATTCCATTGTAACACACAACTTTTGATTATTAATTCAAGTGATATTTCTCTCCTTTCTCAAGTCATTATGGCTTTTATCGACTTATCAAGTATTTCATACTTGTGCGTCAACCCTTTCTTTCTACTTGATACTTGTGGTTCCTAGATTGCTATCTAGTGGGTCCAAGTCCTTTTTCCCATCCCTTATAAAGACTTATAAGAATCATGTCTTTGGTCGTCTATAGCATTGGTTTATTATTAGTCCTATAAGATACTATCACCTTAACAATTTTTTTCATAAACCATCACCTTCCTATCACTTAATCAAATTCCATTTCCATTCAAACAAAACAACCCACCATTCTTCACCTATATCAACTACCAAGCCATTCACTTACACTTACAGATTGTTTTGCTTCCTTCCTAGATCCTCATTCAAAACGGTACAAAACCCTTAGATTACTAGTGTATCTTGACATGCTAAAGTGAGGTCAACTCCTAACTAGTTTCTATCTCACTCATTCAAAAAGGCATAATTTGTGAAGAAACTTCATTAACAAATTAAGGAAAACATTGAGAAAAGTACTCAACAGTATCAACAACATGCCAATAAAGGAATGAGAAAGGTAACCTTTGAAGTTAGTGATTGGGTATGGGTGTATCTTAGGAAGGAACAATTTCCAAAAAAAAAAAGAAAGTCCAAACTTCTACCCCGAGGAGATGGTCTGTTCCATATTGTGGAGAAGATAAACAACAATGCATACAAGCTAGACTTACATGGTGAGTTGGTAATGTAAGTTCTTTTTCAATGCCTCTGATTTGTCACCCTTTGAGGATATAAATGATTTGAGGAAAAATCTCATAAAAGAGGGGGGATGATGTGGTTACACTTATGCTAGACCCAGAAGTAATTCCACAAGGTCCCATTACTCGATCCAAAGCCAAACAATTCAGGGAAGTACTCTTACTCAAGTGTCTTAATGCTTTTGATTCGTTTGACAAGCTACCGTTACTTAATGATAAGTTATATAATGTTCTGCTAGTTGAAAACTAACTTCAAATACTCACATCTTTATATTACTTATTGCATGATGTTACTTCACATATTTACTTAGTTATTATTGAATTATATTAATTTTGCAATCATTTAGATTGATTTCATTTCATTCAAATGTTGGACGCATGTTAATCCTTCAATTCATAGCTCATTACAATTCAATTCAGCTCACAAGTCACATATATTAGATCATTAATACAATATCATCTCATCCTTAGCTAATGACATGCATTCTTAGCTCACAAGTACATATAAATGCACGACATCAAGCATTTTCATTCATTCCAACTTATTTCCTTTTATTTACCTTAGTTTATTTATTCAAGTAGGTTCATCAATGGACGTCACACATTATTGTAGCTTGGTGGACTATTTGTCCTCAATATGTAGCTCATAATTAGCTTAAAAGGATTCAAGCAGCTCATGGAGACTTATGGAAAGCTCAACTCAGCTGGAGGAGCTAGCATGTAGATAAACTTAACTGGATAAACCATTTGAAGTCAAGTTGCTAAAAGTGATGTCAAGTGCACCTAAAAGTAGATAAATGAAATGCTAGGGATCTTAAGAAGTTATAACTAGCATGGTTGCAACATATCAACCCTTACTTGCCTAGCTAGCTCATTACAAGCTTGAATTGAGCTAAGTCACACCTAGTTGCTGCATACCTTTATTCGATGGACGAGACCACACCATAAACCTCTATGACCCCATATTAGCGCCTCATGATCAACCTACCCATGTGTCATGTGTGTGGATCAAATAAGCGCCAATGTGAATGCTTACGTAACCATTCATCCAAACCAACCCAACTCCTCAAAATGGAGCAAAGATGAACCATCATGAAGACCATTCGGCCAAGGGCATGCTTCTTTAGTTGGTCGAATAATTAAGTCCATTCACATACGTTAATTTAATTAAATTATGTCTTTTGAATAAAAGGAATGTACCTAGTCGAAGAACCACTTATTCTTTGGCTATCTTTCTTTTCATTTCCAATAAGTAGGATAGGCTTATTCCATTGTAACACACAACTTTTGATTATTAATTTAAGTGATATTTCTCTCCTTTCTCAAGTCATTATGGCTTTTATCAACTTATCAAGTATTTCATACTTGTGGCGTCAACCCTTTCTTTCTAATTGATACTTGTGGTTCCTAGATTGCTATCTAGTGGGTCCAAGTCCTTTTTCCCATCCCTTATAAAGACTTATAAGAATCATGTCTTTGGTCGTCTATAGCATTGGTTTATTATTAGTCCTATAAGATACTATCACCTTAACAAATTTTTTCATAAACCATCACCTTCCTATCACTTAATCAAATTCCATTTCCATTCAAACAAAACAACCCACCATTCTTCACCTATATCAACTACCAAGCCATTCACTTACACTTATAGATTGTTTTGCTTCCTTCGTAGATCCTCATTCAAAACGGTACAAAACCCTTAGATTACTAGTGTATCTTGACATGCTAAAGTGAGGTCAACTCCTAACTAGTTTCTATCTCACTCATTCAAAAAGGCATAATTTGTGAAGAAACTTCATTAACAAATTACGGAAAACATTGAGAAAAGTACTCAACAGTATCAACAACATGCCAACAAAGGAAGGAGAAAGGTAACCTTTGAAGTTAGTGATTGGGTATGGGTGTATCTTAGGAAGGAACAATTTCCAAAAAAAAAGAAAGTCCAAACTTCTACCCCGAGGAGATGGTCTGTTCCATATTGTGGAGAAGATAAACAACAATGCATACAAGCTAGACTTACATGGTGAGTTTGGTAATGTAAGTTCTTTATTCAATGCCTCTGATTTGTCACCCTTTGAGGATATAAATGATTTGAGGAAAAATATCATAAAAGAGGGGGGATGATGTGGTTACACCTATGCTAGACCCAGAAGTAATTCCACAAGGTCCCATTACTCGATCCAAAGCCAAACAATTCAGGGAAGTACTCTTACTCAAGTGTCGCTTTTGATTCGTTTGACAAGTTACCGTTACTTAATGATAAGTTATATAATGTTCTGCTAGTTGAAAACTAACTTCAAATACTCACATCTTTATATTACTTATTGCATGATGTTACTTCACATATTTACTTAGTTATTATTGAATTATATTAATTTTGCAATCATTTAGATTGATTTCATTTCATTCAAATGTTGGACGCATGTTAATCCTTCAATTCATAGCTCATTACAATTCAATTCAGCTCACAAGTCACATATATTAGATCATTAATACAATATCATCTCATCCTTAGCTAATGACATGCATTCTTAGCTCACAAGTACATATACATGCACGACATCAAGCATTTTCATTCATTCCAACTTATTTCCTTTTATTTACCTTAGTTTATTTATTCAAGTAGGTTCATCAATGGCCGTCGCACATTATTGTAGCTTGGTGGACTATTTGGCCTCAATATGTAGCTCATAATTAGCTTAAAATGATTCAAGCAGCTCATGGAGACTTATGGAAAGTTCAACTCAGCTGGAGGAGCTAGCATGTAGATAAACTTAACTGGATAAACCATTTGAAGTCAAGTTGCTAAAAGTGATGTCAAGTGCAGCTAAAAGTAGCTAAATGAAATGCTAGGGATCTTAAAAAGTTATAACTAGCATGCTTGCAACATACCAACCCTTACTTGCCTAGCTAGCTCATTACAAGCTTGAATTGAGCTAAGTTACACCTAGTTGCTGCATACCTTCATTCCATGGACGAGACCACACCACAAACCTCTATGACCCCATATTAGCGCCTCATGATCAACCTACCCATGTGTCATGTGTGTGGATTAAATAAGCGCCAATGTGAATGGTTACAAAATCATTCATCCAAACCAACCCAACTCCTCAAAATGGAGCAAAGATGAACCATCATGAAAACCATTCGACAAAGGGCATACTTCTTCAGTTGGTCGAATAATTAAGTCCATTCACATACGTTAATTTAATTAAATTATGTCTTTTGATTAAAATGAATGTACCTAGTCGAATAACCACTTATTGTTTGGCTATCTTTCTTTTCATTTCCAATAAGTAGGATAGGCTTATTCCATTGTAACACACAACATTTGATTATTAATTCAAGTGATATTTCTCTCCTTTCTCAAGTCATTGTGACTTTTATCGACTTATCAAGTATTTCATACTTGTGGCATCAACCCTTTCTTTCTACTTGATACTTGTGGTTCCTAGATTGCTATCTAGTGGGTCCAAGTCCTTTTTCCCATCCCTTATAAAGACTTATAAGAATCATGTCTTTGGTCGTCTATAGCATTGGTTTATTATTAGTCCTATAAGATACTATCACCTTAATAAATTTTTTTCATAAACCATCACCTTCCTATCACTTAATCAAATTCCATTTCTATTCAAACAAAACAACCCATCATTCTTCACCTATATCAACTACCAAGCCATTCACTTACACTTACAGATTGTTTTGCTTCCTTCCTAGATCCGCATTCAAAATGGTACAAAACCCTTAGATTACTAGTGTATCTTGACATGCTAAAGTGAGGTCAACTCCTCACTAGTTTCTATCTCACTCATTCAAAAAGGCATAAACCATCACCTTATAAGAATCATGTCTTTGGTCATCTATAGCATTGGTTTATTATTAGTCCTACAAGATACTATCACCTTAAAAATTGTCTTTCATAAACCATCACCTTCATATCACTTAATCAAATTCCATTTCCATTCAAACAAAACAACCCACCATTCTTCACCTATATCAACTACCAAGCCATTCACGTACACTTACAGATTGTTTTGCTTCCTTCCTAGATCTGCATTCTAAACGGTACAACACCCTTAGATCACTAGTGTATCTTGACATGCTAAAGTGAGGTCAACTCCTCACTAGTTTCTATCTCACTCATTCTCTCTTTTATAAAGTTATGTGACGGTTTATTAGTCTATTACTTTTACTAGTTTATTACTTTACTCTATTTTGGTCATTCATTACTTAAGCATTTTAGGCATTTTTTGTCTCTAGAGAAGTCTTTCATTTCATGATTTTACACTGATTAATGTGCTTATTGTTTGTTGTCTGAGACACTAGCTAGCCTGATATCTGACTTGGGTTCCTTACTGAGTATCGACACCTTAATCTCTCTTATTACGCTTTCCCTCAAATCACCCACAAATTTGAGGGACAATTGTACATTCACCATTCACTGACATTCTTATAGTACGCAACTCTATTATTTTGTAATATGATTATTTCAACATACCGCTTGTTGGTACATCCTTTGCAACGATTCTTTATTCCTAGATATTCTCTACGTCTTTAACTGAATATACTTGGACGCATTACGCCTACTATGGTGGCTTTGGTTGTAACTTACTTCTACAAGTGTCTTTGGGCCCCTTTGGCCATTTACTTTCCCCACATACTTATATCTACCATTATGGATCATTCATAGCTCTTATAGGTATTAACTGAGTCGAATATGACCATCCAAAATGAGTAGTATCGATACCCTAAGGTCAAGTATTGATACCCCTATAAGTACTGATACCAAGAATAGTTTATGATACTGAAAATAGGGCTTAGTATCGATACTGTACACCCTGAGTCACGATAATGTAGGAGCAATATCGATACTCTCATAACAGTATCGACACTCCCTGCCTGAAACCCTAGATTTTCCCCAATTCATCTAGTGTCGATACTATTCATCCAATATCGATACTCGAACCTAGAAATGTCTTATTCAAGCTCGGGAAACACCTAAAATTCATCTCAAATGTCTTAGTTTGATTCCTAATCATGTGCTAAAGCTTTAGGAAGTTACTTAGGATCTTAAAGTATAATAAAAACACGTTCTTTACACCTAAAATAATATTTAATCATGAAATCAAGTATGAACCCTAAAATGCTTAAATACACAAATATTAACAATTCATTCATATTTATGAAAGCCTTAACACTCCAAAGGATTAGAAATACAATACCTTGATGTTAGAATCCTGAAATAAAGCTCCTTTAACCACCAAATACTCTTTTTAGGGCTTGGATGATAAAACCCCCACTTTCTCTAGTAAATAAGAAACTCAAAGCTTGAATCCTTAAAGCAATGCTATTGAAGGGATTATTAATGAAAATGAAGCTCGAAAGAAGTAAGAAATGGCTCAAAGGACTTACCTTTGGTTTATGGAGCATGAAGAGGAAAGAGACGAAAAATGAGAAAGAAAGAAAGAAGAAATGAATAGAAGAAGAAGATGAATAGATATAAAAGCCTTCATCTTTAAAAAAAAATGAAATTTCACATTTAATCATTCCTCATCTTTCTACCATTCAAAAAATCTTCTTTATATGACTTAATTTATGAAATCCACGAGGTCCACAAGTCTATCGGGTAAATTCGACACTACTAGCCCGAAATTTGGGGTGTTGCATATTTATTAAGAAAAATATATTATCAATATCTTTTAACATGTGGATATAAAATTATTAAGAAATAATAATATAAATACTTGTTTTGACAAAAAGTATATTATAAAAAATACATTAGTGCTAGAAAATTAAAGTGAACTTTAATATATAAACCATGAATTTTATTTAGTTTTAATTAATTAAAATAAATTATTAAGTAATAAATTATTTTTAAGGATGTTAATATTAAATTATTAAAATAAAATATAAATATATAATTGAGTGGAGCCCGTGCATTACTAAGGGTAAAATTATAATTTGCATCCAAACACAAAGTTGAAAACTGAAATAGCTATAAATCCTAACTTTTGTGATTAGTTTGAAACCACCATTTCTACATCAATTATTTATTTTTTTACCCGTTTAATATTGTTTTTTTGGTCAAAACGGGCTTTTTATCTAAAAGTGCGTTTAAAAAGCCACACCAAACAGACCTAAGACTTTCAAATAAAAAACAGTGCAAACTCTTAATGGCATTATAAGGACTAATTTTTAATTTTAAAACAATATAAGTACCCATGATATAGTTAAAGCTTTAATTTTTAAGAAAAATATCTTTTTTTTATTTTTATACTATAAAAAGAATTTCGAAAAAAAAACTGGAATTGATTTTAAGCCAATTTCCATTATTTGATATGAAATTTGGTTGAATTATATTTATATATATTTTTAAATTATCTCAAATAATTATAAAATAATATTTATTCAAAAATATTAATCACAATTATTAACAATATATATATATTCTAAAAACGCTATATTCTCCCACATTCAACAAATTTAACTAATTGATGAATAATTAAAAAAAGCTATTGATTTAATTAAAATTTAATCGTATCGTCAGACTTAGCATAGTAACATATATCTGGCAATGGCATCCGAAATACTTTATATTATGGAAAGAGGTCGTCGAATCATTTATTAATATAAAAGTATTAACCTCGCCGTTGATAATTATTGTGAAATTATCTTTCACTATGAATAATAACTAAAAACCAAACATAATAATTCTAGAAAATATTAGAAAGACTTAAAGTTAAAACATTATTTATTTATTTAGAATTGAACAACAATTAATAAATTGAATTCCAAGAACCAATATTGAAATTTGTGACTCCTTCCTTGGAAATTCCAAACAATCCCACGTGTATAGTATATTAATATTATAACTTGTATATCTTAATTAAAATATTCCGAATGATATTTTGAGTAAACTTTTTAAATTTTAAATTTAATTATTTTAATTTTATAGTTAATATATTTAAAATTACTTCATTTTTAGAGTTTAAAACATATATACTTTTTATTAATAATATTTTTTGCATAATAAAAATTAAATCTAAAAAATAATCATTAAAAGTTAAAATATAACAAATTTATTAAAATAAAGAGAATATTTATTTATGAACTATTCAAAACTAAAATATAGAATATAAAAAATATAAGAGAATGAGTATTTGTTTGATTGTTCGTTTTGTTTTCTATCATTGACTGTTTCAATTTGGTTACAAGAGAAAGCAGGTACCCAATAGACTATTCTTTTTCTGGGTGCCCAATTCTTTGTTTTCAAAGCTTCTATTTTTTTTAATTGAACTTAATTTGTTTTCTTATTACGTTTTCTAGATTCCATAAACACGTAAAGAAATGAACAAATCCACCCATAGATTATTAATTTAAAAATTAAACAATAAAAGTTTATAAAAGAATTAAACAATAAAAACATAATTAAGGCTCCATGAATTTATGATTTCAAATTTTTTAATATTATATTGATATAGTTTTATTAAATTTTAATGAACATATCTTATATAACATCTAAGACTTCGATGAGAAAAAGACGTGATATTAAAAGCCATATTTTCTTTTGCCACCCAATCATCAACAGAGACTTCGATTGATGAATGTGATCTCTCTCCAATGAATTTTCAGCGAACCGAAATAGAAGCATTCCTATATATTTGTCATTTTACAGCTGCAGTAAAATAAAGATAAATTAATAATTTATTTATTTGAAATATTAATTATTTGAAATATTGACTACTCTTATTCACACCTTCGTTTTTCATTGTCATTTGGATTATTTTTATTGGTCAGGCCTCCCGACCAGACGTATCATTTCTGTTTGAATTTGATATTATATATTTGTCCACATGACCCAAATCAACGATATCCTTTAAAGGACCATTTAAAAAAATTATATATATATTTTATGTGTTATTGATTTGATTTATATAACAAAATATCATACTAATAAAAAATTATAAATCTTTAAAATTTAACATAAATATTAAAAAAACTAAATTCATCTAATATTTTATTAATATAAATCATATGTCAAAATATCAAACAAGTAAAAAAATTTAAATCTTTAAAATTCATATGTTCACGTAAATAATTAAAAATAATAATTAAATTCATCTAGTATTTTTTTTTTGTTTTTCCATGATTTCATACACCTTATAATATATAACCATAAAAATAATAAATAATTTAATTTTATAAAAATTCACATAATATATAACTTTAATAAATAAATTTTAAATTTATATTTATATTTATATAGTCAATATATTTAGAGGAATTTTATATTTAAATTCACATAATATGTGTGTGCATGTGTGTGGGCAGGGATAGACACATGATTTTATGTTGGGGACGAACATGAACTTATAAAATTTCAAAGTGGCTAGCTTGAACTTATAGAATTCTAAGGGGTGAAAACAAATTTTCAATTGAAAATACATAGATAAAATCTAAAATATATAATAATTTAAAATTTTTAGGGGTACCGCCCACACCCGCCCCCACCTAGGTCCATCCATGTGTGTGGGCGTGGGCGTGTGCATACATGTCTAAATTTTCTAAATTTTTATTTTTGAAATGAAATTTTATAAACCCTGACAATAAATATAGATATCTGAAATTAAACTGAAAAATAGTTTTAAAATATTACTTTTAATTAAAATGAAATATTTGATAACTTTATTAAAACTATCAACTTAAAAAATATTAGGAACTAAAAGAAAATAAGCAAAAGATGCAAAAACTTTGGTATCACGAAATCAGAAATAACAAAAGAAAACAGATTATCTATTCATTTAAAAATAAAATAATAATATACAAATGAATTTCAACTTTTTTATAAATAATATTTAAGTGACTTTCAAATTTCAAAGCATTATACATATTTTTTTAGAAATTAAATTTAATAATTTATTATATATATTTTGAGAAGCCAAACTTAATAATTTAATATATGATAAATATTATTTATATATTATATATTTTTTAATATTAGTGAGGCCTTGACTCCACTGGTCCCTATTATGTTCTACCATTGCTTGTTTTTGTATTTAATTAATTATATATATATATATATAAGTATGTTTATTATGCAAATAAATTTTTTAAACTTAAATTAATTTAATCCCTATTAACATGATCCTGAACCAATATGATCTATCCGATTCATAGATATAAATATATTTATTAAATAAATATCAATATCTTTAGTTATATAAGTAGTAGATAATCAGGATAAAGTGAATTAATTTTCGACATTTCAATAAGAGTAAATGTGGGGTTGATATCATTTTGAATCATTTACATTTTTTCTTATTAATCTAGGATGACTATAAGTGCTAATTTTTATTATAATATTTTTAAATTTTTTGATAATAAATGTTCAAAACTTATGCTCGAATATGAAATCTTTAAGAATAATAACAATTAATTTAATCACTGAGATCGTCTGGTTCATGCAAATCATCCACATTTAAATCTTAAGTTTTCAAATTATTATGAGCTTATATCATTTTAAATTGTCGTTACTTTGGATACAATTCATTTCAAAATTTTGTTCCAAAAAACTAATTTTTAAATTTGTTATTTAAGTTGTTTAGAATTTCTATTATTTTTTGGTCTTATTATTTTATGTTCCAATTCTTTACAAGTAAAATTTGATTTTAATTAGAATTGAAAAAGTTAAAATTATTAGGGATCGTTTCATCCTAAAAAATATTTTATGTTTTTATTTTTTTAAAATAGTTATTATTTTCAATTTTTTTGAAAATTAAAAAATATATTTGGTTAGAAATGGAAACTTGTTTTCAAAAATAAAAATAATAAAAATATATTTTGTATCTATTTTCTAAAATAGGGATGAACAAATAATTATTAAATAATTATATTAAAATGTAATTATTAAAACAATTCATCACATACATTTAAATTTTGAGTTATGAAAATGTAAAATAATAAAGTTGATAATAGATTTTATAACAAAAAATATATTTTAGTTTAAAATATGATATTAATGCATATTTGACATCAATTAAATTAAAAAAAATGCACCATAAAATATTGTTGTAAACTATAGCATAGAAAAATATGGTTAAAATAAAAAATATGTTTAGTGGTATTTAAGGCCCTAAAACTTCTGAAAAATATAACTAGTGTAACCCTTAAACTTTTTTTACACTCAATGTGACCCTTAAATTGAGAAAAAAAATTAATCTAACCCTTTGGCTAATGGAATTAAACGTTGTCTGTGACGATGCTTACATGACAGATCACAAGCTTACATGACATTATACAATATTGATGTGATATTTCATGATGATGTTGTGGTAGTACACGATGGATGATGATGTGGTAGATTAGCTTAACTGACTTTTTGGTTAAGTTCGACGACCTAATTGATTATTTTAGAAAGTTGAATGACTTATGTCACACCCCAATTTAGGGGCTAGATTTTAATAATTTTAAGTATCGAATTAAAGTCGTAACAAGGGAGAAATTGAGGACCAAATTGTAATTTTTTAAAAGTTACAGCTCAGCTTTTGAACTTGTGGGAAGTTTAGGGACTTAACCCTAAAATTTACCATTTTGTTTGGTTAGTGAAAAGTAAATCCTCCCCGGTTGAGCAAAAATCCCCAAATTAAAACCAAAATCCCTAGCCGGTCACGCCCATCCCCCTTTCCACCCCAAATTCACCGTTGTCCGGCCATCATTCAACCCACTGCCGCCACCATTGTACTCATCCTCGACCGACGACCAAAGCCTGAGTATTGTCGTGTTGATGCGATCATGCCAATGACCAAACTTCTTCAACACATGATCACTTCATGGACCTTCTACCTTGTTGATTCTAAGGGAGTCTTACCTTATTTTATTATTTAATTACTCATTTATGCATTACATGTCCTGCAAATATGTTTATCTTATTCTTAATTTTGTTTGAATATTATATTCTGTCATTTATATGTATAATATATGATATTCATGCATGACTTATTAATTCACATCTTTATATAACTCATTAAATGCATATGCATTCATAGTTAGCTCATTTGCATTATTAACATAGGTGGAAGCATATATTCATAATTATAATAGCTCAATTCCTATCTAATTATTTGTTTACATACTTTGTCTAGGTACATTGGATGCTAAGTAGACTAAAGGCAATTGAAGAGTTGGATGGACAGTTCACGTCAGTCAGATTGATCGTCATTTTTTAACATGTTCCAAGCATATTTGGGTGCTAAAGTCTCTTAACATTTAATACCCTATCTCTTAGCTTTCCAACGCACTTTGAATCATATCAATCCGATATTGGGATCTCAAGATATGCCCAGATTAAATAAGACAGTACAGGCTGGAAATAAGTACGGGATTTACAGCAAATAAAGAGTCATGTTCACACCTGATGCATTTCCACCTTCATGAATCCATTTATGGCGTGTACAATCATACAATGAGGCTAAAGGACCTATTCACATTCAAGGGAGATGGATGCATTATTTTCAAACTCATTCACCAAATCCAAGTACATGAAGGGAGCCTATGAGTCACGTTCACACTTGGTGCATGCATTCCAAAGGGGGTCGAACATACAATGAAACATTCCTCCAAATTCATGCAAGGAAATGAACCAACATGTTCACATCAAGAGAGGATGAATTCGGCTATGAAGTCGTATTCACTTAAATGGATGAACATTCATTTATTTTATTAGTCCATGAACTTGCATAGGGGACGTACATTGTATCTACTTAAGGATAAACATTCATCCATGAATTTTCAATCATTAAATCTTGTATGTGCATCCTAGACATCTCTTAGGCCTATAAATAGCTTTCCATTTCATTTGTAAGAAACCAATTCACTTTGTTTAATCAAATATTTGTGAGAGTTTCTCTATTTAGTTCTTAAGTGAACTTTATCGAATTATCAAGCTTATGCTTGTGGCGTCTGTGTCACCCTGATACTTCTGGTTCCTATCTCTTTATAGATAGTGGGTCAAAGTCCTTGTTTACCATCCCTTAAATAAGCAATATAAAGTATGGGTCTTTGTTCTTTAACATGAGTTCTTCCTTGACTCTTCTTTGAGATACTACTTTTCATATTCATCTCCATCACCTTCATTCTAATTCCATTACCATACTTCATCATTTCCTTTAAACATATCACCAAGTTATATATATTTTCCGCTGTCATATTTATCTTTCCATTTCATTACTTCCATTTAACCATTTTTTTAGCTTTCTTGTTTGTGCATGATACTTGTTGCTTTCCTAGATCGAAACAATCAAAGGTACAACCTTGACTTCACCATCCATCCAAGTGAGGCTAGGTTGAACTGTATCAAATGGTAATCAGAGCTAAGGTGGATTACAACAATAACAAGTAAAAGCAACATCCTACCATTTAATAAAAAGAAAATCAAAAATAGAAGTGCCAAAAGAAAAAAATCAGCAAGTTAATCCCAACATCAACACGGGATTCCAAGTGAATAAAAACTAAAGAAAGGAAACAGAGAAAGAAAAATGCAAAGAAGTGTCAAAGGTGACAAACAACATCATTATTCCAACTGATCCTAAAGTAGTATTCAAAACCTTTGATTGTTTCTTCTAGGAAGGTGGTGAGTATCTTTGCATAGTAAGTTAACCTTTCTTTCGTTTTCTTCCTTTTATAAGACCACCGTTCGTTATTTAATCTTTCTACCTTTCTATTTTTTCCTCTACACTAACAAATTTTTTAGCCGACGTCCATAGCACTTGAAAGGTCTTAAGTTAGTTCTTTTAAGAACTTTACAAGAGAGGAACGAGTGGAAAAAGGCTAATCGAGTGTGTGAGATCAGAAGGGGAATTACAAAAGCCAAAGACATATTCCCGAGTGACACACGAGTGCTTGAGTGGAGTGACATCACAATGTTTTTTTTGGAGTGACCGTGAGGTTTTGTTGTGTGAAATTCGGTAAGGTCCTAATTTTCACATTTCAAATTTTTACTAACAATGTTATTTGATCTTTCCTCTTCCCAAGCAATGGAGAACATTCAACAAAGAGAGAATGCATTTCATACTCGTTGCCATGTAAACGGTAAAGATGGCAAAGTATGTCTTGTAGCCATTGATAGTGGAAGTTGTACAAATATTGCAAGCACATACATGGTCAAGAAGTTGGGACTTACAACATTCAAACATCCCAGCCCATACATTTTGCAAGGATTAAATGAAGATGAAGAGTTCGAAGTCATAGAGCAAGTACTTGTGCCCTTTTCAATTGGGAGATATGAAGATGAAGTCTTTTGTGATGTTGCCTCCATTAATTCAAGCCATCTTCTTTTCGGTCGACCTTGGCAGTTTGATAAACAAGCATTGTATGATGGGTTCTCCAATATGTATTCATTCAAACACCAAGGGAGAAAGATCACGTTGGTTCCAATGTGCCCAAATCAAGTCCATGAATGCCAAGAGACCCTTAAGTCACGTATAGAGGAATGGGAGAAAACTAAAGCCATGAAAAAAGTTGAAAGAGAAGTTTTACATGAAAAACAAATAAGAGTGGAGAGAGTTGAACATGCACAAATCAAAGAAGAACATCGTGAGAAAACCAAGACATTTGGAGTTAAAAATGAGAGTGTGATTTTACGTGAGAAATCCATTGGAGTAATTGAAAATGAGAGTGAAGATGAGTGTGTTGTAAAACATGATAGTGAGATTGAAGAGAGAATTCAAAACAAATATGAGCATGAGAGAAAATAATGTGTGGAGAAGGAAGTTTTACTTTATACTAATCAATCTTTTCTTCATATTCTTTCATTTGATTTGCAGGTTATTCCAAAGGCCATGCCATTGCAAATTGATGAATCACATTTGTCCATTGAAGTTCCAAAGGTTGTAACATTTGGTATTCCAAAACATGTTCTCTTTGACATTCGATGTACATTCATTCTACATTCAAAGTTCAAACAACCTTATGAAAGGGAAGTTTCAACGAACCAAATTTCATTCATGAACTTTAATGAATCTTGTACGTTCATTCACATTGTTAATGATGTTTCATGTTCTAACTTACTTCTTTTTTTGCAGCATATTGAATCATTTACTTGCAAGTTTTGTTGATTGTGATCATCAATTCAAGGAAAAGAAGCGAGCATTATCCAACTATTCAAGATTCATAATGTGGAAGGGTACAAAGAATAAAGTAGGCGTGACTTACCTACTTGAATGATTCAAAGAAATTCATGCATACCCTAATAGGCATAATGATCTTCATTCATACTTTCTTACACCAATGGATCAATAAATGAAAGAAGCCTTCGATTTGAGGACAAATCGCTCTAAAGACGGGGGGGATGATGTGATCATGCCAATGACCAAACTTCTTCAACACATGATCACTTCATGGACCTTCTACCTTGTTGATTCTAAGGGAGTCTTACCTTATTTTATTATTTATTTACTCATTTATGCATTACATGTCATGCAAATATGTTTATCTTATTCTTAATTTTGTTTGAATATTATATTCTGTCATTTATATGTATAATATATGATATTCATGCATGACTTATTAATTCACATCTTTATATAAGTCATTCAATGCATATGCATTCATAGTTAGCTCATTTGCATTATTAACATAGGTGGAAGCATACATTCATAATTATAATAGCTCAATTCCTATCTAATTATTTGTTTACATACTTTGTCTAGGTACATTGGATGCTAAGTAGACTAAAGGCAATTGAAGAGTTGGATGGACAGTTCACGTCAGTCAGATTGATCGTCATTTTTGAACATGTTCCAAGCATATTTGGGTGCTAAAGTCTCTTAACATTTAATACCCTATCTCTTAGCTTTCCAACGCACTTTGAATCATATCAATCAGATATTGGGATCTCAAGATATGCCCAGATTAAATAAGATAGTACAGGATGGAAATAAGTACGGGATTTACACCAAATAAAGAGCCATGTTCACACCTGATGCATTTCCACCTTCATGAATCCATTTATGGTGTGTACAATCATACAATGAGGCTAAAGGACTTGTTCACATTCAAGGGAGATAGATTCATTATTTTCAAACTCATTCACCAAATCCAAGTACATGAAGGGAGCCTATGAGTCACGTTCACACTAGGTGCATGCATTCCAAAGGGGGCCGAACATACAATGAAACATTCCTCCAAATTCATGCAAGGAAATGAACCAACATGTTCACATCAAGAGAGGATGAATTCGGCTATGAAGATGTATTCACTTAAATGGATGAACATTCATTTATTTTATTAGTCCATGAACTTGCATAGGGGACGTACATTGTATCTACTTAAGGATAAACATTCATCCATGAATGTTCAATCATTAAATCTTGTATGTGCATCCTAGACATCTCTTAGGCCTATAAATAGCTTTCCATTTCATTTGTAAGAAACCAACTCACTTTGTTTAATCAAATATTTGTGAGAGTTTCTCTCTTTAGTTCTTAAGTGAACTTTATCGACTTATCAAGCTTATGCTTGTGGCGTCACCCCTATCTATGTCACCCTGATACTTCTGGTTCCTATCTCTTTATAGATAGTGGGTCAAAGTCCTTGTTTATCATCCCTTAAAGAAGCAATATAAAGTCTGGGTCTTTGTTCTTTAACATTGGTTCTTCTTTGAGTCTTCCTTGAGATACTACTTTTCATATTCATCTCCATCACCTTCATTCTACTTCCATTACCATACTTCATCTTTTTCTTTAAACATATCACCAACTTATATATATTTTCCGCTGCCATATTTATCTTTCCATTTCATTACTTCCATTTAACCATTTTTTTAACTTTCTTGTTTGTGCAGGATACTTGTTGCTTTCCTAGATCGAAACAATCAAAGATACAACCTTGACTTCACCATCCATCCAAGTGAGGCTAGGTTGAACTGTATCACTTGTCGTGCAACATCTCATATCACCGCGAATTAAAAGATTTTCGTGCTATGAAACATCCTCAAAATCCCACCACAATCGCTCTATTTTTTATCGATTCCGGCCGATCAGGCAGTCGTTTTTCCTCACCTCCGTCACCAACGTGTTCTCTAGCTTGTTCCTCTCGAAACTGACTGGTGGGTCACGTCAACGTCTCCAGTTTCATCGATCGCCAGTGTGGGTAAGTGTTTCAGCCTTTTCTTTTATTTCTGATGGATTTTGGGCTGATGTTTGGTTGAATATTAATTGTAATTGGTTGATTGAAGCTGTAGGAGTAATCGACCAATCACCCCCATCTCGTCTTTGTTGCCACATGCCACCACGCGCCTCTGCGTACATGTGGGCTTCTTTTGCTCACCTGAAAACCTTCTAGAATTGGTCCAGTCGGTTTGGACCGGCCAACCCGATCTGAATCGGGTATGTTTAACCCAACCCGTTGACTTTGACCTGAACTGAGTTAACGCGACAAACCCGTTGACTTTGACCTGACTCGTTAACTGTTGATCAGTTTGACCGTTGACTTTGACCGGTTTGACCGTTGACCTTTGAATTTGACCCCAAAAAAGTCAAATTTTCTGAAAAGTCATACTTTATGTTTTCCGTTTTTACCAAATTTGCACTCGGTAAGCCGTTTTTCAGTGTTTTATCTTTGGATTCAATTTGGTTTTTCGATTAAGTTTAGTTTCTAACATAAATTCATTTGCTATGTATCCGAGAAATTATTAGATGTTGGATTCAAGTTTGAGAGTGATTGAATGGAGTTTAAATGTTCGATCAGTGGAGCACAAAAATCAAGGTAATACATTACTACCATATGCATGCTTTATGGAACATGTTGAAATTGGTAAATGCATTGTTGAATATGTTTGGTCTCATCTGTATAGAAAAATTATTTCTAAACTCGATTCATAGACAGTAAAAAAGTCGATGTCTGAATATGACTCAGATGACTCGTATAAGAAATTGGGATACCGATAGGAATTAAATTTACAAGTTGTGTGATTAAATGGTAATAAAACAACCTCAGGATTTGTAAATTCTATTTTATCTCCTTAAAGGTTAAATGCCAAAGGTACTCAGATGAGAAATTATGACAATACTTCTGTTAGGTAAAATTTTGAGAATACACTTATGGGGTAAAATTACGAAAATACCTTCATGTTGCATGAAGGGCAAGAATCATCCCTGAAAATGGAAAAATAACTCAGAAAATGCATATACTGATGTACATGGAAAAATGCTAGTTTTGCTTATAAAATTATGGATAACCGATTTCTAAACTTTGAGATGGTAAAAGATTTAGATTTGGTGATCTTTGGACAAAAAGACCTAATAAATAAATTACTAGAATGATTCATATGTTTGAATTAAGAAAATGACTAAATACCCTTGAACTGTAAAATGACCAAAATATCCTTGGAGTGTAAATGACCAAGGTCACCCTAAGTCACGAACTGACTGAATGTATACCCGTCTCCCTAAGATTCATTCAAAAATGATTTTGAAGATGATCAGTTCGACGAAAGTTGTATATGGTATTTACTGAAAAATAAGGTAATATTATTTTGTACGAGGAATTTATAAGAACACACCTTTAATGATAAGGATCGTGTTCCTCAGGGTTGTTCGTACAAAATAATATCCTTTTTGTTTGAGTGATTATTTTTAGAGTAATTAAATGTACATAATTTACAAAAAAAAAAATCGAGGCAATATTATTTTGTATAAGGAAACTATGGAAATGTGCCTTGACTGAATAGGAATGTGTCTTTGAGGATTGTTAGAACAAAATGATACCCCTTTCCAATTTCATCAAAAGATCATAATTTAAATACATGTTTGAATTTGAAATTTTCATATTTAGATGATGTATAATCACTTAGGTACCAATTTCGGACGTTGTAGGGTGCTCATCATTCCCCAAGTGTAACTGACTCTCGAACCCTTTAAAATGAATACCTGGTAAAATGCAGGCTATTATTATCTTTTAATTTTAATTTTCGTAAAAAATAATTTTAAAATATATTTTTAAGTATTCAACCTACTTAACCCAAAGGTTAATTGTGACTATAAATTTATTTGTTTTTCCGAACCCTAATCTTTTAAAATTAAGTCGGATCGTTCCCCTCCTAGCTTTAAAAAGCTTAAGGATCGTTACACAAAGAGGCTAAACTAATAAAGTAACCATCAAGGTAATTCTATTTGGTTATTTTGATTTCTTGATTAGACTTAATTTTTTTTGGCCGAATTAGTGTGTTCCTTATGCCTTTTGCAAACTATTTATGTATTCTTGAACCAAAGCATCAATGTATTGTTCTAGTGAACTAAGAGATTGGAGTTGGGGCCAAGATTTTGTTCGTGATCCAATTTACAAAGGGGATGTACAAGAAGAAACCCACCTACTTAACAACATTTTTGGATGAAGAGCTCACCATGACCAAAGAAGTTATATAGAAGATGGGACAAGTGTTCCACCAAAAGAAAAGGTGGAACAAAATATTAAACTTGTGTCGAATGCAAAGTCGCCCACTAAAACCTTTTATCAAATAACTCTTCCCCATTTAGAGGAGTATCACAAATAATTAAAAGAACTCATAAACATAAGGTATATCCAACCCTTCAAGGCATTGTATGATGCATTGGTGTTATTCTATAAGAAACATGTTGGCATACTTTGGATGTACATCTACTATTTGACTTTTAACATGAACACCGTGAAGACCAAGTAGCCAATCTGGCTTATTACCAACTTGTTCAATTAGCTTGGTGGTTCAATATGGTTCACC
Source organism: Hibiscus syriacus (assembly GCF_006381635.1). Taxonomy (NCBI): domain Eukaryota; kingdom Viridiplantae; phylum Streptophyta; class Magnoliopsida; order Malvales; family Malvaceae; genus Hibiscus; species Hibiscus syriacus. Next base: position 61,909 of record NW_024061866.1, read on the forward strand.
AAGATGGATTTGAGGTCCAAATACTTGTAAGGAAGAGTTTTTGAAGAGGAAGAATCAAACACAACATGTGTGACACATTACAATTTTATATGAGTTCCTTGTGATGCCTTTTTCACTTTACAAATGCTCCTACCACATTTTAGACCCTCATGAACATGATATTACACCCTTTTCTTAATCGTTTCATTGTTGTATACATTAATGATGTTATGATTTATAGTAAGACACTCGAGGAGGAAACTGAACAATTGAGAAAGGTGTTAAGAGTTTTTCATGAGAATGAGCTCATTGTAAAGAAGGAGAAGTACTTTTTTTCCTAAAAGAAGGTAAATTTCTTAGGCCACATTGCTGGAGGTGGAAATATATGAACGAACAAGGATAAGAATCATGAGATTGATGATTGGAAGCCGCACATCAAGGTGACTAAGTTTAGAGCTTTCTTGGGATTAAATGACTATTACCAATGATTTATCAAATGCTACTTCAAGATCATCGTGCCATCGATCTAGTTGCTTATAAAGGACAAGGTATAAGATAGGAGTTTTGATTATTAGGAAGCTTTTGAAATAATCAAGTAGGCTGTGGTGAATGAGTCAATTTTGGTGCAGCCATATCACACAAAACCTTTTGAGACTTAGACTAATATGTTTGATGTCGTCATTAGTAGAGTTTTTATACAAGAAGGATATACAAAAGCTCAATGATACCAAAAAGAGGTACACATTCCATGAGAAGGAGTTAACCATAACAATACTCTACTTGTGAGCGTGGTTACATTACATACTTGGGTTTATGTTTTTGGTATTTACTGATAATGTCATAAATAGTTATTTTCTAACACAAAAAAGTTTTCTTCCTAGAAGGCTCATTGGCCAAAATTCTATGTGAAATTCAATTTTTTGCATGGAGTACAAGCCAGGGAAGATGAGTTCCATTGTTGATGTCTTAAGCTAAAGGTAAGTTATAAAGTTTGTTACATGATCCAACAGCCACAATGCTGATTGACTATACCAAATAGGGGAGAACCCAAAAGTTTTGGCTCGAGGGGAACTTGTTGTATGCTCTATAAAACCACCTCTAAGTGCCATAATATAGAGAGATGCATAAGGGACTCATAAGGGAATGCCATGATTCAAAGTGAGTAGGACACTCGGGGATGGATGGGATGTTAACATTGTTAGTCAAGCACTATTATTGGTCGTACATGGGCGAAGACATCCAAGCCTATGTGGAGACTTTTCTTGTGTTACTAAAAGACAATATAGAGATGAAGAGACCAACAAGATTGTTGCAACCATTACCCATTCTTGAGTGACCATTTGGAAGTGTTTCAATGGACACTATTTTTTATTTATCTTACATTGATGGGTTGTCCAGTATTATGGTTGCTGTTGATATGATTTCAAATTATGGGACACTCATCCAAACATCTAAGCTATGTCCAACTAAAGAGGAAACTCAATTTTTCCACAAGAAAGTGGTGAAGTATTGAGGAATATTGAAGATAATTATTAGTGATTTGGACATATGATTCATCAGGAGGGTTTGTATCTATTAAAGTATGCTTAAAGACCAATCATGAGATGATTGTAACGATGCATCCTATTTAATAGGTATATTGAATAAAGTCATTGCCATTGTTTATTTCAGTTACATCTCTGTGTCTTCAATAAACTGAAAAATAATGAGATCCATATAATAATATGATGATTATTATTAAATATCCTTAGTCGAGTATTATTATGATCATGAACAATAACTGATGTGATCCAATTCAGCGTCAAAAATGGACTTGCATCTCCAACCTTTCTCAATAATCAAAGGGGGATTTTCTTGAACTTAGTCTTTCTTTATACCATAGTTATGATAATAGCTTACATACATTATATTTATAGTTATGATGATGATATTATGAATGTATGAAGTTATTATTATGAACCACATATTTACATGATTATATATTATATTACTTAGCTTATAAATACTTTATTTTGTAGGTACATGTTCGGCCACATGATGGGAGCTGACTTAAAGCTAGCATTGGAGTCAATGAGCTAAAGGAACTTGACTAGGACAACTCTGGGACAGCTCAAGGATATTTTGGGACAAAGTTGCCAGCTGACCCCGAGCTCATTGCTCACTTGAGCTGGACTTTTGAGCTAGCTAGAGACCTCTTTTCAGCTGGAGAGTTGCACCATCATCTTCACCATATAGAGCACTACAAATATGGTCTAGGTTGAATTTTGTGGATTCGTACCTTTTCGCAAAGAATTGCCATTCTCAGAAGTGCCTTTTCACAAGGAGCTGCCCTAAGACTTATACACATGTTCTTCATCTATGGCCAGCTCAACTACAGCTCAACCCCATGGGAAGTAGCTCAAATGATGAAAGGATGCTTCACACAAATGTGCCCTTTCATAATTAGTTGCTTCCCCATTTATGACATGTCACCTGGACCCTAGATGGATGCCAAGTCACACTTAATAGTTGATCATATTCACGCCAAGGAGGAGTCACATCATAAAAACCCTATGATGCCCATGTGAGTACCTCATGACCAGCCCACACATGTGTCATGCATGTGGATGAAATGAGAGCCAAAATGAAAAGGGTTCTCACTATTCGGCCAAAGCATCATCTTTGTTCAAAGTTGGTGCCAAGATAAAGAGCAAGGAGACCATTCGACCAAGGACATATGCATTCATTAAAACAACATGTATTTACATTTAAAAGTCATTTATCTAGCCGAATGGACGCCTGTTTATTCGGCCAAACCTATACAAGCCCATAAATAGGGCTTTAATATTCATTTGAAACTCAACCCTTTGATAAATTAAAACTCTTATGAGATTATTCTCTCTTCAAGTTCTTTTTAGAACTATATCGATTAACCAAGCTTTTCTAAAGTTTGTGGCGTCAAACCCTTCCTTGATACTTTTGGTTCCTAGTTCAATTAACTAGTGGGTCAAAGTCCTTGCTACCATTCCTTATAAAACTTATAAGAAACGGGTCTTTGTTCTTTATAACATTGGTTCCTTCTTAGTTTTATAAGATATTATTTCCATCACCATCTTTCCATCACCATAGTCCATCACCATAGTTCATCACCTTCACGACTACTCCATCACCATTCTATTACCATCTTCATCTTTTCACCATTAAATTATCTTTCCATCATCATCAAGGCATTCGTCCATTAACATTAATTGGAGACCGAATTCATCAACTCTTAAAGGATTCTTCTACAATACTTCCGCATCAATCATTGATAACATTTCTATCACTTTCATTTCTTCCATTTACCATTTCCTTTCTTAATTATAAAATTACTTAATCAATTATTCTTCTTTTGTGTAGATTACTTTCAATTTAAAGTGTAGCATTTTGGTGTCTCTCCTAGATCGGGAAACAACAAGGTTACCAACTTCTCCATCATTGAAGAAGCCTGATTAGCCTTACATCAAGTGGTAATCAGAGCTTAGTCGGATTGACAATCAAGTGCTGCAACAAAAAGCAAAAGAGAAAAGAAAAAGACTCCTATATAAATTTGGAGTGCAAAAGAGAAAGAAAAGAAAAGAAGAAAAAAATTCAAAGCAAAAGAAAAAGTGAAGCAAAGTTGCAAAGTACACTCAAAGAGAAGCACATTACAATCTGCCCCAACATCAAACTAGAAGGATGTATCCTTGTTGTTTCTGTTGAAGGAAGATGGTAAGTGTTATAACTTGAGTTGTAAGTTATATTCATTTTCTCTTTATTTCATTTCCTTTTCTTTCATCTATTCTTATTCTATTGTCTTATCATTTTCTTAACCTTTTATATCCTACCTCTACCATAACCATTTCTATACCCTAACCATTTTTTTAAGCCGACGCACAAACTAAAGAGACTTGCTTAATCTTGAGTTAGTTCTTAAAAATGACCCACATGAGAGAATCGAGCGGAAAAAGGCATAAGAGAGGGTGAGATCAGAAGGGGGATCAAGAAAAAGCCAAGAATATATCCTCGATTACAAACACGAGTGTGAGTGAGTGCAATCTGAAATTTTCTTTGGAGTGATCAAGTGAGGTTTTTTGAGTGTGCCGGTAAGGTTGTAATTTATTTTTGTTGCACTAACCATGTCTCAAAGCCCCAGAGAAAATATAGGAACACCAAACTTACAAATGCATACACTCATTGGCGAAATGATGAGAATATTTCGTGAAGAGTTTGATGCTCTTCATGAAAAGATAGATCAACGCCAGGATCTACTACCAGTACGTAATAATGGAGCCTATAGAAGAAAACAACAACCACCACCTCTAGAAGAAGATGTTCAAGAAAATTTAGACGATGGAGAACAAGCAGCATTCCAAGGCCCTATACGTGACATTGTTGATGACAATTTGAGCAATATCAAGATCAAAATTCCTCAATTCCAAGGAAAGAATGATCTTGAAGCCTACCTTGAATGGGAAATCAAAGTGGAACACGTTTTTAGTTGCTACAACTATTCCTAGATGAAGAAAGTAAGATTGGCAGCCATGGAGTTCATAAACTATGCTTTAATATGGTGGGATCAACTTACCCTTAACCGAAGAAGGAATGGAGAAAGACTAGTCTCAACTTGGCATGAAATGAAAGGTATTATGCGGAAATGATTTATTCGTGTTCACTATCACCGGGACTTGTTTCAAAAGTTACAGAATCTTAAACAAGGCTAGAGGAGTGTGAAGGACTACTACAAAGAAATGGAAGTGGCAATGATCCGAGTCAACATTGAGGAGGATTGTGAAGCAAATATGGCGAGATTCCTTGCTAGACTTAATCCCAAAATTACCAACACCTTGGAGTTGTATCATTACATCGAAATAGATGAAATAGTGCAAATGGCAATAAAAATTGAAAGGCAACTAAAGAGGAGACATACATCTCGCAATATTGTGCCCATATCATCCAAATGGAGTCCAAACAACATCAACAGGCCAACTCCTCCTCCTGTCAAAGATCAAGCTGAATCTTCAAAGAATCAACAAGTAAATAAAGACCCCAACCGAGGAAAGTAAACTACTAAACATTCAAGAGACATTAGATGTTTTAAATGTCTTGGGAGGGGCCACGTATCTACACAATGCCCTAACCGAAACACCATGATTTTACTTGGAAATGGTGAAATAGAATCTGAACCTGAAGAAGAAGAAGAAGAAGAGGCACCCATTGAAGTCAATGAAGAAATAATTCTTGCAGATTCCGTTGATCAAGGAGAAGCTTTTGTAATTAAAAAAAGTTTGAATCTTCAAGTCACATAAGACAATGCACAGCGAAAGAACATTTTCCATACCCGATGCCATGTGAATGAAAAGGTATGTTTTGTTATTATAGATGATGGGAGTTGTACTAACATGGCCAGCACCATAATGGTGGAAAAGCTTGGTTTGAAAACAATGAAGCACCCGAATCCATAAAAGTTACAGTGGCTCAATGAACGAGGAGAACTCAATGTTAGCAAACAGGTGTTAGTTTCTTTTTCCATTGGAAAATACAAAGATGAGGTTATTTATGATGTTATCCCTATGCACGCTAGCCATCTACCTATGGCAATACGACAAAATAACTATTCATGATTGCTTTACCAATCAATACTCGTTCAACCATAAAGGGAAGAAGATTATCCTTACTCCTTTAACGCCTAAACTAGTCCAGAATGATCAAGCCAAAATGAAGAAAAGTGTTGAGGCTATAAGGAAAGGAAAATCAACAACCATGGAGGAAACTAATCTGAGAACAAGTGCTTATTGTTCAAAGTGCTTGATTCGAGAATGTCTATTAACAGAATACACGGTTGAAAATGATTATTCTAACTTTGAACATGCATATTTTTTCTTTGACTTGCAGGATGTACCAAGAGACGCCATTTGCCAAAAGGAAGTTTTCAGAGACATGACCTTTGGGAATCCAAAAGACGTATCCATTTAGCAACAAAAGGACACAATTTTTCATTCAAATGACGTGTCCATCGAACAACAAAAGGACACCATTTTCATTCAAAGAACGTGTCTTTGGAAGAACCAATGGACGTGACCCATGAGGATTCAATGATCATGCCTATTGTATTATTAAGAGACACCACTTTTAGGAAATCAAGGGACCTAAAAGTTCAAAGCAAAATTACATGGACATATCTCACTCAAGAGCCTATTGAAGGGATCCTAATTTTTGACGAAACAACAACTATGGAATGTAGGGACATTGAAAAGAAACCACCCTTCGATTTGAGGAAAAATCGCTTTAAAGAAGGGGGGATGATGTAATCAAAGGGGGGTTTTCTTTAACTTAATCTTTCTTTATACCATAGGTATGATAATAGCTTACATACATTATATTTATAGTTATGATGATAATATTATGAATGTATGAAGTTATTATTATGAACCACATATTTCATGATTATATCTTATATTACTTAGCTTATAAATACTTTATTTTGTAGGTACATGTTCGGCCACATGATGGGAGCTGACTTAAAGCTAGCATTGGAGTCAATGAGCTAAAGGAACTTGACTATGACAACTCCGGGATAACTCAAGGAAATTTTGGGACAAAGTTGCCAGCTGACCCCGAGCTCATAGCTCACTTGAGCTGGACTTTTGAGCTAGCTAGAGACCTCCTTTCAGTTGGAGAGTTACACCATCATCTTCACCACACAGAGCACTACAAATATGGTCTAGGTAAAATTTTGTGGATTCGTACCTTTTCTCGAAGAGTTGCCATTCAGAGAAGTGCCTTTTCACAAGGAGCTTCCCTAAGACTTATACACATGTCCTTCATCTATGGCCAGCTCAACTATAGCTCAAACCCATGGGAAGTAGCTCAAATGATGAAAGGATGCTGCACAAAAATGTGCCCTTTCATAATTAGTTGATGCCCCATTTATGACATGTCACCTGGACGCTAGATGGATGCCAAGTCACACCTAATAGCTGATCATGTTCACGCCAAGGAGGAGCCACATCATAAAATTCATATGTCGCCCATGTGAGTGCCTCATGACTAGCCCACGCATGTGCCATGCGTGTGGATGAAATGAGTGCTAAAATGAAGAGGGTTCTCACTATTCGGCCAAAGCATCATCTTTGTTCATAATTGGCGCCAAGATGAAGAGCAAGGAGACCATTCGGCCAAGGACATCTTCATTCGTTAAAACAACATGTATTTACATTTAAAAGTCATGTATCTAGCCAAATGGACACTATTTATTTGACCAAACCTATGCAAGACTATAAATAGGGCTTTGATATTCATTTGTAACTCAACCCTTTGATAAATTAAAACTCTTGTGACATTATTCTCTCTTCAAGTTCCTTTTAGAACTATATCGATTAAGAAAGCTTTTCTAAAGTTTGTGGCGTCAAACCCTTCCTTGATACTTCTGGTTCCTAGTTCATATAACTAGTGGTTCAAAGTCCTTGCAACCATCCCTTATAAAACTTATAAGAAACGGGTCTTTGTTCTTTATAACATTGGTTCCTTCTTAGTTTTATAAGATACTATTTCCATCACCATCTTTCCATCACCATAGTCCATCACCTTCACGCCAACTCCATCATCATTCCATTACCATCTTCATCTTTTCACCATTAAATTATCCTTCCATCATCATCACAGTATTCGTCCATCAACATTAATTGGAGACCGAATTCATCAACTCTTGAAGGATTCTTCTACAATACTTCCGCAACCATATTTGATAACATTTCTATCACTTTCATTTCTTCCATTTACCATTTCCTTTCTTAATTATAAAATTACTTAATCAATTCTTCTTCTTTTGTGCATATTACTTTCAATTTAAAGTGTAGCATTTGGTGTATCTCCTAGATCAGGAAACAACAAGGTTGCCAACTTCTCCATCATTGAAGAAGCATGGTTAGCCTTACATCAATTATAATATGTTTAAAGCTAACATGATGTTGGTTGATGACAATGAGTTGACATTGACATATAGATGTAAGAATCAATGCACGAGTATGTTGGGAACGACATATTTGAATGACCCACTATGAACATTTTCTTTGATTATTATGTGACGGTCACAACATTGCTCATGGTGATAACTATATGTATGATCCTCATACTTTCTCATTATTATCTCAACATATATTGTTGTATGTTTTGATACAATTAAGGGAAAAGGGTAACTTTTTTCCCTATAGTAGACTAAATTTATCACTTTCGCCCATATTGTGTTTTCATATCAATTTAGCCCTATAAGTTGCTCAATTGCATCATTTTATACCCTACCCTAACTTAATACCCTAAATTTAAACCATAAACCCTAAATCATATCCTCATAACCTCTAAATGATAAATCCTAAGCTATAAACTATGACTTAGGGTTTATAATTTAGGGATTTAAGTACAGGGTAAGATGTAGAATGATGTAATTGAGCAACTTTGAGGGCTAAATTGATGAGAAAACATGATAGAGGTGAAAGTGATAAATTGGGTCCACTACATGGGTAAATGTGACCCTTAAGACTACAGTTAAACATACTCCGTAATTGGTTGCACTACAAAAGGCTAATATTGATCATATCACGATATGTGTTGTGGGATATTAATGATCAAGACAATAATTTTCCTTCCTACATAATAGGAAATATATCACATACAACTTTATTGAGTGAGACTATAAATGCACGGCCATGGTAGAATAAGTTTATATGAGATATCACAAATTATTCATTTATTATAGTTTACTCTAGATATCAAGAAATAATAGATGGGTTATACAAGTGTGATTATTCCAAGACTTACGCCTATTCAAGATATAAAGGACAAAAAGGATAAAATACATAAAAGAGTTAGTCACAAAGTTGTTATGACGAACCATAACTTCCTGTAACTTAGGTGATAATGATATATTGTTAGATGTAACTTATTGCTTGTAATATTAGAATGATTCTAATAATTACTACTAATGTTACGGGAACCTACAGGGTTACACCTCAGGGTTGAAATGAGCAAATATTAAACTGATATTAATTGTACAATTTATTATACATAATTGGATAATATAATTAAAATTAATATATATATATATATATAATTATCTCAAATATAATAAATGGATATTAAAATAATATAAATATGATTACAATTATTTTAATGATTATTTAATTCAAAATATTTTAATTTGGAATGATTAAATTCAAATGTAATTAATTCATAATTAAAAACCCTAAAGGTTAAGGTAACTCATATAAAAGGATAAGAAAGGTCTAGCAGCCGACTAAGTCTTTTTACGAAATTTCTGAAAACATTTTTGAGAAAAGGAAATTGCTCTCAACTTCTTTCAACTGGGTGAACTGAGTAGAGGCCAAGAGTGGAGGTTTACAATTCAAACCATTCATGATTGTTGTTGTCCTGCTGTTTTTAAGGAACCCGAGGTGAAATAATCATACCTCTTCCTATCAATTCTGATTTTCGTACTTGGATCACTGGTGAGACCATCAGATTAATTTTTTTGTTGTGCCATAAGGTGTTGGCGGTCCCAAAAGTGGTATCAAAGCCACTTGTATGATTCAAATTTGGGTTGAATACTTTGTTGATGTGATACGTATGAGATGCATGTTTTAATTTTACTATTTTCGACGAGTATGCAATATTTGTGTGAAATAAGAAATTGATCACAATAAAGGTTAATATGTTAATGTGTTTTAATAAATTTTACAATCAATGGTTAAAAGTTAATCATGTACTTGTTGCTGTAAGGGTTTTGATATTCGAATGTTAATTGTTAACATGGTAAACGGTTGGTATGTGATAGTAGATCACTTTCGGCAGAGGAACAATAGTTTTTCCAATTTGAAAAGCCTCTGGGATTGAAAAATTCCAAAAACACGATTTTGTTGATAAATGTTATCAAATCGTGAGGTTTTTTTCACAGAAACAATGAGTGTTTTTTTCAAAATTTCCCACCGGTACCTTGACCCCTCCGTAAGCAACATAGATTGTTGGCCCATATTGGTAATTATTAACAAATTCATAATGCATATATATGATATGTCTGATATGCATTGTGTTCGACTTGTATGGTTATAACCTTTTATTTGCAATGATTGTAAATTTTAAATACATCAATCGCGTCGTGCCTTCCATAGTTCTATTGTATTTATCTTCTCATCTTACTCCCTTGTATGTAAAACAAGTTTATGAAATTGTAATCATATGAAGATTCTAAGGAACAAAAGAATGAATTGGAGAAGGAAAAAAGATGCTTGAGAAATTATCTTTATCTTTAGGTTTTATGGTTCTACAATTGGCTTTGGATGAGCCACCTTAGATATTTTATTTGGGCTATAACCATTGCATTTTTTTACTATTTATGTCTATCATGTATGTGATGCAATGTCTGATGTATTAACTTGCTAATAAGTTGATGAGATCAATAAGGGCTAATATTAAAATGAACAATGATGAGATAATTATGAAAATCACTCTCCATAATCTAAGCTAATTTAACCATCCAATATTTACCCTCATTAAATCTTCTATTGATATTATGTGGACTTTGCCAAAGCAATGGCACATGAATCTATCTTGGTTAAATACGAAGAATAAGCAAGTGATATTAACCGATTGAAATGTTGCTAATAACTTAGCTAGGTTTTTCTAATAGTATTAAAGACCTAAAGGTTAATTATTTGGATAAATCATGAGATGATTTGAAAAAAAGTTGTTAACCAAATGAATGAGTTACATGGGATGTAACTCGTAAGGTGTTACTTATAAAAATAATCATTTTCCTAAAAGAAAAGCCACAGCAAATTTAGGAAAAAGGTGAAATATAGATCCTCATTAACTAGAAAACTTTCGAGATGTTTTTATGAAATTAAAACATGAGGGTTTTTAATTTTGAATAAAATAGTGGGAGTAACTTATTAATAAAGACCTATATATAAATTAAAAACTTGATAAATTTACTTACATTGTATATTTTCATTGTTGTAGACATAATGGCAAACAACATACTTTTATTGCGATCGATCCTTGAGAAGGATAAGCTGAATGGCTTGAACTTCCTTGATTGGTTCCGTAATTTGAGAATTGTTCTCAAATAGGAAAGAATGAATATGTCATTGAAGAACATGTTCCTAATGAACCGATAACTACTGCTTCTAGAGTTGATAAAGACAAGTTTAAGAAACACATAGATGACATGTTAGACGTAGGAAATCAAATGCTTGCCACCATGACCCCTGAGCTTCAAAAGCAAAAAGAGGACATGGTTTCATATGGGATGATTCAAAATCTAAGGGAATTATATGAGGTAAAAGTACATCAAGAGAGGTACGAGACCACCAAAACTCTATTTTAATGCAAAATGAGTGAGGGATCTCCTGTAGGAACTCACATCATTAAGATGATTGGCTATATCCAAAACGTTAAAGAAGTTAGGATTTCTACTAAAGGAAGAATTGAACACTGATGCCATCCTACAATTGTTGTCGGATAGCTTCAACCAATTTGTCCTTAATTTCAATATGAATGAAATTAACAAGACTTTGCCATAGTTACTTGGCATGTTATGAGCTATTGAAAGTAACATGAAAAAGGTTGGACCTAAGCCCATTCTGATGGTCCGCAAGGACAAAGGAAATGAAAAGAATAAAACAATATCAAAGTTTAAGGGTAATGGCAAGCCAAAGCCCGAAGGAAAAGATGAATTGAAACCTAAATGAGGAGTTAGAAAAGAAGGAAAATGTTTCTACTATGACAAGATCTATCATTAGAAAAGAAAATGTGTTGTTTACCTTGAAGATGTCATAAAGACAAAAGCAAAATAGAATATTTGTCGTTTAAAGGCTTGTGGTCTAAGTGATAACTCCGTAAAAGGTCACATTTTGGGATCTTTTCACTTAAGTTATTGAATGTCTAAGGGCTCATTTAAGACCATGCAGATGCATTTAGAAGCATTTAGTTGCATGTGGTGGAATTTCGTTTGTCGCGGCATTTTATTTTTAAAGCGGTGCTGCCTTATGGGAAATTTGATTGTTTGATGATATGCAGGAATTGAGAGCAAGGAAAAGAGGAAAGGAGATGTCGTGACATATTGAGACTACTGAGCATAATGAAAATGTCATGTTGGACTTGCATTACGAGAGCGAACAACGTGAAAGAAGATATTTTTGAGCCAGCTGTCTCCTACTCACCGAGATCTCTGCCCGAGAAATCTACCTCGAAGATCTGCTTGGAGGGATCGGCGCTGCTACAGCCGGTTCTAATGATGACGCAGCCTGCCCTATAGATCCTGTCTGTCCTTGGGCCTCTACAGCGGGATCATGCCTGGTACTCAGCCAGCAACCCAGGCTGGATCATAGCTATCTCTTCCTGACTCCCAAGTAATTTAACCATGGTTTTGGGGTTTCTTAGGATTTTAAACACCAAGTCCTAGGGTTAATTTTCCCGTATAAATAGAGGATGAAGCCACAATGTTAGAGACTTTGGTTCCACACTGATTTGAGCTTAAAAGTTAGAAAGAGAAGGTCTCACTTTTCTCAGTCAATCCTACTTGTCGTGGCATTTATCCTTCACAAGCCTGAGGGAGTGGCGTTCTAAGCATCCGAGAGGAGCTAGTTCGTTGGGGGAAGTTCGTGGTGGCTGAGGAAGATCCGACAGTCGTCAAAGGTTTTCTCTCCTCCCCTTAGTTCTTTGCTTTCATATTTTGTTATTAGGTGGGAGTTCATATTTGGAGTGGATTTTAAGTTTTATTTCAATGAATGGTTGTTTCTCTATGCTTTAATATGTTTGTTTGAAAATTAATGCCTTAATGTTATAGGAGCTACGAGAGTAGCCTTTCCTTAGGAGAATCTATGGGTTTGAGAGAATACCGAGATAATGTATCCTTAGTTTTTGAGAGAAAATAGGGAGGAACTACATAAACAAGGGGTTTTAGGTAGTAACTAAGCCTAATCCACCTTATAGATAAGGTTAGGATTTCATTCGACTAAAAGGAGTTATGAAAGAACAATAGGTTGGATGTTAATGCTGCTACAAAAAGGTATTGCCGAGACATATCCTGTTATCTGGACCAATAGGATCACTACAGGGGTTTACGCCAATCGATTTTGCCAGGGCATCTTTAATCTGTTGAGTCCCTTACTAGAGATAGCATAGGGCACCTTAGTAGACTCTGTAGGGAAGACTAGGCATAGAAGAAATACCATTCGGAGAAATAGACTTGGATTTTCCTAGTGACTTCTATCACTCATTCTCATAGCAACTTGTCGTGTGAGAAAACTAAAGTCTTACTTATTAAATCCAGTATTTATATTTTATTTTTCCTTGACATCTCCATTTGTTTGCATGCTTCACAATTTACTTTGCTACTACATATCCAATTGCTACCACACTACCACCATTCTATTACCACATCTGTCATTCCATTTTTCCACATCATTCTCATTTGTACATACCATCACTAACTTTACTTAGGTGACAAAGTAAAGTGCCTTGACAAACCTATTTGATTTTCTCAATTCCTTGTGGAGATGATACTAACTTATCACTGTATTACTTGTTTGATTGTGTATACTTGCACATATATCCATACTTATTTATAGTACTCACAAAGAGCGGACAAGTTTTTGGCACTGTTGCCAGAGAATTGGTAACTAGAAGTTAAATTGTTTTTTCATAGCATTTTTTATTTACTTGTTTATATTTCTTCTATATAGTTTTACTTTTTGTTTTTCTTATCTTTTTTAGATTTTTCTTGGTGTATGACCAGAGGACATCCTGACGAGCCATTAGAACCAATTGAACCTGAGATCGAGACGCTTTTTAGGAGAAGAATACGAGATCAACGTGCAAACATGTATCAAATTGAAAAATCAAGGCATTGGTCATGAGAAAGATCAGAATGCCGAGGCAAATCTAAATGCTGGAAATGTAGCCAGACCTCGTGCCATTCGTGATCATTTAAATCTGATCTTAGATGACTTAAATCCTGGAATAGTGGCACCAGAAATTTATGTAGCCCACTTCGAGCTCAAACCTGTCATGTTCAATATGAATTCTATAGGGCAATTTGGGGGCATGCCAAATGAAGATGCCAGGCATCATATTCGTAACTTCTCAGAGGTTTGCGATTCCTTTTGCCAACAAGGAGTGCACGAAGATGTTCTACAATTAAAATTATTTCCATATTCTCTGCGTGACCGAGTAAGAGCTTGGTTGAGTGGCATTCCAGTGGGTTCAATAGAGTCGTGGACTGATCTGTGTAAAAAAAATTGTTGTGGTATAATCCCCGAACATGAACACCCAACTGAGGAACGACATTGCTTCCTTTCGTCAAGCTGATGACGAGTCGATGTATGAGTGCTGGAATTGATACAAAGGATTTCTTCGTAAATGTTTGAATCATGGTTTTCAAGATTGGATGCAAGTGGTGATGTTCTACAATGGAGTTAATACGCCCAAGAGGATGATACTAGAAGCCTCGGTAAATGGGACATTACTTGACAAATCACCAGCAGAGGAATTTAACATTCTGGATAGGATTGCCATCAACGATTATCAGTTTCCATCTACAAGGCTTGGACTTGGGTGTAAATCACATGAAGCTTTCGAGCTAGATTCTAAAGATTCGGTGTCTGCCCAACTTGATGCTATCACCAATATGTTAAAGAATTTGCAAAGGCCAAGTGAGGTGAGAGAAGTGAAGGCAGCCAATTCAGAATGTTTATTATGCCACGACAATCACAATGAGAGTGACTGCCCGACTAATCAAGAATCCATCAATTATGTAGGCAACTTCAACCGAGGCAACTTTAACAGAGGCAACAACAACCCTTATTCGAACACATATAATCATGGATGGTGTAAACATCCAAACTTTTCGTGGGGAAATCAAGTAACCAACAATGCTCGTCAACCAGCTCGGCAGCAGAATTTCAATGATTCCCAGGGTTTTCAATCGAATATGCCATGGCATAATTCTAATAAGGGAGGGCCATCTTCATCTAACACCAGTTCTTTGGACGCCATAATGCAAGAATTCATAGAAATAATGAAGACAATGCTGCAAGACCATGCGACCTCCATCAAAACTCAAAGGGCCCTGCTTCAGAGCAATAGTTCATCATTGAGGGCGTTGGAGAGTCAGGTTGGTCAAATTATCGCGGCATTACAAGAACGCAGACCAGGACAATTGCCGAGTGACATTGAATTCACAAAACCTCATGGTAAAGAACAATACAGTGTGCTAACACTCTAAAGTGGTACACGAATTGATGTTGAAGACAAGTTTGGGGGAAGACCGAAGGATAATTCACCCCTTAAGATCGTGCAAGCTTAGCAAGAAGTAGTGGAAGAAGCACTAGTAGAAGAGGATAAGGATGAGGGTTCATCAAGTAAAAAACTGAGGGGGCAAATAAAAATGTCAAGGTAACTTCTGTTCACACCCCATCAGTACAGGAAGTCAGACCCACACCTCATTTTCTGTAGAGACTGAAGAAGCATAACAAGGATATTCAATTCAGAAAGTTTGTTGACATTCTGAGTTAACTTCAAATCAATGATCCTTTTCTGGAAGCTATGGAGCAAATGCCTACATATGGTAAATTTCTCAAGGAAATTGTTACCAATAAGAGAAAAGTGGAGCAGTACGAGACAATTGCCACGGCAAAATAATTTTGCTCTTCCTTAAGCAAGCTGTCACCTAAGAGACATGATCCGGACAGTTTTATCATCTCATGCTCGCTAGGAAACAAATTTGTTGGGAAGGCACTATGTGACCTTGGCTCAAGCGTAAACTTGATACCTAAGTCAATTTTCGTGAAGCTTGGGATAGGAAATGTGAGACCCACATCTGTCATCTTGCAATTAGTTGATCATTCACATGTTCGTCATGAAGGGCGAATTGAAGATGTCATCGTGCAGTTTGATAAATTCATTTTTCCTGACGATTTTCTGATTCTAGACTGTGAGGTTGATGCCAGAGCACCCATAATTTTGGGGAGATCCTTCCTAGCTATCGGTCATATTCTTATCAACTACGATAGGGGTGAGCTACTATGCGAGTGGCCGATCAACATGTCACTGTGAATGTCTTCTGATCTCTCAAGTACATGGATGATTTTGAAGAATGTCAAAGCATTTTAGAAGTGGATACAGTAATCACGGAAAAGTAGATCAAATTTTCCAGGACAATTTTATTCAGCTGGGACCTGATGAGATGCTACTTGAAGACCCAAAGGCCAAAGAGCCTAATGATTTTTCTTCCGAGGAACAGCAGGCTAGCTTTCTCAAAGCTATCCCAGGTACGTATTTTGAACCTTTGAATTTTGAAGAGTTTGTTCCTCCTAAGCCCTCATTATAGCATGCTCCTACCTTAAAACTTATGAATTTACCACAGCATCTTAAATATGCTTATCTAGGTAGTAATGAAATTTTTCCTGTGATTATTTCCTCTTCCTTACTCCTAACCAAGAATCTAGTTTATTAAGTGTTTTGTCACAGCATAAGAGAGCGTTATGATGGACAATGGAAGATCTAAAGTGAATAAGTCCAACAATCTGCATGCACAAAAATCCTGCTGGAAGAATGCCATGGCAAATCCATAGAGCCACAGCAAAGATTAAACCTAATCATGAAGCAAGTGGTGATAAAAGATATTCTCAAATGGCTTGACGCTGGAGTGATTTACCCCATTTCGGATAGTTCTTGGGTGAGTCCCGTCCAATGTGTGTCTAAGATGGGAGGCACGACCATGGTGACAAGTGAAGATAGCGAGTTGTTACCTACACGCACTGTCACTGGGTGGTGAATCTGCATGGATTACCGCAAGCTCAACAAGGCCACAAAGAATGGTCATTTCCCTTTGTTGTTGATCAATCAAATGTTGGATCGACTTATGGCAAGGCATTTTATTGTTTCTTGGACGGATACTCGGGGAAGAATCAAATTTCCATCGCATCGGAGGACCAAGAGAAGATAACATTCACGTGCCCCTATGACATTTATGCTTTTCGAAGAATTCTTGGACTCTGTAATGTCCCATCAACTTTTCAGCGCTGCAAGCAAGCCATATTTTCATACATGGTTGAGGACTTTCTGGAAATTTTTATGGATGATTTTTTTGTTTCTGGAGATGACTTTAAAAAATGGCTTGGCAATTTGGAGAAGGTACTGAAGCGATGCGAGGAGGCTGATCTCGTGTTTAACTGGGAAAAATGCCACTTCATGGTGACTGAAGGCATTGTTCTAGGCCATAAAATTTATTCAAAGGGAATTGAGGTAGACAAAGCCAAGATCGAGGTGATCGAGAAGCTACCCCCACCAACTTCTGTCAAGGGCATTCGGAGTTTCCTTGGACATGATGGATTTTATAGACGATTCATCAAGGACTTATCCATAATATCCAAGCCCTTATGCACCCTGCTGCAACAGAACCAACCATTCGTGTTCGATCAATAATGCCATGACACATTCAAAGAGCTGAAGAAAAGACTTATCTCTGCACCGATCATGTTTCCCACAGATTGGACAGCACCATTCGAATTAATGTGTATGCAAGTGATTTTTCCATGGGGGTTGTACTTGGACAACGTAGAGGTAAAATTTTTCATGTTATATTTATGCTAGTCGTACCTTGAATGAGGCACAATTAAATTATACTACCACTGAGAAAGAATTACTTGCCGTGGTATTTGCATTTGACAAGATTACACCATACTTGATAGGTACCAAAGTCATAGTTCACACTGATCACTCAGCTATAAAATACTTAGTGAACAAAAAATATGCCAAGCCTAGACTTATTAGGTGGATATCACTACTGCAAGAGTTTGACTTAGAGGTAATTGATAGGAAAGGTACTGAAAACTCAGTTGCATACCATTTATCTAGGCTAGAAAGCATTTCAAAATGCCATGACATTTTTTATATTAAAGAAGAATTCCCTGATGAGAAAATTTTATATGCCACAGCAATCCCGTGGTACGCTGACCTTGTTAATTTTCTTGTTAGTGGTGTTTTTCCTTATGAATTGAGAAGCCAGGGCAAAAATAAGTTTATGCATAACGCCAAGTTCTATTTTTGGGACGAACCATACTTGTTCAAGCAATGTGTCGATCAAATGATTCAACGGTGTGTCCCGAAGAGGAGCAATGAGATATCTTACACCATTGCCACACAGCACCCTGTGGAGGGCATTTTGGAGGTGCGAGGACTGCTGCAAAGGTCCTCCAGTCAACTTTTACTGGCCATCACTATTTAAGGATGCCCACGAATTTTACAAAGCATACGACAGATGCCAGCGCACTAGGAATATTTCCAAACGACATGAAATGCCGCTGCAAAATAATTTGGAGATAGAGCTCTTTGATGTTTGGGGTATTGATTTCATGGGACCATTCCCATCTTCTTTTGGAGACTTATACATCTTGCTTGCGGTGGACTATGTATCTAAGTGGGTTGAAGTGATTGCCACACCGAGGAACGACTCGAAGATGATGCTCAAGTTTCTTCACAAGAACATCTTCACTCGATTTGGAGTACCAAGGGCCATTATCAGCGACGAAGGCACCCACTTGATAACAAGCTAATTGCCAAGGCATTACAAAAATACAGAGTGCGACACAAAATTTCCACAGCATATCACCCACAAACTAATGGGCAAGCTAAAGTGTCCAACCGTGAAATAAAGCAAATTTTAGAGAATGTGGTGAACTCTCGAAGGAAAAGCTGGTTTCTAAAACTTGATGAAGCGCTCTAGGCCTACCGAACGGCATTCAAGACACCTTTGGGAATGTCGCCCTTCAAGATGGTATATGGAAAAGTCTGTCATCTGCTAGTTGAGCTAGAACACAATGCATACTGGGTAATCAAGCAGCGAAACTTCAATGCGCAACTAGCTGGGGAAAAACGGTTGCTCGATCTGAACGAGATGAAAGAATTTTGCACGCAAGCATATGAAAATGCCAAGCTCTACAAGGAGAAAACCAAAAAGTGGCATGTAAAAATGCGTTTGCCACGGCATTTTCATGTAGGCCAGAAAGTGTTATTATTTAACTCTCGGCTCAAACTCTTCCATGGCAAACTAAAGTCACTGTGGTCGGGACCATTTGAAGTCCACCATGTTTACCCATACGTCGCTATTGATATTAAGAACATGGACAATGGCTAGCGCCTGAATGCTTACCAAGGAGTCCCACCATTGCGTGACAAGTTAGTGTTTCTTTTGCACGATGTTGATACTGGCCCAGCATCTTGAGGAAGCCAGAACATTTTAATTTACTCCTGTGAATAAATAATTTTACTTTGCTATTATTTTAGTATATCTTATTTTTAATTAATTATTTTTATTTTATTTTTACAAGGGTTACCCACGTAGCAAGCACGTGAGGCGTAACATGGAAACTAGGCAAATTTGGGCGGCAAACAAAAACAGTACAAGGAGGGAAAATTTTCACTTTTTTATTTTATTTACTTTAACTTTGAGGTTAATATTTTTTCACTTTCCCGTGATACCCCACCGTTTACTTAATTACTCTATCTTCCCGACACCCAATGGAACGGCTAGCAACTTAGCCACAGGACTGTGGACCGAGAGCATTTTCTACCGCAAGTAAAGTTGTGGAACCACTTTATTAAGCACAAGCTTCTGCCCACTTCCCATAACACTACTGTGCCCTGCCAGCGGATGCTTATATTGCACTCAATCATCTTTGGGCGAGCCATCGATGTAGGGAAAATCATTGTGGAGCAGACTCATTTATGCCTGAAGCGACCTGCAAGTGCCTTAGTATTCCCGAATCTCATCACAGCTTTATGTTGTAAAAAGAAAGTTCCTGAAGAACAGTTTAACGAGATTTTACCGGGCATTACTGGAATTACCAAGGTAAAAATCCCTATGTTGTTGGGTTTAAAGGAAGCCAAAGGGAAGGAAAGGGAGGCGACCACATCTCGCACTGCAGCATCTCCTCATGCCAAGGGAAAACCAGATGCCTTGGAACAGGCCATTCAGCGCACTCAAGAGTAAGTCGGGCACTTGTCCGACAAACTGATGATAAATTTCGCCTATGCTAAGCGCCGAGATGAGTTTCTCACCAACGCCTTCTTGGAGTTTCTACCGTATACAAACTTCACCGTCCCAGACTTCCCTGAAATACTAGTGCCACCAAATGAGGATGTCGAGACATCTGCAGAAGTACCCCGTCCTGCCACTGCCGACGATCATCAATCACCCAGTGAAGAAAGTCACCAGTCCGCTGAAGCAGAAGAACCCGCTGACCCTGATCCAGTCCATATTGTGTCACCCGATACAGATCGAGATACCACCCTCCAACTCGCACATGTTCCCAACTCCCCAAAATTTGTTGAACCCTGGCGGTGGAACATCCCGACATGTCGCAACCTACCGCGCCAATTGAAGAAGAGCACCCCGAAGTACCACAGCTTACTGAGTCCACATAGGAGTCACAATCCGATATGCCAGGGCAAGCTCCTTTGCATAGGAGCCGACGCCACCTAAAGAGGGCATCTCAGCGCGAGGAGCCCCATCTCTCAACTATCTCAGAAGGTCCTAGTACTCCTCCGACTGCACCCGCTTCTAACTCCGAATATTCCAGCCCCGCAAAATTAAGAAAGCGAACCCGTCATGCGACCGCTACACCACCACCCGCATAAGGACAATGTACCTTGCATTGCATTACATTCATAGCATGTAGTTTCATTTTCCTTAGTTTTAGTAAGCATTGGGGACAATGCTTCTCTTAAGTTTAGGGGAAGTAGGGTTCTCACATCATTGCATGATAATATCAGTAAAATAAATATGCCATGACATTAGCAAATGTTTGAATAGTTTTCTGGAATTAGTTAAGGATGCCCGATGATGATGAATCTTGATGGCTAGGATAGAATGTACATGACTGGTTGAGGATGATAGAACCAACTCTAAGACTTACTTTTTTGAAATCCTTGAATACACAATTGTATGTTTTCCATGCTTGAGAAACTTAGAAATTTTTTATAAGAAAATTCTTAAAATGTCGTGGAATAAAAATTTGAATCATGAAAAACCCAATTAAAAAAATTAAATGAATAAAGTTATGAATAAATGCCTCGGCATATCTGTAGAGGGACACTCCGCTATGCCAATGCATATGAGTGAATGAAAGTAGTCACGGGATGACTCTACTTGACTAGCTCGGGGGTGGAAGGTATGCTCCCTTTCACCTAGAGTGTGGGATGGTAGAGTGATGGGCTGACTCCCCTCGTAGCAGAATTAATAAAACAGAAGAAAACAAGGTGGGAGTAAAATTTATAAATGTTATGGCAAATTAAAAAAACTTGCTTAGAAAATTTTTAGGCTTGTTAAGCATGGACTGGATACAAACACGCACACACATACACAAAGAATCTTGTTCTAGGGGATAGTACTAGATTTCTTGACCTAGTCTAGCATGTTGAAGCCATATGTGCTGAGGGAAGAAATTTTATTCCATAAATATATTCTACTTCTGAACTTGTCATGGTATTTTTGTTTTGCTTATTATTATCCAATGCTTGAGGATAAGTAATAGCTTAGGTTTGGGGGTGTGATAACTCCGTAAAAAGTCACATTTTGGGACCTTTTCACTTAAGTTATTGAATGTTTAAGGGCTCATTTAGGACCATGTAGATGCATTTAGAAGTATTTAGTTGTATGTGGTGGAATTTGGTTTGTCGTTGCGTTTTATTTTTAAAGCGGTGCTGCCTTATGGGAAAGGTGCTTGTTTGATGATGTGCAGGAATTGAAAGCAAGGAAAAGAGGAAAAGATATGTCGTGACATATTGAGACTACTGAGCAGAATGAAAATGTCACATTGACTGGCATTTCGAGAGCAAACAAAGTGAAAGAAGATATTTTTGAGCCAGCTGTCTCCTACTCTTCGAGATCTCTGCCCGAGAAATCTGCCTTGAAGAACCTCCTGGAGGGATCGACACTGCTACAGCCAGTTCTACTGATGACGCCGCCTGCCCTGCAGATCCTGTCAGTCCTTGGGCCTCTGTAGCGGGATCATACCTGGTACTCAGCCAGCAACCCAGGCTGGATCATAGCCAGCTCTGCCTTACTCCCAATTAATTTAACTATGCTTTTGGGGTTTCCTAGGATTTTAAACACCAAGTCCTAGGGTTAATTGTCCCTATAAATAGAGGATGAAGCCACAATGTTAGAGACTTTGGTTCCACGCCGATTTGAGCTTAAAAGTTAGAAAGAGAAGGTCTCACTTTTCTCAGTCAATCCTACTTGTCGTGGCATTTCTCCTTAACAAGCCTGAGGGAGTGGCGTTCTAAGCATCCGAGAGGAGCTAGTTCGCTGGGGGCAGTTCATGGTGGCTGAGGGAAGCTCCGACAGTGCACGTCGAAGGTTTTCTCTCCTCCCCTTAGTTCTTTGCTTTCATATTTTGTTATTGGGTTGTATAGAACGAATGAGACTTACTTTGTGCTTTTTTATTTCGAACCCCCCATGAACTAATCATATTTGGTGGGAGTTCGCTTGGATGTTTAAGTTTTATTTCAATGAATGGTGTTTCTCTATGCTTTAATATTTTTGTTTGAAAATTAATGCCTTAATGTTATAGGAGCTACGAGAGTAGCCTTTCCTTATGAGAATCTATGGGTTCGAGAGAATACCGAGATAACTTATCCTTAGTTTTCGAGAGAAAAAGGGAGGAACTACATAAACAAGGGGTTTTAGGTAGTAGCTAAGCCTAATCCACCTTAGAGATAAGGTTAGGATTTCATTCGACTAAAAGGAGTTATACAAGAATGATAGGTTGGATGTTAATGCTGCTACAAAAAGGTATTGCCGAGACATATCCTGTTATCTGGACCAATATGATCACTGCAGGGGTTACGCCAATCGATTTTGCCAGGGTATCTTTAATCTGTCGAGTCCCTTACTAGATAGCATAGGGCACCTTAGTAGACTCTGTCGGAAAGACTAGCATAGAAGAAATACCATTCAGAGAAATAGACTTGGATTTTCCTAGTGACTCCTATCACTCATTCTCATAGCAACTTGTCGTGAGAAAACTAAAGTCTACTTATTAAATCCAGTATTTATATTTTATTTTTCCTTGACATCTCCATTTGTTTGCACGCTTCACAATTTACTTTGCCACTACATATCCAATTGCTACCACACTACCACCATTCTATTACCACATCTGTCATTCCATTTTGCCACATCATTCTCATTTGTACATACCATCACTAACTTTACTTAGGTGACAAAGTAAAGTGCCTTGACAAACCTATTTGATTTTCTCAATTCCTTGTGGAGACGATACTAACTTATCACTGTATTACTTGTTTGATTGTGTATACTTGCACATATATCCACACTTATTTATAGTACTCACAAAGAGCGGACAGTAAGATGCGTAGGTAAGTGGAACTTAAGTATCATGGTTGATAGTTTCTCTGGGTAGAATATGAGTCCGTTACGAAGATTTATCATTGATGTTTAACTTGGCGATACAAACTAAAACCTTATACTCCTCTTTGATCCTCAAGATCCTTGGCGTATGTTTGTTATGATTGATTTTGTTGTTGTTGTGGTTTCTATTGTTGTTGGTTTATGTTGGGTGTCTTAGAGTGTCTTTTGAACTTGGTTGATTGTTGTCAGTTTTATTTCCTGAGTTGTAGTTGTTACCTAGTTGTGGTGTACTATTTTCCTTCACATATGTTTAGGGAGGATTTTAACGAGGCATGCAAATAGGTCTTGAGATTGTTTGCTTTAATCCTTAATTTTATTATATTACCGAGAAAAACAAGAATATAGTTATAATAAATTGAAAAATATCAATTTATAAAGATCAATGAAGAAGATTAGAATATAATATAAAAAGTATATTAATACTATATTTTACTCTTCTTCATTGATCATTTTATTTTATAAATATATACTAAATTGTTTCTATAAATAAATTCTAATTTTTAAAATTAATGATCTTTATAAAGTAAATATAATTAAATTTAGCACGAATTTAATTTCAAAACAATTTTAATTAATATAAAATATTTTTAGTAAGGTTCAGTAGTTTTGTGCCTTAAGTTCAACTCAGTTTTTTAACAAATATTTATCTCATCTTTAATTGATTAATAAGATAATAACATATATCATTTCTTGTCATAGATATAAATATTTTGAAAAATAATATGTAGATATATTTACTCAGATATTATTCATGGTTTAATAGTAAAATAGTTAAATAAAATTATTCTTTAACAAGAATAAAAGTATAAATACTTTATAATTATCGAGATTATAAAAAAGTAATTAAAATACAAACATGTTAAAATGTTTAATCACCACTAGTGTAATTTAGCTTAAAAATAATTTGTTTCTTGTCATAGAATATAAATATTTTGAAAAATAATTGTATATTTACTCAGATATTATTCATGTTTAATAGTAAAATAGTTAAAATAAAATTATTCTTTAACAAGAAAAGTATTATAAATACTTTATAATTATCGAGATTATAAAAAAGTAATTAAATACAAACATGTTAAAATGTTTAATCACCACTAGTGTAATTTAGCTTAAAAATAATTTGACATTACACAATTGCATGCCCCCATAAAGAAAAAAAGTCCACCACGGCAAATTGTAGAGCGTGACATCAACAAGAAGTGAGAGCGCGTTTCGAGTTTACCTTTCTACTTTGTCCTCGTTGTCTTTCTCTGACGAAAGTCCCAAAACGCCGTTATATAAGTGAAGGCATAGCAGCCAGTCATGGTAGGTTAAATTACAAATCACAAACAAAATGGGTCCTAAGATGTTGATGATGGTGGTTCTTGCTATACTGGCGGCGGCGACAGTAACGGATGCGCAAGAGACATGTGCGCAGAGTCTGATCCCTTGCGCTCCGTACCTTACGAACGCCACAGCGCCACCGCAAGACGATTGCTGCAACCCCATCAGAGAAGCCGTGCGTACACAATTCACTTGCTTGTGCAACCTTTTCAACGATCCCAACTTGCTTAATTCTTTCAACGTTTCCGTCCCTACTGCTATGAGGATCGCTCGTGATTGCGGTGTCAATGCTAATCTCAGCGACTGCAACAACGGTACGTTTATTTCATTTGTTTAGATTTAAAACAACCATAGATTTGGTTGCTTATTTTCATTAGGGGAGAGCAGTTCAATTCAATTTCTTTTTTATTGTTTTTTTGTGAATACTTGTTTCAACTTGAAGGAAAAAATAGACTTGACCAAGGAAGGATCATCATATATTTTAATCGATTAATCAAATCATTTAGGTTTTAATCGATTTATCATGAGTTAGTTTGGTTACTTAAAAGAAGTGTTTTTTTAGATGTTTTATATTCAAGTAATTGTGTGTGTATATTGTCAATTGCTAAGAAAGATTCTTAATATATATTATCTTATGATCATCCTAAATTATTGAAAAATATAAGTTGGTTTGACGTGTTAAGTGGGTGAGTTAGATCATATAAATTTCCACCTAAAAATGGACATGATTTTATGTTAAGAGATGAAATTATAAAATTTGAAAGAAAGATAAGCCTATAAAATTTTAGGGGGCAAAAATAAATTTTTAAACATAAATTACAAAAATTATTTTAAAATTTTAAAATTTTCAAGAAGAAATTATCTGTCTATCTCATGTATTTCTATAATTCCGCCATGTAATTGCTCAGTTCAATCCCTTTTATTTGTTTACAACTCTAAGTAATTATCATAATGATCCAATAGAACTTATTTAATCAAGTCGGTCAATAAAGTTAATTTGAAATGTTTTTTCTCACTTTTTAATTAAAATTTTTATTTGTTTACAACTCTAAGTAATTATCATAATTGATCCAATAGAACTTATTTAATCAAAGTCGGTCAATAAAGTTAATTTGAAATGTTTTCTCACTTTTTTAATTAAAAACTGTAGATTGCTGGTACTATTAATATTATTTTTATCTAAATTTAATACTAATACACTTGTGTAAGTAAAATATTGTCTTTCC
Source organism: Hibiscus syriacus (assembly GCF_006381635.1). Taxonomy (NCBI): domain Eukaryota; kingdom Viridiplantae; phylum Streptophyta; class Magnoliopsida; order Malvales; family Malvaceae; genus Hibiscus; species Hibiscus syriacus. The sequence goes on from NW_024061866.1 coordinate 87,925, forward strand.
ATTTATTATATTTTTCCTATGCTTTTAGTTAATACATAATTTTAGGATTTTTAATTTCGAGATATGGTTGAGTTCTTTAATCAACGGACATTTTGTTTTCCATGTACAGCTACTTCTCCTACATCTGCTCCACCCCCACCAGGTAACAAACCGTATCTTTGACCTCTCTTCAAATTTCAGACCAAACTTGAATATAACCTAACCCGAAACAGCATCAAGATCTAATAATGGAATGAATAAGCATATATTATAAGGGGTAAAACTATTTAGTACCCTAACTATTTTTGTTCCATTTTAATCACCTAACTATTTTTTCCCCAAAAGCATACATATCGTTACGTTTTAGTTTCATTTTGATCACCCACCATTACAAATAAACAAAATTACTGACGTGATAAATTTCTTTTAAATGATGGCATGACATCTTATGGTGACATGTTAGCATCATTGTTAATTTTTTAATGATGAGTGATCAAAATAAAACTAAAACTAAATGTTAGGTATAATTTAATAAAAATAGTTAAGTGGTCAAAATAGTTAGGGGACTAAATCGGAATAAAGATGATAGTTGCAATACTAAATGGATAGTTTACCCATTAAGAAAAAGTCAAATATTGAATTAGAATGACTTGCATATTGTTTCAGTCTCAATAATTATTTTGTTTGGAAAAATGTTCAGGGCAAAGAGACAATGGAGGCGCGCACAGGACAGCGTTGACTGGAATCACCGTCTTATTATTGGTTATGGTATTTATAGCGCTGTACTAGGGAGACATATTCCCATGTTGGGTTTGTGAGAGTAAATAATAATACAGAGATCATTCAGATTTTTAGGCAGTGAGTGGAGTTGAATTATCTGTGAGATTTTTATAGTTTCATACTCTCTTTTTATATACATTTGTTTGTACAGTGTTGTTTGTTCGTACATTACTTATTCAGTCATTTTGTTGTATGTTCGTTGTCATCAGTTTGAAACCGCGTGTATTCCTTTGTACTTCCATTTCAAATTTCGCATTTACTTGATGGAATAATATTATTTCATATATTCTTCTCTCCTTGTATTTCAAGATCGTTAAATCGTATTTCAAATAAGCAAACACTAATTATACCTCTTTATTTCTTTCTAATTATTAAAAAATTTAAAGGTATTTTTTAAACACTAATAATAAAATTTTGTTGAAGCACTTAGACGTATTTGTGAACAACCTTTTATCAAAGAGATATGACAATTCGTGAAAAAATCAATCAGGAAACAAATATCGTGAGAATTTTTATGCAAGAACCAATTCGACCACATAGGTATGCGAAACATTTATCAAAAATCATAAGGAACGTGTCACAAAAGTAGAGAAAAAGTGTTCCACAAAAGTAGAGAAAAATGTCACAAGAAAAAGATTGTATTTAAAATTGAAAAAACTCAATAAAAAATAAAGACAATATGAAAAAGAACAAGAAAATAATAATCACTGACGGTTGACAATCAATATTAAGATTAGTGTCGTCGTCAGTTAAACAAAAATAAAAAGAAAAGAAGAAGACATCACAAAAATATTGATAAAAATTTTTGGTTAGAGATAAAGAAAGAAATCTCTGTAGTTAGAGACATTCTTAAATAAAGAGATCACAGGCTTCTCTAAATTTTAATATGATCATTTACTTAATAATTTAAAAAAAATCAATTTTCAGTTGTTTAATTTAGGGTAAATTACACATTTAGTATCTCAACTATATTTTTGTTATGTTTTGATCACTTGACTATTTTTTCCTAAAAACATACCGAATGTTTGATTTTGATTTCATTTTGGTCACTTGTCATTAAAGATTAATGATAATGTTGACATGTCAACATAAAGTAGTGTCATGTTATCATTAAATAAAACATAAAAATGTCACATTAAAAATTCTTTTAATTTTTTAACAGTGGGTAACAGAAATGAAACTAAAATGTAACTTGAAGTATAGTTTTTTTAAATAGTGGATGACCAAAACGAAATAAAAATGATAGTTAGAGTATTAAAAATGTAGTTTACCCATTTATTTATCAAGTTCTATAGATGTAAAGATCCAAATAGGAAACTCGGTTGTAGAAGCTAAAAATAATATCAATACTCCCTCAATTCAAACTTTATTGCAAAGTATATATACCCAAACTTTGATTTTTTTTTTGTTGAAAATTTTACGGACCTCGTTAAAAAATCTCTTTTACGAGCTAAAAGAGGAAAATAGTACTCAGAGAACTTATATTACAGAGGAAAATTATCATTTAATACATCAACAACAATTATCTGGGGACAAACCGAGTCAAAACAAAAAATTCCCATAACGAAAGGCCTAGTTAGCAAAGCCATGAGCATCCTTATTATAAAAGCGAAGGACATAAAAAACTTTAATCCTTATTGCTAGCTAATACATCATGAGCTTCCTGTAAATGAAACCCAAGGGCTGAAATATCATCATAATCACGGTGCATCTTGTTGACGGTCACCATAGAATCTATTTTAAAATGCACACACCGCCATTACTTACCTCGAGCAAGCTTCAATTCAGAAATGAGAGCATGTATTTCTGCTAGTCTATACTTAGCATAGCCTGGGGAAGCTGCAGCGAGACCACCAATTATACCTCCCTGAGAATCACGAGTTATAACTCCCTGAGAATCATGAGTTATAACTCCCTGAGAATCATGAGTTATAACTCCCTGAGAATCACGAGTTATAACTCCAACAGTTGCTAGATAGAAACAAGGGTCAAAAGCCCCATCAACATTAACTTCAATAAACCCTTGACCAGGAGGGTGCCACCTTTCCATGTCCATTGAGCCTGAATTCGCAGTATAACTAACCTAAGTCGTTATTGCATCCACGAAATCTCGGTGTAACAATTTGACACTTGACACAAGCACCCATGGCGGTTGAAGATGATCATCGTGTACCACAGAGTTTCAACCATTTTAAATTTTTTAAGGACTCGAGTGAGGGGTCTAAGGGTGTGAAACCTTAATATTAAACGATTGCAACTGGAACATTGAATAAATCATGTGTATTGCATAAAAACATTTTGAGATAAGATTTCATAAGACTTATGACTTTGTTTGACACTCAAAAAACGATGAGGACACCGAGTTATTTGTGCATGACAATCGTCTAGTTATTTGAGGAATATTCAGATATATCGAACTAAATGCAAGGGCACTGTAAATGCTAGTTGAATGTCACTCTGATGCTTTGTGACCCATACAAGCCCCGAGTACTCTGAAAGAGTAGACTAGTCGAGTTAGATGTTGATGCTATGTGACCTAGATATCACCCAAGGTACTCGAAAAAGAGTCATTTTGATGTACACACTGACACTGTGTGACCCAGGTCTTATCTAAGATACATCTTCATAAGAAAATAAGTGTGTGAGTTTTGTGATACTGATGTGACCTCAAAATACATCATGATGCTTAGTTGTTTGTATATACTTGATGCATCATTTGTTCATGACTACACCTACTAGCATGTTCATTTGGTGAATGAATGGAGTACAATAGAATTGTTTGTGTGACACTAAGCTTATGAGCTCAACATTCAAAATTTGTTTCCGTGTGCATGTTCCAAGGTGCTAGTTCGAGGAGCTCATTGTAACACCCCATACCCGACCATGTAATATGAGTCGTGTATATTGAGCATACATTGGATTCTGAAGTGAATAAAAAAAAACAACCCTAACATGCATACTAAGCCAAGGTAACTAATTAAATAACATTCATCAAGCGATGACAATAGTGGAGTCATAAATTGTATAATATACAAAATTTACAAGGTAATATCTCAAGAAAAAAACGTTATTACCAAGTAGGGGTAACTTAGACATTTCTCAATTTTGTGAAATGAACATTGAGTTAACCAATGTTTCAACTCACTATTGCTTTTCCTATATCAATTATTAGATGTACATAAAATTTTAATCCAGCATCCTTCAAGGACCTAATTAAGCTTACTACTGTAGGGACCAAAAAGTAAAGATTACAAAATTTCCACCCAAACAATAAACATTCAATTTACCCATTCATTATGTAATTAGACATCTTAGAGAGTGGTAAAACAAGTTTCATACATTTCCAAATTAAGAACAAGTATTAATTAACTTTTCATTTTTTAGGACCATTTTGAACTAATATATCATCTAGGGTTCAATTATAACTTTTAGACACTTAGTACCTTTAATGAATGAATTTTTACCAATTTTTAGCGGGTAAACAACGAGTATCGATCTCTTTTCACGGTGGACCGATCCTTTGCAATACAATAGGTTTTGGACCGATCCTTTAGGGAAGGGATTGATCCTTTTTGTGAAGGGATCAATCCTTTCTTTGGAAAATTGCAGTATTTTACGTGAACATGATTGAATGAGTTAATAAAACATCATCCAATCAATCCTAAAGTAAATAATCATAATTAAACATGCTTCCATCACTTAGAACACATCTAAATACATATATAACATTCTTCATAACACCAATTAACATATTATACAAGAATCAAGATTCAAAACTCAAAGATTGCATAAAAATTCAAATTAACCACAAGTCACCTATTCGTTTTAAGCTTAAATGGTCATTCCATGCAACCTATGAGTCTAACATATTATGAATACTTTGTCTCACTTGTCGTTACATCGCAATACTTCTTTAGGGCTATTGGCAACATTTGACTAATCTAAGCAAACAAGCACTTTCAACTACAAGTAACCAAACGTATCATCATTCAACAACTCATGCTTTAATATCAAAATAAATTTACCAAAATCATAATTATAGGTCACTCATCAAGCTGACAACAACTCAAACATTTATGCCCACAAGTTCCCCGCATTGCCTCATTACTCAATTAAGAGTCCACATACACTTTATTTAGTTAAAGCCTTGTTAATGATACCGGATGCTTAGTTATCGCTCCAAGGTAATGATCAATCCTCTAAAAAATGGTAAACAAAGAGTGTGAGCTTTAAGCCCAATGAGTGTCTAGTCATTCTACATGATGCATACATTTAAAGCTAAAGGAAAGTCTCGCTATATGCATGAACTTTGTCATTATTTTACTTCAATGATTATACCAAATTGTCGTACTATCATATCAATACAATGCAACACTTTAGTTCATAAATTTCAGTAGATGGTCATTCTTCAATACACATAAAACGTATCATAATCCACACATACTCATTAACCATTACCTTACTTGTCAAGCCACACACAACATGTATTCTTTTCCATTTAAGACCATTGGAATTTGTTCAAAACACGACTAATACATTGGATAAATAGACTCAATACGTCTCCCTTTTCATTTAAGGTCTGACTTAGGTCTAAAACCACAATATTTGAAGCTATGTTCAATACACCAACCTTACCACATACATGTAACCCCTATAAACATTACAACAACATTATAGTATTCTTTCCTAGGCATGCCTTTAGTGATAACCGAATTTTGGATGGAAAACCCATCATCGATATTTTTTAAATGATTTATAAAAAATTAGGAGTCTCCACCAATCATTTTATGGTACGATTGGAACATCTAAAATCGGATAATTATAATAAAACATTTTTATTTTATAAAAATACCCAATTTTGATCTGCAAATTCAAAATCAAGTTCGGGATTATGGTTATGCGTGGGGAAGGATTAGCACCCCTACAGTGCCCAAAATTGGTATCTATTCAATTAACTTATATTCTAAAATTGAAAATTTTGAGTTTAAAATTTTATTTAATTTAAAATACAATATGTATGCAAAATTTAGAAAAGGATGTTGATTTACCAAGACCAATAACAACCACCCCCTAGACACAAACAAAAGTTTCGTTATCGACCCCAAAAAATAAACATTGCTTTAATTTAAGAAATATGATGCAGTGTTTGAAAAGGATGTCAATTTATTTTTGGAAATAAATAATGGTTACCACCAAGCATGGGCAGAGGATACACCATTAAATACCTAAATAAATTATAATTGTCTTAATTTAAAATTAGCATGCAATCAGACAATTCATTATTAAATCTAATTACACTAAATGGTTAATTAAGACAAATTTCTAACCTAGAGTGTCAAATTATGAAAATTAAAGAACTTAAGGAACTTAAGAAACAAAACCTAGAAATTGTATTCTCTAATAATAATCATAGTCAATTTTAATCAATTATTAAAATCGAATATTCCCTAAATTAAAGGACTAAAGTGAAATTTAACCTAAAGTGAAGGCGTTAATAATTAACTTAATTAATTTTTACGAATTATTGAATCGAGTAATCAACAAGCACCCTTGGGCATTTAATGCGAGAGCCAAATCAAAATACTTACCTAATTAATAGTACAAGGACTAAAATGTGAATTAACTAAATCAAAAGATTAAATCTAAAAAAACTAGGGTTCGTACTAAAAGCTATAATTATAAACCTAACCCTAAATTGAGTACTAATCAAATCTAAATAAAATCCAATGGTACTAAATAGCCTAAATTGAAAAAAATGTTTAACGCTAAATCAAATACAAATAATTAATTAATCAAACAAACTAAAAAGGATTAAAATGAAAGCCTGCGAAACATAATGATAAATTTGAAAAACTAAGAAAACCATAAAACCGAGGATGAAAAATAAAAAATACGTGTATAGTTCAATGGCGTTTAAGCGATTAATCCTTTTTTAGCTAGGTTAACGAGTAACGTGAAAACAAAAAATTACCCAAACAATGCTATACATTTGAAACAAAATATAAAACAATTCGTAAATAGTGACTAAAATATAAATAAAAGTAAACGTTTGAGGACTTGAAGCAAAATACCCCCAAACCGAATATATATAAAAACTTAATTTTAAGCTAATAAATCTTACCCTAATCACTCTTAGCCGACTCTACTATCTCTCAAACGCTCTGTGTTTTTTCTCTCTCAACCGAGAACCCGAAATGACCATCTATTTTAGCATGCCACTGCTCGATAGTGGCCACTTTTACCTTAAACCAATCATAAAAACTCTCCTTTTGCACCTAAATGACGTCTAACCCCCCAGAGATCTTTTGTACCTCTCAGTTTTCACTCTTCGGTAACCGGAGCCACCAGTTAACACCCACTTAGACCTATATAACCCTCTTCTCAACACATGCACTCTAAAACTAACAAAAGGAAACACTGATTAATACCTTACACCAACCTTCACTCTCTTATCCCTACGTTTTTTTTCTTGATTTCGACATGCATGTCATGAAAAATATGGAATACTCTGAAAAATACCTTTGAAAAATGCTTGCTTTGTTTGAGTTCTCTATTAGGGTTAAAAAGGGATCCTTTTACATTTGTTTTTTTTAAGTTTTATACCCTTTTCTTTTTTAAAAAAGAATACAACAACAACAACAACAAAACCTTATTCCCATATACAATAGGGTAAGGGGAGGTAGGTTAGTAGACTGCCCCCAACACCAGGTTGAGAGCAACTTCCGTGGAAGACCTCCGACAGTCAGAAAATTAAAAGTAAAGATAAAATACAATGCATGTATAAATAAATAAATAAATAAATAAATAAATACATAGTTGAACAATCTTCATATGAAGTCACTCATATACGCGTCTGTAATGGGAAGTAATCTTTGCAAATAAATCTCTGCGTAAAAATCTCTACATATAGACAGAAACGTAAGTCCTGACTAAATTTAAAAAGAGGAAACATGAAGGGAAGTCAAAATGGATTAAAACCTAAACTAAGACAACACTACTCCGCTACCCTAGTTCTAAGCCTTCATAAATTCCAATGACAGAAACGTATAAAAAGTAAAGGTCATGGAAATTACTACAAAAACAATTAAAAAGAAGACAGAGGTGCTACACCCCATTATTTTTTACAGAAGAATCAAAGGTAAAAATAAAAATCTCCCATCGTTTCATTGTTTTTTTCCTTTTAATCTTTGTTTTTAACCCTCCACGGTGGTGACGAGGCTTGTTGGTACCATTAGAACCAAACGGTCGAATGACGTGGCCTTTGGGTTTGTTTGGGATGTTTTGGAATGTTCACAAAAATTCTGGTGCCGCTCGAAATTTCTTGGCTTTAGGGTTATTTCCCAATCTTTAGATGATTCTGGACAATTGGATTGGTTGATATCCTATGGTCCCTTGTTGAGCAGCGTAAACTTCACTTCAGGGTTAAAGAAAACCCTAATACAAACTTGATCTAGTCCGTTGATGCTGTTGGTTGATATCCTATGGTCCCTTGTTGAGCAGCGTAAACTTCACTTCAGGGTTAAAGAAACCCTAATACAAACTTGATCTAGTCCGTTGATGCTGTGTTGATCTAATGGTTAGCATTGTTGGCGGCTCCTAATCTCACTTTAGAGCTTAACCCTAATTTTAAGGCCCAGTCTAAGCCTTTGACCCTTTTTAGATTTGATGGCTGATATTGAGCGACGTTAGGTTTAGAGTGGGAAACACTAATCTACTGGGTTAGGAAATTTTAGGTTTCCTTTTTTAGGCCTGGAATATTTTTCGCACTTATTATTTGACGTGATTTGAAATGGACCCCTTCTTGGACTTTGATTGAACCGAACCAGGACTGTTATCTTTGGACTTGTAACAATAAATAATATTATTAATAAAACAACTAAAATGAAATAATAATATATATAGAAATAAAAGTAATATATATATATATTTAAAATTATATAATATTTACGATATTATTTCAAAATATACTATATATAATAATCGTGTTTTAAAACTATATATATATATATATTCAAAACTACACTATAATATTTATATATATATATATTATTTGTTTTAAAAAAATATACTATATAATATTATACCTATACATATAGTTATTATACATGATATAATATATATATATAATAAAATTTTATAATAGGATAAAATTTTACACATGGACGAAAATTAGTGTCTATAGTTGTCCCTCTTTGTCCATTATCATACAATGAAAATAAAACAAACACTATAAGAAAATATACCTTTAATGACACACGAACGATGACACACGCTAATTTATGACTTGCAAAAAACGTGTGTCATAAAAAAATGTCATGTTTCTTAAAATCTGAATGATTTACGACTTACAATAATGTGTGTCATATTTAATAGTCATAATCCAAAAAATTTGTAAAAACACGGAGTACATTTTTTAATTGTGTGTTATCTCTAAAATTCGTATTTTAATTTCCCCATAATTTTCATTTTCCCGCTTCTTCCCCCTCGATAATAACGCCTAATGTTTTCCACTCCTTTCATTCTTTCCTTTTCTCTCCTACTTTTCATCTTGAATCTCTTCTTCTTGTTAGGCCCAAGTTTGAATCCCCAGCCTCTGCCGCCCATTTCCACCTCCAATGAACTCGACGATCTCTGTCTCTTCCACCGCGCCACCGTCTCTCCCTCCGCCTCTTCCTCACAATGATCCCACTCTCTTGTTTGCTAATGCCGGTACAATTTATTTTCTTTGGTTTTCTGTTTAGTTGCATTTACAACTTTAAACAGACGAATCGACCCTCTTCTTCTTCTTCTTCTTCTTCTTCTTGTTTGGTTTTCGACCATTCGTCTATGGCCCTCGACTATGATTCCAAGTCCGACGATGCCCGTACTTCCACCGCAGCTAATTTGTCTCGCAAAAAGCCTATCCCACCTTAACCCGCCAAAATGCTCATCATCAAACTTGTTAAAGGTTTGTCTTTCCTTTTAATTGATCTCATTTCTTGTATAATTTATTATCTGGGTGTTTTTTATATAAGATTTTCTTATTTTCAGTTAATTAGAGAATTTGATCTTAGCAATTTAGTGGCTTTGGTTGTTGGGTCATTTTTGGAATAAAAAAATTGGGGATTAGAGGAGGTGAATTTTGGAAACTAGGGGTTTTGTTCGGTCTTAAGATCTTAGGATAGGCAAATTTATGTTTATTGCTTTTACTATTATATTGAGCTAACACTAATTAATTAAAATTTGATTGTGCCCTTTAGGCTGTGTAAATTGAAACCTATTTCTTTGTTAGCATATTTGATGCGTGCTTGCATAAGTATAATAAGTTACTTCATCTTTCCAAACAGCTAAATATGGATTTTAGTTAGCAGGTATTGATATATCATATTAATAAGTCTACTTGCAAGGAATTGTAATCAGATTTGAAGTATTTTTGGTTTTCTATGCAAATCTGATTATATATTGTTTATATGAACTAATTATAAGAAACTAGAATAGCATTGCATTTGTTAATAATGATAATACTTTGAAAATACTCATAAGGGTTTTTGATACAACTTTAACTTCTCCTGGTTCTCTGTAGCAAAACCGACATTGCCTACAAATTTTGAAGAGGAAACATGGGCAAAACTGAAGTCTGCCATTAATGCTATATTTCTGAAACAACCAGATCCTTGTGACCTAGAGAAGTTTTATCAGGTAAGCCTCACTTTTTCCCCTTTCTCTTTATTTTGATTATGTAGCCATTTGCAGTGTGAGCAATATTGACCCTTGGAATTGTAGTTGAAATGTGAATTCAAAAATAAAATAAATTTGGATATATTTTGTTTGAAATTGTTTTAAAAATTTTAATATTATAAATGTTGTTTAAATTGATATTATGATTAATGTAATGATAATAGCTAAGACTGCAAACCAAACAAACGTTTAATAAATCATTCGTAAATTGTTTAGTGAGAAGTTCATTTATGTTCGTTTATTTAAACGAATAAACATTAGCAAATTGTGTGTCGTTTAATTAAATGAACGAACAGGAACAAAGGGATCGCCCGTTTATTTGTGTGTTCTCCTTCTTGGATCATCGTAATCTTTGTAATGCTGCCATGATATGTAGGCAATGGCGATCAGCTAGTGCTCATGAGGATTTTTGGAGGTGTTTGAACTTGGAAAACCAGAATATATCTATTGAACAATGTGAGTCTCAGATTTGCTCAATATCTTTACTTAGTTCTCATTTATTTTAAACAGTGTGCTTCAAACAAAGTTTAGAAATTGCTTGGAGTTGACACTATTTTTTAGATAAGAAAACTATATGGTTATTCAATTATAATATTATTTTGCATGAGAAAATGGTACATTGATGTAATTAAATTGGATGCCATACAACAATAACGTTGCATTTTGATCTTGCAGTTGATGACATTTGTCAAAGATATCCAAATGCCACTGAAGTGAACCTGAGTGACACTCCTAGCATGCACCTTCTTGTTATGAAAGTTATCCATTCATTACGATAATATTTTGTTGATATATTTTATGTTCTAATAAAATGAATTTTACACAGACTCTTATTAATGTGTACAAAAATTTCTGATTGGTAGAAATCTTAAGGCTTTAACATTGGGAAAAGGGCTACTAGGGATGCTTTTTCATGCATTGACTGAGTGTGGTATGTTATGGAGTTTGGGTGTGAATGATGCTATTCTCGGTGATGGTGGTCAAGAGATACTAATTAACCATGATAGGTTATGTGATCTGAAAGTAACTAAATACCTTGTGATGCGTATATCCATCAGGTGAAGCAAAATCTAGATTTGATTGTAAGCTATATTTTAATGTCAATCTGTTCTTCCATTATGCTAACATCTGATCTTTTGCAGGTGCCCACTATTAAAGAGTTTGTCCTTGAAATGTAGTAATATGGCACAGGCAGCCCTTAATTGCCCCCTTTTATAGCTGCTTGATATAAGTGCATGCCACAAACTTACAGATGCAACAATTCATTATGCAATGACTTCTTTCCCTCAATTAGAGTCTTTAGACATGTCAAATTATTCGTGTGTTAGTGATGAAACATTACAAGAAATAACTCACTCTTGTTCTATTCTCCATGTTCTGAATTCGTCATATTGTCCTAACATATCTCTTGAGGTCAGTTTTTGCAAATGGTTAATTTAGTTCTAATTAGTGTCACTTTCTGGTTAAGCCATATTTTGATGTTTTTTCTTTCTGTGAAGTCTGTAAGATTACCAATGTTAACGGTTCTTAAGCTTGACAACTGTGAGGGTATCACTTCGACTTCATGGTGCATAGCATACAATTATATGTTGGAGGTTTGAATCATTTTTCTCTTATATATTGTTGCTACCTAGATGTTTTTTTCTATCAGGAGATGGAATTTGCTCGTTCTCTTATGCAGAGTAAAATAAGGGCATTAACATACCATTCACTTAATCAGGAGATGGAATAATCCCGGTTATGTGATTACTTGTTATATGATGTAAGTGCTTAATTTTAATTTTAGTAAAACACAATATATTTAATCATCGTACTTGTCTAATGTTAGCATCAAGATATGTCAGGTAAAAGTCATAAATTGTTTCTTTGGTAACTGTTAATAGATAAGAAAAGAATCTATTTGTTTCCTCATTTACTGTTGAATTTATTGTCAATAACTTCAACAGTATTCTTATGATCTTTTGTTGCAATATTTCCATAAAACGTAATCCACTGCAGTACTTGGGGTCATCTATGAACACATTAACTTTCAAGGTGATGCCATTTTCATTGTTCATATTCTGCATTTTATGTATGCAAAAGAGGTATTGTTTGACTATTATTTTCTTTGTTTCCTTGCAGTTTCTTCTGGACAACCTAGTTCCATTTCTGATGATGCAGAGGTTGTAACACTTAATGGAAGCTGCCAGGATGCAGCTAATCAGATAAACCAAAAAGAAATACATTGGGGAGCGAGTTGCTGAATTGGTCTTATAATTATATGGATTTAACATATTATTCTCCTTCCATTAGTGAAAGTAAAAGGGTTCATGCTACCATCAACTCTATACTGAATCCTATTTGTACTCCACTTAAATACGCATTTGCATACTTGTTCACATATTTCTAATATATTTTTTTAACTTTGAGCTTCTTATACTTCTCATAATTGCTTAAAGATTCCCTATAAGAACGATTAGAGAAAGTTGGAGGTTTGCTTTCTGCTTCTAAAAAGACAGAAGAAGTGAACAAAGAGGGGGATGTAGGTGAGACTATGGTACCTTTTGCTGTAAAAGGTCCTGTAATAATTCATTATATTCCTCCAGTTTTTAAATGAATATATTTTACTCTTGTTAGTTTTTAGATGTTAAAGTTTACTATAGTAGGATTATGAAGTTACTGCGTGATTAATGGTTGAATCAGGTTTTTGTTTTTTAATTTGTTTTATCTGTTCCTTGTATCGACATATGATTACAATATTTTTGATAACTTAATGTGAATATATTGTATGCAAATGGATTGCTTATATATAATATGATATATATATTTAGTATTATGTGGCATTAAATGTGATTTAGTTTGATTATTTTTCAATCTACAATATATATATATATATATATATATATATATATATATATATATATATATATATATATATATATATATATATATATTTACGAAATACAATCACGATGGGGGCTTCAATGACACGCAATGTAAGTCATACATGCGTGCCATAAATTTATGACACACAAATGTGTGTCATTTTCATTTATGACGGGGGCTTCAATGACGCGCAACCCGCGTCATAAATGATCATTATAAATACATGTCATAAATGCGCGTAATAGATTTATGACGCACAATTACGCATAATCTGATATTTATGTCGGTGGCTTCAATGACACGAATTTGTGTGTCATCTACACACATAGATGACACGCATTGCGCGTCATTAAAGGGGTTTTTTCTAGTAGTGAAAGATAAAAAACACAAATTTTTGTGAGATTAATTTTAGAGAAACTTTAAAGAATGATATTCTCCACTGCTCTTCAGGGTAGGCTATATCAAAAGAAAAAAGGAGATATTCTCTACTACTTCTTCAAGGTAGGTCAGATCAAAAGAAAAAGAATTTTCTGCTACTCTTCAGGGTAATTCATATTTAGGAAAATGAAATGTGCTCTATTATTCTTTAGGGTAGGTCAAATTTAGAGGGAGTAAGGGATATGCTTTGCTACTTTTAGGGTTTGTCATATCATAATATTTTTGCTCCATTGCTCTTCAGGGTAGGTCAAATCTAAAGCAAAAAGGGGATCTACTCCACTGCCCTTCAGGTAGGTCATATTGAAATAAACTTTTTCCACTATTCTTTAGGGTATGTCAAATCCAAAGAAAAAGGAATATGCTCTGCTGTTCTTCAGGGTAGGTCAGATATGCAATTCAACATTGCAATTTGTCAGTACGCATTCAGGAATTTTGAAAATGTCATACCCAAAGAAATTTTGAAAATTGATTTCCTGTATGAAAATTCATCTTGGACTCGATAGATATCTGAAATTTAGCATTGGATCTAGTAACTTCTTGGATTCTCCATCTTGGAAAACTTGAAACAATTATAAAAGATTTTCAACTTTTATTGAGACATATAAATGATTCATTGCATTGTTATCGTGAATGCCATGAAAAAATGATCTATTTATGCCTAAAACGTATGTATTAATGCAATTTTTTTTCATTTAATCTTTAATGGGGAAGTAATTCTCTTACCGACAGCTTTCTGAATTGAAAAAGTCATAAATATTGACCCCACCAATTCAGACTTAAACGTTTAAATTCTTTGTTGAACAAGGTCTTGCCTATATTTGGGAACAAACATATTTTACAAGGACTTGTTGGTTAAGTCATATTCTTTCATGTCTCCCTTAGACTTCTCATTCAAAATTCATGCATCAAAGTAAAACACCCGTATTATTTTTACAAGCACTCACTTAGATTTTTAGCTCAAATCCACAACCAAGGACAGTAAATTTGAATGATTCAATATGAAGGATTTTCTTTAGGCATTTCATGATTTCAATCACCAGAGGTCTAACAACATTCAAGCTTTACATTAATCAACTATTATTTTAAGAATTCCTATATTTTCCAAAACGTTTTTGTACAATAATGCACATTGATCGTATGTTTTCAAGTCAGTTAAACTTGTATGTACTTAATTTCAACTTGAGATGCTTATGAAGAAATGACAATAAGAAAGAGACTTTTTTTTATTTATGTAAATGTGAAAAGTTTTTGGGTAAATACATGGCAAACTCTTAGCAAACAAAATGAAAGAATACTCAAATAGACGCTCCCAGATATCAAGAGTAAAGATGCGTCATAGGCTAATTCAAGTGTAGCTTTCGTGAAGAGGATCTCAAGAATTGTGATAAAACATAAGGGTGTGAAATTATCTCTAAACTACCAATTCTCTTTGTATTCAATCTGGCCTTTGGTTTCTCAAGTGGGAATTTTTCAATCACTAGGCTCTAACCTAAACTTTTTTCTTACATTGTCATTTAAATTGAAAGCTTTTCAAATTTTGAATATTCAAATTCTAGATCTGATTACCTATTCAACATCAGTTTAGGACTTCCACCTTGCACGAATCCTGATTTCAAGACTCAATCTGCCCTTTTTTGGGTTTTCAACTTGAGACCTCATTGGTTTCAAGACGCCCTTTATAAATTTTCATCTTGAAACCCTTTTATTTTTATTTCTTTATTTATTTTTTATTTCCTTCTTCTCCTTTTTAAGCAAAGTACTTTTTGATATCTTCAGAATTCAACAGTTTAGGCAACTCTGGTATGTGTATTTTGGTGAGAATTAGAGATCCTCCATAAAAGACCTTTTTTACAACATAAGGTAATTTCCAATTTGACATCTATTTTCTTTGAAAATCTTTTTAAAAATTTTTTTTTGAATAGGAAGAATCCTTCTGAGTACCAGATCTCCTTCTTGAAACTCTTACAGGAGAAGTTTCTTGTCGTGTTCACTCATCATTCGTTTCTAATACATCTAGCCATGACTAATGGATTTCAATCTTTTTTCCTCAATTAAGTTCAATTGGTCAAATCTAGCTTGTGCCCATTCTGCCTCATGTAATTTTACCTCTAATAACACTTGAAGTGATGGAATCACCAATTTGATAGGTAACACCCCTTCCATTCCATACACCAAGGAAAATGAGGCTGCCCAGTTTAAGTATGCATGGAAGTTTGATAAACCAATAGAGAAAATCGTATTTTCTCGTGCCAATCTCTGTAAATCTCAAACATCATTTATAGGAGTCTTTTGATATTTTTATTTTCTACTTCTACTACCACATTCATCTTTGGACGATAAGTAGTGGAATTATGAAAGCATTGAGTCGTCATTACATGAAAAGGTTGAGGAGGAACATGAATCATGTCTCCATAGATCTGACATTTATGGCATCTCCTCACATAGTTGATAGAATCAGTTTTCATTATCGACCAGTAATAACCCGATATCATTATTTGCTTGGCCAAAGATTGACCATTAGCACGAGTACCATATACTCTCTAATGAATTTCTTCAGTAATCATCTTAACCTCACTGGCATTCACATATCTTAATAACACTTGATATGGAATTTTATTGCATATAATTTCACCATTGACCACATAACATGCACCCAACCTTCTAAGAGTTCTTTTATCATTCTCAATGGCTTTTTCAGGATAACTTTGATACTTGATATACTGCAAAATATCATGTTACCAAGGATTTCCATCTTCTTCTTCCTCAATATTATAACAGTGATCTAGATAATCATAAGCATGAATCTCAATGAGACTCATACTAGAATGATCGTTTACTTTGAAAGCTACTGCTAAGGTATCCAACACATCATCCATTTGGTTTTCTTCCCTAGGGGTTTTCTTCCCTAGGGACATAATTAAATGTCACTTCTTATAATTATTTAATATGCTCTATGACCAATTTGCGATATTGTATCAATTTGGGATATTTTGTCTTCCATTCCCCTCTTAATTGATACCAAAGTTGAATCTCAATACCCCTTGAGTGAAACCACTTTACACTCATTTGCACCCTTAAGACAAAAAAATACAATATTAATATTCAACCATGTTGTTTCTACAATCAAAATTAAATCTGCCAGTGAAATGATAATGATCTTCTTTAGGTGACAACATGAAAACTCTTATTCCATGCCCCAACGCGTTCGGTGCATCATCAAAATTCAATTTTTAATATTTATTTGCAGAAGAGTTTGTTTCTTCTTTTATTATAGCCATTATATCCTTATCAGGGAAATCGAAGTTCAGAGTTTCATTCACCTCAGAATCTCAACTTGATACGAAATCTGCCATAGCTTCATTTAATTGTTTTTTGACTTACATATTGGATGTCAAATTCTAATAGTAACATCAGCCAACAAGCTAATCTTCCATATAAAGTTAATAGATTGCTATTTCCTTTTTTTTCTAGTATGATTATCTTGACTCAATACACAATCCATTGAATTCTCAAAAACTAACAAGTAAAAAATTAATGGTTTATCAAGCACATATGTCATCGAGACTGGGGTATTAGAAAAATACTGCTTTACTGAATTAAAAGCCCCTTGGAAATCGTCGTCCCAAACACTAGGGTTATTTTTTCTAAGAAGATTAAAGATAATGTCACATTTCTTAGCCAACTATGAAACAAATCGAGGAATATAGTTTAGCCTTCTTAGAAATCATCACACTTGTTTTTATGTTTACGGGAGTGTCAAGTTTTGAATAGCCTTGACTTTATGAGGGTATATTTTAATCTCTTTTCTACTAACCGTGAAACCCAACAATTTTTCAAACATTACCCCAAATGTGCATTTATTTGGATTGAGTTTTAATTGACATTTCTTCAACCTTTTAAAAAGTTTCCTCAGATACTCAATATGCTCATCATTTATTTTAGCTTTAAGAATCATATCATAGACATAAAATTCTATTTCTTTATGCATCAAGTACCATTGCTCTTGTATTTTTCAACCTGAAAGGCATCGTCTTATAGAAAAACGTGCCCCACATGGTGACAAACATCATTTTTCCATATCTTTTGGTGCATATTTATTTGATTGAAGGCATCGTCTTATAGAAAAACGTGCCCCACATGGTGACAAACATCATTTTTCCATATCTTTTGGGTGCATATTTATTTGATTATATCTAGAGAATCCATCCATGAATGAAAACCAAAAATTACGAGTAATATTGTCTACCAAGGTGTCTTATGTGGTAACAGGAAATTATCCTTTGGATTGACTCTATTGATATTTCGAAAATCTACACACATGTGGAATTTTCCATCATTCTTTAATATTGGGACAATATTGGCTAACCATTCGATTTATTTTGTCACATTGAGGAATTAGCATCAAACTATTTCTTCACCTCTTCTTTTATTTAGCACCATTTCAGGTCTCATTTTCCTAAGCTTCGTTGCATGGGCTTACACTCTGGTTTTATTGGCAACTTATGTACAACCAGTTCTGTACCCAAACTTGTCATGTCCTCGTATGACCAAGAAAAAATCTTTAAATTCTTGATGAACTTCAATCAAATTCTAACATCCTGCAACTAATATTGGTTCCAATTTCAATTTCTTTCTTTTTCTCATTAGACCCCAAATTCAAAGTTTCAATATGCTCCCTATGATGTAGAATCTTTTTTTTGTCTTTCTCCACCATTTATAGTAATTCAAAAGGCAAATCACATTCCTCCACATTATCATAATCCTCAATTTTCCCTTGACTTATAGGAAGCTCGAATTCAATCACAGGGTCAGAATCATCGTCATCCATGCCATTGATATATAGGGTCCTGAAAGAATGGAAAATATTTCAGCTCTATTCAAAGTGTTTATTGTTCTGGTTACAAGGTAATTACAAGAGTTACAAGATTTAATTACAGGAGTTATAAACAACTAGAAATTAAAACATAAATTTGGATTGCTTTGAGGCTAGATTCATTCATTTCTAACAGTAATTTTAGACAGATTAAATTCAAAAATTAATTAGATTTATATATGATTTTTATTATGGATAACTTTCCCCCTAAACTAAGCCTATAATAGAGAAGTTTTCTAAGCTTCTAACCTATCACATATCCTCCTAATCTAAAGGAGTCCAAGCTTCCTTTCTTAGTTTCTATCAGAAGAGCAGTACCACCGATAGTCCACTCCAACTTCGAGTGTATGAATTCTCAGAGCGACCATGTTAACCTTAGGGGACGATCCGCCTATCACAGTGATTACACACATCAGGAAAAATTTGTTTTTAGGGAAGTGGTTTTCATCACGACACGATTTCAGTTGTTCCTCAAAGAAAGAATTGTCAAGACAATTTGGGACATGCTCGAGAAGAAATATGGCGATGATGATGTTGGCATCAAGAAGTACGTCGTTGGCGAGTGGCTAAGATTCCAGATGACCGATGTTAATCAAATTATGAATCAAATCAATGATTAATCAAATTATGAATCAAATCAATGATTACAAAAATTTGGTATCCGTCATCCTTGCTAAAGGAATGAAAATGTGCGAAGTACTGTAAGTGAATGTCCTGATTAAGAAGCTACCCGAGTCTTGGTCTGATTACTGTAGCTCTATCAAACAAAAAATAGGGGCATTTCTGATTACTGGAGCTAGTGGTGTACATACTGATCTAGCAGGCTGTAGAACTCTGAAAGTAAGGGAGAAAACTATTATTACATTACTTTTTTAGATGATTATTCGAGATACGCAATAGAATATCTCCTAGGAACTAAAGATGAGGCTGATAAATTCTTTCTTATTTATAAGACAGAAGTTGAGAATCGGTTTGATAGGAGAATAAAATGGGTTAGATTCGATAGAGGTAGTGAATATTAAAAGCGGTGTGTGAGAAGAATATCATAATTCATTAAAATTTTATTCCTATTTTCCTTAACAAAATGATATAATAGAGAGGAAAAAACTTTAAAAGAGATGATGAATTCATTTTTTATAAGTTCTAGGCTATATGATAACATGTAGGGGAAGTCATTCTATCAGCCATTCACATTTTGAACCGAGTACCTCACAAGAAATTAGATTATACTCTATACAAATTGTGGAAAAGCTAGCTCCAAATGCACAATACCTGAAATTGTAAGGGTGTTTATCTAAAGTGGCCTTATCATACTTTAAGAAGTCCACCATCGGTCCTAAAACTGTTGATGCAATATTTATAGGGTATGCTACAAACAATGTCGCATACATGTTTATGTGTTTACAAGAGTACTCTATTTGTGAATCTAGGGGTGATGTTTTCTTTGAAGATACTTTTCCACTAAAGAAACCTAGATTAAATGACGAAACACAAATAGAAAAATTATCATCCACTTTTTCTAGTGTACTTCCTATGTGTTCTCAAGAGACTGAATTTGATCCTAGAAGAAATAAAAGACAAAGAAATGAGAAATCTTTTAGACCAAACTTTATCTTTTCCTTTATTTCTGAGATAAATGATTTAG
This sequence comes from Hibiscus syriacus, assembly GCF_006381635.1. Taxonomy (NCBI): domain Eukaryota; kingdom Viridiplantae; phylum Streptophyta; class Magnoliopsida; order Malvales; family Malvaceae; genus Hibiscus; species Hibiscus syriacus. Next base: position 108,222 of record NW_024061866.1, read on the forward strand.
ACTCAATATCGGATCCTATAGCTCAAAATTTTATCTCATATGAGAATCCTAAGACTCATGAGAAAGCTATAAGATCTATTGATACTAGTTTCTGGAAAAGCGTTATTAATGATGAAGTAGGATTAATAATGCCTAATCATACTGTGAAATTGGTTCACTTGCCTAAAGGATTTAAACCAATCAGTAACAAATGGGTTCTTTGAAATAAACTCAGACCAGATGGTTCGATCCAGCGGTACAAGACAGGGCTAGTTTTCATAAGGTTCACTAAAATTTTGGCTTAGACTTCTTCGATACTTATTCACCTGTAAAAAATATCTCAACGGTCCGTGCATTATTTGCACTAGCCTCCATTTACAAGTTGCAAGTACATCAAATGGATGTAAATACTGCATTTTTAAACGAAGATCAAGATGAGGAGATCTATATGGAGCTTTCTCTTGGCTTCAAGGTGTCTGGTATGGAAGGAAAAGTGTGTAGAATGAAAGTGTCACTTTATGGCCTGAAGCAAGCTCTTAAACAGTGGTATGAGAAATTTCACAAAACTATCCTTAGTTTTGGTTTTGTTGTGAATGGTTCGATTGTATGCGTGTATTCGAGGATGTTTAGAACTGATTACATCATCATAAGTTTGCATATTGATATCATATTGATATTTAGTTCTAACATTGAGTTCATTAACAAAAAAAAGTTTCTTATCTAGTAAATTTATGACGACTAATTTGTGAGAATTCGATGTAATATTAGGAGTTAAAGTTACCAAAATTGAAAAGGGATTTTCTTTAAATTAGACACATTACATTGAGAAAGTGTCAATGAAATTTGACAGGTTTGATGTCACCTCTGTTTGAACTTCATATGACCCTAGCATACATCTCTTTGAAGATAAAGGAAGTAGCTTATCCCAAATAGAATATGCTAAAATAATTGGAAGTCTAATGTTCTAAATGAACTATACTCAGCCTGATATTACCTACGCTGTGAGTATTGGGTTGCTCTTCCACGCTTAATCAAGTATCTTAGGGGTATGATGGATTGAGAACCTGAGTTTGTTGGCTATCATGTGGTTCTAGAAGGATATTGTGATGCCAACTGGGTTTCTGATAATGGTGAAATAAGCTATACGAGTGGATATGTGTTTACTTTAGGTGGAGTAATGATCTTGTAGAAGTTTGTGTAGAAAACATGTATTGCTCGTTCCACTATGGAGTCAGAGCTTATAACTCTTGACTTAGTTGGGCAACAAGCCGAGTGGCTCAAAAATTTCTTAGCTAAAATTTTGTTGTAGGGACGACCAATTCCTCCAGTCTCCTTACTGTGTGATTCACAAGCTGCGATATATGTGGATAAGAACCAGACTTACAATGGTAAGAAGAGGCACATTCGTATAAGGCCTGAATATGTTAGACACTTAATAAGGAATGGTGTACTCTTCTTAGAGTATGTGAAGTTGGAAAGAAACCTAGCAGGTCCGTCTACCAAAGGGTTAAACAGGAAATTGGTCCTAGATTCATCGACAGAATGTGTTTAAAGTCCATTGGTTGAGGAATTCATGGTGGATGCCCAATTTAGTTATCTAAGTTCAATATGGTCAAACAAACCCATGTAAAGGCTCATAGTGTACATTTCAAGCTACCTATCCCTTGACAAACAATGTACATGTACACGATGAGCTTGATTGCTCTTAATAAATTCATAGCCCAGGATTTATGTGTTATTTGTTAGAAAGATTTGATTAATTTATCGTACTTGTCTGAATATCTATTCTTAATAAGTTTATAATATAGAGTTGAGTGGGTAGTACTAATTGAAAATGAGAAAATGAACTTACCGATAGAAAGGTTGAGTTTTACGAAAACTTCTAATGAATTGAAATCCAAGAGTTTGGGTGGTCCTACTGAGAAGGACATATTGAATTCACTGATTAATGAGTTTGAATATTTATCCTTAGCGATTTCTTAACCCAAAGTATGGGTGGTTCATTTATAATGAATTTAAAGAAAATCATCATAAAATTTGAGAGGATGAGCTATTGTAAATGAATCTTAATTATTTCATAGCTCGATTTTAGGGTGGTTTATGTTGAGATAAAGTTGATAAAATATCCGACGTAAATTAGAAGGATTAGCCTACTTTTGTGAAAGACGTTGGGTTGTTTTTCTAGTACACTTACTAGAATCTTGAGGTAATATGGCTAAATATACACTCGTTTATATCTTACACATCAAGGAATTTGGTGGATGAAGGGATTTGTTATGTGTTATGAGTTTACCCTTTTCTTAGAAAGTTAAAGACTAGTTTCAATTTTCTAAGAGAATGATTGCTTATTATCATCACTATGTACTAGTTCAAGATACATTCACTATTGCTTAAGCAACTAATTACGCTATTGCACTTCTGAGAATATTATTTTTTAAGTTTCAGAATAATTCTTTCGCCTTAATGGGGGAATGTTGGTAATGTGTAAAAATATATCCTAAATAGAGTAGGAAATACAACTGGTATTGGGTATTTATAGTGTTTACTCTTCCTTCTTTTATTGAGTGATAGAGAACAAGAGATAATTTTGCGCACCGCCACCGTTTTCCGTTCGTCTGTCTAGACTTGTGCTCGTGCTCGTGGCCGTGGTTGAGGCTCATGGCTCGTGGCAATACGTGTCTTCGACATGTCACACGGGGATTCTATCTCTTTGGATAAAATTCAAAATGGTTTTCTTGAGCATAAAAAAGATTATGAAAGAATTGATTATGATATTTATAGGCTAAAAAGTGTCATGGTTTGATTTAATTTGAGTGGGTAACGACTGATTAATTAGATGTCATGTGATTTATGAAAATTTAAAATCAGAACAGTCAGTTTCTAAAATTGTCCGTGAAACATTGGATATATCTGGACAATATTTCAGCTCTATTTAGAGTGTTTATTGTACCAGTTACAAAGTAATTACAAGAGTTACAAGAGTTAATTATAGGAGTTATAAACTGCTAGAAATTAAAGCACCAATTTGGACTGCTTTGAGGCCAGATTCATTCGTTTATAATAATAGCTTCACTTAGAGTTTAAATTTTTGAAATTAATCAGATTTATATCTGATTTTTGTTATGGATGATTTCCCCCCTAAACTAAGCCTATAAATAGAGAGCCATTCTAAGCTTCTCAACTCACTCTAAACTGCCACATACCCTCTCAATATAAAGCATTAAAAGATTCCTTTCACTGCTGCTACCAAAAGAGCAATACAACCAACAGTTCACTCTAATTTTGAGTGTATGATTTTTCAAAGCAATTGTGTTAACCTTGGGGGACGATCCACCTATTGCAACAACTACACATATCAGGGCAAATTTGTTTCTAAGGCAATGGTTTTTCACTAGGAAACAATTTTGATTGTTCATTTGTTCATTAGATTTTATTTGTCCTGTCAGTGCTAACATTTTGTTTTACAATATTCGTTTCAAGAAATTTAGAAACAAATTCATTACTGCAAAATGAAGACACCATTGAGAAAGTTGATTCCCAATCCTTCAGAGCTCAATGCACTAGATAGGTCCAATTACCGAGTGTAGTCCCAATGGATTTTAATCTTCTTCGAGTAGCTTGACGTAGACTACATGCTGCTGAAGCCACCACCACCATCTAATTCGGTGACAAGATCAGTTGTACCTGATAATACCTTTACTAGTGATGATACCCTCCTCGGTGTAATCATCGACTTTGTCGCTGGTGCTGAAAAGTATGAGAAATATAATGAGACAGTGCAAGGACATCTCGTAAGCCATATATCAAACAAACTCTTCGATATGTTCCTCAAAGAAAGAAGTGACAACATAACTTGGGACACTCTCGAGAAGAAATATGGCACTGATGATGCAAGCATCAAGAAGTACATTGTTAGTGAGTGGCTAAGATTCCAAATGACTGATGACAAGCCAATTATGGACCAATTCCAAGATTACGAAAAGTTGTATCTGACATCCTAACTGAATGAATGCAAATGTGCAAGGTGTTGCAAGCCAATGTCTTGATCCATAAGCTTCCAAAGTCTTGGCCTGATTACCTTAACTCTCTCAAACACAAAAAGATGGACATTTCACTTGAGGAGTTGGTGGGACACATAAAGATAGTGGAGGCTAACCATTTGAAAGATAAGGTTACTAACTCTATTGGTCATTTTTCATTTAAAGCTAACATGGTTGAGTCTGGTGCTACCTCAGGGTCTAAATTAAAAAAGATTGTGAAAAGTGAAAATCAAAATAAGAAGACAAAACCTCATATGGGCACCAACTTCAAGAAACCAAGAAAGCCTAAAGCTGAAGGGAAACCTGTCAAGTATTCTATGTGCGGTCTAGTCGATAACAAAGCTTACCAGTGGTGACATCATTCAGACCACCAGAATGAGAACAAGCAATAGTTGAACGTTGCAGAGAACAATGCTAATAATTTATAGCAGCGGTGGTTTTAGAATTTAATCTAGTGGAGAACAATATTGAATGGGTCATGGACACCAACGCTTTTAAACATTTCTATGCTAGGAAGGATTTTTTTAGCGAGTTCAAGGATGGGGAAAAAGGTGAACGTGTGTACATGGGGACCTCTACCAGCTCTAAAGTGCTAAAAAAGGCAAGGTTTTACTCAAGCTGACTTTCGGTAAAACTTTAGCTCTAAACAATGTTTTGTATGTACTTACCTTGCGTAGAAATTTAATAAGTAGAAGACCTTTGAATATGAACACATTAATTTAGTTTTTGAGGAAGATAAACTTGTATTTTTCCAAAACGGTGATTATATTGGTAAAGGTTTTCTGAATGAGGGTTTATTTTTCATAAAAACTAAACTTAATGAGAATAAAGCTACTACTTTTACTTACATTGTTAAGATTATTTATATGTGGCTTTCTAGATTAGGACATATGAATATTCACTCTATAAAGAAACTGATAAAAATGAATATTTTGCGTAAACTAAATATAACTAGTTTTAACAAATGTGAAATTTGTATAGAAGCCATGCATGCTAAACCTCACTTTAAGATAATTTCTAAAAGAAAGACTGAACTGTTATAACTTATGATCTAATAGACTTTAGAAACTCTGAAAGTAAGGGAGGAAAATACTTTACATTACTTCTCTAGATGATTGTTCACGATACGCAAAAGTATATCTCCTAAGAACTAAAGATGAGGCTGAGAACCTATTTCTAATTTATAAGGAAGAAGATAATAATCAATTAGATAAGAGAATAAAATGGGTTAGATCCGATGAGGTGTGTGAGAAGAATGACATAATTCATGAAATATGATCGGTATTTTCCTCAACACAACGGTATAGCCGAGGGGAAAAACTTTAAAAGAGATAATGAATTCGTTGTTGATAATTTCTGGGCTATCTTATAACTTGTGGGGGAAGCCATTCTATCGACCAATCAAATTTTGAACTGAGTACCTTAAAACAAATTAGAGTCTACTCCATACGAATTGAGAAAAGGCTACTCTCCAAATTTGCAATACCTAAGAGTGTGGGGTGTTTGGTTAAAGTGTGCTTACCAGAATTTAAGAAGTCCACCATCGATCCAAAACCATTGATGCAATGTTTATAGGGTATGCTACAAATAGTGCCGCATATAGGTTTATGTCTTTATAATGCTACTCTATTTGTGACTCTAGGGATGTTAATTTCCTTGAAGATATTTGTCCACTGAAGAAACCTAGATCAAATAAGGAAAAAATTGAAAAATTACCATCCAATTCTTCTAGTACATGCTAGATGGATGTTCTTAGGATATCAAAATTGAGCCTAGAAGAAGTAAAAGAAAAATAACTAAAACATATTTTTGACTGGACTTTATCACTTTCTTTATCTTCTGATATAAATGATTTAGACTCAATATTTGATCCTAGAGATCAAATTCTTAGTTAGATGAGGATCATATGACTTATGAAGAAGCTATAAGACCTTGTAATACCCCAAAAATTTAGACAATGACCAAAATAAAAATTTGGAAAGTTTGATGGTCAAAGAAGAAAATTGAGAAAAAGTTTAGGGAATTAAGTGATAATTTCCTAAAAACAATTTTTTTTTCCATAAAAGATGGTTTACTCTTGAGAGTGGGGTTTTATGGAAATCATATTTTTTTGGATTTGGAATTTTAGTAAAGAAGAAACTAGAAAGAGTAAAGCCGGTAAGAAAATCGGTATTTCAGATCGAATTGGAATTTTACAAAAATTGAAAGAATGTCATAAATTGATTGGAAATATTATTTTTAATATTTTGGATCAGAGACATTTGGTTTGGAATTGTGCAATTTTTCATATTTAGCCGAAACATTGGAATTTAGTGACTAAAATGCAAGATTTGAAAATTCAAGGTGAATTTTGGAAATAAAAGTCACAATAATTCATGTTTGACTTTGTAATATGATAAGGATAAGATGGCTTGGTTTTTTGGTAATTATGGAGATTCATTAAGGGCAAAAATGGAATTTCCTATGGTGTTGAATAAAAAATTCCATTATGATATTATATTAAGCATGTGCTAGATCTAATTAACATTAAAATATCAAATATGATGAAGCATCTTCAGCTTCTTCTTCATCCAATACCGACACCCCCAAGCTTGCAAGGTAGGTATTCTTGTTTTGAATTTTGAAGCAATCTTGATGAGAATTAGACTTGGGTGTGATTAGGAAAAATGTTCTACGTTCAATTCTCTACATTTTAACATGAATATTTCTAGGGTTTCATGTTCAAGTTCATCTTGAGTTGATGAAGGGGATTTTGATTCTTGTGTTTTATGGGTTTTGATGAGTTAAGTGGTTTTAAAGAATTGATTGTAAGAATTGATGAAGAACCTAAGAATGAAGTTAAAGAAAACAGTTTGGATTTTGAATCTGGCAGTAGGTTCGAAAATTCACCAGAAATTATATAATAATAATTTTGAGGTCATTTTTATATATTAGTGTTCAAATATTGATCTAGTTTTGTTTAAAACAAACAAGGATCTATTTCAAGGTGTATACAAAAAAGATATGAATTTTTAACCAAGGAAAGGTCAGAACAATCGGACAGCAGATTCTGCAAAACAGATTTTGTTGATCAACTTTGAAAATTCACCATAAATTGTAAAGAATGAATTAGAAGGAGTTATTTATATGGATAGATTTATATTTGAGTCTAGTTTTCAACGAAATAAACAAAATTGAATTCCAGTGTGTATATCAATACAAAATACTGATTATTTAAAGGTAGTATGAGTTGTCTGAATATGGAAAATAGATTGGTTGTTGTGTAAGTGTTGTGTAATTGATGTACTATGCTGGAATTATTGGTGTTAAGAATCTAAGTGGTAAAATGGTAAAAGACCATTTTGGGTAAATTGGAAGAGTTGGTTGCAAGGTTAAAAGGAATTATTAAGAGTTAAGTATTTTGATAGATAATGAGTATAAAAAATATTATGGAGTTATTTGGGATATGTTTATGTTAGTAAAATACTAACATATATATCGTTATGAAATTGTGAATTATACAGATTATGATTGATTTGTGATTGAAGCAAGTCAAGTGGGATTATTATGGACAATAGTGAGGCACAAATTTGGAAAATTATAAAGTGTCAAGGTGAGTGCAATACATGCATGAAATTATACATGGATGTTCTATACATCATCAAGAAGGCTTACGATAAGTCGACCTTGTTTAGATCATCATGATATTATGTCATTTTTATAAATTGACATGACATTGAGATGTCACTGTATGAAATTATAAAGCATTGATTATGGAAAATGTGATATTTTACCATGAATGTTTTTGGGTATGAACTGCCCCATTGTTAAATTATTATAATATACTTTGCCATGGATGGATCAAATAAAATTGACTATATGCCCAAGTATGTTATTGAGGATCAGTTGTATTAATGGCATGCCATAGAGTCTAGCAGCTGCAATATTAGGGTAGTACTAAAGTGTCTAGAGAAGACACATAGTGCAGGCCTCAAAGTGTCTAGAGAAGACACAGTACAAGCACTACGATGCATTATTAGGTGAGCAAAGCTCGACCTCAGCACTTCGGTGCAATATTTGACTCCTATATCGAGTTCCTCATACAGTTATACTATGGGCGATGAGTTATGGTTTATTGGTTGATAAATGGTAAGTATGCAAATAAGCTTACGAGCTTATGAATAATGGAAAGTATATTGATAAAATAAACTTACGAGCTTATGGGAGCTTATGGGATAAATGGTAAGAGATTTTATATTATTTTGATCATGGTAAAATATTGGATATGTTAGTAAAATGATTTTATGGAAATTTGATTTTTGACATTGAAAATCATGCATGAATTGTATTGCATTGTTAAATGTTTTAATTGCCTTACTAAGTATATACTTAGCGTGTGATGATTTTCACGCGTAGGTAAAAAGCCAGTAATGGAATAAAGAGTTTAAAGCGTCATCAAAGATCGAGAAGTATATTTCAATATCAGTAAGACATCCTAAGTTGTGATGTTAGTGTTATTATTGGCATGTAATTATAAATGTTTTATTTGTTTTGTTAAACAAATTTGGAAACCGATTCCAAATAATTTTCCAGAATGATTTTGGGATATTGATCCCCCCTACAGGGAACAAATTTGTTTATAATGTAATATAAATTATATGATATGATGTTTTTTATAATATCAATTACCATTTTAAGGAATTAAATTCTAAATCGAGTTTTTGATTGAAAAATGGTTTTCGAAATTCGGGTGACATCTATAATCTATATAGGTATAATTATATGGGTTATGGGTGTTACAGACCTATTGATGCTAGTTTCTGGAAAAGTGCTATTAATGATGAACAAGAAGCAATGATGTCTAATCATACTTGGGATTTGGTTAACTTGCCTAGAGAATTTAAACTAATCAACAAAAAATGGGTCTTTCAAAAGAAACTCAGACCAGACGATTCGATCCAACGATACAAGGCAAGGCTAGGTGTCAAAGGTTTCACTAAAAAATTTGGCTTAGACTTATTCGATAGCTATTCTCCTGTAACAAAAATATAAACAATCCGTGCATTATTTGCACTAGCCTCCATTCACAAGTTGAGAGTACATAAAATGGATGTAAAGACCACATTTCTGAACGAAAATCTAGATGAGGAGATCTATATGGAGCTACCTCTTAGCTTCGAGGTTTATGTCGTGAAAGGAAAAGTGTGTAGACTGAAAAAGTGACTTTATGGTATGAAGCAAGCTCCTCAATAGTGGTATGAGAAATTTCATAAAAATATCATGAGTTTTGGTTTTATTTTAAATAGTTCGGACGCATGCGTGTATTCGAGGATGTTTAGTATTGATTGCATCATCATAAGTTTTTATTTTGATGACATGTTGATTTTTAGTAATAACATTGAGTTCATCAACAAAACAGAAATTAAACTTTCTTATTTACTAAATTTGAGATGACTGATTTGAGAGAAATAGATGTAATCTTAGGAGTTAAAGTTACCAAAACTAAAAAAGGGATTTTCTTTAAATCAAACACATTACATTGAGAAAGTATTAAAGAAATTTGAAAATTTTGATGTTATCCCTATTCAAAATCCTAATGACCCTAGCATACATCTCTTTGAATATAAAAGAAGTTATGTTTCTGAAATATAATATGCTAAAATAATTGGAAACCTAATGTTCTTAATGAACTATACTTATCCTGATATTGTATACACTATGAGCAGACTTAGTAAATATACTCAAAGCCTAAGTGGAGAACATTGAGTTGCTCTTGGACTCTTACTCATGTATCTTAAGGGTACAATGGATTGGAAATTTGAGTTTGTTGGGTATCTTGCGATTTTAGAAGGATATTATGACTCCAAATAGGTTTTGGATAATGATGAGGTAAGCTCTACGAGTGAGTATATGTTTAATTTATGTGGAACAGTGATCTCGTGGAAGTCTGTAAAGCAAACTTGTATTACTCATTACACTATGGAGTTAAAGTTCATAGCTCTTGAATTAGCTAGGCAAGAAGCCTAGTGGCTCAGGAATTTATTAGCTAAAATTTTGTTGTGGTGAAAACTAACTTCTTTAGTCTCATTGATGTGTGATTGACAAGTTGCGATATGTGTGCCCAATAACAAAGGTTATAATGGTAAGAAGAGGCACATTTGCATAAGACATGAATTTGTTAGACACATAATAAGGAATGGAGTACTCTCCTTAGAGTATGTAAAGTCATAAATAAACCTATTAGATCTGCCTACCAAAGGGTTAAGTAGGAAACTGGTTCTAGATTCGTCGAGGGGAATGGGTTTAAAGCCCATTGGTCGAGAAAATCATGGTGGATACCTAACTTAGTTATCTAAGTTCAATTTTGTCAAACGAAACCCTGGAAAGACTAATAGTGTACATTTCTACCCACCTATCCCTATGACAAACAATGTACATGCACAAGATGAGCTTGATTACTCTTAATAAATTCATAGCCCAAGATTTTGGTAGTCTTAGTCAGAAAGACTTGATGAATTTATCGTGCTTGGCTGAATATCTATTCTTAATAAGTTTATAATCCATAGTTGAGTGGGTAGTCCTAATTGAGAAGGAAAAAATGAACTTATCACTAAAAAGGTTAAGTTTATGAAAACTCTTAATGAATTCAAATCCAATAGTTTGGATGGTCCTACTGAGAAGGATATGTTGAATTAAGAGATTAATTAGGTTGAATATTTATTCTTAATGATTTCTTGTCCTAGAGTATGGGTGGTTCATTTATAATGAACTTGGAGAAAATCACCATAACATTTTACAGGTTGAGTTTTCGTAAAAGGCTCTTAATTATTTCATATCTTGATTTCAATGTGGTTTATAATGAGATAAAACCTGATGAAATATCCTACGTAAATGAGAAGGATTAGCCACTGTTTGTGAAAAACATTGGGTTGTTTTTCTACTACTCTTACTAGAATCCTAAGGTAAGATGGTGAAATATACACTCGTGTATATCTTACACATCGAGGACTTTGGTGGATGAAGGGATTTGTTGTGTGTTATGAGTTTACCCTTTTCTTAGAAAATTCAAGACTAGTTTCACCTATCTAAGAGAATGATTTCTCATCATCATCACTATGTACTAATTCAAGATACGTTCAATAGTGCTTAAGCAACTAATTTTTCTGTTGCTCTTTTGAGAAGATTAATTTTTGAGTTTCAGAAGAATTCTTTCGCATTATTGGGAGAATATTGGTAGTGCGTAAAACACTGTCCTAAATAGAGTGGGAAATTTCATTGGGCTTGGGTATTTATAGTGTTCATTCTTCCTTCTTTTGTTGAGTGATAGATAACAAGAGACAATCTCGAGCACCGCCGCTATCGTCCATCCGTCTATCTAGGATCATTCTCGTGCTCGTGGACGTGGATGTGGTCGTGGTTGTGGTCAAGGCTCATGGCTTGTGGCAATACTTGTCTTTGGCACGTCACACGCGGATTCTATCAATTTGGAGAAAATTCATAAGGATTATCTTGAACATAAAAAATTATGAAATAATTGATTATGATATTTATAGGTTGCAAAGTGTCCCGATTTGATTTAAATTTTATAGGGTAACAACTGATTAATTAGTTGTCCTGTGATTTCTAAAAATTTAAAATCTGACTAGTCAGTTTAGGAAATTATGTATGTGAAATATTGTATATATCTGGAAAATATTTCAGCTCTATTCAGAGTGTTTATCGTACCATTTACAAAGTAATTACAAGAGTTACAATAATTAATCACAGAAGTTATAAACTATAGGAAATTAAAGCACCGAGTTGGATTACTTTGAGGCTAAATTCATTCATTTAAAGCACCAATTTGGAAATTAATCATATTTATATCTGATTTTTGTTGTGGATGATTTCCCCTTAAATAAGCCTATAAATAAATAGGCTTTCTAAGCTTCTTAACTCATTCTCAACTCCTACGTATCCTCTCAATCTAAAGCTTTCTAGGCTACTTTTCTTTGCTACTACCAAAATAGCAGTACCATCGGCAGTTCACTCCGGTTTCGGGTGTTCAAATTCTTGGAGCGACCATGTTTACCTTAGGGGATAATCCTCCTATTGTAGTAATTACACACATCGGGTCGAATTTGTTTCTAAGGTATTGGTTTTCACCACGAAATTGTTTCAATTGTTCATTGTATATTATTTTTCCTGTCAGTGCTAACGTTTCATTTTACAGTATTCATTTCGAAATAATTTAGAAAAAAATTATTAGTGCAAAATGTTGACACCATTGAGCAAGTTGATTCTCGATCTTTTAAAGCTCAATGCAATAGATGGTTTCAATTACTAAAGGTTATCCATTTGATTTTAATCTTCTTCGAGCTTCTTGACTTAGACTATGTGCTGCTAAAGGCACCACCACATTCTACTCCAGTGACAAGTTTAGTTGCACTTGATATTACCTCTACTGGTGATGAGACCCTACCCGGTGCTATCGTCGCCTTTTTCGCTACTACTAAAAAGTATTAGAAATATAACAAGACGATGCGAGGAAATCTCATAAGCCACATATTGAACAAGCTCTTCGACATGTTCCTCAATGAAAGAAGTGCCAAGATAATTTTGGACACACCCGAGAAGAAATATGATGATGATGATAATGCAGGAATCAAGAAATACGTTGTTAGCGAATGGTTGAGATTCCAAATAACTGATTACAAGCCAATTATGGACCAATTCAAAGATTACGGAAAGATGGAACCCAACATTCCCTATGTAGGAATGCAAATGTATGAGGTGTTGCATGCCAATGTCCTGATTGAGAAACTTCCAAAGTCTTGGTCTGATTACCTTAACTCACTCAAACACAAAAAAGGACATTTCACTTGAGGAGTTGGTGGGACATATGAAGATAGAGGAGGCTAACCATTTGAAAAATAATGTTACTAACTCTATTGGTCATTTTTCCTTTAAAGAAAACTTGGTTGAGTCTAGTGTTACCTCGTGATCTAAATTCAAAAAGACCACGAAAATAGGAAATCATAACAAAAAAACCTCAAAAGGACACCAACTTCAAGAAACCAGGGAAACCCAAAGCGGAAGGGAAATCCATCAAGTTTTATGTGTATGATTTAGTCGGCGAAAAAGCTTACCATTGCTAACATCATTCAAACCACCAAAATGAGAACAAACCACAGCTAAATGCTATGGAGAACAATGTTAATAATTTATCGCAACGGTGGTTTTAGATGTTAATCCGGTGGAGAATAGTGTTGAATAGGTCATGGACACTGGCACTTCCAGACATTTATATGCTAGAAAGGAGTTTTTTTATCGAGTTTGAGGATGGGGACAAAGGTGAACGTGTGTACATGGGGAACTCTACCAGCTCTGAAGTGCTAAGCAAAGGCAAGGTTTTACTCAAACTGACTTTCGATAAAACTTTAGCCCTAAATAATGTTTTGTATGTACCTTCCGTACGTAGCTATTTAATAGGTGGCATACTTTTTAATAAGGAAAGAATTAAATTATTTTTTGAGGTAGATAAACTTGTACTTTCATGAAATAGTGATTGTGTTGGTAAAGTTTTTTTGAATTGATGCTTATTTGTCATAGAAAAACAACTTAATGAGAATAAAACTACCACTTCTACTTACACTGTTAAGACCATTGATATGTGGCATGCTAGATTAGGGCATATAAATATTCACTCTTTAAAGAAATTGATAAAAATGAATGCTCTTCTTAAACTAGACAGAACTAGCTTTAACAAATGTTTTGTGTAGAAGCCAAGTATGATAAACCTTACTTTAAGATATTTTCTAAGAGAAAGATTCAACTGTTAAAACTTATGCATATTGACCTAAGAAACTTTAGAAAATATGGAAGTAAGGGAGGAAAACACTATTACATTACTTTTATAGATGATTATTCAAGATATGAAAAAGTATATATGTTAAGAACTAAAGATGAGGCTGAGAACTTATTTCTTATTATAAGGTAGATGTTGAGAATCAATTATATAGGAGAATAAAACGGGTTAGATTCGAAAGAGGTGGTGAATATGGATTAAATTTCTTAAAAGAGGTTTGTACGAAGAATAACATAATTCATGAAACTTTTACTCCTTATTTTCCTCAACAGAACGATATAGCTGAGAGGGAAAAAACTTTAAAAGAGATGATGAATTCATTGTTGATAAGTTTTGGGTATCTGATAAGAAGTGGGGGGAAGTCATTTTATCGGCCAATAACATTTTGAACCGAGTACCTAAAAAAATTAGAGTTTACTCTGTACAAATTAAAGAAAGGTTACTCTCCAAATCCGCAATACCTGAAAGTGTGGGGTGTTTGGCTAAAGTGTGCTTACTAGAATTAAAGAAGTTCACGAAAAGTCCAAATCCATTTATGTAGTGTTTATAGGGTATGCTACAAATAGTACCGCATATAGGTTTATGTGTTTACAATACTACTTTATTTGTGAATTTAGGGATGTTATTTTCTTTGAAGATACTTTTCCACTAAAGAAACCTATATTAAATTAGGAAACATAAATAAAAAATTACCATCCACTTCTTCTAGTGTACCTACTAGGTGTTCTGAGGAGATTGAATTTGAGCCTAAAAGAAGAAAAAGACAAATAATTGAAACATCTTTTGGACTAGACTTTATCAATTCCTTTATTTTCTAAGATAAATTATGTAAACTCAATATATGATCCTAGAGCTCAAATATTTCAGTTAGATGAGGATCCTAAGACTTATGATGAAGCTATAAGACCTATTATTGCTAGTTTATAGAAAAGTGCTATTAATAATGAACTAGAATCAATGATGTCTAATCATACTTGGGAATTGGTTGACTTACATAGATTATTTAAACTAATCAGTAACAGATGGGTCTTATGGAAGAAACTCAGACCATATGATTCGATCCAGTAGTATAAGGCAAGGCTAGTTATCAAAGGGTTCACTAAAAAATTTGGTTTAGACTTCTTCGATACCTATTATCCCGTAACAAAAATCTCAACGATCCGTGCATTATTTGCACTAGCCTCTATTTACAAGTTGAAAGTACATCAAACGGATGTAAAGACTACATTTCTGAACAGAGATCTAGGTAAGGATATCTATATGGAGGTACCTATTGGCTTCGAGGTGCCTGGCTTGGAAGGCAAAGTGTATAGACTGAAAAAGTCACTTTATGGCTTGAAGCAAGCTCCTATACAGTGGTATGATAAATTTCACAAAACTATCCTGAGTTTTGGTTTTGTTGTAAATGGTTTGGATGCATGCGTGTATTCGAGGATGTTTAGTACTGGTTTCGTCATCATAAGTTTTTATGTTGATGCCATGTTTATTTTTAGTAATAAGATTGAGTCCATTAACGAAACAAAAAGTTTCTTATCTAAATTTGAGATGACCGATTTGGGAGAAATCGATGGAATCTTAGGAGTCAAAGTTACTAAAACTAAAAATAGATTTTCTTTAAATCAAACACATTACATTGAGAAAGTGTTAAAGAAATTTGACAGTTTTGATTTCATCCCTGTTCGACTCCAGATGACCCTATCATACATCTCTTTGAATATAACAGAAGTAGTGTTTCCGATATAGAATATGCTAAAATAATTGGAAGCCTAATGTTCTTAATGAACTATACTCAGCCTGATATTACCTACGCTGTGAGCAGACTTAGTAGATATACTAAAAGCCCAAGTAGAGAACATTGAGTTGCTCTTGGATGCTTACTCATGCATCTTAAGGGTATGATGGATTGGAAACTTGAGCTTGTTTGCTATCTTGCGATTTTTGAAGGATATTGTGACTCCAATTGGGTTTCTGATAATGATGAGATAAGTTCTACGAGTGGATATGTTTTTACTTTAGATGGAGCAGCGATCTCCTGGAAGTCTGTGAAGTAAACTTGTATTACTCATTCCACTATGGAGTTAGAGTTTATAGCTCTTGAATTAGTTGGGAAAAAATTCGAGTAGATCATTAATTTATTAGCTAAAATTTTGTTGTGGGAAAAACTGACTCCTCTAGTCTCCTTATTGTGTGATTGATATGTTACAATATGTGTACCCAAGAACTAAGCTTATAATGGTGAGAAGAGGCACATTCCCATGAAACATGAATTTGATAGACACTTAATAAGGAATGGAGTACTCTCTTTAGAGTATGTGAAGTCATAAATAAAGCTAGTAGATCTGCCTACCAAATTGTTAAGCAGGAAACTAGTCCAAGATTCGTCGAGGGGAATGGGTTTAAAGCCAATTAGTTGAGGAATTCATTTTGGATACCTAAAATAGTTATCTAAGATCAATGTTGTCAAACGAAACCATGGAAAGACTCATAGTGTACATTTCTACCTACCTAACTCTATGATGAACAATGTACATGCACAAGGCGAGCTTAAATGCTCTTAATAATTTCATAGCCCCAACTTTAGGTAGTTTTAGCCAGAAAGACTTGATGAATTTATAGTACTTGGTTGAATATCTATTCTTAATAAGTTCATAATCCATAGTTGAGTGGATAGTTCTAATTAAAAAGGAAAAATTAACTTACCACTAGAAAGGTTGAGCTTTATGAAAACTCTTAATGAATTCAAATCCAATAGTTTGGATGATCCTACTGAGAAGGACATATTGAATTAAAAATTAATGAGGTTGAATATTTATTCTTAATGATTTTTTATCCTAGAGTATGGGTGGTTCATTTATAATGAACTTGAAGAAAATCACCATAACATTTAAGAGGTTGAGCTATTGTAAAAGGATCTTCTCTTCCCTTGAAGTCGATGTGGTGGTGGGAAATCCAAGCATACAATGAAGAATCATAAGAAGATCCTTGAAATACCCGAAATTAATGAAGGAATCCAAGTTGCAGGCAAGGGTTTTAGGATGGTGATCGTGCAGCCAAGACACTACCATGTAGAACCCTTCCTTGACTGATTTCATGGTGCCATGAACGCCAAGGAGGTTGCAAACCCTCCAAAGCTTTTGAAAAAAATTACCATTGATATTTGTGTTACCCCCTTCATGTATTAACAAACGATATCCACTTCGCACTGAATAGTGCCTTGTTCTTTCACCACTCCAGACTTTATCATCTATAGCCTTCCTCCAGGGCAGAGGGATGGATAAAATAATGTCAACATCTTCCTCTGAGAAAAGTTCATTGACTAGCTCCTCATTCCAACTCCTTCTATGACCGTCTATTAGATCCTAAACGTGTTCGGCTTATTAATCTCTCGGGGTACTGATTCTTGTAGGAGGGAAGATTGGCAGCCAATAGTCGTTCCAAAAAGAAATGCCATGCCCCGAACCTACATGCCAGCGCATACCCATCTCCAATAGACTACGTGCACTCCAAATGCTCTTCTAAACATATGAAGGGTTCGACAGTATCCGTGCATGGAAGAAATCCGAGGATGGAAAATATTTAGGGATGGGTATAGGGCGGGACGGGTTTTTGGCCACCCGACCACAACCCGAAATTGTATTACTTAAATTCGACCCTACCTTGCCTCGATAAATTTTAATATTTCTCTCATCCCGATTTTTAGATTAAAAATCTAAATTCGTCCCGAATATATTAATATTTTAAAATAATATATTTATAATTATTTATTATATTTTAAATTATTAAAATAATATATTATATAATATGTTTTATATTTTTAATAATTAAAGAATATATTTTAATAATATAAAAATAAAAATCCTTAAAATATTAAATAAATTATATAAATATAAAAAAATTAATAATTTAAATCGTTTCAAGTCGGGTCAGTTCTTTTTCACCTTAAATCAGGGCCCGACCCGCCCCAAAATTATTTATCATATAACCTGTCCCACCCTGCCCAGAAACCCGAAAATTTAAAGAAAAACCCACCCCTATAGGATTGAGTCGAGTCGGGACCCGTCAGGTTCGGGTTTTTTGATCATTCCTAATAATATTTCACTCGAATTATCCTACTTGCTAGAGTCTCAAAGGCAGTAAAAAGCTTTCATCCTTGTTTGGCCAATAAAGCGATATTAAACTTGGCTAAATTACGAAAACCTAGACTTCTATTCTCTGAGGTCACAGAGCGAATTCCACGAACACTAATGAATTCCTCTATTTTTCAGTGATTTCTGCCATCAAAATCGAGCCATCATTCCTTCCAACTCAATGCATAAACTTTTAGGTAGTAGAAAGCAATTCATAGCAAAAATAGGAATCGCTTGTAAAATCAATTTGATGAAAACCTCTCTTCCTCCCTGCGACAAACATCAGGTACTCCACGAATTAATACAGCTTATAGTACGCTCTTTGAAATGAAAAAAATATTGCGTCTTATTCCATTCTACTATAACCGGTAAACCCATATATTTCTCTAGATTCGAGAAACAAGATACTCCCAGGATTCTACGCACGTCCTCCTTATTTGCATCGATAACATTAGAACTAAAGAATAGGCCCGACTTATCAAAATTTATAACTTGCCCCAAACTTTGTCCATACATCCGAAGGATGTCCTTTATCTTTCCAGCGGTTTGTGCATTTACCTCCCCAAAAAGAAAAAAAATCATCAGCAAACATTAGATGAGATACTAAAGGAGCAGAGCGATTAATCTGAACCCCCAAGCCTCATCCACAACTCATAGATTAGAGAACCGAATGATTGATGAAAGTCCTTCACTAAAAATAAGAAGTATGTATGGACTTAAAAGATCTCCTTAATGGAGACCTTTATGAGGAAAGAAAGTCTCGCCTACAATTCCATTTACGATTACTGCATAAGACATCGAACACACACATCGTTTCAAAATAGAAATCCATACCATTGCAAAGCCCATTCGTTCCATGACCGCCCAAAAAATTCTCGACTCCACCCTGTCATACACTTTACTCACATCCAACTTAAGTGCAAAATAACCCTTTTCCACGTGCTTATTAACAAAAGAGTGAAACACCTCATAAGCGGCTATGATGTTGTCGATAATTTGTTGTAGTTTGAGAGATTTAGAGAAGAACGCAAGAATGAGGTAATAGAAAATAGAGAATTTTAGAGAATAGAAAAGATACTTCATTCATAATCTGAGAATTCAATTACATTCCATCCAGTCTTACTTAGTTACAGGGCTAAAAATGTAAATATAAAGGGTGCCAGCTGGCTGTCCTTGTAACAAATTATAACTGACTAATATTCTCTTCATTTCTCTGCAGGTACTTGGGCTATCTGACTTGGGCTGCATTACTTGTTCTGGGTTGAGGACTCCGACTGCTCCACTTCAACTTGCACAGGGTATACAATTTGATATGCTTCTAAGGGTAAGTACATCATTTCCCTTTCTCGATCTTCAATCCCTAATTCCCCATTTTCAATCCCCTCTCCTGTCGTAATCCCTAACCTTTGATTTCCATTTTCCCCAATTTCTACTACATCTCCACGCTCATCTCCTCCAACCATCACAGTACCCGCCACTGGAAACAATCCTTGTCCCCAAGGATCAAAGCTTGGAAATTGACTTCTGAGAACAGTGTAATCCTCCCACGTATCATTTGTTTCATCAAGGTTTTTCCATCACACCAACAGTTTTGAGACAGGTTTGTTTTGTCGATTTATTATTCGTCTGCCCATAATCTTATAAGGATCTATTCATATTTGACCTTCTTCGTCTATGGTAGGAGGCTCCGTTGAAGAAATGACTGAGTTACCCACGTGTTTCTTCAGAAAACTCACATGAAAAACTGGGTGTAGATGGGAGTTCTCAGGTAAATCCAGTTTGTAAGCCACCTCTCCAATTCTTTCAACAATTTTGTAAGGTCCATAAAATCGTGCTGCTAACTTTAAATTCCTTCGCAGGGCAATGGAAGTTTATCTGTACGGTTGTAATTTTAGGTAAACTGAATCTACCACTTGAAAAGTTCTTCCTATTCTGTTTTTATCTGCCTGTTGCTTCATTTTATTACGAGCTTGTTCTAACTGAAATTTACTAATTCTCTGATATCTTCTTTGCTCTGCATTAATTCTGATATTGCTTGCACTGGACTGTCTGTCTGCCATACCATTGTAAGAGGCTTATAGCCATATAGAACTTCAAAAGGTGTCAGTTTAAGAGCAGTATGATAGGTAGTATTATACCACCATTCAGCATGAGGCAACCACTTAGCCCACTGCTTAGGTTGGAAAAAACACACACCCCTTAGATATTGTTCTAAGCATTGGTTTACCCTTTCTGTCTATCCATCAGTTTCAGGATGGTAAGCAGTGCTAAATAAGGTTTGAGTCCCTAACTGCTTCATTAGCTCTCTCCAAAAGAAGCTAGTGAAATTCTTATCCCTGTCTGAAATGGCCATCTTAGGCTGGCCATGAAGCTTATAGATCTTATCTAGGTATAATTTAGCCACATTAGCTGTTGTATAAGGGTGTGCTAGTGCAAAAAAATGGCTATATTTAGTAAATTTGTCAACCACCACAAAAATACAATTCTTTCTCAATGATATAGGCAAACCCTCAATAAAGTCCATAGTAATTACTTCCCAAGCCTGATGAGGAATAGGTAAGGGCTGTAATAGTCTAGGTTTAGCCACATGCTCCACCATAGTCTGTTGACAAATTGTACATGCTCTTACATAAGTAGCTACCATGGCCTTCAACCTAGGCCAATAGAAGTAAGACCTAATCCTTTTATAGGTAGCCTGACTTCCAGAATGACCACCATATGGTGAATCATGTAGTGTTTGAAGTATCTGTAGTCTAATAGACCCAACAGTCCCAATATAAACTCTATCCTTAAATCTAAGGATACCTCTTGAATACTTCCACTTAATATCAACATTAGGATTAACAGATAAGACTGAAATCTATTGCATAGCTATAGAATCTTCCTTATAACTTCCTTCCACATCCTGAACCCAACTAGGAATGATTATGGTAGTGCCATAGCAAAACACTGACCTTGATCTTCCTACTGCCTAGATAAGGCATCAGCAACAACATTTGACTTGCCCTTCCTGTACTGAATACATAGTCCAACCCCATTAACTTAGTCAATCCTTTCTTTTGAATGGCAGTAGTCAGTTTCTGTTCTAATAAATACTTTAATGGTTCATGATCTGTTTTAATTACAAAAGATTTACTCTCCAAGTAATACCTCCACTTAGAGACTGCTAAAAATATAGCAAGATACTCTCTTTCATAAATAGAGAGTGTTGCATGTCTACGACTTAGAGCTTTACTTAAATAGGCAATAGGTCTACTCTCTTAAGATAAAATTGCACCAATGCCCCTGAACTGACATCTGTTTCTAAATAAAAGCTATTACCAAAATCTGGTAAGGCTAAAACAGGAGCAACACACATAGCCTTCTTCAATTCTTCAAAAGCGGTCAAAGCTGCATCAGTCCATTTAAAACTGTCTTTTTTAGCATCTGAGTCAAAGGCTTGCTGATTGACCCATAATCTTTTATAAATCTTCTATAATAGCCTGTTAGTCCCAGAAATCCATGTAAGGACTTTAATGATTTAGGTACTGGCCAATTCCTCATAGCTTCTACCTTCTTAGGATCTGTAGATACTCTAGCAGCTGAAATAATATGACCCAAGTATTCAACTTGTGTCTGTCCAAAGAAGCATTTGGACAGCTTGACAAATAGCTTATTATTTTGCATTACTTCTAAAACCAGTTGTAAATGACTAACATGATCATTCATAGAAGTACTATAGACTAATATATCATCAAAAATCACCAAGACAAATTTTCTAAGGAATGAACTAAATAATTCATTCATTAAGGCTTGAAATGTAGCAGGGGCATTAGTAAGCCCAAAAGGCATTACCTTAAATTCATAATGGCCTTGATGAGTTCTGAATGTTGTTTTTTATATATCCTCATACTTAATTCTAATTTGCCAATACCCAGATCTGAGATCAATCTTTGAGAAATAAACTGCTCCATGTAATTCATCTAATAGATCTCCAAGCACAGGTATAGGAAATTTATCCTTGACAGTCATACTATTTAATTTCCTATAATCCACACAGAATCTCCAAGTACCATCCTTCTTTCTGATAAGAAGGCATAGAGAAGCAAATGGACTCCTGCTAGGCTGAATAATAGAGTTTGAAAGGATACTAGCAATCTGTTTTTCCACTTCCTCTTTCTGATTGTGTGGAAATCAATAAGGTCTCAAATTAATAGGAATAGATTCAGGCTTTAGAGGAATAGCATGGTCATGAGTCCTTGGAGGTGGTAAACCAGTAGGCTCAGCAAAAATAGATTGATACCTCTCTAAAAGCGGTTGAAGAGCTGCTGGAATAGGTTTTGCTTCTTCAGACATAGTCAACAAAACCACATGTCCCAAAATAGATGAGTCTGAAGCTGTCATTTTCAATAGAGTAGCCCCTGAAATTTATGGCAAAAAATTAGATGGTTGTTGTCCCTGTATAGTAATATTTTCCCCTTGATGTTGAAAACTCAGTGTCATTTGATTAAAATCCATCAAAATAGGAATGAATAATTTCATCCAGTCCACCCCCAACACCATATCATTGCCACCTATCTCAGGAGTCTGAAATCATGTACAAAAGAATGTCCTTGCATTTGCCATTCCAACTTATTACACCTTGATGAACTATAAGGTTATTGTCCATTAGCTATTGTAATGGCCAAAGGATAAGATGTAAGTATATGTATCCCAGCATCAGCCCACTGTGGAGTCAGAAAATTGTGAGTACTCCCACTGTCAATCAAAATACTGAGTGGTTTGCCTTGAATTGTTCCTTGAATCCTTAATGTATTATGGCTAATGCAACCAGTAATAAAATTCATAGAGATTTCCAGATTCTCCTCTTCCTGCATCATTTGATGATCTGATTCCATAGGAGCACTGTCTGTAAGAACAATAGAATCTTATTCAATCATCATATTTAAATTCCTTGTCTTACACTGATTCCCTGGAAGAAACTTCTCTCAATATTTAAAACAAAGATTGTTTTGTCTCCTGTAATCTAGCAAGTTCTGTTTATGGTTTAAAACTGTTGTGCTCTTGGTAATTACTGGTAGTGAAGCTGGTTTAGAATTAGTACTGGGGTTTAGGTAGGGTGGGATTTTAAAAGAAGGTCTCCATATTATGTTTTCAAAGTCAACAACTAATTCATAAAGTTTAGCTTGTTTGCATGCTTCAGACAAATATTTAGGATTTAAAGCCTTCACCCTGTGTTTAATATCCTCCTTGATTCCACTGATAAAGAGTGGCACAAAGAAATCCTCATTTAGTGTAGGATTTTGTAATAACATATAAGGTTGTAACTCCTCAAATTTTTCTTGGTATGCCTTAACAGTCCCCCTCTGAGTCAGCTTAGTAAATTCTTCTACTATATCAGAAAAAGACTTGTCACTAAATCTATGACAAAGGTCTGCTTCAAATTCATTCCATGTAACATGGTGTTTCTGCATAATATACCCATCAAACCAAACCTCTACTTTCCCAGTTAAGTACATAGTGGCTACTTCTACCCTCTTCTCTGTAGGAACATTACACAGAGAAAAATATTTAAGACATTTTTTAAGCCACCCCCTAGGATTGACCCCTTCAAAGAATGGCAAATCAATTTTAGGCCTATGCCACGTAGACCCTGAACTGACAAAAGAACTTCCTAGACCCCTTATTTCTATTTCATACCCCAACAAGACAGGTCTAGATTCACTATTTTCACCTATCTGATTCTCATTTTTAAGGACCACATAATCATATGTTTCATAAGTAAATTAAGGTTTGTCTTTTACCACAATCACCAAAACAAGACTTTTCTCTCCATTTTCAGAAGCATTAGGAGTTTGTACCTGGTCATCAGCAGACTGATTTTGGTCTTCCTTCCTCCCAGTCAAAATCCTCAAGATTTCCTCCACATATCCATGATTCGTAGTCATTCTAGACTCCAATGTGTTAATCTTGTTTTCTTGAGTCTCCCACCATTTAGGTGGATTAGACTCATCCTTTCCTTGTTTCACCAAAGCTGTTAGTTCCTCCGTCTGCTTTTGTAACCCAGACAATTCAGCTTCCATACTCTGATTCTTGTTTGTCATGCCCGTTGATTTTTCCAGAAACCGAGTCTCTCGATACCAATTTTTTGTAGATTTAGAGAAGAATGCAAGAATGAGGTAATATAAAAGAGAGAATTTTAGAGAATAGAAAAGATACTTCATTCATAATCTGAGAATTCAATTACATTCCATCCAGTCTTATTTAGTTACAGGGCTAAAAATGTAAATATAAAGGGTGCCAACTGGCTATCCTTGTAACAAATTATAACCGACTAATATTCTCTTCATTTCTCTGCAGGTACTTGGGCTATCTGACTTGGGCTGCTCTACTTGTTCTGGGTTGAAGACTCCGGCTGCTCCACTTCAACTTGCACAGGGTATACGATTTGATCTACTTCCAAGGGTAAGTACATCATTTCCCCTTCTCGATCTTCAATCCCTAATTCCCCATTTTCAATCCCCTCTCCTGCCGTAATCCCTAACCTTTGATTTTCATTTTCCCCAATTTCTACTACATCTCCACGCTCATCTCCTCCAACCATCACATAATTTGTCTCCTTGAGAAAAAGGAACTCTGGGCGTCATCAATACAAATGTTCAATAGATTCTACATTCGATTAACAATCATTTTTGAAACAATCTTAAACAACACATTACATGGGCTAATCGGTCCAAATTGGGAAATATTTGACGGAGATTCAATTTTTGGGATTAACAAAATATGAGTATTGTCGACCTCTCGCATGCCAAACATTCCCTTGATTAAAAAAATACAAAAAATCCACAACGTCTTTACCAAGCACGTGCCATAAACTTTTGTAAAAGATCGCTCCAAGGCCATCAGCACCTGCTTCCTTAAGTGAACCTATCTCCTTAACTGTCCTCTTCAAAATTGAAATCGATTAAGAGTGCATCATTCATGGTAGCCGTAACCGATGGATAAATACCAAAAAATATTTCCATCAATCGTACCATCTTCGGATGTAAACAAATTCTAAAAATATTACCGCACATGTGCTTCAATTTCCCCATCATCCACGATGCATTCACCCACATTATTACTCAGTTTTTGTATTTGGTTGCGGTGATTTCTCTGCGTGGCAAATTTATGGAAAAACGAAGTATTATTGTCTCCATTTCTCATCCAATTGGCTCTGGCCTATTGCTCCCAATAGAATTCCATTTTATTCATCTCCATATTCAAGCTTAAACGAACATCCATAATCTCGTCCAAGGCATCGTTAGAGGGGGAAAGTTCCATGAGCTCCTCTAGTCTTTTCTTTAAGTCAGCTTCTGTCAACCGTTTATCTCTCTTTAGATGTTTAAACCACATATCAAGACCATGTTTCAAATGATCTAGTCGATCGAGGAACATACCTTATGATTCTTCTCACAACCTTATCATTTTCGGTTCACATGCTTCTTCTAATAACTAGGCACTTTCAAATTGAAAGGTCCCACGACGAACATACTGAACATTTTCCATTGTATCAAGAACAAGCGGACAATGATCCGACAAAGAATGAACCAAATGTGACAAGGAAGAAAATGGAAACAGTTCCCACCACCGAGGGTTTGCCACCCCTATCTAGACGCTCTCTAATATTAGTCCCTACGCGTCGTTCACGCTCTCAGGTAAACCAAGGCCCATTAAACCCAATATCCTCCAGACCGTAATCATTTAAAGCAGAACGAAAACCATCCATCTGTCCCAGATTTTTGGCTACGCCACCCTGTTTCTCTGCATAGGACAGTATCTCATTGAAATCACCAATGATCAGCCACGATATCTCAGGATCATCATCCAATTGTCTTAAAAGATTCCAGGAATCTCTTCGTCTTTGCTCCTCAGGTGCTCCATAGAAACCGGTGCATCTCCAAATGACCCCATCCTCCAATCCTGATATAATAACATCAATGTGCATGTCCGAAAAAGATCTCAACCGGAAATCACAATCATTTTTCGAGGCTAAACACAATCCCCCACAACTACCTCTGGAACTCACATCTATGCCATTAGCATACTCACATGATCTTCTTACTCCTTCCATCCAACAATCGTATAGTTTCGT
This sequence comes from Hibiscus syriacus, assembly GCF_006381635.1. NCBI lineage: Eukaryota > Viridiplantae > Streptophyta > Magnoliopsida > Malvales > Malvaceae > Hibiscus > Hibiscus syriacus. The sequence continues at coordinate 134,307 of NW_024061866.1, forward strand.
TTCTATAAAAAAACTACAGTGGGTTCTATGTCTCTCAGCAAATGCCGGAGCCGTCCAACAGCCCAAGGTTACCCCAAATCCCGGATGTTCAAACTTAAGAGCTTCATTGCATCTGGCTGGCCTGGAAACTCAGGCCTTCTGATATCTCAACATTTCCAGTTATGTTTTCCTTTTGTAGCTCCGAAGTTACTGGACTACTTCATTGTCGTTTAGCAACATCTTGTTTGTATATGGGATTAGCTGTCGTAACCGGTTTTCGTCCGGGCACGAAATATTTATTTGACGGGAAAATTGATGTGAATAAATGGTTTTTTTTTTTAATAATTTGAGAGTCGCCATCGGCCTTTTGAGTCAGGTAGGTCGAATACCTAAAAATTATTTTTTAAAAGAGTTTTAAGAAAACATCAATTAAAAAAAAAAACTGATCTGCGTTTATAACCAAAAATTCGTTCTTTTTAATAATAAAATGGGATTCGTGGTCAGTTACGTTTAGGGAAGGATTAGCACCCCTACAACGCCCAAAATTGGTACTTTTTAATTATAAATTGTCTCTATTAAAGAATTTAAAATATATTTAATTTATAATCCTATTATTTCAAAATTATATATATTAAAAAAAATATTTAGAAATATCGGAAAAGAACTTCTAGGTGCCTTAAGACAGCTCTTTTCTTTTATATTGATAAATATTAATTTAAATTAAATAATTTTTATTATTTTTAATTTTAAAATACCAGAATAGGACAACCAGTTGTATTAAGACTATCCTTTTCTTCGATATTGAAAAATAAATATTAAAATAATTTATTAAAAATATATATAAATAATTATTTATTATATATATTTATAATTATATAATAATAAAAATATTTAAATATATAAACAAATAAAACAATAAAAATACAATTAGAACGATATATTTAAAAGTAATAAATGAAAACATTTAAAATAAATGACTAAATTATAGTAAGAGTAAAATTAAAAACCTAATTCATAATTAATCAAAATTATAGGGATTAAACATGCTATTTCTTTATTTTATTTATTTAGTGACTAAAATAAAATTATTTAAAATTCGAATATAAAATTAAAAATATAAACTAGGGATTAAAATATTAATTATTAAAATTAAGGGATTAAATCTGTTATTTACCCTAAATATATTATTTTAATATAAAGGACTAAAATAAATAAGACTGAAATTAAAGAACCGAATTAAAAGGATTGTAAACTTGATTTAGTGACTAAAATGTAAAGTTTACAAATTCGGAGGACTGCGGAAAGGATTTAACTATTATTAATTACACGAATAGCCCTCCCCAAAACGGCGTCGTTTGGGAAGGGTCATTTCTCTATTTTTCCTCTCTCTCTCTTCTCTGAGAGAGAGAATTTTTCTCTTGCTTCTCTCTAAAACAGAGAGAAGCCAACCGGCCGGCAACCGTCAGCCGACGTTCTTCTGCCGCCGGCCACCGTCAAGACCGCCGCCGGCCACCACATCCGGTGGCCGGAAATTACAAAACCTACCCCAAATTAAAGCCTGGTTTCCCCTAAAGCTAAATCCGGAGGATTTTTAGCCTAAAATACTACTGAAATGCGTAGATCTAAAGTTTATACCTTCGACCTTTGACTTTCCGATGGCTCCAAAAAGGCTCTGATGACCAACGGTTCCCTCGGTAAGTTTTTTTTCTCCCTTTTCCTTGCTGTTTTAATGAGTTGTGGTTGCTGGATGTGTTTCTGTTGGATTCCTCCGTCTATGTTGTGTTCTCTATCTCTCTCTGTGTTCTCTGTCTCTGTTCTGTTCTCTTTTCTTTGCAGGTTAGGTGATGGCTTTATAGCCATCACCGGTGCTCATCTCGGACCGGTCCGAAGGATAGAGTTCGGTGAGTCACCGGACTTCCAGTGGTGACTCACCATTTGGGAAATACGTGTGCGGCTACGGCCGACCTTCTGGAGCCTTCGGTGAGATGTGGCACTGGCAGCAGAGGTGGCTGGAAGCTGGACCGTTGTCTGAGGCGGCTGGAGTCAGAGGCGGCTGAGCATGGGGCTAGGGTTAGAAAACCCTAACTGAAACCCTAAATGTTTAGGGTTTCGGTTTGGTTTGGGCCGGTTAACTGGGCTTGTAATTTTTTATTATTATTTATGTATATATATATATATTTAATAATAATAATAATAATAATATTTATAATAATAATAATAATAATAATAATAATAATAATAATAATAATAATAATAATAATAATAAATAAATCAATATGGGTAAAAAATTAGTATCTTCAGCTGCCCCTCTTTGCTCATTCTTGTGTTAACATGAATAGGGCAAAGATGAAAAGATAATAAAATTTTTTATCCATTTGGCTTCACTTGATTATGATGGAGATGTTGAATAAATTCTTCTCTTTCTTCAGATGAGTTCTTCTTATTATGAACTTTCCACTGGGGATGATGTTGACCTCTTTCCTTCTGTGACAGAGTCATTTAAAAGGTTGAATAAGCTCTTCTTATTATGAACTTCTTCTTTTCCTGATGAGTTCTCCTCATTATGAACTTTCCTGGAAAAATTGGCAATGTTGATCCATCAAATGATGAATTCAAACAAAAAGTTGAACAAGTTCTTCTCATTATGAACTTCTTCTTCCTTCTTCAGATGAGTTCTTCCCATTATGAACTTTCTCTGGAAAAGATAATCCATCAAGTGATGTATTTGAGCAAAAGGTTGAACAAATTCTTCTCATTATGAACTTCTTCTTCTCCTTCTTCAGATGAGTTCTTCTCATTATGAACTTCTTCTTCTCCTTCTTCAGATGAGTTCTTCTCATTATGAACTCGAACTGGAAAAATTGATCCATCAAGTGATGGATTTAATCAAAAGGTTGAACAAATTCTTCTCATTATGGAGTTCTTCTTCTCCTTCTTCAGATGAGTTCTTCTCATTATGAACTCGAACTGGAAAAATTGATCCATCAAGTGATGGATTTAATCAAAAGGTTGAACAAATTCTTCTCATTATGAACTTCTTCTTCTCCTTCTTCAGATGAGTTCTTCTCATTATGAACTCGAACTGGAAAAATTGATCCATCAAGTGATGGATTTAATCAAAAGGTTGAACAAATTCTTCTCATTATGAACTTATTCTTCCTTCTTCAGATGACGAGTTCTTATTATGAACTCTACCTGGCAATGTTAATCCATTGAATGATGGATTTAAATCTTTGCTAAAATCTTTGAAATTCCTGTCAAAATTCAACATGGATAAAAATGAATGAAAATGCACCTATTTTTGCAAATGCCTAAATATGATGCATGAATGTTAAGTTTATTTGATTTCAGATTGGTGAATTGAGTATTTCTTCAGTTGTAAAAACCTAATAGATCTTTCTTCTTCAAAACAGAGAAACTATCATCTTTGACAAATGTTGATGTAGATATAATGTCACAAAACCTCTTGAGAATAAAACTCAATAGTATAGGCTCTTGAAAAGCTTGCATTCATGCAACATGTTGATTCTGATAACAACTCATCTGATTATGAAGTGACCTTTTCAGATGATTTCACAGATATCGATAGTTCTTTTAATATCGAGAAATCTTGAATTCTGATTCTGATGAGGAGAATAAATTGTTATACTTGACAAAAATGGAATTCTCAGAGGTTGAAGCTTCAATAGCCCTGAAGAAATGTGGTCCAGATTCATCAATTGCAGAATTGACAAATTTTATATGTACTACTCAAATGGCTAAGGCTACTGACGCATTTTCCGGTAAAAGATGGGAAGCCATTATGCGATGATCCCCATTACAAGAAAAGCGAAACTTGGGCTATGATTTTTTTGGAAAAGAATAAGCAAAAGAAGCTTGAAAAGAAGCTTCTTAATGAAGACGATCATGCAGTTCATCTTTTAATTCCAATGATTGGTTCTGTAGTTCCTACCAAACCAGATCAGATAACTCAAAGAACACTTCCAGAAGATGATATTGAGTCTCCTTATTTCTACTATGAGCAAATTCATCTTTCAAATCCAATGATTGGTTCTGTAGTTTCATACCAAGCCAGATCAGATAACTCAAAGAACACTTCCAGAAGATGCTATTGAGTCTCCTTATTTCTACAATGAGCAAATTCATCTTTCAAATCCAATGATTGGTTCTGTGGTTTCATACCAAACCAGATCAGATAACTCAAAGAACACTTCCAGAAGATGCTATGAGCACATTCCTCTTTCAAATTCAATAACTGGTTTTACCAAACCAGATCAGATAACTCAAAGAACACTTCTAGAAGATGCTATGAGCACATTCCTCTTTCAAATTCAATGATTGGTTTTACCAAACCAGATCAGATAACTCAAAGAACACTTCTAGAAGATGCTATGAGCACATTCCTCTTTCAAATTCAATAATTGGTTTTACCAAACCAGATCAGATAACTCAAAGAACACTTCCAGAAGATGCTATGAGCAAATTCATCTTCCAAATTCAATGATTGGTTCTGTCCAACCAGATCAGATAACTCAAAGAACACTTCCAGAAGATGCTATGAGCATATTCATCTTCCAAATTCAATGATTGATCCTGTCCAACCAGATCAGATAACTCAAACAACACTTCCAGAAGATGCTATGAGCATATTCATCTTCCAAATTCAATGATTGATTCTGTCCAACCAGATCAGATAACTCAAAGAACACTTCCAGAAGATGCTCATTCGCAAATTCATCTTCAAAATTCAATGATTGATTCTGTGGTTTCATATCAAACCAGATCAGATAACTCAAAGAACACTTCCAGAAGATGCTCATTAGTACATTTATCTTTCAAATTCAATGATTGGTTTTACCAAACCAGATCAGATAACTCAAAGAACACTTCCAGAAGATGCTATGAGCACATTTATCTTTCAAATTCAATGAGCCACCTTCTAGTGTCCAGAAGTATGTTCTTAATGAGTGCTGAAAATGGAATCTAGTATGGGTTAGAAGGAATAAAGTTGCTCCACTTGAACTTGATGAGGTGGAAATGCTTCTAGGTTTCTTTAAAAACCATATACAAGGATCTGTATAGAGGCATGTTTCCCAGTGATATCAATGTCTTGTTTCTTTTTGCTGGAATCAGTGCTGCAAAGATCGCCTTCTACTGTCTTAGTGTATCTTTGAAAACAGATGTGCAAGAACTGAATGATGATCGGTTGGAACAATTGAAGAGTAGATTTGGCGAATTCGACCTTGTTGTCGGTAGCATCCCGTGTAACAATCTTGATGTTCATGGCTTTAAGATGGTGATGATTTGCTTACTTTGTATTCATGTATTTAAAAGTATTACCATAAAGTGAAATTCAGAAATCTTTAAATTATTTCAAAATTATGTTAATTTATAGAAGAATAAATTGAATTTTCGAAAATAAATTGAATCTCAAATAAATTGAACTTGAAATAGATAGAATTGTATTCAAAGTTATGGCAAGCATAAGATTGATAAAAATTCAAATGTCTCAACAAATTATTAGCATAAGTATTTCTAATTTAATCAAGTTGACACAATTTAGAGAAATGATGTAAGCTTTTGTCTGGAAGATCTCAAACGTTGTCAAAATGCTTGTAGATGTGAAGTTTCTCCCAAACTGTCAAAATCTTAAAAGGGTTCAATTGCCAGATGCCTAATATCAACATGCATTTGAGCCGCCTTTTCAGGTTTTCAACTCAAATCCTTCCTTTGGTTACAAGATGCCCTTTGCGGGTTTTCACCTTGACCCCCCCCCCCTTTTTCTTCTTTTTTCTTTTTTTTTCTTTTTTCTATATTTTTTTTTCAAGCATAATATTTCATGACAGAATCCGAGTTTATTGGATTTCTCAGAATTTTTCCATCCATTTCTGCCAAGATTAATGCTCCTCCGGAAAAGGCCTTTTTTACAACGTATGACCCTTCCCAATTAGGCATCCATTTCCCACGGAAATCTTTATGTATAGGCAAGATCTTTTTTAGTACTAGATCACCCTCTTGGAATTCTCTTGGATGTACTTTTTTGTCATGAGGCTTCATCATCCGTTTTTGATACATCTGTCCATGGCAAATAGCTTTCAATTTTTTCTCCTCAATAAGGTTCAATCGATCAAATCTAGCTTGGATCCATTCAGATTCATCCAATTTTATTTCTCTCAATATTCGAAGCGATGGAATCTCAACTTCAATTGGTAAGACTGCTTCCATCCCGTAGACTAAAGAAAAAGGCGTTGCCCCAGTAGATGTTCGAACAGTAGTTCGGTATGCGTATAGAGCAAAAGGTAACTTCTCGTGCCAATCTTTATAAGTTTCAGTGGTCTTTGTAATGATTCTCTTGATGTTCTTGTTTGCTGCTTCAACTTCCCCATTCATCTTTGGACGATATGCCACTGAGTTTGCATGTTTGATCTTAAACTGTGCACAAAGTTCGGTCATCATTTTGTTGTTCAGGTTCAGAGCATTATCTGTAATGATCCTTTCTGGTAGACCATATCGACAAACTATCTCTTTCTTTATGAATTTGCAGAATGTAGACCTCTTAATATTGGCATATGAAGCAGCTTCAACCCATTTGGTAAAATAATCAATTGCCACAAGGATGAAGCAATGTCCATTCGATGCTTTTGGTGTGATTGCTCCAATGACATCTAATCCCCACATAGAAAATGGCCAGGGTGTTGTCATTACATGTAAAGGAGATGGGGGTACATGAATCTTGTCTGCATATATCTGGCACTTATGACATTTCCTTGCATAGTCAATGCAATCTGTGTGCATGGTAGCCCAATAGTATCCATATCTCATTATTTTTCTGGCCATGGAAAGACCATTTGCATGTGTTCCACATATTCCACTGTGTACTTCTTCAATGACGTTTCGAGCTTCGTTGGTATTTAAACATCTCAATAGCGTTTGATCATTGCTTCTTCTATACATAATTTCTCCATCAAGAAAATATCCAGCAGCCATTCTTCTCAAGGTTCTTTTATCAATTTCCGATGCATTTGGAGGATAACTTTGATTTTTGATATATTGCAGAATATCGTGATACCATGGTTTACCATCTACCTCTTCTTCCACACTATAACAATGTGCAGGAATTTCATATACTTGCATTTTGATTGGCATCATATCAATTTTTTTGGTTGCCTGAAACATAGCAGCTAATGTAGCCAAAGCATCTGCCATTTGATTTTCTTCTCGAGGTAGATAATTGAAGGTGACTCTCTCAAATTCTTTCACTAATTCGAGGGTAAAATTTCGGTATTCCAACAATTTGGGATTTTTTGTTTCCATTCTCCTCGCAATTGATACACCACTAACGATGAATCTCCATATATTTTGAGACATTTGATTTTTCTTTCTATAGCTGCTTTCAATCCCATGACACAAGCTTCATATTCCGCCATGTTATTGGTGCAAAAGAACTCCAGTTTACTTGTAAAGGGATAATAAATATTTTCTGGAGAAATTAACACTGCCCCGATTCCTCGTCCCAAAGCATTAGATGCTCCGTCAAAATAAAGCTTCCAAGTTACAAATTCATCATTTGTTCTGACTTCTTCATTCATGGATATGCACAACAAATCTTCATCGGGAAAATTGAAACTCAAAGGCTGATAATCATTTGATACACGACTGGCCAGAAAATCAGCTATGAAACTTCCTTTTATTGCTTTTTGGTTGACATATACAATATCAAACTCAGATAATAACATTTGCCATCTAGCCATTCTGCCTGTCAAAGCTGGTGATTCCATTAAGAATTTCAAAGGATCAAGTTTTGATATCAACCAAGTAGTATGGTATAACATATATTGTCTGAGTCTTCGAGTAGTCCACACCAAAGCACAACATAATTTTTGTATTGGTGGATATCGAATTTCACAATCAGTAAATTTCTTACTCAGATAATAAATAGCTTTTTCTTTCCTTCCCGATTCATCATGCTGTCCTAGTACACATCCCATCGAATTTTCGAAGACCGTCAAGTAGAGAATTAACGGTCTATCAGGCATTGGTGATACTAAAATGGGGGCATTGGATAAATATTTCTTAATAATATCCAAAGTTTCTTGACATTCTTCATTCCAGACTTCAGGATTGTTCTTTCGAAGTAATTTGAACACTAGATCACATTTGTCAGTTAATTGAGAAATGAACCGAGATATATAATTTAATCTTCCCAAAAAACCTCGAACTTCTTTTTTTGTATTGGGTGGTGGAAGATCTTGAATTGCTTTTACTTTATCTGGATCAATCTCGATTCCTTTTTTGCTGACCACAAATCCCAAAAGTTTCCCAGAAGTTACCCCAAAAGTACATTTTGCGAGATTGAGCTTTAACTGATACTTCCTCAATCTCTGGAAAAGCTTTCTCAGATTTTGAATATGTTCTTCTTCAGTTCGGGATTTGGCAATCATTTCATCTACATATACTTCAATCTCTTTGTGCATCATGTCATGAAACAAAGTTACCATGGCTCTTTGATATGTTGCCCCTGCATTTTTCAATCCAAATGGCATCACTTTATAACAGAATGTGCCCCACATGGTTATAAATGTTGTTTTTTCCATGTCTTCAGGATTCATTTTTATCTGATTATATCCTGAAAAGCCATCCATAAATGAAAACCATGAATGTCCTGCAGTATTGTCTACCAATGTGTCTATGTGGGGTAATGGAAAGCTATCTTTCGGACTAGCTTTGTTGAGATCTCTATAATCCACACACATTCGAACTTTCCCATTTTTCTTTGGTACGGGAACAATGTTGGCTACCCATTCTGGGTATTTAGATGCCTGTAGGAAACCTGCATTGATCTGTTTCATCACTTCCTCTTTGATCTGCAACAACATTTCTGGCCTCATTCGTCTGAGCTTTTGTTGGACTGGTTTATATTCTGGATTGATTGGAAGCTTGTATCACTATATCTGTGTTTAAACCAGGCATATCTTGATAAGACCAGGCAAAGATATCTTTGAACTCTTGAAGGAGATTTATCAATTCTTGCTTTATCTGGATTGTCAGAGTAGTACCAATTTTCACCTCTTTTATTTCTTCATCTGTTCCCAAATTCACAGTCTCAATCTCTTCTTTGTGGGGTAGAATTTGTTTGTCTTCTTTTTCTACCAATCTTAATAGTTCAGTAGGAACATCACATTCCAGTTCATCCTCACACCCATTGATTTCTTCCAGACATATAGGTTGCTCTAAATTTATCTCTTGATTAAATTTAGGAGTAAACATGCTATTAACATGGTGACACCTGCAAATTTAAGTCGGACATATTTCCGAAAGAATATAGTAAATTTATGAAATAAATAAATGTATAAATGTAAGAAAATGTAAAGAATGATTGCCATATGAAAATTTTAAAGAAAATTTCTTATATTTAACATAATTTCTTTTACAAGATAATAAAAAGTTTTCATATTTTTGAGCTAAACATAAAGATTAGTTCTGAATATTACTATGCGTTAATATTAAAAACTATAGGAAGATCTTCAGTGGTCCAATTATTGAGTGTTTCTCTAGGAAAACATGGGCGAATCCTATCCAAGTATTTGCCAGTCTTGTTGTCATTTATAATCATGTTGATAAATAATCCATTCATAGCTTTTTCAACTATGTCTTGATCTTTTGTCAACTTTTCTTCTTTAAAGGCTTCAACAAGCTGTTGCTCTACATTAATTGTTCCCCCTGATCTAAATGTGGTCTTCAATTGTGGGAAAGACATGTGTTTCCAAAGGATTTCTTCCCCTTTCAATTTTGCCTTTCTGTCTTCACATCTTCTTTTCATCTCTTTGTTCTTTTGCTGAAAATTGGGCTTAAATCCAAGCCCAAAACGATCTTTCTTCATCTTTATACTGACAGGAACTGAAATCCCTTGAAGATTCTTCCCTAAACCTTTCCCAGCTTTAGCTCCGATGCCTAAAGTTTGTCGTACCGTCATCTTGGTGCAATCAGACAATCTGGGATATGGAATTTTGCTTCCTTCTGCAATAAAGGTTGCATTTACAAATTCAAGAGCTCGAAAAGAGCATTCAAGAGCATCATCATTGGTGTCGATATATGGAACATCACTTGTTACCGACGCAATGATTTCTTCTTCAGCTCCTACGCATATTAGTTGTCCATCAACAACAAATTTCAATTTCTGATGTAATGAAGAAGGAACGGCTCCTGCTGAATGAATCCATGGCCTCCCTAATAGACAATTAAATGTAGGGTGGATGTCCATCACCACAAAGTCAATATTGTACACGACTGGACCAATTAACAACGGTATTTCCATTTTCCCGAGCACCTCTTTTTGAGTACCATCAAAGGCTCGCACTACATTCTGATAACTCTTCATGTGTGATTGATCCACAAGCATTCTTTGAAGTGTGACTAGAGGCATCAAGTTGAGAGCAGATCCATTGTCAATCAATACTCCTGGCAACACATGACCATGACAATGTGTCGTGATGTTCAAAGCTTTTATTGACCCTATTCCGTCTTCCGATATTTCATCATCCGTGAACGTTATGTAATTGTCAGCGGCTATATGTCCCACAATTCTGTCAAGTTTATTGAGGGATATATCCTCAGGGATAAATGTTTGATTGAGAATTTTCATCAAAGCATTTCTATGTGCTTCTGAATTCATCAATAGATCAAGAATAGAAATTCTCGCTTGTTGTTTGTGTAGTTGTTCAACCACACTATACTCACTATGTTTCAGGAATTTCAAAAATTCTTGGGCTTGTTTTTCTGTCACAGGCTCATTGAATGTTGGAGGGGATTCATCATCAAATACCTTCTGAGGTATTGCCATGGCTTTTCCTTTTGCTTTCACTTGTTCTGAAGTATTGGATGTTTCGGGAGAGTAACATCTCCCACTTCTTGTAAAGAAACCGACTTCGCTCACTGCTTCAGACTTCGATGTTGTACCCAAACTCTGTTTTTTCTCTTCTGTTTTTTCTAGAGAAACAGATCCTCATACCATTGAAACATTGGTAGTATAATTCCAAGGTACCCTGCGGGTATCTTTGTATGGAAATGGTAGAGGAGTGGTGATAACTACTTTCGGCTTTATTGGTGCAGGAATCGCCGTAGATGATTTCACATTAATGATCACAGGATCATTTATTCTTTGATTAGGTTTAGAATCCTCTGATGAGAAAACATCATCTTCTTCAAAGAATTTTATTTCTCTGTTGTTCATCAATTTTTGCACCAAATCCCTAAACTCAGGACATAGTTGAATTTTATGCCCATTCTCCTGATGATATTCACAATAATTCTTGCCTTCATTCTGCTTTGGCCTGAATTGTTGTGGAATTATACCGGCTAAACAGAGTTGTTGGAATACCCAAACAAAAGGAGATTTAATTTCAGAAATGTCAGTTTTTGCTTTCTTTCTGTTCTCTTCCTGAATTGCATTCACGTTTTTATCTCTATGATTTGGCAATGGATGATTTGATGCAGATGGTGTATTGAATTCCAACTTCCCAGTGTTGATCAAATTTTGAACCACCCTTTTGAATGCCAAACAGTTTTCAATAGAATGACCTGTAATTCCTTCATGGTAAACACAATGTGCCTTTGTATCATACCAAGGAGGGAATGGTGGTTGCATGGGAACCAAAGGATAGGGCCGTATGACATCTGCTTTTAATAGCGAATCATAGATCTCCGCATATGGTACTGGTAAAGGTGTAAAAGACAACCTTTCATTTTCCTTTCGAGATCCTCTGGAATCTGCTCGATTAGTGTTTGTTTCCTCTTTCTTAACCCTTGGCTGGGTTATTGTAATAATTTTCGATGATTCCTTGTTGTAAGAATTTGCATTGTTGACTTCATTCTCTTTTTTCCGGTACATAGGTCTTTTGGAACTAGACCCCTCATTTGATTCAATTTTGCCACTTTTCAAGACATTTTCAATGAGTTCTCCAGAAATGACCAAATCTGCAAAATTTCTGGTTGCATTCCCCATTAGATGATTTAAATAAGGAGCTTTCAATGTATGGACAAATATTATTGTGTTTTCTTTTTTTGACAAAGGTGGTTGAACTTGGGCTGCCGTATCACGCCATCTCTGGGCATACTGTCTGAATGTTTCATTATTCTTTTTCTCCAAATTTTGGAGAGTCCATCTATCAGGGACCATGTCTGTTACGTGGCGGTACTGCTCTAAAAATGCTTTAGCCAAATCTTTCCAGGATCTAATGTTGGCTTTGGTCAATTGAGTATATCATTTTAAAGCCGGTCCTGTCAAACTATCCTGAAAGCAGTGAATTAACAATTTCTCATCTTTCACATATCCTTCCATTATGCGACAAATCATAGTAATGTGGGATGAAGGGCAGGTAGTACCATCATATTTATCAAATTCAGGAGCTTTGAATTTGATGGGGAGGATTAAGTCTGGAACCAAACTCAACTCACTAGCATCAAACCCATAGAATAATTCAGTTATTTCCACGGATTTCATTCGTTCTTCTAAGCTTTTGATCTGACTGGTCAGTTCTTCATTTACTTTTTGTTTCTCATTCAGCTCATTCAAATTTGGGATCAAATGATCAGTATTAAGATCCCCTATTTTCACATCTGATATAAGCGGATTTTTGCTTGAAGATGCAGGATCCACTTGTTGATTTTCATGTGGTTTGGCTTCTTGTAATGCAGATGTACGAGCATTGATTTGTATAGGTGTAGTACCAGAATGATAAATTGGTTCTGGTGGAAAACCTAGAGGATACATAGGTTCTTGGTCAAAAGATACAGGATTTTCATGCATTTTTCCAATGATAGCCTGCCTTTTAAACATGTCCTCTATTTTCTGCATCATACTGTCTTATGAATTTGCAATACTGGCTTCAATTTTTTCCAGCTTCATTCTCATTTCTTCTTGTTCTTTATGATGCTGTTCCTCAATACGTTGTATTTTATCCTCCATAATTCTCTTAGTAGCTTGTCTAGTACCGTAGTGATGTTGTATTTCTCTTTTGGCCAGAATAACTGCGATTGAAAATTTTTTTAATATTATTTTTTTTCCAAATTTTAATTAATGAATTTTATCCTAATAAATAAAATAAATCATGGAATGAATAATGAATGTATGCAAAATGCATGTATGCAAAAAGGTATTGATCCCAAAAAAGTTAACTGTCATAGAATAACTTTCATCGGCATACAAAAGTTTCTTTATAATAATTCATAACTACAGATAAGGCATAGCTTTCCTATTAAGCTCTATAATTTCTTTCATTAACCATGACACCTTCTTTCCGCACTTAGAAACTGGATCAACGTGATGCTCAATTATTTCGGCTTCAACAGCTAGTTCCCCAACATATCTAGCAACTTCGCTCATTTGTACCATGGCCTCGAACACCATATTACTTCTTTCTTCACTTCTTTCAACATAGAAATCAGTTGCCTTTTGCCATTGTTCATTAGTTCCTTCAAGAGTTTGCTCTAACTCAGTGATTCTGACTTGACAATTGTGCAGAATTTTTTTCAAGATCTCTAATGTGTCTTCGCAGTGAAGCACTTTCCTCATTACTTTCTTTGAGATCATTAGGTCCTAGACGAACCTTTTCTTGAAATAATGATTCTTCAAGTTGCAAAATGTAAGCGTTAAACTCTGAGTTTTTGTTTCTAGACTGATCCAGATCTTCTTCAAGTTTTGTTCGTGCTTCTTGCGTTCTTTGATTAAGCTTCTGGATTTGAACATCCTTGTTTCTGCATCTTTGCATCCAATTGCTAGCCACTTCCTGCTCTACCTCAAGTCTGGTGTTGAAATTTTTTCTTTCTAGCTCCCATTTTTCTTTTTCAATATTGGATTCTTCCATCTTTTGGCCTCTGACTTCAAGTTCAGCAATCAGCTGGTTCATTTCAGATTCAAATCCCTTGAACATGATATTTTTCTCACCTTCAAATTTAACAAAGTTGTCATTCTTCATCTCTTCTAAATCTTTGGCTCGATCCCTTTCTTTTTGTATTTCATTCATGATCTTGCGGTGTTCAGCCTTGCTTTTTATAATTCGCTCTCTTCTGTCAACTTCAAAATCTTCCATTTTTTACTTTCCTTTCTCAAGGCTTTTGAGTAGACGGCTATTCTTTCCTTTCAGATCTTCAACTCGTCTTTTCTCGATGTTCAATTCTCTGGTCATCTGTACCGTTGCCTGGCTTGATCCTGATGCTTTCCGGGATTTATATAACTCCTGGTAATTTTTCTGTAATGCTCTAAATTCACCATCAATTTTTCCTTTGTTTTCTCTCAACATTGCACATTGTGATGAATGAAAGTCAATATCAACACCCAACATAGCTTTATCTCGTCTCATTTGCTCTAATTCTCTTGACCAACCTTCTCTTTCTGCTTCAAACTCAGCTCTCAGGATTTCAATCTCTGATGGAACCACCTTAATGCGATCTTCCATAGAGATATCCTCATTTTGATCTGGTAGAGGAATATTTTCATTTTTCCTGACATATCTCCATTCTTCATAATCAGGAGTTAGCATTTCTTTTGCTGCTTTAGCTCGGATACAAAAAGTTGTTTTCCAAGCTGTAACGGCTTCCATGATATTTCTTTTATAATTTTTGCTGTGGAATGCAAACTCAGATGACTGTAATCCAGCAGTGACAGGTACAAATTGACGACCTTCATACTGTCTTATGACCAGAAGTGGTGCATACCCAATTCCTCCCCATAATCCGAGCAGCATTATCCAATTGTAATCACCACATTTGTAACAGAATTCCCTTTGGATTTGCCACGGGGCTCGCCAAACAATGTCATTGCTTTGCAGATTTCGAAAGGCATTAATCCACATATCTTTCTTAATTTCTTTCGGCCATTCCTGCTCCAGAAATTCTTTTAATGGTGAGTAATCCGTATTAAATCGTCGGTATGAAACCTTTTCTGTCCTCCAGAAATGACTACGGATCCAAACATATAACAACTGGGTACACCCTGAGAATCGTCCACCTCCTAACTTTCTACAAGCATTTAACGATCTGAAAGTCTCTGCTAGAATTGCAGAAGCAGGATTAATCTTTTTCGGTAGCTGTTCAAACAAATCTACCACTGCAGCTTCAACATATCCCAATACTTTTGGGAAGATGATCATACCATACATACCCAGAGCAAATAAATCGAATCGTACTTTAATATCTGGATGACTCTGAATAAGTTCTTTAATGTTGGTCCAAGCAATGCCTTCGCTTTCGTCTTTTTGTTTTGTACGGGATGCCACCCATTCTTCTCGTACCCCGGCAATCTTTGCTAATTTAACTCGAAAAGGTTGAGTTTTAATTGACTTTGAATAGATTTGATTCTCCAAAGCCCCTTCGATATGTAGCAAAGTTGTGTACTCTTCAATAGTAGGGACCAAGTCCTCTTTATTGAGAGTGAAGCAATTGTACCCTGGATTCCAGAATTGAATTAGGGCTCTGAGTAATTCATCATCAACTTCGACATAGAGCAAATATGGGATGTCTCCCTAAGTCTGATAAAACTGCAATTTTTTGTTTGAATCCCAACTTTCCCAAATGCTTCGCAAATCTTGCATATCATTTCTTTTTAGTGAAACTGGAGCATAACTGGCCAAGTCAGATACATAATCATCCTGCAGACTGTCTCCTTCTTGTCTTTGTAAGTCCTCAGCCCACTGTCTTACTTCTGAGTTTAGAATTACTTGATTTGAACACTTTTTATCCATGGATGAAGGCTTTCCAATGAGACAATTAACACAAGGATCAATGCCTTTTATCCTGTATGATGCTATGCAAACAGAAAAATAAAGAACACACAAAAAGAAATGAATTAGTTTACATAATAAAAAAAATTAATATTAACATTTACCTAAATATTTTTATTTAAACATGCTTTTTCTAAATTTAAATAATTTAAATATACATGTAATTTAATCAGTAACGAAAATAAATAAACAAGAAAGTTAGAATTCATTTCTCCTGTGTGTACACCTATTTTGGACAAAATTTCAGCATGACTTCAGATCGGAAGAGTTTCTAGGGTTTTTTATATGCAGGGTTTCAGGTCTAAGAATAAAGGTACCCGAATTGTCCTTGTTAGTGCCCCCTTGGGTTGCTAACCCTCAACCCTAGTCCATTACAGACTAAAGTGGATCGAGTTCAATTCGAGGGGATACATTTCTCTATGCTTGACACGGAGAATAAATTCTCACGAAGACATAGAGCATATGAACCCCGAAAGTTACTTGCTAGGTCTGACACGGAGAATAAATTCTCACGAAGACGTCGCTTTCACTCCCACTTAAAAGGGACAACTCAATTATAGAGCTTTATGTTATGCAATGCAAGTGTTGTGTGTGAGGAGAAATGTTCAAACCTTTGACAGAAAAATAAATAATGAAATAAAATACTTGCAAATAAAATAAAACATATAAATATTATAAAAATAATAAGTAAATATAAAAATTTTGAAAAGAAAGAATTAAAAATTAAATATATGAACTTTTAATTTTTAATTAATAGAGACAATTTATAATTGAATTTAAAGTTTGACGGTCCCCAGCAGAGTCGCCAAGCTGTCGTAACCGGTTTTCGTCCGGGCACGAAATATTTATTTGGCGGGAAAATTGATGTGAATAAATGGTTTTTTTTTAATAATTTGAGAGTCGCCATTGGCCTTTTGAGTCAGGTAGGTCGAATACCTAAAAATTATTTTTTAAAAGAGTTTTAAGAAAACATCAATTAAAAAATAAACTGATCTGCGTTTATAACCAAAAATTCGTTCTTTTTAATAATAAAATGGGATTCGTGGTCGGTTACGTTTAGGGAAGGATTAGCACCCCTACAACGCCCAAAATTAGTACTTTTTAATTATAAATTGTCTCTATTAAAGAATTTAAAATATATTTAATTTATAATCCTATTATTTCAAAATTATATATATTAAAAAAATATTTAAAAATATCGGAAAAGAACTTCTAGGTGCCTTAAGACAACTCTTTTCTTTGATATTGATAAATATTAATTTAAATTAAATAATTTTTATTATTTTTAATTTTAAAATACCAGAATAGGACATCCAGTTGTATTAAGACTGTCCTTTTCTTCGATATTGAAAAATAAATATTAAAATAATTTATTAAAAATATATAAATAATTATTATATATTATTTAATTATATAATAATAAAATTATTTAAATATAAACAAATAAAACAATAAAAATACAATTAGAACGATATATTTAAAAGTAATAAATGAAAATTTAAAATAAATGACTAAATTATAGTAAGAGTAAAATTAAAAACCTAATTCATAATTAATCAAAATTATAGGGATTAAACATGCTATTTCTTTATTTTATTTATTTAGTGACTAAAATAAAATTATTAAAATTCGAATATAAAATTAAAAATATAAACTAGGGATTAAAATATTAATTATTAAAATTAAGGGATTAAATCTGTTATTTACCCTAAATATATTATTTTAATATAAAGGACTAAAATAAATAAGACTGAAATTAGAGAACCGAATTAAAAGGATTGTAAACTTGATTTAGTGACTAAAATGTAAAGTTTACAAATTCGGAGGACTGCGGAAAGGATTTAACTATTATTAATTACACGAATAGCCCTCCCCAAAACGGCGTCGTTTGGGAAGGGCTATTTAATGCCCAAACCCGGCTGGCCCAAAGGGCCATCTTCATTTCTCTATTTTTCCTCTCTCTCTCTCCTCTGAGAGAGAATTTTTCTCTCGCTTCTCTCTAAAATAGAGAGAAGCCAACCGGCCGGCAACCTTCAGCCGGCGTTCTTCTGCCGCCGGCCACCGTCAAGACCGCCGCCGGCCACCACATCCGGTGGCCGAAAATTACAAAACCTACCCCAAATTAAAGCCTGGTTTCCCCTAAAGCTAAATCCGGAGGTTTTTTAGCCTAAAATACTACTGAAATGCGTAGATCTAAAGTTTATACCTTCGACCTTTGACTTTTCGATGTCTCCAAAAAGGCTCTGATGACCAACGGTTCCCTCGGTAAGTTTCTTTTCTCCCTTTTCCTTGCTGTTTTAATGAGTTGTGGTTGCTGGATGTGTTTCTGTTGGATTCCTCCGTCTCTGTTGTGTTCTCTATCTCTCTCTGTGTTCTCTGTCTCTGTTCTGTTCTCCCTTCTTTGCAGGTTGGGTGATGGCTTTATAGCCATCACCGGTGCTCATCTCGGATCGGTCCGAAGGATAGAGTTCGGTGAGTCACCGGACTTCCAGTGGTGACTCACCATTTGGGAAATACGTGTGCGGCTACGGCCGACCTTCTAGAGCCTTCGGTGAGATGTGGCACTGGCAGCAGAGGTGGCTGGAAGCTGGACCGTTGGCTGAGGCGGCTGGAGTCAGAGGCAGCTGAGCATGGGGCTAGGGTTAGAAAACCCTAACTGAAACCCTAAATGTTTAGGGTTTCGGTTTGGTTTGGGCCGGTTAACTGGGCTTGTAATTTTTTATTATTATTTATGTATATATATATATATTTAATAATAATAATAATAATAATAATATTTATAATAATAATAATAATAATAATATTTATAGTAATTATAATAATAATAATAATTATTATAATAATAATAAATAAATCAATATGGGTAAAAAATTAGTATCTTCAGCTGCCCCTCTTTGCTCATTCTTTTGTTAACAGGAATAGGGCAAAGATGAAAAGATAATAAATTTTTTTATCCATTTGGCTTCACTTGATTATGATGGAGATGTTGAATAAATTCTTCTCTTTCTTCAGATGAGTTCTTCTTATTATGAACTTTCCACTGGGATGATGTTGACCTCTTTTCTTCTGTGACAGAGTCATTTAAAAGGTTGAATAAGCTCTTCTTATTATGAACTTCTTCTTCTCCTGATGAGTTCTTCTCATTATGAACTTTCCTGGAAAAATTGGCAATGTTTATCCATCAAATGATGAATTCAAACAAAAAGTTGAACAAGTTCTTCTCATTATGAACTTCTTCTTCCTTCTTCAGATGAGTTCTTCCCATTATGAACTTTCTCTGGAAAAGATAATCCATCAAGTGATGTATTTGAGCAAAAGATTGAACAAATTCTTCTCATTATGAACTTCTTCTTCTCCTTCTTCAGATGAGTTCTTCTCATTATGATCTCGAACTGGAAAAATTGATCCATCAAGTGATGGATTTAATCAAAAGGTTGAACAAATTCTTCTCATTATGAACTTCTTCTTCTCCTTCTTCAGATGAGTTCTTCTCATTATGAACTCGAACTGGAAAAATTGATCCATCAAGTGATGGATTTAATCAAAAGGTTGAACAAATTCTTCTCATTATGAACTTCTTCTTCTCATTCTTCAGATGAGTTCTTCTCATTATGAACTCGAACTGGAAAAATTGATCCATCAAGTGATGGATTTAATCAAAAGGTTGAACAAATTCTTCTCATTATGAACTTATTCTTCCTTCTTCAGATGACGAGTTCTTCTTATTATGAACTCTACCTGGCAATGTTAATCCATTGAATGATGGATTTAAATCTTTGCTAAAATCTTTGAAATTCCTGTCAAAATTCAACATGGATAAAAATGAATGAAAATGCACCTATTTTTGCAAATGCCTAAATATGATGCATGAATGTTAAGTTTATTTGATTTCAGATTGGTGAATTGAGTATTTCTTCAGTTGTAAAAACCCAATAGATCTTTCTTCTTCAAAACAGAGAAACTATCATCTTTGACAAATGTTGATGTAGATATAATGTCACAAAACCTCTTGAGAATAAAACTCAATAGTATAGGCTCTTGAAAAGCTTGCATTCATGCAACATGTTGATTCTGATAACAACTCATCTGATTATGAAGTGACCTTTTCAGATGATTTCACAGATATCGATAGTTCTTTTAATATCGAGAAATCTTGAATTCTGATTCTGATGAGGAGAATAAACTGTTATACTTGACAAAAATGGAATTCTCAGAGGTTGAAGCTTCAATAGCCCTGAAGAAATGTGGTCCAGATTCATCAATTGCAGAATTGACAAATTTTATATGTACTGCTCAAATGGCTAAGGCTGCTGACGCATTTTTCCGGTAAAAGATGGGAAGCCATTATGCGATGATCCCCATTACAAGAAAAGCGAAACTTGGGCTATGATTTTTTTTGGAAAAGAATAAGCAAAAGAAGCTTGAAAAGAAGCTTCTTAATGAAGACGATCATGCAGTTCATCTTTTAATTCCAATGATTGGTTCTGTAGTTCCTACCAAACCAGATCAGATAACTCAAAGAACACTTCCAGAAGATGCTATTGAGTCTCCTTATTTCTACTATGAGCAAATTCATCTTTCAAATCCAATGATTGGTTCTGTGGTTTCATACCAAACCAGATCAGATAACTTAAAGAACACTTCCAGAATATGCTATTGAGTCTCCTTATTTCTACTATGAGCAAATTCATCTTTCAAATCCAATGATTGGTTCTGTGGTTTCATACCAAACCAGATCAGATAACTCAAAGAACACTTCCAGAAGATGCTATGAGCACATTCCTCTTTCAAATTCAATAACTGGTTTTACCAAACCAGATCAGATAACTCAAAGAACACTTCTAGAAGATGCTATGAGCACATTCCTCTTTCAAATTCAATAATTGGTTTTACCAAACCAGATCAGATAACTCAAAGAACACTTCCAGAAGATGCTATGAGCACATTCATCTTCCAAATTCAATGATTGGTTCTGTCCAGCCAGATCAGATAACTCAAACAACACTTCCAGAAGATGCTATGAGCATATTCATCTTCCAAATTCAATGATTGATCCTGTCCAACCAGATCAGATAACTCAAAGAACACTTCCAGAAGATGCTATGAGCATATTCATCTTCCAAATTCAATGATTGATTCTGTCCAACCAGATCAGATAACTCAAAGAACACTTCCAGAAGATGCTCATTCGCAAATTCATCTTCAAAATTCAATGATTGATTCTGTGGTTTCATATCAAACCAGATCAGATAACTCAAAGAACACTTCCAGAAGATGCTCATTAGTACATTTATCTTTCAAATTCAATGATTGGTTTTACCAAACCAGATCAGATAACTCAAAGAACACTTCCAGAAGATGCTATGAGCACATTTATCTTTCAAATTCAATGAGCCACCTTCGAGTGTCCAGAAGTATGTTCTTAATGAGTGCTGAAAATGGAATCTAGTATGGGTTAGAAGGAATAAAGTTGCTCCACTTGAACCTGATGAGGTGGAAATGCTTCTAGGTTTCCTTAAAAACCATATACAAGGATCTGTATAGAGACATGTTTCCCAGTGATATCAATGTCTTGTTTCTTTTTGCTGGAATCAGTGCTGCAAAGATCGCCTTCTACTGTCTTAGTGTATATTTGAAAACAGATGTGCAAGAACTGAATGGTGATCGGTTGGAACAATTGAAGAGTAGATTTGGCGGATTCGACCTTGTTGTCGGTAGCATCCCGTGTAACAATCTTGATGTTCATGGCTTTAAGATGGTGATGATTTGCTTACTTTGTATTCCATGTATTTAAAAGTATTACCATAAAGTGATATTCAGAAATCTTTAAATTATTTCAAAATTATGTTAATTTATAGAAGAATAAATTGAATTTTCGAAAATAAATTGAATCTCAAATAAATTGAACTTAAAATAGATAGAATTGTATTCAAAGTTATGGCAAGCATAAGATTGATAAAAATTCAAATGTCTCAACAAATTATTAGCATAAGTATTTCTAATTTAATCAAGTTGACACAATTTAGAGAAATGATGTAAGCTTTTGTCTGGAAGATCTCAAACGTTGTCAAAATGCTTGTAGATGTGAAGTTTCTCCCAAACTGTCAAAATCTTAAAAGGGTTCAATTGCCAGATGCCT
Organism: Hibiscus syriacus; assembly: GCF_006381635.1. Taxonomy (NCBI): domain Eukaryota; kingdom Viridiplantae; phylum Streptophyta; class Magnoliopsida; order Malvales; family Malvaceae; genus Hibiscus; species Hibiscus syriacus. Next base: position 156,201 of record NW_024061866.1, read on the forward strand.
AATATCAACATGTATTTGAGCCGCCTTTTCAGGTTTTCAACTCAAATCCTTCCTTTGGTTACAAGATGCCCTTTGCGGGTTTTCACCTTGACCCCCCCTTTTTCTTCTTTTTTCCTTTTTTTTTCTTTTTTCTATATTTTATTTTTCAAGTATAATATTTCTTGACAGATCCGAGTTTATTGGATTTCTCAGAATTTTTCCATCCATTTCTGCCAAGATTAATGCTCCTCCGGAAAAGGCCTTTTTTACAACGTATGGCCCTTCCCAATTAGGCATCCATTTCCCACAGAAATCTTTATGTATAGGCAAGATCTTTTTTAGTACTAGATCACCCTCTTGGAATTCTCTTGGATGTACTTTTTTGTCATGAGACTTCATCATCCGTTTTTGATACATCTGTCCATGGCAAATAGCTTTCAATCTTTTCTCCTCAATAAGGTTCAATTGATCAAATCTAGCTTGGATCCATTCAGATTCATCCGATTTTATTTCTCTCAATATTCGAAGCGATGGAATCTCAACTTCAATTGGTAAGACTGCTTCCATCCCATAGACTAAAGAAAAAGGCGTTGCCCCAGTAGATGTTCGAACAGTAGTTCGGTATGCGTATAGAGCAAAAGGTAACTTCTCGTGCCAATCTTTATAAGTTTCAGTGGTCTTTGTAATGATTCTCTTGATGTTCTTGTTTGCTGCTTCAACTGCCCCATTCATCTTTGGACGATATGCCACTGAGTTTGCATGTTTGATCTTAAACTGTGCACAAAGTTCGGTCATTATTTTGTTGTTCAGGTTCAGAGCATTATCTGTAATGATCCTTTCTGGTAGACCATATCAACAAACTATCTCTTTCTTTATGAATTTGCAGACTGTGGACCTCTTAATATTGGCATATGAAGCAGCTTCAACCCATTTGGTAAAATAATCAATTGCCACAAGGATGAAGCAATGTCCATTCGATGCTTTTGGTGTGACTGCTCCAATGACATCTAATCCCCACATAGAAAATGGCCAGGGTGTTGTCATTACATGTAAAGGAGATGGGGGTACATGAATCTTGTCTGCATATATCTGGCATTTATGACATTTCCTTGCATAGTCAATGCAATCTGTGTGCATGGTAGCCAAATAGTATCCATATCTCATTATTTTTCTGGCCATGGAAAGACCATTTGCATGTGTTCCACATATTCCACTGTGTACTTCTTCAATGACGTTTCGAGCTTCGTTGGTATTTAAACATCTCAATAGCGTTTGATCATTTCTTCTTCTATACATAATTTCTCCATCAAGAAAATATCCAGCAGCCATTCTTCTCAAGGTTATTTTATCAATTTTCGATGCATTTGGAGGACAACTTTGATTTTTGATATATTGCAGAATATCGTGATACCATGGTTTACCATCTACCTCTTCTTCCACACTATAACAATGTGCAGGAATTTCATATACTTGCATTTTGATTGGCATCATATCAATTTTTTTGGTTGCCTGAAACATAGCAGCTAATGTAGCCAAAGCATCTGCCATTTGATTTTCTTCTCGAGGTAGATAATTGAAGGTGACTCTCTCAAATTCTTTCACTAATTCGAGGGTAAAATTTCGGTATTCCAACAATTTGGGATCTTTTGTTTCCCATTCTCCTCGCAATTGATACACCACTAACGATGAATCTCCATATATTTTGAGACATTTGATTTTTCTTTCTATAGCTGCTTTCAATCCCATGACACAAGCTTCATATTCCGCCATGTTATTGGTGCAAAAGAACTCCAGTTTACTTGTAAAGGGATAATAAATATTTTCTGGAGAAATTAATACTGCCCCGATTCCTCGTCCCAAAGCATTAGATGCTCCGTCAAAATAAAGCTTCCAAGTTACAAATTCATCATTTGTTCTGACTTCTTCATTCATGGATATGCACAACAAATCTTCATCGGGAAAATTGAAACTCAAAGGTTGATAATCATTTGATACACGACTGGCCAGAAAATCAGCTATGACACTTCCTTTTATTGCTTTTTGGTTGACATATACAATATCAAACTCAGATAATAACATTTGCCATCTAGCCATTCTGCCTGTCAAAGCTGGTGATTCCATTAAGAATTTCAAAGGATCAAGTTTTGATATCAACAAAAGTAGTATGGTATAACATATATTTGTCTGCGTCTTCGAGTAGTCCACACCAAAGCACAACATAATTTTTGTATTGGTGGATATCGAATTTCACAATCAGTAAATTTCTTACTCAGATAATAAATAGCTTTTTCTTTCTTTCCCGATTCATCATGCTGTCCTAGTACACATCCCATCAAATTTTCGAAGACCGTCAAGTAGAGAATTAACGGTCTATCAGGCATTGGTGATACTAAAATGGGGGCATTGGATAAATATTTCTTAATAATATCCAAAGTTTCTTGACATTCTTCATTCCAGACTTCAGGATTGTTCTTTCGAAGTAATTTGAACACTGGATCACATTTGTCAGTTAATTGAGAAATGAACCGAGATATATAATTTAATCTTCCCAAAAAACCTCGAACTTCTTTTTTTGTATTGGGTGGTGGAAGATCTTGAATTGCTTTTACTTTATCTGGATCAATCTCGATTCCTTTTTTGCTGACCACAAATCCCAAAAGTTTCCCAGAAGTTACCCCAAAAGTACATTTTGCGGGATTGAGCTTTAACTGATACTTCCTCAATCGCTGGAAAAGCTTTCTCAGATTTTGAATATGTTCTTCTTCAGTTCGGGATTTGGCAATCATGTCATCTACATATACTTCAATCTCTTTGTGCATCATGTCATGAAACAAAGTTACCATGGCTCTTTGATATGTTGCCCCTGCATTTTTCAATCCAAATGGCATCACTTTATAACAGAATGTGCCCCACATGGTTATAAATGTTGTTTTTTCCATGTCTTCAGGATTCATTTTTATCTGATTATATCCTGAAAAGCCATCCATAAATGAAAACCATGAATGTCCTGCAGTATTGTCTACCAATGTGTCTATGTGGGGTAATGGAAAGCTATCTTTCGGACTAGCTTTGTTGAGATCTCTGTAATCCACACACATTCGAACTTTCCCATTTTTCTTTGGTACGGGAACAATGTTGGCTACCCATTCTGGGTATTTAGATGCCTGTAGGAAACCTGCATTGATCTGTTTCATCACTTCCTCTTTGATCTGCAACAACATTTCTGGCCTCATTCGTCTGAGCTTTTGTTGGACTGGTTTATATTTTGGATTGATTGGAAGCTTGTGTATCACTATATCTGTGCTTAAACCATGCATATCTTGATAAGACCAGGCAAAGATATCTTTGAACTCTTGAAGGAGATTTATCAATTCTTGCTTTATCTGGATTGTCAGAGTAGTACCAATTTTCACCTCTTTTATTTCTTCATCTGTTCCCAAATTCACAGTCTCAATCTCTTCTTTGTGGGGTAGAATTTGTTTGTCTTCTTTTTCTACCAATCTTAATAGTTCAGTAGGAACATCACATTCCAGTTCATCCTCACACCCATTGATTTCTTCCAGACATATAGGTTGCTCTAAATTTATCTCTTGATTAAATTTAGGAATAAACATGCTATTAACACGATGACACCTGCAAATTTAAGTCGGACATATTTCCGAAAGAATATAGTAAATTTATGAAATAAATAAATGTAAAAATGTAAGAAAATGTAAAGAATGATTGCCATATGAAAATTTTAAAGAAAATTTCTTATATTTAACATAATTTCTTTTACAAGATAATAAAAAGTTTTCATATTTTTGAGCTAAACATAAAGATTAGTTCTGAATATTACTCTGCGTTAATATTAAAAACTATAGGAAGATCTTCAGTGGTCCAATTATTGAATGTTTCTCCAGGAAAACATGGGCGAATCCTATCCAAGTATTTGCCAGTCTTGTTGTCATTTATAATCATGTTGATAAATAATCCATTCATAGCTTTTTCAACTATGTCTTGATCTTTTGTCAACTTTTCTTCTTTAAAGGCTTCAACAAGCTGCTGCTCTACATTAATTGTTCCCCCTGATCTAAATGTGGTCTTCAATTATGGGAAAGACATGTGTTTCCAAAGGATTTCTTCCCCTTTCAATTTTGCCTTTCTGGCTTCACATCTTCTTTTCATCTCTTTGTTCTTTTGCTGAAAATTGGGCTTAAATCCAAGCCCAAAACGATCTTTCTTCATCTTTATACTGACAGGAACTGAAATCCCTTGAAGATTCTTCCCTAAACCTTTCCCAGCTTTAGCTCCGATGCCTAAAGTTTGTCGTACCGTCATCTTGGTGCAATCAGACAATCTGGGATATGGAATTTTGCTTCCTTCTGCAATAAAGGTTGCATTTACAAATTCAAGAGCTCGAAAAGAGCATTCAAGAGCATCATCATTGGTGTCGATATATGGAACATCACTTGTTAGCGACGCAATGATTTCTTCTTCAGCTCCTACGCATATTAGTTGTCCATCAACAACAAATTTCAATTTCTGATGTAATGAAGAAGGAACGGCTCCTGCTGAATGAATCCATGGCCTCCCTAATAGACAATTATATGTAGGGTGGATGTCCATCACCACAAAGTCAATATTGTACACGACTGGACCAATTAACAACGGTATTTCCATTTTCCCGAGCACCTCTTTTTGAGTACCATCAAAGGCTCGCACTACATTCTGATAACTCTTCATGTGTGATTGATCCACAGGCATTCTTTGAAGTGTGACTAGAGGCATCAAGTTGAGAGCAGATCCATTGTCAATCAATACTCCTGGCAACATATGACCATGACAATGTGTCGTGATGTTCAAAGCTTTTACTTACCCTATTCCGCCTTCCGATATTTCATCATCCGTGAACGTTATGTAATTGTCAGCGGCTATATGTCCCACAATTCTGTCAAGTTTATTGAGGGATATATTCAGGGATAAATGTTTTGATTGAGAATTTTCATCAAAGCATTTCTATGTGCTTCTGAATTCATCAATATCAAGAATAGAAATTCTCGCTTGTTGTTTGTGTAGTTGTTCAACCACACTATACTCACTATGTTTCAGGAATTTCAAAAATTCTTGGGCTTGTTTTTCTGTCACAGGCTCATTGAATGCTGTAGGGGATTCATCATCAAATACCTTCTGAGGTATTGCCATGGCTTTTCCTTTTGCTTTCACTTGTTCTGAAGTATTGGATGTTTCGGGAGAGTAACATCTCCCACTTCTTGTAAAGAAACCGACTTCGCTCACTGCTTCAGACTTCGATGTTGTACCTAAACTCTATTTTTTCTCTTCTGTTTTTCTAGAGAAACAGATCCTCATACCATTGAAAAATTGGTAGTATAATTCCAAGGTACCCTGCGGGTATCTTTGTATGGAAATGGTAGAGGAGTGGTGATAACTACTTTCGGCTTTATTGGTGCAGGAATCGCCGTAGATGATTTCACATTAATGATCACATGATCATTTATTCTTTGATTAGGTTTAGAATCCTCTGATGAGAAAACATCATCTTCTTTTTTCCCTGGTTCTTCTTCAAAGAATTCTATTTCTCTGTTGTTCATCAATTTTTGCACCAAATCCCTAAACTCAGGACATAGTTGAATTTTATGCCCATTCTCCTGATGATATTCACAATAATTCTTGCCTTCATTCTGCTTTGGCCTGAATTGTTGTGGAATTATACCGGCTAAAGAGAGTTGTTGGAATACCCAAACAAAAGGAGATTTAATTTCAGAAATGTCAGTTTTTGCTTTCTTTCTGTTCTCTTCCTGAATTGCATTCACGTTTTTATCTCCATGATTTGGCAATGGATGATTTGATGCAGATGGTGTATTGAATTCCAACTTCCCAGTGTTGATCAAATTTTGAACCACCCTTTTGAATGCCAAACAGTTTTCAATAGAATGACCTGTAATTCCTTCATGGTAAACACAGTGTGCCTTTGTATCATACCAAGGAGGGAATGGTGGTTGCATGGGAACCAAAGGATAGGGTCGTATGACATCTGCTTTTAACAGGGAATCATAGATCTCCGCATATGGTACTGGTAAAGGTGTAAAAGACAACCTTTCATTTTCCTTTCGAGATCCTCTAGACTCTGTTCGATTAGTGTTTGTTTCCTCTTTCTTAACCCTTGGCTGGGTTATTGTAACACTTTTCGATGAATCCTTGTTGTAAGAATTTGCATTGTTGACTTCATTCTCTTTTTTTCGGTACATAGGTCTTTTGGAACTAGACCCCTCATTTGATTCAATTTTGCCACTTTTCAAGACATTTTCAATGAGTTCTCCAGAAATGACCAAATCTGCAAAATTTCTGGTTGCATTCCCCATTAGATGATTTAAATAAGGAGCTTTCAATGTATGGACAAATATTACTGTGGCTTCTTTTTCTGACAAAGGTGGTTGAACTTGGGCTGCTGTATCACGCCATCTCTGGGCATATTGTCTGAACGTTTCATTATTCTTTTTCTCCAAATTTTGGAGAGTCCATCTATCAGGGACCATGTCTGTTACGTGGCGGTACTGCTCTAAAAATGCTTTAGCCAAATCTTTCCAGGATCTAATGTTGGCTTTGGTCAATTGAGTATACCATTTTAAAGCCGGTCCTGTCAAACTATCCTGAAAGCAGTGAATTAACAATTTCTCATCTTTCACATATCCTGCCATTCTGCGACAAAACATAGTAATGTGGGATGAAGGGAAGGTAGTACCATCATATTTATCAAATTCAGGAGCTTTGAATTTGATGGGGAGGATTAAGTCTGGAACCAAACTCAACTCACTAGCATCAAACCCATAGAATGATTCAGTTATTTCCACGGATTTCATTCGTTCTTCTAAGCTCTTGATCTGTCTGGTCAGTTCTTCATTTACTTTTTGTTTCTCATTCAGCTCATTTAAATCTGGGATCAAATGATCAGTATTAAGATCCCCTATTTTCACATCTGATATAAGCGGATTTTTGCTTGAAGATGCAGGATCCACTTATTGATTTTCATGTGGTTTGGCTTCTTGTAATGCAGATGTACGAGCATTGATTTGTATAGGTGTAGTACCAGAATGATAAATTGGTTCTGGTGGAAAACATAGATGATACATAGGTTCTTGGTCAAAAGATACATGATTTTCATGCATTTTTCCAATGATAGCCTGCCTTTTAAACATGTCCTCTATTTTCTGCATCATACTGTCTTGTGAATTTGGAATACTGGCTTCAATTTTTTCCAGCTTCATTCTCATTTCTTCTTGTTCTTTATGATGCTGTTCCTCAATACGTTGTATTTTATCCTCCATAATTCTCTTAGTAGCTTGTCTAGTACCGTAGTGATGTTGTATTTCTCTTTTGGCCAGAATAACTGCGATTGAAAAATTTTTTAATATTATTTTTTTTTCAAATTTTAATTAATGAATTTTATCCTAATAAATAAAATAAATCATGGAATGATTAATGAATGTATGCAAAATGCATGTATGCAAAAAGGTATTGATCCCAAAAAAGTTAACTGTCATAGAACAACTTTCATCGGCATACAAAAGTTTCTTTATAATAATTCATAACTACAGATAAGGCATAGCTTTCCTATTAAGCTCTATAATTTCTTTCATTAACCATGACACCTTCTTTCCGCACTTAGAAACTGGATCAACGTGATGCTCAATTATTTCGGCTTCAACAGCTAGTTCCCCAACATATCTAGCAACTTCGCTCATTTGTACCATGGCCTCGAACACCATATTACTTCTTTCTTCACTTCTTTCAACATAGAAATCAGTTGACTTTTGCCATTGTTCATTAGTTCCTTCAAGAGTTTGCTCTAACTCAGTGATTCTGACTTGACAATTGTGCAGAATTTTTTTCAAGATCTCTAATGTGTCTTCGCAGTGAGGCACTTTCCTCATTACTTTCTTTGAGATCATTAGGTCCTAGACGAACCTTTTCTTGAAATAATGATTCTTCAAGTTGCAAAATGTAAGCGTTAAACTCTGAGTTTTTGTTTCTAGACTGATCCAGATCTTCTTCAAGTTTTGTTCGTGCTTCTTGCGTTCTTTGATTAAGCTTCTGGATTTGAACATCCTTGTTTCTGCATCTTTGCATCCAATTGCTAGCCACTTCCTGCTCTACCTCAAGTCTGGTGTTGAAATTTTTTCTTTCTAGCTCCCATTTTTCTTTTTCAATATTGGATTCTTCCATCTTTTGGCCTCTGACTTCAAGTTCAGCAATCAGCTGGTTCATTTCAGATTCAAATCCCTTGAACATGATATTTTTCTCACCTTCAAATTTAACAAAGATGTCATTCTTCATCTCTTCTAAATCTTTGGCTCGATCCCTTTCTTTTTGTATTTCATTCATGATCTTGCAGTGTTCAGCCTTGCTTTTTATAATTCGCTCACTTCTGTCAACTTCAAAATCTTCCATTTTTTGCTTTCCTTTCTCAAGGCTTTTGAGTAGACGGCTATTCTTTCCTTTCAGATCTTCAACTCATCTTTTCTCGATGTTCAATTCTCTGGTCATCTGTACCGTTGCCTGGCTTGATCCTGATGCTTTCCGGGATTTATATAACTCCTGGTAATTTTTCTGTAATGCTCTAAATTCACCATCAATTTTTCCTTTGTTTTCTCTCAACATTGCACATTGTGATGAATGAAAGTCAATATCAACACCCAACATAGCTTTATCTCGTCTCATTTGCTCTAATTCTCTTGACCAGCCTTCTCTTTCTGCTTCAAACTCAGCTCTCAGGATTTCAATCTCTGATGGAACCACCTTAATGCGATCTTCCATAGAGATATCCTCATTTTGATCTGGTAGAGGAATATTTTCATTTTTCCTGACATATCTCCATTCTTCATAATCAGGAGTTAGCATTTGTTTTGCTGCTTTAGCTCGGATACAAAAAGTTGTTTTCCAAGCTGTAACAGCTTACATGATATTTCTTTTATAATTTTTGCTGTGGAATGCGAACTCAGATGACTGTAATCCAGCAGTGACAGGTACAAATTGACGACCATCATACTATCTTATGACCAGAAGTGGTGCATACCTAATTCCTCCCCATAATCCGAGCAGCATTATCCAATTGTAATCACCACATTTGTAACAGAATTCCCTTTGGATTTGCCACGGGGCTCGCCAAACAATGTCATTGCTTTGCAGATTTCGAAAGGCATTAATTCACATATCTTTCTTAATTTCTTTCAGCCATTCCTGCTCCAGAAATTCTTTTAATGGTGAGTAATCCGTATTAAATCATCGGTATGAAACCTTTTCTGTCCTCCAGAAATGACTACGGATCCAAACATATAACAACTGGGTACACCCTGAGAATCGTCCACCTCCTAACTTTCAACAAGCATTTAACGATCTGAAAGTCTCTGCTAGAATTGCAGAAGCAGGATTAATCTTTTTCGGTAGCTGTTCAAACAAATCTACCACTGCAGCTTCAACATATCCCAATACTTTTGGGAAGATGATCATACCATACATACCCAGAGCAAATAAATCGAATCGTACTTTAATATCTGGATGACTCTGAATAAGTTCTTTAATGTTGGTCCAAGCAATGCCTTCACTTTCGCCTTTTTGTTTTGTACGGGATGCCACCCATTCTTCTCGTACCCCGGCAATCTTTGCTAATTTAACTCGAAAAGGTTGAGTTTTAATTGACTTTGAATAGATTCGATTCTCCAAAGCCCCTTCGATATGTAGCAAAGTTGTGTACTCTTCAATAGTAGGGACCAAGTCCTCTTTATTGAGAGTGAAGCAATTGTACCCTGGATTCCATAATTGAATTAGGGCTCTGAGTAATTCATCATCAACTTCGACATAGAGCAAATATGGGATGTCTTCGTAAGTCTGATAAAACTGCAATTTTTTGTTTGAATCCCAACTTTCCCAAATGCTTCGCAAATCTTGCATATCATTTCTTTTTAGTGAAACTGGAGCATAACTGGCCAAGTCAGATACATAATCATCCTGCAGACTGTCTCCTTCTTGTCTTTGTAAGTCCTCAGCCCACTGTCTTACTTCTGAGTTTAGAATTACTTGATTTGAACACTTTTTATCCATGGATGAACGCTTTCCAATGAGACAATTAACACAAGGATCAATGCCTTTTATCCTGTATGATGCTATGCAAACAGAAAAATAAAGAACACACAAAAAGAAATGAATTAGTTTACATAATAAAAAAATTTAATATTAACATTTACCTAAATATTTTTATTTAAACATGCTTTTTCTAAATTTAAATAATTTAAATATACATGTAATTTAATCAGTAACGAAAATAAATAAACAAGAAAGTTAGAATTCATTTCTCCTGTGTGTACACCTATTTTGGACAAAATTTCGGCATGACTTCAGATCGGAAGAGTTTCTAGGGTTTTTTATATGCAGGGTTTCAGGTCTAAGAATAAAGGTACCCGAATTGTCCTTGTTAGTGCCCCCTTGGGTTGCTAACCCTCAACCCTAGTCCATTACAGACTAAAGTGGATCGAGTTCAATTCGAGGGGATACATTTCTCTATGCCTAACACGGAGAATAAATTCTCACGAAGACATAGAGCATATGAACCCCGAAAGTTACTTGCTAGGTCTGACACGGAGAATAAATTCTCACGAAGACGTCGCTTTCACTCCCACTTAAAAGGGACAACTCAATTATAGAGCTTTATGTTATGCAATGCAAGTGTTGTGTGTGAGGAGAAATGTTCAAACCTTTGACAGAAAAATAAATAATGAAATAAAATACTTGCAAATAAAATAAAACATATAAATATTATAAAAATAATAAGTAAATATAAAAATTTTGAAAAGAAAGAATTAAAAATTAAATATATGAACTTTTAATTTTTAATTAATAGAGACAATTTATAATTGAATTTAAAGTTTGACGGTCCCCAGCAGAGTCGCCAAGCTGTCGTAACCGGTTTTCGTCCGGGCACGAAATATTTATTTGGCGGGAAAATTGATGTGAATAAATGGTTTTTTTTTAATAATTTGAGAGTCGCCATCGGCCTTTTGAGTCAGGTAGGTCGAATACCTAAAAATTATTTTTTAAAAGAGTTTTAAGAAAACATCAATTAAAAAAATAAACTGATCTGCGTTTATAACCAAAAATTCATTCTTTTTAATAATAAAATGGGCTTCGTGGTCGGTTATGTTTAGGGAAGGATTAGCACCCCTACAACGCCCAAAATTGGTACTTTTTAATTATAAATTGTCTCTATTAAAGAATTTAAAATATATTTAATTTATAATCCTATTATTTCAAAATTATATATATTAAAAAAAATATTTAAAAATATCGGAAAATAACTTCTAGGTGCCTTAAGACAGCTCTTTTCTTTGATATTGATAAATATTAATTTAAATTAAATAATTTTTATTATTTTTAATTTTAAAATACCAGAATAGGACATCCAGTTGTATTAAGACTGTCCTTTTCTTCGATATTGAAAAATAAATATTAAAATAATTTATTAAAAATATATATAAATAATTATTTATTATAATTATTTATAATTATATAATAATAAAAGTATTTAAATATATAAACAAATAAAACAATAAAAATACAATTAGAACGATATATTTAAAAGTAATAAATGGAAACATTTAAAATAAATGACTAAATTATAGTAAGAGTAAAATTAAAAACCTAATTCATAATTAATCAAAATTATAGGGATTAAACATGCTATTTCTTTATTTTATTTATTTAGTGACTAAAATAAAATTATTTAAAATTTGAATATAAAATTAAAAATATAAACTAGGGATTAAAATATTAATTATTAAAATTAAGGGATTAAATCTGTTATTTACCCTAAATATATTATTTTAATATAAAGGACTAAAATAAATAAGACTGAAATTAAAGAACCGAATTAAAAGGATTGTAAACTTGATTTAGTGACTAAAATGTAAAGTTTACAAATTCGGAGGACTGCGAAAAGGATTTAACTATTATTAATTACACGAATAGCCCTCCCCAAAACGGCGTCGTTTGGGAAGGGCTATTTAATGCCCAAACCCGGCTGGCCCGAAGGGCCAGCTTCATTTCTCTATTTTTCCTCTCTCTCTCTTCTCTGAGAGAGAGAATTTTTCTCTCGCTTCTCTCTAAAACAGAGAGAAGCCAACCGGCCGGCAACCGTCAGCCGGCGTTCTTCTGCCGCCGGCCACCGTCAAGACCGCCGCCGGCTACCACATCCGGTGGCCGGAAATTACAAAACCTACCCCAAATTAAAGCATGGTTTCCCCTAAAGCTAAATCCGGATGTTTTTTAGCCTAAAATACTACTGAAATGCGTAGATCTAAAGTTTATACCTTCGACCTTTGACTTTCCGATGGCTCCAAAAAGGCTCTGATGACCAACGGTTCCCTCGGTAAGTTTCTTTTCTCCCTTTTCCTTGCTGTTTTAATGAGTTGTGGTTGCTGGATGTGTTTCTGTTAGATTCCTCCGTCTCTGTTGTGTTCTCTATCTCTCTCTGTGTTCTCTGTCTCTGTTCTGTTCTCCTTTCTTTGCAGGTTGGGTGATGGCTTTATAGCCATCACCGGTGCTCATCTCGGACCGGTCCGAATGATAGAGTTCGGTGAGTCACCGGACTTCCAGTGGTGACTCACCATTTGGGAAATACGTGTGCGGCTACGGCCGACCTTCTGGAGCCTTCGGTGAGATGTGGCACTGGCAGCAGAGGTGGCTGGAAGCTGGACCGTTGGCTGAGGCGGCTGGAGTCAGAGGCGGCTGAGCATGGGGCTAAGGTTAGAAAACCCTAACTGAAACCCTAAATGTTTAGGGTTTCGGTTTGGTTTGGGCCGGTTAACTGGGCTTGTAATTTTTATTATTATTTATGTATATATATATATATATATTTAATAATAATAATAATAATAATATTTATAATAATAATAATAATAATATTTATAGTAATTATAATAATAATAATAATAATTATAATAATAATAAATAAATCAATATGGGTAAAAAAATTAGTATCTTCAGGATCAGCCTCCTCAACCGAAGTCATGATCACATCCGCACCATTATCCACCTGCAAATCCCACATATCCTGAAAAGTACGCTCAACCCATGCTTTCGTTTGCCCCATTGAAATTGATTCTTTTGTTTGAGATGCGTCAGTCTTCTCCCTCACTTCTTGTGATGAACCATCCTCTAAGCAATCCTCTTTCAACCAATGACTCGTAAGATTCCCCCACCTCTGTGGAGGAGCTTTCAGAGAACCATATCATTGGGCAACCAACTCACCCTTCTCCCGAAGAATACGTAAGGGGTAGAACATTTCACCATGTCCCAACTTTCCACATAGAAACAGTATAGCCGTAGCTTGTTATACTGAAAAGTGGCATACGTAAACGAACCATCCAATAACGCTAGTTTATTCTTCCTCTTTAGCGGCTTTCGAGTAGCTAGACTCACCCAAATACGGATGCAGCGTATCCCTATAAAACAGCCTTGGCATCGTAATCAATAAACGCCCCTAGGAAGTTGCCAAACTGCTTTGTCACCTGCTCCGAAACATATCCCACATGCAAATCATTTACTAGAACCCAGTAATCAACAGCTTCTAAAGTCACCAATCGAGGGTCGTCCCTCAGTTTTAAACGCCGAAAAATTAAAATGTGGGAATTGAAAAGCCAAGGCCCCTCCGCTACAATTCTCTCCACACCCACTTCATGGTATAATCTAAACAGATATCGCCCTTCGCCTAAATCAGAGATAGAAATACCCCCTATTGGATGCCACACATTAGCCAACGTTACCCTCATGACCTGGAAGTTTATCACACCCACCGTCAAGAGATGCCCTACCAAACAGAACTCAAAAGAAATTGGCGATGGAGATGATGGATTCGATCAAATGAAAGCTTCTTCCTCCTCCTCACCCAAATTGAGGTTTCCTAGATCACGCTCAATACTCCCCATTCCTCAACCAACGAAAGACCAACAGAACAAATTCAAACTAACCTACTGGCGCTAGAAAAACTGAGCAAAATCTAAAAAACGTGTCAATGACGGCAAAGAAAATACTACTCCTAAGCACAGAAAACCCTAGCACAGAGGGTCCATAAAAAACAAATTGGGTTTTCAAAGTAAAACATATAAATATATTTCTGTGGGGTTTAAAAGCCTAGGTGCAATTGCAAATCAATCAATTTGGTTTATTAAATAAACATTTATCATACAAGTATACATGACTATTTCATCAGTAAAAAAGTTTTAAGTTATTTAAATTAACAAATTATATTCTCTAATTGAAACTTTATTTTAAATTTTTAGTTCAATTATTTAAACTTAAAGTAAATTATATCTTTAGTATTTCAATTAACATTTTTTTTTATTTTGATCATTCAATTATTTTTTTAAATTATACTTAACGTTTATTTATGCTTTTATTTTGGTCATGATCTATTAAAAATTAATAATGATAATGTCTTGTCATCAAGAGATATATCACATCATCATTGAAAAATAAAAAATATCACATAAACAGTTTTGTTAATTTTTTAATTGTAGGTGATCAAAATGAAACTAAAACAAAACATAACATTAGAAATAATTTTAAAAAAATAGTTGATGAACAAACGAACAGAAAATGATAGTTGAAATATTAAAGGTAGTTTAATCTTAAATTTAATTATAAATATTATTATTATTATAGTACTATTTAATTAAATGGTTTCCCATAATTATATATTGTATATAATTTTTTTTCAATTTTTATATGTAATATATATATATATATCATGCAAAATTATTATATTCTACTTAAGTTTAAAAATCAATTAACTAATAATTGAAAATTTTAAATTATATGAATTTTATTTTATAATTTGACACAAATTTAATTTTTTAATAGAATCAAATTTATAAATTTAGAACTTTACAAATCAAATTAAATCAATGTTAAGTGAAATCGAGAAAGATGGAAAACCCTAAAGTTAACCCTAACTCTCACCTACGGAATACTGAGAATCAACCGTCGCCTACTTTTGTTATTCCGGCACCCCCTGAACGATGGCAACGCTGCTGCAATTTTTCCTGGGCCTGAAGTGTTGATTTCTCCGCAGCACGAAAGACCGGGTTCCCCCTTCCCAGATGAGGATCAACGTGTGACAAAGAAAGTGAGAAATAAGGAGAATGAGGATGATCATATGGAGGAAGACCAGGAGGGAGACGAATATGGTCAACACTGGAGAGGATGCTGGGAAGCAGGAGAAGTTGTCCTACGCCAATGCGGTCATGGGATAATCGAAGCGGACGGAGGACGTGGTTTCACTTCAGGGCATGGACGAGGTGGTGGTCCTAGATGGTTAGTGTATCATGGACAATAATGGTCCGTATCCGATGATCCAATTTACGGATCAAGTGCACGACAGAATCGATTATAGTATGTTCCGTTCGGTGATAGTTCGGCTTCTCTGAAGTGCCATTGGCTATAAAACTTTGTTGAACCGTATTGGAATCTTTTTGAAAGCGAACAAGACTATATTCATGTTTTGATAGAAGGGTCTTCCTTATAGATACTACTCGAAAGTGATATTTCATCGTATCGCTATGGTTATTGGCCAGGTTGTGAAGATTGATTATAGCACGAATTCGAGGGAAAAAGGCCACTTTGCTCGCTTGGTAGTATTAGTGAATCTAAGTAAGTCATTAATTCAATGCATTAAGATTGATGGCTTCTGGGAAAAAATTGAGTATGAAGGATTGCAACAAATATGTTTTCTTTACAAAGTGTTTGGACATTCGAAGGAAAGTTGTGGCTCTACAGAAGTCAATACAAGCAAGGGAGAAGTAAGAAATGATCCAAGTATTGTTATGGACAAAGTGTTTGTAAGCGAGGAAGTTAGATTTAGACCATGGATGATAGCGGAAACTCGTAGAAGGCGCACTAAAAAAATCCTGATATGCATCCTAAAGTTAGTAGCGATGATGTGCGAGGTTTTCAGTTTGTTATTTTGAATGATATTGGGAACAGTCCTGATGTGAATCATACATCATCTCCTGTGGTACCAGGGGAAAAAAACAACAAGAGGAATAGTTTGATATACACTCCTCGGATGGAGAATCGAGAGAAAGGTAAAGGTCCAACAGTTCTTGGTTCAAAGGAGGTCTGGAATAGCAGGATGGAAAATACAAATAGAAAGGAAGATACTGGGGATAGTCAAGCATTGTAGAAGATTAATGTGATAGCAATGGAGGATGGGGAGATCCCTCAAGTTAAGGAAAACCGAAACATTATAGCTGGTGGAAGCTATTCAATGGTTACTATCTCGGAAGATAGTCGAAATAACCTTGCAAGTAGAAAGGTTCATGGTAAGGTGACTGGAAGAGAAGTGGGGGAGAATAACAAAGGACTCAAAGTGAAGAAAAATAAGGATTTTAGATTTTCCCCGGTAGTGGTAACGGATTGGATGAGAAATGTAAAGCTTAGTGCGCAACTTGATAGGTTAACGTTGCATGGGGAGCGTTCCTCATTCCCATATGAAAATGGAAGGGAAGAAGCATTACCGTATGCAGAGAATGCGAAGAGAACAATATCTGAAGAAGTTATTATCCCGGATAGAGAGAATGCCAATCCGAATCTACCTCAGTAATGGGGCTTTCTCACATTCTTTGTTTAATGGTTAATTTTCTTTTTTGGAATTGTCAGGGTGTTGGGAGACCTAACTTTTGACGATATCTTCGGAAACATTGTCGGAATAATCGACCTGGAATTGTTGCGCTGCTGGAAACTCGGATTAGTGGAATTGTTGCTGATAAAGTCATCCAGACGTTGGGATATGCAAATTCATTTAGAGTTGAAGCTCATGGGTTTAGTGGTAATATTTGGATTCTTTGGGAAGACGGGTTAAATGTTGAGATTTCAACCATTTCGAACCAATTTATTCATGGTAGATGCTGGTCGGAAAATGCAGCTCGTTGGCTTTACTTTACGGTTGTTTGTGCAAGCCCTCAAGTAGAAAATCATAAGCTAGTTTGGAATCACCTTATGAATCTTGCTCCAGGCGAGAATGAAGCGTGGATCCTGGGGGTGACTTTAATTCCATACTTCGGCTGGAAGAGAGGGAAGGTGGCTCAGGTTGTGCATTGGGGATTAGTACACTGTTCGTATATTTTATTTTTGAGATGGGTTTATTTGAGGTTGACTACCGAGGGTCAAAATTTATGTGGAGGATAGGTAATCTTTGCAAACGGTTAGAACGTTACCTTATAAATAGGTTTTGGGCTAATGCTTTCCTTGGTACTATGGTGTTGGGTCTTGATAGAGTTGGCTTGGATCATTGCCCGCTTCTACTTAAAACTCAGAGTATTACGAGAACTCAATCGGTTAGGCTTTTTTGCTTTATTGCTGCATGGTAGGATCATCCTCAATTTAAGAGTTTTTTATTGGAAGTTTAGAGTAACGATTTGGATGTGTTAGCCAATGTTAATTCTTTCCAAACTAAAGTGAGTGATTGGAATTTAAAGGTGTTTGATCATATAGAGAGGAAAAAAAGAGAATTAGTGACACGTTTACGAGGTATAGATAAAGCTCTCCTTACTTGTTTTACTCAAAGATTGGTGGAGTTGGAATACAAGTTAAAATATGAACTTTAAGAGGTCCCGCAATAGGAGGAAAGTTTGTGGCTACAAAAGTCGAGGAACCAATGGGTACTCCATGGGGACAAAAATAAAAAAATATTTCCACGTGTGCACGATGTGAAGATGTAGACATAATCACATTGGGGCTCTTAAATCATTTAATGGTAGTTGGGTATCGGACAAGATGCCCTTTGCTCGATGGTGGTCGAATTTTAAAAGGATTTATTCACAAGTAGCATTATAAATGGCTATGGGTACCCAATTCAGGGATGTTTTCCTGCAATCTCTAATTCTTAGCTGAATAACCTCGCACGACTGTTAATTAATGAAGAGATTCATAAAGTATTATTTAGTATGAGTCCGTTAAAGGCTCTTGGAGTGGATGGGCTCCATGCTTTCTTCTATCAGCGGAACTGGGATACAGTAAGCTACAGTGTGTGTCAAATGATTCAAAGTATTTTTGCAGGAGGAGTTCTTAATTATGAAATTAATCGAACGCTGTTGGTACTAATTCCGAAACTGAAAGCACCGAAGTCGTTTAGCCAATTTCGACCTATTTTTTTGTGCTCTGTTCTATACAAGATTGTTACAAAGATTATTGTGAATCGGCTGAAACCTATGATGAATTAATGGATATCGGAAGCTTAAACAAGCTTTGTTCCAGACAGGTCGATTATTGATAATATTATTATCGTAGAAGAGGTAGTTCACACTATGAGATTGAAGAAAGATAATGTTGGTTTTATGGCGATCAAAATAGACCTTGAAAAAGCTTATGATCACTTTGAATGGTCATTTATTAAAGATACGCTAAGAGAGCTGTATATCCCAGAGAATCTTCGGACACTTATCATGAGATGTGTAACTTTAATATCGACTCAGGTACTTTGTAACGGTGCTATGTCTGAAGCTTTTAAGCCAACTAGAGGGTTACGACAAGGTGACACTTTATCACCATATTTTTTTGTGATGTGCATGGAGAGGCTGGCACATGCGATCTCTATAGCTGTTAATAATGGATAGTGGAAACCTATTCACCTGTGTCGTAATAGTCCTGACCTTTCTCATCTATTTTTTGCATATGATTTAGTACTATTTGTTGAGGCTTTTATTGACCAATGCTATGTAATTCGGAGAATCTTGGATCTTTTCTGTAGGTTCTCAGGCCAGAAAATCAACAACCAGAAAACTACTATCTTTCATTCAAATAATGTGGATTCGGGTTTGAGGAATTCCATTAGTTCACAGTTTGGATTCTAAGAAGTCCAAAATTTGGGGAAATATCTTAGAGTACCTCTTCTCCACTCTCGGATTACGAGAGCTTCGTTTAGCTACATTATTTTGCGAGTTCGAGATAAACTTACAGGATGGAAGGTAAAAGCTTTATCTTTGGCTGAGAGGATTATTTTGGAAAAAGAGGTATTATCGACTATCCCTTATTATTCAATGCAGTCCACAAAGCTCCCGAAAGGGATTTACAAAGAAATAGAAAAATTAATTATGGGTTTTATTTTGGGTCACACTGAGGCTAGAGGTGGAATATCCCTTGTACATTGGGAGAGTATTTGCAAACCTACAAGCAAGGGAGGTATTGGCTTGAATAAATTAATCGATCAAAATAACGTTTTCCTCATGAAACTAGCGTTTAAATTGGTAGTTAATGCCAACCAGTTGTGGTCTAAAGTGTTAAGCTCTAAATATAACTGGCGGAATGGTATACCAAATTCCATCGAGCATAATGGTAATTCACATAATTGGAAAACAATTTCTCAAGTGTGGAGTGATGTGCGGAAAAGTTTGGTTTGGAATATTGGTGATGGTCATAGTGTGGACTTTTGGAGGGAGGCTTGGCTTAGCGATGTGGGGCCTTTTAATTACGTTTGTTGCTAATCAACTCGAGAGAGATGCACTTCAAAGAAGATCGATAGCCTCCATGGTGGACGGCAATGGACAATGGCGTTGGGAGTTAATCAATCATTTAATACCGAATAATATTTCAAAGAGGCTGGCAGCAACGATGCCTCCATGGCAATGTAGGAAACATGATGCGCTGGGTTGGAAGTGGAACATCGACCGGTGCTTTACGGTAAAATCTGCTTACGATATGAGGCCAAAAATCTAAGACGACAGTCCACACAAGGTGTGGGAAGTGATTTCAAAGTATCGTGGATTACAACAGATTAAAATTTTCTTGTGGTTATTAGCTAATGATAGGCTACTAACTAATACGCAATAAGTAAGACGGCATTTAACTACAAGCAACTACTGTGGAGTTTGCGGGCAGCCGGGGTAAACGACATATCATCTTTTTCGCCACTGCTATTCGGCCATGGGTGTCTGGTCTTCGCTATTTAAAACTGGTAAGTTACATGATTTTATATCAAGGGACATAAGAAGTTGGTTGCAAATTAATATCGTCTCTCAAATATTTTATGCACGCATTGAACGGGATTGGGATTTATTATTTGGTTTGATCTTTTGGCTGATATGGAAGAATTGTAATAAGATAATTTTTTATCTGGATTATATTGAACAGGAGTCTGTATTGGAACAAGGCAAACGTCTTTGTTTCGAAGCTAACTGTGCACTTGAATCTTTTATGTAGAGAACCCAGTCTTCTCATCGGCTATTAAATAGGGTCGTTCTTTGGTCCCCGCCTCCTCCAAAATGGTGCAATATTAATATTGATGGTTCTTGTAAAATAGGAAATGTATTTGCTACATGTGGGGGCGTTATCCGATCCTCGAATAGAGATTGGCTTTTTGGCTTCTCTAAAGTAATAGAAATATGCTCTATCGTTGAAGTGGAGCTATGGGGTATATATGAAGGTCTATCTCATGCATGGAATCTTGGAGAATGACAAGTCATGGTGGAAGCCGATTGCTTGGAGGTTATTCGGATGCTATAGGGAAAAGCTAAGAGAGGTGCGTTCTTACCTCTTTTAGACCAAGTTTATGAATTATTAAACCGGAAATAGAATGTTACTTTGAGTCATATAAATCTGGATGCGAATAAGGTAGTCGATAAAATGGCAAGGATAGTTACAAGAAGAGGAGATGCTCATATGATCTTCTACAGTCCACCGGTGGAGGTTAATCCTTTACTACAAGAGGAGTCTGCTGCTTGTAATTTGGAAGTAGAGAACTAAGTGCTAGTTTTTACCTTTATTTCACCAAAAAAATGTTAAGTGAAATCGAAAATTTGGGTCGAGTCCACGCCTACATGCAACAACTTTGACTCGGTTTTAAAATCAGCCAATTATGTGGCCAACCAAGGTTTAGCAAAGGGATGTGCCCACTAAAAAACGTTAGCCATCTTTTGGACCCACGCTGGCAGGATAAGTATCAATATTTACACTCATTTAAGATGTTAAGGAAATTATTTTTCAAACTATAGTAATTATTACCATATTGATTAAAAGAAGCATATATTATCTAACATCTTTAAAAAGAAACTTAAAAGATACAACACTTTTTAGTTTATTATTTTTTAGACTTAGTGCTCCAATTCTATATAATATAAAGAAGATATTATATATTTTAAACGTCTTCCAAAACACTATAAGAAATATTCTATTTCAGAAAATAATTCATTCAACACAGTTTTTCATAACATTATTTAAAGAATTTTGCCTACAAACCTTTACACCTCAGTTTCTTCTTTGAAGAAAAAAATGTGATTTACTCTACACTTCAGTATTTTCTTTATTTATCCATCTCATATGTAGGTATTAACAAAATCTTTAAATATACACAAGTGGTAGAGTCCATATAGCATGAATTGAAGTGTAGATAACAAAAGCATAAGAAAAAACACTTGTTTTAAACAATAGAGGTTGATTCATGTGATAAGCAACTTGATATCATTTAAGCAATGTTTCGGGTTGGAGTCATTGTGTATGCAAAAAATTCACATTGGGAGATTCACCTATTAAAATCAAGAGAAAATAACCTCAGTGACCAAAAATCCCAGATAATATACGATTTTGACCAACTTTTTTTGGATTTGCGAAAATGACCAACAAAATCACAATGCGATCTCTAATTCGCATTGCGATCTCCAGTATCGTAAATTCGCGTTGCGATAGTTGAAAATCGCGTTGCGATTTTTCATTTCGCGTTGCGATTTTCCATTTTGCGTTGCGATAGTTGAAAAGCGCGTTGCGATTTTCCATTTTCGCGTTGCGATTTTTCATTTCGCATTGCGATTTTCCATTTTGCGTTGCGATAGTTGAAAATCGCGTTGCGATAGTTGAAAAACGCACGCGTTGCGATAGTCTACAATTGTCGTTGTGATTTTTCAAATTTGTTGCGATAGTCTACAGTTGTCATTGCGATTTTCCAAATTCGTTGCGATAGTTAAAAAAAAAAAATTTGTTTCTTAAGAATTTTCTCTAAAAAGATAGTATCCGCGCGGACGTGTCGAAGACACGTATTACCACGACCACGACCACGACCACGACCACGACCACGATCTGAGACGAGACGGCGGCGGCAGCGGCGCGCGAGAGTCCCCCTTGTTCTCTTTCACTCAACAAGGAAGTGCAAAATCCAAGCCTTAAATACCATTCCCAATAGTATTTCCAATACTATGTGGGATTGAGCATTACCAATCCTATTGTGAAGATTGTTGCTTGAAGAGTTGAATAACGTTCATTGCCACAAGCGTTGCATGATTGGTTCTGGTGGAGGTTCTGTCGGGTTTGTATTCTTATACTTGAAGAAATGATGATAACCTATGCTACTTAAATTAAGCACATGATATCTACATATATTACTCTTAAGAATGTAAGTTGCTATATATGCAAGCAAAGTCATCAAATTAAAGGACTACTTTTACTTGTTTCAAAACATTGTTAAAAGTAAAAAATTAGAAAAAGTGGGGTAATGCTCAATCCCACATAGTATTGAAAACACTATTGGGAATGGTATTTAAGGCTTGGATTTTGCACTTCCTTGTTGAGTGAAAGAGAACAAGGGAAACTCTCGTGCGCCGCCGCCGCCGCAGTCTCGTCTCGGGTCGTGGTCGTGGTCGTGGTCGTGGTCGTGGTAATACGTGTCTTCGACACGTCCGCGCGGACACTATCTTTTTAGAGAAAATTCTTAAGAAACAAAATCTTTTTTTTTTAACTATCGCAACGCGAAATGAAAAATCGCAACGCGATTTTCAACTATCGCAACGCGATTTTCAACTATCGCAACGCGAAATGCAACACGAATTTGCGATACTGGAGATCGCAATACGAATTAGAGATCGCATTGCGATTTTGTTGGTCATTTTCGCAAATTCAAAAAAAGTTGGTCAAAATCGTATATTATCTGGGATTTTTGGTCACTGAGGTTATTTTCTCTAAAATCAATTGTGCTACGTAGGTCGTTTTGAATTAATCAGAGCAACACCATAGAATCGGGAGGACAACCAAAAAAAAAAGAAAAACAATTAAGTTTCTTTTACTGTTTACCTACTTAATTTTTGAAGCTATCCCACAAAGAAGAGTACTTTCTCCTTGCAAATCCAACCTTCTTTTCCAAATCATAAACCATTTCAAAACCTTATTGCTGATAATTCACAGCAAAGCCCCGAGCCCACCACTCAAATCCTCCTCATCACCACCCAAATCCTCCTCATCACCCCCGTTCATCAACATCATTCGGTATATATTCCTCTTTTCCCTAACATCACTACTGCCGATGAATTCATCAAAGTAATTCCTCCTAGGTAAAACCACACCCGATCTATTCCCAGCGAAATGAAATGTAATCTTAGGAACTTTGGTTACTTCGTTTTAAAAATGACACGGATCCAACCCGGTCATCTCTTCTACCTAACTCGCCCCCACTCGGTGATCGAACTCAGCCACCACTGAATCATACAAACTTGCTGGTAACATAGTGAAAGTTGTCTCGAAATCCACCACCATCCCTCCGTTCCCCCTTTTTTCGACCTTCTTCAAATTCTCTGACGCTGGAATAATCCTTTTTCCCGATGGAGATTCCCTCCTATCCCACAGAATAAAAATAAATATATTTAAGATTTGAAAGCATATCCATGTAAATAAACTCGAAAATTTCATTACCCAACTACTTTTTTTGTCGTCGTATCGACCAAGAATCAGTCAACTCAATCGCCTAGCCTGGTCGGAATCAAACGAATGAGAAATTAAACTTTAGTAGAATCTACTACTGAGTTGAGAAGATACCGAGGAAAGCTGAGTCAGCAAAGAGAGACGCCAAAAACAGAACCTGGCTACACCAACCGGTTCGCCCAAGGTGGTGTGGGCACAACCGAAAGTCAAGTTTTGAACGGAGAGAGAGTTGGGGAGGGTTAAAAAGTGTTTATAAAGATGGACAATCAAGTTGACGTCGTCGTACACATAATAAAACAGAGAACAATGGTGGATTTGCATTTGGACATTTCGATGAAGTCGAGTGAACACAGTACAATGGTGCAAAGGTCGGAGGAATGGAAGGAAGAGTGAGTAGTGGAACAGGAGGAGGATTTTCATGGGACGGCAGTGGCGAAGGCGGAGACAGTGGTGGGGCATTTGATTCGTAGAAAATGCATTCAAATGGGGAACAAGGAAGCAAATGTTTTTACTTTTTCCAAGTCAATAACCGTTAGGTATTTTAGGATTCAAATGTGAGTTTTAGGTGAGATTTTTGCGGGTGAAAGTTGAGATATTTTTTCCCTTTTAGTTCCAACATTACCCCTATTTGGAACCTATATAAAGTAGGCTTGGTTTTATCATTTTTCATTCAATTCCATCAGCATCTTCTTCCTATCTTGTTCCATTTCTAAGATTTCTTTTAAACGTTCAAGTTTCTTTTATTATTTTTTAAGCCTTTGCTAATCGATTGATTTTTTTTTTGCTATCATCGATATTTTTCAAATCTCTTAACCTTTAAGAAAAGAGTAATCAATTGAGCTTTAGCTTCCTCTTTTAGGTGTACAAAACAAGGAGTATTGTGTAAACCTTGAGGAACGATCGTCCATTTTTGCAATTACTTTGGTCGGGACGAATTCGCTTCTAAGGCAATGGACTACCATGGCAGGGCAACAATTTATTCTAATTTGTTTCATTATATCGCACTTGTCAATGCCAATTTATTTGTTTTACAATACTTAGTTCATACAATTTAGAAGTGAATTTATATCTTCTTAATATGTCTTTCACTGTCAACAAGCACATTCCTGATTTGTTCAAACTTGAGCCGCTAGACGAAACCAATTATTGTCGTTAGACTCGGAGAAGTTATCTTCTTTGAACAACTAGAAGTTGACTACGTGTTGTTTAACCCACCTATCATTGTCGGAGCTACAATTCCTTCCCTGATATAGCTGACATTTCTAACATACCCAAAGAAGGCATTGTCGCTCTAGCCAAATTTTGAAAAGACAACAAATTGGTTAGAGGCCATATGCTCAGTTACATTTCCAATAATATTTTTGATTTTTCATCAAAGACAAATATGCCAAATCAATTTGGGAGACCTTAGAAAAGAAATTTGGTGTCGATGATGCGGGAATCTAGAAATATGTCGTTAATGAATTGTTGAAATTCCTAATGACTGGTGACAAGCTAATTATGAAATAGTTCCACGCATATGAGAAGTTAGTCTCGTACATTCTTGTTGAAGGAATGAAGATGTGTGAAATCCTTCATGTCAATGCACTGATCGAGAAGTTGCCCAAATCTTGGTTTGACTATCGAAACCTCCTAAAGCATAAGAAGCGAAACATTACTTTGAGGAGCTAATTTGTTAAATGAAGATATAAGAGGCAAACCGCCTCAAAGATAAGGATCATGTTTCTAAAAAGTAATTTTCTTTTAAGGCTAATCTAGTGGAGTCTTTTGGTCAAAAAAATAATAGGTTTATTAACTCTGTTAATCCGAAGAAGAATGACAACTCTCGTCCTAAGAAGTCAACTAACTTCAAGAAACTAGGAGTGAACCAGAAACCCAACAAATTGGTGAGTTGTTACATATGTAGCAAGCCAGGACATAAAGTCTATCAGTGATTCCATCACTCTGATCACCACAGGAACCAAAACCAAAATGAAAAAAAACCACTAGCAAATTTGGAGGAGGATCCAGATGATGTAGATTTTTGTCGTGATTTATGAAGTTAACTTAGTGGAAAACCATGTCGAGTGGTGGACATTTGAACTTTCAAACATTTCTATACCAACAGAGAAATGTTCACTGACTTTGAAGATGCAATTAACAAGTTTACATGATAAATTTCACCACTTCAGAAGTAATCGGTAAAGGAAAGATCTTACTCAAACTTACTTGTGGTAAAACTTTGTATTTTCATAATGTTATGTATGTTATTGCTTTACGGAGAAATCTTATTAGTGGTGGACTCTTGAATAAGGTAGGAATTAAACTTGTGTTTGAATATGATAAGCTTGTGCTCACTCAAAATGGTAATTTTGTTGGAAAAAAGTTATCTTAGTGGGGGTATTTGTTGTTGAGACCTAGAATAATGATAATAATAAATCTTCTACTTTTTCTAATATTGTTGAATCTGTTAATTTATGGCATGCTAGATTAGGACATGAGAAGATGAACTCTCTTAAAATACTTGAGAAAATGAAATTATCACCTACTCTAGATAACTATAACACTAGTAAATGTGAAATTTGTGTTGAAGCTAAACATAAAATACCAATATTTAAACTGGTTAGTAAAAGAAAAACTATTATCTTAGTTGATCTAGCAGACGTTAAAAATACAAAAAGCGAAGGAGGTAAATTACACTATATAACTTTTGTAGATGACTACTCTAGGTATTCAAAATTTTATCTCTTAAGGTCTAAAGATGAAGTTGAGAAAACCTTATTAATTAATAAGATAGAAATAGAAAATAAACTTGATAAAAAGATAAATGAGTTACATCCAACAGAGGTGGTGAATACATATCTAACTTTCTTAAAGAAATATGTGAAAAACATATAATTATTCATGAGTTGTCTGCCCCCTCCTTTCCACTATAAAATATTATAGTTGAAAGGAAAAATAGAAAACTAAAAGAAATGATGAATGTTCTTTTATTAAACACGGGATTGTCGAATAATATGTGGGGTGAGGTCATTCTTAGTGCAAATCATATTCTTAATAAAGTACTTCATAAAAAAACTAGAATTTACCCCTTATGAACTATGGAAAGGTTATTCCCCTAATTTGAATTATTTGAAGGTGTGGGGTGTTTAGCTAAAGTAGGTTTTCCTGCTTTAAAAAAGAGTTCTATTGGTTCTAAAACTTTCGATGTTGTTTTCATTGGTGCCTTGAATAATTCAACTTATCTATTTATGTCTTTACATGATTATTCAATCTGTGAATCTATAGATGTTGTCTTCTTTGAAAATATATTTCCTTTAAAGAAATTTATTTTAGTCCATGATATTTCTTCATCACATAAACATGCTAGAGATATTAGTCACATTAATGAACATAGGAGGAGTAAAAGACAAAAAACTGCAACTAGTTTTGGTCTAGATTTTCTTACTTCATTTATTGTGTAACTTGATGACTTAGACTTGATTAATGATTCTGTAGCTCAGATTCTTTTAATAGATGATGGTCTAAAAATGTATGATGAAACTATTAATTCTATTGATGCTAATTTTTTTTAGAAATACAATTAATGATGAACTTGAATCTATATTGTATAATCACACATGGAAATTAGTGGATTCGCCTAAGGGCTGTAAACCCATTAGTAATAAATGAGTATTTAGAAAGAAACAAAGACCAGATCGCTCAATACAAAGGTGTAAGGCAAGACTAGTTGTAAAGGGGTTCACTTAAAATTTTGGAGTTCATTTTTTTGTACCTATTCTCGTGTGACTAAGATCTCTATTATTCATGTGTTATTTGCCTTAGCTTTAATTCATAATCTACTAGTGCACCAAATGGATGGCAAGACGGATTTTTTAAATGGAGATTTAGATGAAGAGATCTAAATGGAGAAACCTCTAGGATTCACGGTCCCTGGAAAGGAGGATTAGGTTCACAGGCTCAAAAAAAATCCTTGTGTGGCCTTAAACAAACTCCAAAATAGTGGTACAAAAATTTTCCCAAAACTATTCTTAGTTATGGTTTACAGTTAATGGTGTTGATACATGTGTATATACCAAAATGTTTGAATCATAGTATATTATTATTAGTCTTTATGTTGATGATTTATTGACTTTTGGTACACACATCAAAGCCATAAAGAAAACTAAGAATTTTTTATCTACTAGATTTGAAATGACTGATATGGGACACGTAGATGTAATATTAGGGTAAAAGTTTTCAAATCTGATAGGAGGTTTTCTTTAATTCAATATCACTGTATAGAAAAAAGTATTAAAGAAATTTGATAGCTTTGATGTAAACCCTATGAGAAACCCATATGATTCTAGCATACTTTTAGAAAAGAACAAAGTGAATTGTGTATCTCAAACTGAGTATGCCAAGATTATTGAAAGTCTTATGTTATTAATGAACTAAACTCGACCAAATATTGCTTATGTTGTCAGTAGACTAAGTAGATATACTCATAACCCAAGTAGAGAACATTGAAATACAGTTAAACATTTATTGAAATATCATAAAGGTATTATGACTTGGGTTTATAATTTGTTAGTTATCCAACATTCCTTGAGGAATATTGTGATGCTAACTGGGTAACTAATAATGATGACTAAAATGTTTGGTCTATCATCACATGTAATTAAAGTACCCGAATGTCCTTAATTCTTTGCTGACATCCACTTCTTTCAGTGGTGACAAGGTGGGATGAATCTTTGTTGAGATCATCTTATTTTGCATGAAATGAAATATTTATTTACCTCTTGAATTCCTGTCATGCATTCAAAACTTGATGAAAAATGAATATGTATGCTCCTATTTTTGCAAAGGCCTAAATATGCATGTATGATGTCATTTTAGTATTGTGATCTCCATTATCTTGTGAATCTTTGATTCTTTGTTGAGTCTTCATCTTGTGATAATTTTTCCCCATTCTCCAACAATATTGGCCTTCAACATTCAATTTCTTTTCCCTCATTTTCTACGATACCATTCCAATGAAGCTATCTTATTTGAGAAATATTTTCCTTCCTTTGAAAAATTTGTTGATGAAAAAAATAATGCACCTTCTTAGGCTCAAAATTCAAGCAAATAACAAAACATGAGTTCACTGAATATTGAAAGAATCAAATGCTCTTTAAATTTTCAAAATTACAATCCTTTGACAAGTGTCAGGATTGATGGATTGGTTTCAAGTCAGCTTCCATTTTTTTCTAAGCTTTTAGTTATCGAGTCATTCTTCTTTTCTCTATCCTTATACATGCCCCTCATTTCTAGCTTGGCATTTAATCAGACGTAGACAAATGTTGCAACTAGCATATTCAATTGCTAGACCTTTTAGAACACTTTTATTTTAGTTTTCTCAAATCTTATATTTGTTCAAGCTTTATAGACTCCTTTAGTAGAGGTAGTGCAAAAATATTGGTCTGGAAACAAAATTTTTGAGTGTTTGTGTGAAGTTGACTATAACAAATGTTTCTCAACTCCCTCAGTCCATCTTTCTTTGGAACTCTTATTAATTAATATTTACTGTAGGCCTTACCACGTTTCTTTAATTTGTACTTCGTTAAGTTTAGTGTTCTTGTATTTACTTTTCTTTTTCTAGGAGATTCATCTCGACACATAGAGACTGGTGTCATGATTTGAATGTGATCCTAGTCATAAAGTTAAGGCTCTTGATAAAACGCATTACTTTATTGGAGTATCCCTAATTAGAGGGTTCAAGTGTCAGAAAGTCTTCGACTTGAAACTGGAATGGAATTCACTTCATAAAGCTCAGACATTACCTCTATTGTTGCATTAGCCATTACCTCTAATGATTAACATCTTAATACTTTCAGCAAAGTGCCCCCAACAAAGTTAAATTGGCTTTAATTATGTCTCTGAGTTTTTTTTAAGATTTATTAAGCTTTTCAAGAAGGATATGTTATAGTCTATGTGTCAGTGAAAGTAAACAAATTTTATCCTTATAGCTCAATTTCCAAGCAATTTACCCAAACTAAATTCATATATTCCACCATTCCATATGAAAATACTATGGTCATCATCGTACATTATCAACAGAAGTAGAAAATGCTCAACTTTGTAACCTTATATGCAAGGTGCCCCATTTTTTCTTCTTCTATATATACTTGAATACCAAGCCCTTTAATTGTCTCTTCGTGGGAGGAGAAGGCTATCTTGGTCCCTATAAGAGAAGGGTATGGTGTTCTGCCGTACCTTCTGGAGTAAGATCAAGGGCCTTATTTTAAAAAGGTTCAGTCTTGTCACTTTGTGCAAGATTTATAACTTCTATTATTTAAAGAGCTTTTAATTCTATTGATATCTAGAGAATTTCAAGATTGAAATTTACTCGTTGCTCATAACCTTATAAGGTAACATTTTTATTTAATGTGTTCGAGTGTCAAATGACTTACAACTTTTATAAATAAAGAAGGAAAAACAAGTTCAAACAAGATAAAATGCTTTTTCATGCATGTGCAACAAAGCTTCATGGTGGATGAAATGAATTTTTCTTTACTCGCATAAGAATGCCACATCACTCTTTAAAGGTTCATGCCCTAAAATTGATCAAATTCTGAACCTTACGCCTCAATTCCCCACAATTCTAGGTATTTTGCCATGAGCTTCCTATGTGGTAGCTATACACAACATTAACATCATAGTTTTTAGGAAACGTTGGATTTTACTGGAGTCACCAGGTTCATCTCAACTAGTATTGGGAGCAGTTCTTCATATGTCATAGGAATCAGATCAATATGAGTATTTTCTTGGTTCACCTTACGACCTCTAGTCCTATAATTAGCTTAATAAGATCCCATTATATTGACCTAAGCTCTCGTCTTAACATCATCACTACCAGTGCACTCATCTTACCACACTTGATAACTATTTCAATCATTTCTCTAGAATGACAATGCCAGAGAAACTCTTAGTGGAAGCTCATATCGCGTTATTGATATACGAGGACTTTAAGGTATTGATAAACATGATGGTAAACTCCCTTTCAGTCATTGGTGGATACACTTGGGATGCAACGTCTCTCTATCATTGTATGTAATGTCAAAAGCTCTTATTGTACTTCATCTCCATATTTTGCAGCGTTTTCGATCAAGGGCCATATCAGTCATATGTTTGTAGTGGCTTAAAAAGGCATGAGCTAAATCCTTCCAAGAATAATTTTGATCACGATTTAGCTGGTTATACCACTTAGAAGCGGGTTCAAATTGGTAGTCTTGAAAGTAGTGGATCAACAACATCTCATTCTCCACATGACCAACCATTCTCCTATAGAAATAGTGACATGGGATGAAGAGCACGTAGTCCATTCATACTTCTCAAAGTCAGGAGCTTGGAACTTTGGTGGAAGAACCAAGTAGGGGACTAAAATCAAGTCTTTGGTTTCAATCCCATAAATGACTCAACCATTTCCCTAAGTTTTATCCTCTCCTCCAAATTCTTAGCTAATTTGTTTAGATCAGGGATCTCATTCTCATCATGAAACTCTCTTGACTTCATCCCAAATGCAATAGGATTGTTAGTGTAGAGCGAAGTTCCAACAATAGGATAGTTAGTGTGGAACGAAGTTCCAGCCTGATATTGTGGCGGGTTTTTAACGATGAAGAAAGCTTGAGGTTGAGATTCCTGGTGTACGGGGGTATCCACAGTTATGTGA
The DNA here is from genome assembly GCF_006381635.1 of Hibiscus syriacus. Classification (NCBI taxonomy): domain Eukaryota; kingdom Viridiplantae; phylum Streptophyta; class Magnoliopsida; order Malvales; family Malvaceae; genus Hibiscus; species Hibiscus syriacus. The sequence goes on from NW_024061866.1 coordinate 187,576, forward strand.
ATGGGTATAGAACCTAAAGGATGCATGCAGTTTTCAACGACACTCATCCCAGCTATAGTGTGATTCTTGAAAATCTCCTCCATCTTATTCAACAAATCTAGTTGAGAGCTAGCAATATCAATCTCAATTTTGGACAATCGAGCTCTTATATCTTTATAAAGTTCATTATTCCCTTTCTAAACTTTCTATAGTCTATCTTCCATTCCCTTAGTCATCTTCCTTATATTGTACGTGTGTGAAGTATTCTTGCTACTAATAGGGGCTAGGATCACTACAATCGGAAACCTCTTATTATTATTTAGTGTTTGATTGAATGAATGTTATAATGCTTTAATAAATGCAAATGCATATGGATGCAAAAACAAAGATGCGAGTATAAAAATGCAAATGTAAATGCAAATGCCAATATTGTTGATCCCAATGATGAATATTATAGAAAAATTTTCATTGGACATTAAATTATTCACTTTACAAGGTAGTCCATTTTACAGACATGCCTTCGCTTGGGAGCTTGGTCTGAAGTACGTTGATGTTTTATCTTGGTGCTTCATCCTTAGGAAGTCAATCTCTCAAGTGCTCTATTCGCGTGGGCTTGTGTGGAGGCTCTATTAAAATTATGGCTCGGATGATGTCTCTTCGGTACCCTCTAATCTTGGATGTCATTCTATCCCTCAACTCTAACACTTAATTCTTCAAGCGAGCTTCCTCCTTGTTCTATTTGAGCTTCTAGCCATCTGTACATGTCTTTGTATGCAATTACTTGATTGAAATCTTCTTTCTCCCTTTGAAACATTTTTCACTTAGATATTCAATTGCGGATCAACACCTTTGCATCTTGTGATGCTAGTATTATGCAAAAAGGTAAAAATGACATCAAAACAAGAAATAAATTAGTACAAATAAGATAATCAACAAAGATAAAAGGACTATTTATATATGAATATATTACCTACCCCATATTGGTATATACCCCACATGCTTTTATTAAAATGTGTCCTACCCAGACATGTTTTCTACCCGACATGCTTTATTTCAAGAAATTAATCCTAACCGCATGGTATCTAATTTGTATGATTTTTTATGAAAAGAAATTTATTTTAAGAAATTAAGGCAAAAGACAAAGGTTAAAAGTCGTTCCTCCTTTGTGTATACCTATTTTGGTACCTACTGAAGGACAAAGGTTCAATATGGCTCTACCTAGGGTGACTAGTATATGGTTCACTATATGCATGGTTTTGACTTTACAGGGAAAAGGTACTCAAATTGTCCTTAATGTTGGTGCCCTATTGGGCTGCCAAATCCTCGATCCTCGCCCATTACTGGCTTCAAACGGAACGAGTTCAATTCGAGAAGATCCACTTTCATATAACCATACGAGGAAATAAATTACTATGGAGGTATAAGGCATACATCCCATAGGTAAATCATTATAGCTCATACGGGGAATAAATTAACCACGAAAGCATAGCATTCACCCCTACTTAATTGGGACAAAGCACGTGTATAGAGCTTATGTCATGCCAATACACGTGATGTGTGTGAAGAGGAACTCACAAACCTTTGAAAAAACAAAGATATAAGAACTTTTGATATGAAAAATTCAACGAAACTGCAACCATGAAGCCAAATATCAATACAACTATTTATATAAAGAATGAAAAATAAATCAACCAATGTTAAATGAAAAGGATCATAAAATAATTTTAGACTTAAATCCATAATTTCTACCACTATGATAATGTATGAGCGATTATTGGCTTGACTCTCTAATTTTCTCCAAAGGAGTCGCCAAGTTGTCGACACCATTTTTTATCAACATAAAAATTTAGTTTTGAGTTTAGCAAATTTTATGAAATGATGATGGGAGTCATCATCGATCTTTGGGTTAGGTAGGTCGAATACCTAAAAGCATCCTTTAAAACATTTTTTAAAATATCATTTTAAAAAAGACAAAATGGGCCTGCATGTTACAAAAAATTCATTTTTAAGGGCTCGAGAGTTGGTTACGTGTGAGGAAGCATTAGCACCCCACAATGTCCAAAATTGGTACTTGATCGCTTATATGTTGTTATAGTGGTGAAATTTGGATTCAAGTCGAAATCTAAAATGTGATCCATTTATTGATCATTGATCAATTTTATTTTTTTATCAAAGCGTGCTCGATTATTTTCATGTTTGTTTTCATTCGAATGTCATATTGAATCGTACTACCTTGATAGGTTACAGTTTTCACGCCCATTCTACAAAATGGGTTCATGAAAATTCATATGGGTTCATGAAAATTCATATGAGTACAAAATGAGTTTAGTGATGATTATTATCAAATTTTAAAGCATTTTACCATTTTAACCAGTAATATGTATTATTATACTACTCATATAATAGTATGAGGGCTAAAATTTAAAAGTGTTAAAGTTAGAAAACACCAAGACATATATTAATCAAATTCTTGTGAATCAAAACTAAGCAAGAACCAGGGAACTCATGCTACGATTCATAACATAAAATGTAGGTGCTGGAAGTGCAATAAAATGCTAAACATGTGGGGCTAAAATAAAAATGAAGTAAATTATATGTACAAGAAATGAAATAAAACAGAATATAAAGTTCAAACTAAAATAAACATAAAAGTAAATGTCGGAATTTAAAAGGACTAAAATATAAAAGCTGAAAAATAAAAGGCAGAATAAATATAACTAAAAATTAAATACTAAGATATATATAACAAGAAAATAAAGTTAAAAATTAACATTTTAATTTTTTAACTCGGACCGTAATAAGGAAGGTAATACCCGGGGCGGGTCACTGCAAGGTCGTACAATGGTTCAAATGTGGAAAATAAAGGTTAGCTGTTAGTAGCATAAAAAAAGTTAGCAGCCAGAAGTTAGTACTGTTAACATTTTAACTCAAACCGTAATAAAGCGAGTCATACCCCAGGGCGGGTCACCGTAGGATCATACAATAATTCGAATATAAAAAATAAAAGTTAGTGGTTAGTTGTTAGGGATTAGAAAAGTTAGTAATAAATAATAAAAAGGGTTTGGATCATAATAATGCAGGTTATACCCCTGATCGGGTCACAACATGATCAAATTGATATTAGGTGCAATAAATAAATAAATAGTAATTAATAACATAAATAAAATAAAATAAAATAATAAAAGGTCATAACTAAACATAATCCATAAAGATAAATGCATCTGAATCGAACGTAAAATAAATAACTAAATGGTATGATCGAGCGTAGATGCAAGTGATTTGAACATGTAAGGACCAAAATAAAATAAAGTAAAAAAAGTTAAATTTGAAAATAAATAAAAGAAAAAAATGGTGACTATAATGTGAAGACATGACAAAAGTTTGAGGGCTTGAGCGTGATAAAACCTAAAAAAGGTGATAATTTTGTAAATGATACACGACAGAAGTTTCGATACACACACGAACATCTTCCTTTCAATCTTAAATTGGTCATAACACTGACGTATAAGGATTAACACTTATCGAATTTCAATCTCATAAAATTAGAACAAGAATAATTCCAAAATTTCTTCCATTTAGTTCATGAGTGCAAAACGTTATGGGGAAAACACTTTGTCAAAGCTTGGACCAACTCTTCAATCCACTTGGGTAGCAGTTCTTAATCTTGAAACTTCACTTATAAGGTTTAGTTGTGAGCTTAACGTCATAAAACATTTAAGGTAACAAAATTCAACTTCAGGTCAGGAGTAGAGTCAGAATTTTTGTCCAATTAACTTGTACGTTACTCGTGGGGTGACTTTCAATAATGGGATGAAAGCTAGCAATATTCTTTTTCTACACAACTTAAGTCATAGCGGATAAGATACTCAGGTATACTTATTACAGATAAAGGATTAGACATCAGAGTTCTGGCTCAGAGGAGTACGGTAACCTAGGGGCATGTACTGACCAGACATCATGTAACAGTTAATCGACCAATCTACCCAGAAGACTAGACTTAACCTGGCTCTGATACCACTAAATGTAACACCATCAGATCAATATGGGTGACCTGATCCGATCCTAGGTATCACGATCCGATCCGAGGTATCACATTAGGGCCACTAGAGCGACCCATAGTAAAACAACAAAAATATTTAAATTTTAAGAAAACATGTAAACTCGTAAAATAACTTTATAAATAAAATACAAGTTCAAAAATCATTCAAATATTAAAATTGAAATTTTAATTATCGTACAAGTTTCAGACTAAGTATAAAAACAAATATTACATACATGTTATCTAATTATACGAGTATCGTACCATGTTTCTCGAGGGAACTCCCATTACTGATGGCGATACTGTACATGATTAATTTCTTTAACTTAAAATAATGAGTAATAGAGTGAGATTTAGGATAGGTCAGTAATACAACACAATACTAAAAGATGCTATAGGCCAACCAGATATATGATGCAACATGGAGATTTCCTTAGTTATCTAGGAATATACAAGTCATAGTGATGAGTTGAGGTTTTACTAATTAGTTCTTTAGGTAATTGTTAGGAAGCTTACAGCTTAGAGAAAATATTTAGAGAAATAAATTCAAAGTATGGAGTTCAGAGTCTAGTGTGTTCCAATAAAACCAAAAATAGTGATTTATTTCCCTAAAACACATTTTTTTGAAAACTTAGTAATACATTCTAGCCGAACACTCTATACACAATTCCCCATAACTGAATCCATAAGGAATTACCCGAGAACTAGCCGAAGCATAGAAGCCATATGAGGGGAGTGCCCCTGATCCATAAGGACTTACCCTAAGCACAAAGCAAACGAGCCATCTTAAGGGATTACCTTAGGGTCCATAATGTCTTACAACTAGTCCCATTGGGCCTAGAAGCTCACCCAAAAGTCACCTTAGGTCTATAAGGATTTACCAGTTTGATCAGAACTAAACCTGTAGAACTCCATAACAGATCCCAGATAGTACCCCAATATAAAATAGGTTAACCAGTAAACAAAAATATTGGAATCAAGAGTCGGATGTATCTAGTATCAGAAACCAAAGATAAGAAATCATGTTTTTTTCAAATATCAGAGTCATACTTTTAAAACAGAGCAAAATATTTATGTGCATAAGGAACACATTAGAGGATTCAAATATTTTTTCAGAGTTGCTTGGTGCTAATCTAACCTTTAGAAAATGATGCTTCAGAACCATTTAGGATTTCAGGTGCATTAGAAAGATATTCAGGAACTTGACATCAGAATTATTTAAGATTCAGATGTAACATGAGTGATTCCATTACTTAAGTAATCCAAAGCTTTAGTCATTTCGATATACAAGGGTATTCTGGTTATTTTCTTTGATTCATTCATATGTATCATTTCCAGTAATGTAGACATCAAGTGTTTGCTCAGAGATTTTAAATCCTAAGTATGTTTTTCCATCCATGAGGTAAAAATTGATTATCAGAAATCTTCTAACCAGATTGAGTATTTAACAGGTGAATCAAGAATGAATTCTTAGGTCAATTCCACTATTCGGGTCAATTCAGATCCCTTTTTACTTAATAAGGGTATTTTTATAATTTCTTATCCAAATATTCTTAGAATTATAACTTTTAGTGAGATTATTCAACATTTAAGGATCCTGAGGTTAATCCATTCATTCATTATTCACTAACCTTGAATTTATTTCTTTTCGACCTACTAGTTCCATAAACGAGTCATTCAAAGCATATTCCTATCACTATCATTATTCTATATTCAGTACTAGTTTCAGAGTAAGCAATGATGGCACACGTTTAAATTTTTTTATTAATGCATTTCCCATTACCAGCTAGTTATATAAAGTATACAAAAGGTAGTAATATATTACCTCAAATTTTGTACCACATCGATAAGCCATTTAAACTCCTTTCAATCACCCTTGAACTTGAATTTAACGTCCCATAACATCTCCGATACATGTGAAAATGATTTGCATTAAAAAAGAAACTTAAATAGAAAATCGAATTGAATCGAGAGATAAAATACTGAAAAACATTTTACTGGGTTTGAATTTAGAAAAACAGACTTCAAATTCAGACTCAAGATGGCAGAAAACATAAAATATTACTTTTCAAAAGTTTTAACTTTTTTTGTCAAAGTCAAAGTTAACTTTGGTCAAAGTCAATGGTCTAGGTCAACTGTCAACTATCAGGTCAACAGTCTTGACTAGTTCAAGTTGACTCGATTTGGTTTGAGTTGACTCAATCTGGTTCGAGTTAACTCAGTCCGGTTCTAGAAGGTTCAATCGTTGGAGCCCACGCGCTAGAACGATGCATGCGGTGGTGATGAGGATTGGTTAGGTAGCCGATTACTCTCCATGGAATTCGTAGGAAATGACGAAAATGACATAACTCACCTCTTGGGTTTTGAACGGAAAGACACGGGGATCTCAGTGGTGGAGGCGATGAGGCGAATGATGTTTAGAAATGATTCAAATCAATAAAAAATAATGGCATTGTTGCATTTTTTGGGTGATATTTCAAACTCTTCTACACGAAGAACGGTGATGTTTCACGAAGTGGGGTCAATAGGGGTTTTGGTCGGACGAGGGAGAGGATTTCAATGGTGGTGGTTGTGAGATAAAACAATGACAAAATCGAAGGGAATCGAAGGAAACAATCAACGGGAAACGAAAGAAACAATCGACGACAATTTGGGTATTTTGAAGAGACTTCAAATGGTGTTTAACGAAAACTGTTGGAACTTCACGACAATATACTAGATGGGTTTTGGTCACTGGAGGTCGTTGATTATTTCGGTGGAGGCAGTTTGCCTCACGGTGATCGGACGACAGAGGATCAGTGACAAGGGTCGATGATGGAAGAAATAGGATTTAGGGATTTTTTATATTAGGGATTTCACTCGAATATGATTTTAGGGAATAAGATTTAGGATTTAAAATTTCAACTAATTAGATTAAGAAATATCTTGATTAAAATATTACATGAATAGTGTGCATGGCACACCGTTCCTTGGGTATGAGGTTTAAACCACTTCAATCTCACTTTTTTTTACATTTTTTTGTCTGTCATAATATGGCAAGAATTTAGGGTAAGATCCCTGAAATTCTAAAAATTCAAAAATATCCTGAAACCTTTAAAATTTTACAAATTGGCCCATTAACTAAATTTAAAATTACCAATATTTTTCTGAGAATTTTCTGGTTGTGACATGTTTATTTTTTGTATAACCACCAATATTTGATTTATTAAATGACTAATTCAGATCGATTACTACATTAGCAAGGGTGAGCCTCCCAACCCAATTTTCTTAACAGACCTAGTGTCTCTTCCCACTAGACACCAGGTTATTTGTTTCACATGTTAATTTTTGATAAATTTATATAATACAAGGCTTTTAAGATGATCGAACCTGAAACCTTTGGGAAAAAGTGCAATGCCTAATCACTATGTTAAGAAAGAAATATTTGTTGTTTACAAAATATAATATTTATGTTAAACTAGTGTTGAAATTAATTTTATTTATTTTAATATATATATAATTTAAAAATATGGGATTTGGTCTGCGATTAAGAGATTTTGGATTCGGGAGTCAATTACGATTGGGGAAAGATTAACACCCTATAACTCCCAAAATTGGTACTTCCAATTATTAATTTGTCCCTATATTGAAAATTTTAAAAGCTACCCAAATATTCTTCAACCTTAAACCTAAACCTCTATCCAAACACCCAAGCATCTACCAAACTTGACGATGGGCACCTATTACTCCACCAAACCGACACCGACTTAACACTCTAACCGACCACTTAACCTCCCGACCATCCAACTACCACAAAATTGAGCTAAAAAAATTCAAATAAAAGAATAAATCTCATCTTTACGCACAAAACTGAACCTACTAAGGTGATGTTGACTTCCTCCAATGAATGTAAAATCTTTTCTCCTCTCCTAGTGCTTTCCTTTGTATTTTTAGGGAATGCTGGAGTGCTTGACAATTCCTTTAGCTTGCAAACTCTTATGTCATTAATGATAATGGTAGAAGGCTATTTATATTGTTGATTTTAGTCTTGGATTAACGACTCCCGCTCAAAATCGTTGAGAAAAATAGTTCCAATGGCTTTGGATTCCAGAACATTTAGAAGCTTTAATTTTTTTCTTGATTTTTGTATGCTTATAACACAACTGGTGACGGTGGCGGACGGCGGCAGAGCTGCGACAGTGGCTCACCGAGGACGAGAACCAGACCGACGCATAAGACACACATGCCAACAAGCTTTCCCCTGCTAATGGACGTTGGTGATTCTTCGATCTTTTTGGAAATGACAACATATTGGCCATTGGATCCATCTTTGATCCAATGGCTTATAATGCTTTGTGATTTCTTGGTGTGGATAGATGACGTGACTTTGTGTGAGCCATTGGATCAGGTTTCTCATCCAAGGGTCCATATGTGTTTGTGTTTGTTTCACTTGGATTGATGCTTCCATTGTTATGACCGTCAGCACACCCCACGACGAAGTGGAAACAAAAATCGAAGGTCTCACTAGCGATCCGAGTACGTAAAAATGAAATCAAGAGGAAATGATGCAAATACTTACAATGATTTCCTTGAAAAATAGCAAAGATAGTAGCGAGAAGTGATGATCATGAACGGTTCGAATTGTAAGCCTCCACGAAAACACGTCTCGACCTCTACTTAGTTCACCCTGTTAAGAACAAAATTTTCTTTTCCCAAAATTGGTTTTGAGAAAAACGGCTGAAGTAGTCGACTGCTAGACCTTACCTCACTTAAATATATCAGTTACCCTAACACTTAGGGTTTTTTTAATTTATTTCAAATTAATAAATTTCTTATTTAATTAATTCAAATTAAATATGCATTAAAGACTTATAATATGAATTACAAACTTTAATGTTTATTTAAAATCTTATTTAATTATTCTGAATTAAATATCAATTAAAAGAGTTGTAATCAAAATTACATTCTTTTAATATTTACTTACTATATTCGGGATAATGAAAATCATATGTATATCAAATATACATATATTAGCTCTAGATATATTTTAGTAACATACAACAAATTGTGCATCTTTGCTCATTTCAATCATAGGGTGTGACCCTCTAGGTTCTTGTAACATTAGTAGTAATTATTAGAGCAATTCTAATATTACAAACAATGAGTGAAATCTAGAAATATATCATTGTCACCTCAGTTACAAGAAATTATGATTCTAAATATCATCTTCATGATTAACTCTTTTATGTATTACATCCTTTTGTCCTTTATATTTAGAATAGACACAAGACTTAGAATAGTCACACTTGTATAGCCCATCTATTATTTATTGATATCTAGAGTAGACTTTAATTAACGAATAATTTGTGACACACATATCAACTTATTCGAACATGGCCATGCATTTCTAGTCTCACTTAATCAGTGGCATGTGATATATTTCCTATTATGTAGTAAGGACAAATCCTACCTTAATCATACACCCCATTACATATATTGAGATATATTCATAATAGTCTTTATAGTGCAACCAGTTACGGAGCATGTTTAACTATATCAAAACATACTACAATATATGTTGGGATGACATTGATCTCAAGTCTGAGGATCATATATATAGTCATCACCATGAGCAATGTTATGACCGTTACATAATAATCCAAGATATATGCTCATGATGGGTCAATCCAATACATTGTTCTCTAACAATATAATCATGTATCAATTTTGACATCTCTATGTCAATGACAACTCATTGTCATCAATCAATAACATGTTAGTCTTAAGCGTATTATTATTGTCCATGCCCATAATAATACTTGACTCTGGATCTTTTAATAATGTTATTATATGGACTATTATCTTTCAGTTTATGTTAAACACAAACATATAACTGAAAATAATAGTGGCAATGCCGTTATTCAATAAAATCGGTAAATAAATGTATTATTACAATCATCATATAATTGGTCTTTGGGCATAATCTAACATCCATAACATTAGATAAAGGTCAATCAATGGTTGATATTTGTTTGGTTTTCTTTCACTTGGATAGGTGATGCAAGCTTCCCTTGAAAGTTGGTCCAATTATTGTTTTGTCTCCCCTTGAAAATCAAAATCCAACTCCTTCCCTCCTATACCACAAAAACCAACAACAATGGCTTAGATTTACGGATTTTTTTTGTTTTCTATATTTATTATTATTTAATACCTATATTGTAACAAAACAAAGTGGGCTTATATTGGGCCTATGTAAAAAATAATGTAATAGACTATTACTATCTAATAAAATGAACTTGTTTTTTTTTTGGGGCTTTTTATTTATTATTTATAACAAAAAAATAAATGGGCTACCCTGATATGAATTAACCTAACATGCAACTATAAAATGCTACTTATGCAAATGAAACTATATGACATGTAACATGCAACATACTAACTATTTAACATGGCATGCAATTATTATTTAATATCGAACACATGTAATTATATTTATGCAATGCAACTAAAATGCTAATAATATGCAATGCAACTATTTACATACCATAATACCTAGTATATGCAACTATATAATATGCAAACTACCTATGCAAAAATGAAACTATATGATATAATGCATTTAATACCTAAACTATATTATATATACTATGCCCACATTTATTATATACTACATATTATAATATAATACCACGTGCGTGTCACCACCCAGATAAAATAGGCAATGACAAAATAAGTTCGTGAAAGATAAATATAAAAATAATTAGGTTAATTTTAAAATATAATCCTATAAATATTAAGATTTAAATCTAAAACAATATCAAGTGTTCTTAAGTTATATTTAAAAAATATTTGACAATGAATTAACCCTTGTGGTCAAAGTTATAAATTTAAAAAATAAGTACTAATAAATAATGGTGTTTGCAAAATTCCATATATTTAAATAAAGATCATAATATAAAAACTATTCATTTTTTTGAAGAAAAACTAATCATAATTGAATATTAAATGGAACTGTCGAAGCTTATAATATCGTTGATTATTTATTTAGTTAATAAAAAAATTCATAATAATATAAAACAATACATTTAAAACGTTAAAGTAATTTTATTATTCATTTATTAGTCATATAGTAGTTGTACAAGTTAGATTATTATTGAAATTTCAAAATTTTAAATATATACAAACTAAAATTGATCAAATTATAGCATAATAAATAAAACCACAATATGCAGATAGTATAGAGACTAATAAAAATCTTTTACCTTTTGACAAACTAGTTTATCTTTCAACAATTTTAATTATTATTGATCTCAATATTTATCACAACAAAATGTAAAATTTTAAGCGACAAATAACTTTATTTTCACAACCAAGATCAAATATAGTGATCACTTTATATGTCGTCATTTTCATATTATTTCTCGTCAATAAAATAATTTGCGCCAATTTGCATATTCTAATAGTGTCAAATTTTTTGTGAAGGAGAAATTTGTGTCATAAATATATACTTATAGTGAGAAATTAATTGTGAGAAAAGTAAAATAATCATATATATTACTATAACAGTGACGAAATAAAAATCTATCACAAATTTTTTTTATTAATAGTGTCGTATAAAATTTTTGTCACCAAAAGTTTAATTTTTGTGACAAAATTACTAATAACCACTATCAATATGCTAGTAAAAAACTTTACTCTTGTAGTGATTGTAACCCCCACAGACCGATAAGGGTAACCAGATCCGATCCAGGGTGTCACATTTGGGCCACCGGAGCGACCCACTGTAATTATAGCAGAAAATTTAAAACTTTTTATCAGAACATGTAAACTTATAAAATCAGTTTTCACTATTTAAAAATAAAACAGATCTCCAAACTCGTATATAAATCAAAATACAATTACATGCCCCCTAATCACATGTACCATACTCTGCAACAACGCCGGATGAACTCCCTTACTGAAGTCGATAGATGCACTCGTACAATTCTTTTAACCTGTAAAAGTGAGTAATAGAGTGAGCTTTGGAAAGCTCAGTAATACAGAACTACCAGATGATGCTGAAGAACGTGCAGATACAGATAAACATACATATCCTTATTATTTCCAAACATTTATAGATTTTTATGTTGAGCAGAGATCCTACTGATATTTCAGATGGTAACGGATAATGAGCTTTCAGTTTAGACAAATATTTCGGATGACTGAGTTCAGGAGATCAGAATAGGTTATCTAGTGTGTTCCCAAAAACCATGTAAATTTTCAGATCTTTTTAAAACATATATATATATACCCCCATCCTAACACATCATAATGTGTAGGTTCCCCAGAACCATACACCCAACCCAACACATCATATAAGGCCCTGAGCACAAAGCAGAGGAACCTGCGAAACTTCTTCCTTCAACAATACCCCCAATTAAAACATTTTCCATCTGTAAACGGATATATCACAAATCAAAACATAAATCAGGTCAAGTATCATATCAGAAATCAGGTCAAGTAACAGATTAGAATCCAAGTCAAGTATCAGATCAGAATCCATGTCAGATATCAGATCAGAATCCATGTCAAGTATCAGATCAGAATTCAAATCGAAAATCAGATAAAATATTCATGTGAGTAGGGAACACACCAGAGTTTACAGGTATTATTTAGAGGTACTGTATAGGCAGAGAAACACAGTTCTTCAGTATATCGATAGAATGCTGGAATTTAGAATCACTATTAAAAGAGTTCAATGACTGACAGAATCATCAGTTATTCAGAATGTGACTTGAGCTGATAAGGAAGAAATGAAGGTTCAGGACATTTATATTCTATGTCGATTGATCGGATTATCAAACAACTCTTAGATGAATAGTTCCCAGAACTAATGCCTGTCGATTGGTCAATTAATTGTTCTTCCAGGGTATTTACTCTTTAATACCACAATTATTGTTCATAGACCATTTTCAGAATCATCGTTGAATAAATCTTCCAAAGTCTTTATTTCATTTCCACACTTCCACAATATCATGAAATACTGACGTACTTGATTAATTTGTTCATAACCCATTGTAATTGTACACTACGTAAACTCATCAGAGTTTCCAGACTTATCCAAATCACTTACTAAATCTTCAGTCATTGAGGTTACCTATTTTATTTAACAGTCATCTCCATTCCAGTTACTTCAGGATTTTCCAGAGTAATTCAAACGTTCCTGAATTTTAGATACATGTTGTACTTCCATTCCATTCAATTTGGTCTTCATGGTTGATTTGTCGAACAAACGTCCAATTCTTAGTACTGAATACGATCTAGAGCTAAGCTGAATACTTCCAAAATTTATCATCGAGCCAAACTTGAGAAGACGAACACATGTTCCAGTAATATCTATGCAATTCAGGAATTGACATAGCTTTAGGGTTGATCTACTCACTTAAATTGTTTTCCATTACCTTTAAAGATAGTCCAATACATATGCTTACTTGGATTCCTTAATTAATCCTAGACATTTACTTAGTATAGGCCATAAGGTTATTTTGTAAATTTTGGTATTCAGTTTTATTCCATTCATTTCAGAGCTCGAGGATATCCAATCATTTCTGAGCTTGATGATATTCTTGGGTCATTTCCATTATAGGGGTATTTTGGTCATTTTACAGATCTACAGTATTTCAATCTTTTCCTTCCATCCGGTCTTATTATTTCATTCAATCTTATCATTTACTTTAGTCCTTTCGAACAATTTCGACAGCAGAATACCCCTGATAAATTATTCTTCAAGTATTTACTCATTATTCGGATATTTTCGTGTCAAGTGTCTTATCAGATTTTACAAATGGAATATCATGAATTTTCTGTAAAAAGACAGGATCTTAATAATTAAATTCTTACTTAATCGAGTTAAGTACAAATCCTCAAAGTACTTTCTCATTCAAGGTCAATTCAGACTATTTTATCTCTCAAGGGCATTTTTGTAATTTCTTAACCAGATAATTTCGATATTAGCTCTTAACAAAAATAATATAATATAGAGATCATATTATTAATTGCTTCCTCGAACATTCTTTGATCTTGAAATGATTCCTTAAAAGACTTATAGTATCTAGTATAAACCTTCTTGGGGTTAAAAACCGGTTATCCATAATTTCCAAGTAAAACTAACATTTCTTATGCACATCAATAGTTTTAGCACATCAATAATTCTTTTCATATTTATTAATCCACTTCCAGAGACAATTCTTGTCATTTTCCAACATAAGGGTAATTTAGTAATTTTACCTAATCAAAATATTCTCATAATTTATAATCTAAGTACCTTTAATGAGATAAATTATAATATACAATCCATGGTTGATTCTTCTATCACTTAATTCCAGAACTTGTAATTTAATTCCAACTGCCCTCTAATTTCTTATAATAGTCATCTGAGCCATATTCAGTTGTCTACTTTCTACCGTATTCGTATCTAGTGTAGATCTTCATTAATTACACATATGAGACCAAATATTTCCATTCACGCATTTACCAATACCAACATGTTCTATAAAGCATAAAGAGGTAGTAAAGTTTTACCTCGATTTCCGTGCAATACTGATCGACCATAAAAATTCCATTCACACGCCTTTGATCTTCAATTCAACATTCAATAATTCCTTAGATACATATCAACATAAATTATATCAGAAACGGAGCGTAATTGCGATAAACGGATCGAATCAGGTGATAAATCAGTGAAAGACAGCTTACTGGGTTCGAACTTGGTGAAACAAACTTCGGATTCGGATTCAGGACGTCGAAAGCATAAAATATGAATTTTTGGAAATTTTCGGTCAAAATCAAAGTCAACGGGTTTGACCGGCAATTTCGAGGTCTTCGGGTCCGAATTTCGAAAAACGGATTGCGGAATCAGATTTGGAACGTCGAAAAATGTCAGGATATGTATACTCGGTAAAAAACAAAGGTCGTTTAATGCCCAGTCAAAGCCCGGCAAAGTTTTGGTCAACAGTGGTCAACGCCAGTCAACGGTCAATGGGTCAACGGGTCGGGTCTGGTAAATGGGTCGGGTCGGGTCGGGTTATGACCAGTCAAACCGGTCAACTATGCACCAAAACCGGTCAAACCGGTCACTTTTGTCTTCCCCACGCGCAGTGGTGGCGCGTGGGGGCGCGTGAATAGTGCCCTGATATCGGAAAATTCCCGGAAAAATTCATAAAAATTATTTTAAGCGATTTCGAGATACTTACAAAGCTCGGTTCAAATTTTTGAAAGGCGGAGAGCTCGATTTCAACGAATCGGAAACTTTGACCGCTTCACCTCCACACGCGCTGCCGCCGCCGGAGAAAAGGGAGGACACCGGTGGACTCGGAACGGCACAAGGAACACGATGGTGCGGGAGGTTTCGTAAACGGATGACCCGATCGTCGTGAATCGATGAAAAACCAACTAAAACGAGTTATTACCGACGATACTTCCGACTGAAATTCACGACGAACGGCGATGATTCACGACGAAAGGTTTGAGGGGTTTTTGTTACTCGGTTGACAATGAACACGATGGTGGTTTCGGCTTGTCGATCGGAGGTCGGACGGCGAGTAGATCGGAGTTGAAAGTTGGTTGATCGGAGAGGGAAAATCTGGAAAATTTTTCCAGAAAACATACGGGAATGGGGAATTTATAATTCAACTCATAATAAAAATGGGTAAACCATGAGTTTAGTCACTGAACTTCCTGCACTTCTTAAAACGGTCTGCCAACTTTGAAATGTTACAATTTAATCCCCAATTCTTTCCAAAAATACCAATTAAATTCACCACTTTATAATTTCTTAAATTTAGCCCCTAAATTGGGGTGTTACAGTGATACTTGAGACGTAATTTAAGACTGTCACAATTATACCATTATAAAATGATAAACTTACTAGTGAAAAATGTTATTGTAACAATTATGTATAATAATAATACCACTTAATATGTTATTACATCATTTCTTGTTAAATAAAGTTGATATCAATTAAAGCATTTTATTAGTGACCAAATAGAAGCGTGACACAACTATTCACTTTACAAGTAACGAAATTTTTTTTTGTTACAAATCATCATCTAAGATTAATGAAAAAAATAATTATCGCCACAAGTCACTAAGACTAACGACAAAATATTTTCATCACAATTATACATAATAATAGTGACTACTTAATATATTGTCACTATTATAAAATTTTTCGCAAAAAAATAAGTTGGCGCCAATTCAATCATTTTATTAGTGACTAATTGATAATGACAATTTACTTTTTTGTCACAATAAAACACCATTAGTGATGAACTACCAGTGATGAACTTTAAAGTTATCATAATTATTATCTAAAGAGTGACCAAATAAAAATAAGTCACAATTACTCATTTCAAAAGTGACAAAAATAATTTTTGTCATAAATAACATACTTTCTATCACGAAATTCTATAATGTCATAATTAAATGGTCACTAAAAATATTAACTCATGTAGTGAAGACACACACAATACTTACTAATATATATATATATCCTTACCAACTTGATCTTGTTACCCCGATAACAAACATGTGTGAACCATTTCATGAAGTATGTGTCTGGATAGTCCAAAATCTCGATAGTTAGCTTTCGATCTTTTGTTCGAAAAACAAAATCGATGAAGATGTGTGGGTGCACTATTTCGTGGTGAAGATTGTAACTTTCCATGAATTTTTATTTCTCACTCAACGACAAAACTTTGCTTATTTCTTTTTTTAGGATGAACAAATCAAATGATATTCGGATCCTCTCTCTATATATATAGACGACAAGGGAAAAGACACACATCCATGATTTGGAGAAGTTTTGAACCATGCTCGATCTAAACCTATACGAGATGGTTCACGTTGCCTCGATAGAATTTGTAATATTTGCAAAAACAAATATGATAATAAATTGTTCGCTTCCAATATCAACATATTGTTGAAATAATAATAACTTATTATTATTTTTCACTCGTCAACTCGTACATAACCAACATATACCCATATATTTATTATTTTTATAAAAAAATTATAAAAAAATAGAAAATTTAAAATCAAATATCAAGTTATAATTTTTATAATTTTTTATAATTTTTATGAAATCCAAAGTAACAAAAATCTACTTGACAACCCAAGGCTATAACACCATCCTAGTGTACGGTCTATACCATTCTTACATTAACTAAGAGTATTTAATAAGTGGAGCAGCTCGTGAGTTGTTTTAATTTGATTCAGTCGAAGCTCGATTCAGATTGACTTGATTCAAATTCGAATTCAACTCAAGACCTTAGCGAGTTAAGTCGAGTAAAGTCTAACTCAATTCAATAAGTTCTTGAGCAGCTCTTTATTTATTTATTTAATAAATTTTTGGTAGTTTGGTGGTTGCAAACATCAATGGATGAAATGAAAAGATGTTGATTTCCTTATTTTTAGTATCGATTATTTATCATTGAACTTTTTTTTCAAGAATGTTTTTAACATGTTAGTTTGTTTAATGTACTTGTGGATCGTTACTTTAATTTTAATATGTTAGTTTGGTGCATTTGTGGATTGTTACTTTGAAGTTTAGACATTTTTTTAATAAAGAAGGAACCATAATTGGTTAAGAAGCAGTAGCAGCAGCCATATCTTCATTCAGAATGGGAACAAACATCAGGAGAGGATGGTTATATCGAGTCGTATCAAACAGGAGAGTTCAAGCAAGCTTTGCCATCGCATTTGCAACTCTATTGCCTTCACGCAAGATATGTGACACTTGGATATGCCATCCGCAAGAACACAAGTAAATCGAATGAGGAACAAGATGCGAAACCCGTTCCGTGTTGGTTGACCTAACCTGCCGATCTACCGACTCGTTTAAAAAGTATCGGGTATTTATAATGAAAATACTCGATTTTTCATGCCGGGTACCCAGCTCGCTATAATTTTAGGGTTTTCGGGGCGATTCCTTGTCATGAAATGTTGCTTAATCAGGTAACTGCGGATCAAGTATTCGATTTATTATATTTTTTATTTTTATTTTTTATTTAATTGTTTATTCATAATTCTTAAATTATTTCACTCTAATATTTTAAATTCCTAAATTTTGCTTCCATAACATTATAAATTCTTAATTTCTTAAATTATTTCACATTAACATTCTAAATTATTTTTAAAATATATATTTTAACTTTGAAATATAATTATATTTCTTTATTTTATATTTTTAATAAAAAAATTCAATTATGTAATTTGAATTTTTAAATTTTGTGTGTGAATTATATATTATAAATCTTTAAACTTTAAATTTTAGAATTTTTTCTATATATATATTTTAAAAAATAATATAATTTAAAGAAAAAAATTAAAAAATTGTCAATTGGATAATTGTGACCCGAAAATACGGGTACCCAACTTACGGTATTCAGATGTAACGGGCCGGGACACTGGCCGACATTTTGGTACTCAAAAATTTAAGGTATCTGGCATTTCGAGTTTCGTCTAAACCCGGATTCCCAGTTTTGAACACCCGCACCTTATCCTGCTAAATAATTGTAGCCACCTCTGTACAATCAGTGCACAATTCTTTGATAATTTATTTTATAGTTTAGACTTTATAGTTCCTTCATATATTCTTTTGATAATTTTTAGTTAAATTTTTTATTTATATTTATATTTTATATTAAGTTCTATATAATATTAGTAGATTTTACTTATATTTGAAAAATAAGGTAAAATATTTACTGAATTTAACGAGTAATGAGTCGAGCAATGAGCTTAACGAGCAAAAAGTCGAGTTGAGCAACAAGTTTGTTTAACGAGCACAAGTCAAGTAAAATTTAATAAGCTTAAAAAATAAATCGAGTCGAGCAACAAAATTTATCAACGAACATGAATCTAACACAGTCCAACTCACAATCGATTCGCTCGATAATCACACCTAACCTTAACTTGGTGCCTGATTTTGTGGCTCCACTAACCAACCCCATCTATTAATGTTATTAAAATCACATGACTCGTACATATATAATATATATATTATTACTAGTATTATTTGTTTAATTACCTACCATAAAAACAAAACCCCACTGCCCTAAGAAAAAGGGGAGTTCTTCTATGAGTCGCCTATAAGGCTAATAAATGACGTGATTGGTAAAAAGGGTTATAGGTTAAAAGTGAGACCGACAATTTTATAACTTGGAACCGAAATACTTATCAAACGGTGTAACATAACATGGTTTAGTATGATGTTATACAAGGTAAGAAATTAAGTTTAAATGGTAAATGTTATGAATACAATTAACATAATAGGTTGCGTCGAAAATATTTTCAGAGTTATGCCTGATGGAGCCTTTTAATTTCCTAAGATAAGAAAATAAATGAAAAACTAAAAATATTACGAACATATATAATAAAAACGGTTGCACCCAATAATGTATTATTTCATTAAAGAAGGAGGTTGTAATACGGAATCTTAAATTTTGAATAATAAAATGGGTTGCGCCTAAAATGTTATCACAATTTAAGCTGATGTAGACTTTTAATTTCCCACGATAAGAAAATAAGTTAAAAGCTTAAAATGTTATGAATATATATAAAAAATATTGTTGCGCCTAATAATATCAGTTCAACAAGAAATAGGTTGCAATTTGTAATGTTAATATTTTATTAATAAAATAGGTTGCACTCATGAATGTCATGATTCATTAAGAATCATGTTGCAATATGAAATTTTACTATTTTTAATAATAAAATGGGTTGTGCCTAAATATTATCAAAGTTTAATCTGATGGAGCCTTAGAGTTTCCCATGACGAGAAATAAATTAAAAGCCTAAAATGTCATGAATATGTATAATAATACAGTTACACCCAATAATATCATGTCCAATAAGAAATGGGTTGTGATTTGTGTTGTAATTTTTTTAATAAAATAGGTTGCTCCCAAAAATATTATGGTTAACTAAGAAAACATGTTGCAATCTTCAATAATACTATTTTTAATAATAAAATGAGTTTCACCTAAAATATTATCAAAAGTCTAAGAAGATGAAGCATTAGAGTTTCCCACGATAAGAAAATAAGTTAAAAGCTTAAATTGTTATAATAACTATGGTTGTGCCCAATAATGTCATGGTTTATTAAGAAATAGGTTTGATATATGATGTTAATATTTTTATTAAAAAATTAGGTTGCACCTAAGAATGTCATGGTTTCGAAGAAAGAAAGTTGCAATCATGAATCTTAATATTTTTAATAATAAAATGGGTTGCACCTAAAATATTATCACACTTAAACTTGATGAAACGTTGGATTTTCCCACGATAAGAAAATAAGTTAAAATCTTAAAATGTTATGAATATATATAATAAATAATGTGGCGTCCAATAATGCCATGGTTCACTAAGAAATAAGTTGCGATATGTAATTAATAATTTAAATAATAAAATAGGTTACTCCCAAGAATTCTATAGTTCACTAAAAAAGTAGGTTGCAATCTACAATGTAATGTTCATATTTTTCATAAAATAGGTTGCGCCTAAGAATGTCAAGGTTTTGAATAGAAATTTCAGCCGCGACATTTTATGTTAATATTTTGATTAAAAAAATAGGTTTTCCCAAAAGAACTAAAAAAAAGTTCAAAATTTAAAATATCGATAGTGAGTATATTATTATCCATACATTTAAATACTGAAAAAGTTAAAGAAAATATCTAAATTAAAAATATCGATACATAAGTGTCAACACACATTTTTCGTCCTACTAGGATTCAAACTCCTAAAAATAGGATAGAATTTTAGGATTCAAACTCCTAAAAATAGGATAACATTTTGCTAGGATTCAAACTCCTAAAAATAGGATAGAGTTCTACTAAGATTTAAATTCCTAAAGATAAGATCCACAAGCACTATAAATAGCCATTGTAACTCACCATTGTAACACACGATTTACATACAAAACATAGAGGAAAGCACGGGAAGATACAAAGGCAAAGCTATTGTAAAGGATTCGAAAAGGAATAAAGGTAGCATTTTCTTTTTTCTTTCTTTTGCATGTGCACGTTATTTTTCTTGAGATTTGGTTCGAATAACCCAAAACGTGGGTTGCGCCGATGACCAAAATGGGTAGGGTTTCGAAGTTTCGAACCTAGATCTACCCCGAGGCTTATTTTGAAAAACCGATTTGATTTTCGGTTAAAGGAGGGGAAGAGCTTTTTAAAAATCTATATTAGTCCCTTTATTTATTATATGGATATTTTATTCATTTATTTTTATTATTTATGTTATTATTATTATATGTATATATATATATATATATATCTTTAATATTCTACTTATGAGTCTATTATTACTATATATTGTAATTATCTTTATCTAGTCATATATTTTTTTATACTTTTAATGGTTGATTTATATACCTATTATTAATATATATATATTCTTAATTATTTTTATTTGATTATATTTTTATTTACGTAATATATCTTATAACTTTATATATATATATATATTATTATTTTCGTTTTTTATTTATTATTATTATATTATTTTTTAAAAAAAATCTTGTGTCTTTATCATTATTATTATTAAACATTATATTATATATTACTAACCTAGAGGACCCATTTTTTTGTCTTATTTCTGACTAAAGCCCCTCACTTTCGGTGAAGTGAGAGGGTAACTTTTCTATTTTTTAATACTTTGATGTATATATATATATATATATATATATATATATATATTTCCTTTTTCAAATATTACTATATATAATTATTACTTTACTATTTTTTTTCCTTTATCTTATTTATTTATTTTATTTATTTTATTTATTTTATTTTTCCCTTTTACTTTATTTATTTTATTTACCTTGTTTATCTAACACATTTCTCGATTTTTTAAGGATATTTTCAAATCAATAAAGGGTAAGTAATTGGGGTCGAAACTTTACCTTTTAATTTAACTTGTTATTTTTCTTAATTAAGACAACTGGAAATTACGTAGTACCGAAAGGGCGGTTTCAAGGTGCTAATCCTTCCTTGACCGTAACCGACTCCCGAGCCCGTCATATTTCTGGTAAGACGCAGATCAGGTAAGAAATAGGGTATCCGATCAACCCATTTATTTTTAAATAAATGATCGGTGGCGACTCCAATCCATTTTCCTAAGTCGAAGCCCAATTCCGGGGCACAACCGAAAGACGGTTGCGACAGCTTGGCGACTCTGCTGGGGACCTAGGTAAGCGAGTCAGGCTAAGGTAATTTCCAGTTGTCTTTTTAACGAAAAGGGTAAGTTTAAATTTTAAGGTTACATTTCGATCCTTATTGCTTACTTTTGATTATATTTTTCGAGTAAATAGTTGTACTAATCGTTTTCTCATGATTTCAGCTTTCCAAACATTTTTCATCTAAGGCTCTAAACCCGAGCTCCGAACCCGTTTTAAGTGGGGGTGAAAGCGACGCCTTCGTGTGAATTTATTCACCGTATGGGCCTAGCAAGTAGCCTTCGGGATTCATATACCTTATGCCTTCGTGTGAATTTATTCTCCGTATGGGCATAAGGGAATGTGTCCTCTCGAGTTTAACTTAGTCCACACATGCCTGTGATGGGTTTCGGACTAAGGGTCTGGTCGGTCCAAGGGGGCACCGACAAGGAGAACTCGGGTACCGTTTTTTTAGAACCTAAACCGGGAGATAATGGAGAATTAGAGCCCACCCCAAAACCTCATTCCAAACCTTAGGCTGCTTTGATTTTATTTCCTGCCTTACTTTATGTTCAAAGCATGCGAACTAGACAAATATGCGATTAGGATTTGTTTGAGATTAGCATGCAGGATAGAGATCATGTCCGGTAGGAATAATAAGCATGTGGGGTAGATATCATGTGGGGTAGGATTTTTCATTTCATGATCGTTTTTTATTATTTTTCACCTCACAACTCTTTTCATCTTCTTTTCTTTTCTTTTTTTTCATCACTTGCATCATTTAAAAGAGGTATTGATCCACTAAAACGTGTTTGTTAAAACTCGAATAATCTGAATCCATGGACAAAGGTGTTGTAATACAAGAGATGAAAATACAGAGGATAGTCTACAAGGCGACTATGTGTCACATTCAATCCAAAAGATGTGGTGCCCACAATTGAAGAGTATATCACTCTGCTGCATTATAAAGGACTCAGAATGAACCGGGTCTACATCAAGCACAATGAAAGCTTATCTTTGAAGAACTGACTGGCAGAGGTTGCAGGGGCAAGATGAAGGTTATGTATCTCGGAAGTCCCTTTGAACACAACAATGGCAAAATGATAGCTGAAATTGGAGACCATTATCGACGAATTCAAGAAACAGATTAATGAACTTCACATAGTTCCTATCAATTAAGGGCTCCAATGACGAATTCGTTGGGAACAGGCTCAACAAAAGTAAATGCTCGAGATGCGATCATTCGAGACTTCTTGGACCAGTACAAAAAAACAACTCAACATATTCACGGTTCATCCAGAGAGGCCGGAGCGGTTCGACAGGTTATTCAACCGGTGAAAGACGAAAGCAGAAGACTAGTCAACATGTCAGAAGCTGTCAGGATATTTTTTTCTCTTAAAAGATAAAACATTTTTGTCCCCAATAATGATTATTCATAATAACAGTCACATTTCTTGGATCAATGCCTCAAACATTTCATGCATTCTTGCATTTTGCATTTTTGCATTTTTGCATCTTCATCTACATTTTTGAGCATTTTCATAAACATGAAATTTCTTCATGGATGATTCGATGAAGTGGATTTAACCACATGGAAGCAAGATTGTAACATTAAAGAGAAAACTGAAAACAATACAGTGGGAACCTAATCAGCTAATTGTAGGACAAAGCCTGCCAGGATGATCTGAGAAAAGAGTCCACATATCCTAAAGGATACGATGTTGAAGCTATTTGCAGTTGCCACGTAAGAAGCCCCAAACATTCCTCTCAAACCTGTAAGGCACTTGCCGAAGAAGGGGGCATTGCATATACCATTTGCACCTAGAGGATTGTTTTGTTTGAACACGTCTTTGATCTTTTGCTTAATCTTTTAAATGATTGAATTTATGCTACTTTCTAAGGTGGAGCAATTGAAAAAATTTTAAACTTTAGTTCTTCGAATATTAATTGAATTAAGGATTCTTTTAATTCTTCAAGAATTATAGATTTTTGACATATGGCAAGATTAGACCTTTCTTATCCCATCTCAAACCCAAAAATAAAATACCTTGATTCTTTACCCAAAATAACTCATGGTTATTAACAAAAAGACCAAATTTTGACGTTACCACCCTTTGAAACTTTTTCATATCATACCTTTCTTTGAGTCGATAAAGTCACACCATTGTCTTTTTAGACTAAAAATTGACATTTTTATGCCATCAAAACCCAAGGCATTGAGTTGTTCATTTGAACATGAGCATTCTTCTAAATCACAACTTGGGGCATCTCGCAGAGAGCTTGAACATTGAGACATGTTGGGGGGAAGAAGCAGAAAGAAGAATTCACTCGAAATAATTCTATCGTGCATTAATTACACTGTTTTCATGTGAATAGAATTAACCCTGAAAATCTATCCCCCTGGGGATACCTCTTTTGTGAAGACTTACATGTATGAAATGATGAACGGCTTTCTTTCTTTATCCCTTCACAACAGGATAAAATATATATCCCTTGTGTCCCCTTTTGAGCCTATAGTATTTTTTCTTCTGATTCAACCCTAACCAAGGATCACCCTCCACACTGGGGGGCAATATGGAAGAAATCTACTCACATGAGTGAAGACATCAATCCAAAAGAGATACCAAAAGGTGAACCAAATGTCAAGTGCGAAGATTCAATCAGAACAAATAGGGCAAAAACCAAAAAAGAAAAGAAGCAAAAAAGAAGAAAACAAAAAAAAGAAAGAACAAAAAATAAAAAAAGGGACAAAAAACACATGCAAAGATTCCCTAAAGACAAATGGTGCATCAAGCTTCAATGAGATTGATCAAGCACAATCATTCCCGAATCACTGAATCCATTCACTCAAAGATCATAGAGCATCAAGAGAAAGAGACATTTTGAGCAAGACAAGATCGATGGCATCAGAATGAATTGATCCTTGGTTCAATACCCTGAAACACTTATTTGGGTCTATTTATCCTTTTCTTTCATAACCACGAACCCTGGCCTACATTACGTGCCTTAAAAGTCCCTTCTAATCATACATGGATTTCTAAACAGAAGAGACTATCTTCAGATTTCATCCCGCCCATCAGAATTAATCTTTGTTTGCAAAAAAAACAATGTAATTAATGTATGGTAGAGAAAAATAACAAAGGGGGGTTCAAGACATAAATCCTGAATAACGTCTTGAAACCAAAGGAGGATTCGAGTTGAAAACCTGAAAAGGCGGCTCGAATATAAAAATTGTGCAACTGAGGGTGATCACACAAATTCCTTGATAAGGCATCGCACAATCCGAGTGTGACAACGAAGGTTGGGAGTCAGAGAACACTTCCAGTAGAGAAGCATGCAAGCTACCCCATCAATCCTTTGAGCATGCAAGCTACCCCATCAATCCTTTGAGCATCAAAGGCCAAACCTTTGACCAAACATAATAACCTGAGATTTTTTTTATCCTTTCCTTACTTAACCATTTCCCAAAGATAGCTTTGATCTTGACACTTGTCAAATGGCTATAATTTATTGAAGGATTAACATTGTAATTAATTCTTTGATATCCGATGAACTCTAGTTTTATAATTCGTCTCAATTGTAAAACCGTGAAAGTGACAATATTTTCAAAACTTTAGATCAAAAAATTTTCAAAACTCTTTTAATTGATATTAAAAGAGAAAGAAAAACAATTTTTTCAAACAAGACAGTCTCTCTAGAGTGGATATTGGTAAATGACATGTGACTCTTAGACACAAAACTCATGCTCAGAATCAATGCTGAAGCAAGAAATGAGGAACATTTGGGGCATCTTTGGAGATTCAACATCAAATATTGGTGTATTTTTGGATATTGAGGCATCTTTGGGGATTCAACATCCTAATGCGAATTATCGGACCTTTTTCAGGAGATAAAATATAACAAATTCATGTTACATGCATCTTATGCATACATTTTAGAGCGTCATATCTATCATTTTCTTTCCACGTACATAATTTTTACAGCTTTAGAGTCAAGTTCGACTTCAAGACGAAGGATACTCGATTCAAAAGCACCTTTACAGATTGATGTCGGTTGCTTAGCTCAGCAGCAAGAAACTACATTTCAACCAACTCGACAGACAGAAAGATCGATATTCATTTTCATATTCGACATTTCCAATATAAATTCTGTCTCGCTTGAGATAGTTTCATTTAATGCAGATGATTATCTCACTTGAGATTGCTTTTTTAAAACAGACTTTGTCTCACTTGGGACTGTTTTACTCGAAAGAAGATTTATTTCACTCATGATTATTTTTCTTAAAACAAGATTTGTCTCGCTTGAGACCGTTTTCACTAGAAGAGTTTTTTCTCTCTTGAGACAGTTTCCCTTGAAACAAATTTTGTCTCTCTTGAGACAGTTTCTCTTGAAACAAATTTCGTCTATCTTGAGACAGTTTCCCTTTAAATAAATTTTGTCTCTCTTGAGACAGTTTCCCTTGAAACAAAATATTTGAATATGTTTTCCTTGGAACTAATTTCATCTCCCCGTGAGACAATTTCTTTTGGAACTAAGTTTTATCTCTCTTGAGACAGTTTTTCTTAAAACAAAATTTTGTCTCCCTTAAGACCGTTTCCCTTGAAACAACAGATATCTTTGAGATCGTTTCCCTTGAAATGAATTCTATCTCTTTCAAGACAACTTCTTTTGAAGCATCATCTAAACCGTTACACTCAGCTCAGGCACATACTTGAGATGGTCGAGAAGCATTTCTCAAATCAAAAATAGAATGTGCACATCAGATTTGAACATTTGAAGAATTCAAGATCAGGGATCAAAATTTGAAGATTCAAGATTCAAGATTCCAGACAGGCAACTGGAGATCGAGATTTCTCTCCAGAGCCCCAAGATAACATATGTTGCATATGCATTTTAGGCACACCTAAGAGCATTGCATCCATAGCGTTACATATATGCATAACTTTTTCAGGTTTTAGCTAGAGTCAATTTCAACTTCGCGGAGAAGGATATTGAACTCAAAGCGACACGATTTGCTCGAGAGTGGATTTCAACTTCACGACGAAGGATATCTAGCTCGAAGCCAAACTTCACAATAAAGGGGTCTCCACGGTTTCAACTTCACGGCGAAGGGAATTGTGTCCACCCGCAACATACAATACTTGGATTTCAACTTCACGATGAAGGATATTCAAGTCAAGGCTCAACTTCACAACGAAGGGGCCATCTGCAATTTCAACTCCACGAAGGAGGATATCGTGGCACTCGAGGCAACACAAGTTCAACTTCACAACGAAGGGACGGCTGGTTGTCAACAAACAACTTCTCAATTTCAGAGCCAATTTCAACTTCACAACGAAGGATATTGGACTCCAGACAACGCAAGTTCAACTTCATGACGAAGGGACCGCTGCCTGTCAACAACAACTTCTCAATTTCAGAGCCAATTTCAACTTCACAATGAAGGATATTGGACTTCAGATAACGCAAGTTCAACTTCACGACGAAGGGACCGCTGCTTGTCAACAACAACTTCTCAATTTCAGAGCCAATTTCAACTTCACAACGAAGGATATTGGACTCCAGACAACGCAAGTTCAACTTCACGACGAAGGGACCGCTGCTTGTCAACAACAACTTCTCAATTTCAGAGCCAATTTCAACTTCACAACGAAGGATATTGGACTTCAGACAACGCAAGTTCAACTTCACGACGAAGGGACCGCTGCTTGTCAACAACAACTTCCCAATCTCAGAGCCAATTTCAACTTCACAACGAAGGATATTGGACTCCAGACAATGCAAGTTCGACTTCACGACGAAGGGACCGCTGCTTGTCAACAACAACTTCCCAATCTCAGAGCCAATTTCAACTTCACAACGAAGGATATTGGACTCCAGACAACGCAAGTTCAACTTCACGACGAAGGGACCGCTGCTTGTCAACAAAATTTCATTCATATTCAATTTCAACTTCACAACGAAGGATATTGGACTCGAGACAACACAAGTTCAACTTCACAACGAAGGGACGGCTGGTTGTCAACAAACAATTTCCCGGTTCCAGAGCCAATTTCAACTTCACGACGGAGGATATTGGACTTGGAACAATGCTACTTACTTGGATTTCAACTTCACGACGAAGGATATCCAACTCAAAGAAGGATTATCTGCCATCAAAATTGTCGAGTTCGACTCCATTCAGCTCGATGACACATCAATCGCACTACTTTCCGGTTACATACGAGGTTTTTAAGTCGAGAAGAGGACCTGGGTTAGCCGTACCTTAGTGACAAGCAACCATTTTCAAACAACATAGCTTAAGTCAAGAAAAAGCTATCTGTCAATGAAGATTTCTGAGTTCAATTCCGATCCAAGGTCTTTAAACCGAGAAGAAGACCGAAGGGTAACGGGAAGCCACGTGCCGATTCAAATTCCGAACTACGGCTTTAATTTCATATCATTTCAAGATGAACTCGACTTCACGATGGAGGAGTCATCCGTAACTCAATTCGACAGGGAGTTATTGAAACATCAGAGTTAATTTTCAACTCCACTGAACGAAAAGTGTGTCTTTTAATCTTTGCCCTATCCCCGTTACATGACTATGGGCAAAGAGGGGCAGCTGTCAACACACATTTTTCGTCCTACTAGGATTCAAACTCCTAAAAATAGGATAGAATTTTAGGATTCAAACTCCTAAAAATAGGATAACATTTTGCTAGGATTCAAACTCCTAAAAATAGGATAGAGTTCTACTAAGATTTAAATTCCTAAAGATAGGATACACAAGCACTATAAATAGCCATTGTAACTCACCATTGTAACACACGATTTACATACAAAACATAGAGGAAAGAACGGGAAGATACAAAGGCAAAGCTATTGTAAAGGATTCGAAAAGGAAATAAAAGGTAGCATTTTCTTTTTTCTTTCTTTTGCATGTGCACGTTATTTTTCTTGAGATTTGGTTCGAATAACCCAAAACCTGGGTTGCGCCGATGACCAAAATGGGTAGGGTTTCGAAAATTCGAACCTAGATCTACCCCGAGGCTTATTTTGAAAAACCGGTTTGATTTTCGGTTAAAGGAGGGGAAGAGCTTTTTAAAAATCTATATTAGTCCCTTTATTTATTATATGGATTTTTATTCATTTATTTTATTATTTATGTTATTATTATATATATATATATATATATATATCTTTAATATTCTACTTATGAGTCTATTATACTATATATTGTAATTATCTTTATCTAGTCATATTTTTTTTATACTTTTAATGGTTGATTTATATACCTATTATTATATATATATATTCTTAATTATTTTTATTTGATTATTTTTTATTTACGTAATATATCTTATAACTTTATATATATATATATATTATTTTCGTTTTTATTTATTATTATATTATTTTTTTAAAAAATCTTGTGTCTTTATCATTATTATTATTAAACATTATATTATATATTACTAACCTAGAGGACCCATTTTTTTGTCTTATTTCTGACTAAAGCCCCTCACTTTCGGTGAAGTGAGAGGGTAACTTTTCTATTTTTTAATACTTTGATGTATATATATATATAAATATTTTTCCTTTTTCAAATATTACTATATATAATTATTACTTTACTATTTTTTTTCCTTTATCTTATTTATTTATTTTATTTATTTTATTTTTCCCTTTTACTTTATTTATTTTATTTACCTTGTTTATCTAACACATTTCTCGATTTTTTAAGGATATTTTCAAATCAATAAAGGGTAAGTAATTGGGGTCGAAACTTTACCTTTTAATTTAACTTGTTATTTTTCTTAATTAAGACAACTGGAAATTACGTAGTACCGAAAGGGCAGTTCAAGGGTGCTAATCCTTCCTTGACCGTAACCGACTCCCGAGCCCGACATATTTCTGGTAAGACGTAGATCAGGTAAGAAATAGGGTATCCGATCAACCCATTTATTTTTAAATAAATGATCGGTGGCGACTCCAATCCATTTTCCTAAGTCGAAGCCCAATTCCGGGGCACAACCGAAAGACGGTTGCGACAATAAGCTATAATGATTGATACATTTAAAAGTTGAAAGAAAATAAGTAAAAAGCTTAAAATGTTAAGAATACATTTAAGGAATACAGTTGCACGCAAAAAAAATGATGGAAATATTAAATATCGATACGTTATATAATAGTATCGATACTTGAAATTTTGAAAAAGTTGGAGATATGAGAGAAAGTTAAAATATCAATACTTATGTTTTAATGATCAATATTTTAAAAATTAAAAACGGTTAAAAAATTGAAATTTAAAATTAAATCGTTTCAAAAACCTTCTCAATTCAATTAAATCGTTTCAAAAGTCTCAACAATGACAAATTGGAAATCTTTATCAAAAGATAAATACGTTTAAGGAAATGGTGGGTGAATCGTCACCTGGGATTTGGATCTAATGGAAACAAAAACATTAAATCATTTTAGACTCAATTAATGGTAATTAAAAAATGCTAGATCCCAATGAAATGATGCAAATGAAAAGGTGCGAGGACTATTATAAACATGATTTTATATATAAGGTTTGTAGTAATTATATCTTTCAATGGCGAAAAAAGTATGTTGTAATATTGTGGAATCAATCCTAAAGGAATTGTTACAAAAAATTCTTATGCATGTGGTGTCTAATTCTTTCATTGATTTCCTCAATATTTGGTTAAGTTGCAAGATATTTCATGAAGCTTCGAAGAACGACTACATCTATCACAATGTTTCAATGAAGAAAATCTATATCATTCCATGGGCTTAAACTGTGACAAGTTTTCAAAAAAAAAAAGATGCAAATGTAGTAGTAATCCTGAAGTGTTATACAGAACATACATGTATGCTTATTTTAGTGGAAAGAACTCAGAGTCCAGTCTGGATTGTTTGAAGAAAGTATTCGATAAAAGTAATAATAAAGTTGTATATGTCTATAGCATGTTTCAAATTTGTTTCGAGGTTGAGGAATTAAGAGAAGAAGGACTTCGAATCCTGAAAGCTTTCAATCATGTCAATCATTAGAAAATAAGTTTAGAAGGTATCTATTCAGAGATTCGAAGGTTTGTATGCTTAATATCATGGTGCCGCAACAATATCGAGGTTTTTGATCCAAAACTAATCGACTACAATTGTGATAACAACTATCCTCGTAACTCATTCGATCAAGTTTGGCAACCAAGTGCCAACCTCTACACTTGTTATCGATCTTGTTTTTTGGACCATGAAGCAAATTTATTTTGCAACATGTTACAACTTGAGTTTTAATTTCAATAAATGTTGGGTTGTTTCTATTAATTACTCCTCCATGAAGCCATAATTAATATTAATTTAAAAAATATACGATACATAAATAGTAAAATAATTATTTTTACAAAGATGCAACCTATAATGTTAGACTTATAAACCTATTTTGTCTAAATGTTCCATACTAAAAATGGTTTCAAAAATATAATATTAACGGTTGACAATTAAAAAAATGCACATCCTATAATGTTATACTTATAAACATGTTTTGTCTTATTTTTTCATAATATAAAAGGTTTCAAACATATAACTTAAACGGTTGAAAATTAAAAAATGCGCTACCTAAAAGGTTAGACTTATCAACCTGCTTTGTCGTATTGTTGTATAATAAAAACGGTTTGAAACAAATAATCTTAATAATTTCTAATTAAAAGAATGCACAACCTACAATGGTATACTTATAAACATGTTTTGTCTTACTTTTTTCATAATATAAAAGATTTCAAACATATAACGTAAACGTTGGATAAGTAAAAAAGGCTCTACCTATAATGTTATACTTATGAAAATGTTTTTCCTTAGTTTTAGATAATAAGAACAATTTCAAGCACATCAAACTGATTTATCTAAGTTATAAACATGATTCTAGGGTTATTTTCCATTTCATTTTGAGTTTTTGTTTATTCATTTTGAATTTTTTTTAATTCACTCGTTTAAAGGATGTCATCTACATATTCTTCAAACTCAAATGGAAGAATCTGTCCATAAATTTTCCGCGATTGTGGGAAGAAAGTTGTAATTCGTACTTCCAGAAATGAAGTAAGCAAAGGTTAATGATTCTTTTGTTGCCCAAATTGGTACATGTTTAATTCTTCTTCATGGAATGATAAAATGTGACATTTTCCTAAAATATTTTTATAATGGTTACTTCTTTGGTTGTGTTTTTAATGAATTTATGAAATGTGATGTAGGAGGATAAATGTAGCTTCTTTCATTGGGTTAATGAAAATGTTGTAGACAAATAAGAGAAAGACATTCTTATCGAAGTTATGATAGAAAATAACTTGTTGCTAAGGGAGAATTGAGAGGTGAAGGTTGCTCAAGTATTACTGAAATAAAAAGGAGACTGTTGTGTAAATGATGGTTCAAAATTATCAGAGGTCAAGGAAAAGTTGAAGAAAGCCAAGTGTGAAGTTGGTATGTACAAGTTACTGATATTGTGTTTATTGTTTTTGTTTTTAAGGTATTGTTTTCAGGATATGTGTAATTGATAGATTAGAAATGCCCACTAGTGTTGGATGGTTCTTTAACTGATGTTTGAGTGTAGGTAAATTATGTTAAAGTGGTAGTGGTATGTTTCTCTTGTTCTAGGATCAACTTTCATCTATCCATATTATGTTTTGAAATTTCAGTTTTTGTTGAACAAATCATCTGGTGAACTTTGGATTAAATTAAAAATGTATCGATCTAGATATCAAATGCAGCGATACATTTTAAGGACAATAAATTATCTCAACATTCATAGTAAATTGTATCGGACGTATCATGAAACATATCGATATATGAACTTAAATTGTAACAACTTATTTAAGATACATGCTTTTGCAGTGTTCTGTTATTATGGGGAGAAAAATTATTTAAGAAAACATTTCAAAATATAAAATATTGATACTTTATCTATGTTGATTGTTACTCTGTACATAAATATAATATATATAGACTTATGCGCTTATGATCCATAATTTTCTTGTTTACCATATATAACTTGAGTCTGATTTACGGTGAATGACCGAGCTTAGAGGCGTAAACAAAAAAAAAATTATCTGAAGTTCTTGATGTGTATTGCATATCTTAGCACATAGGTCTAGTAGATGTTGACACCAAAAGAGGATACCTTCTATAACAAAGGTATACCAACACGCTGGAGAAACGCAATAGGAACCCATCGTTAGAAAATGAATGATGGGCGGAGTTGTGTCATTTATCATATAAATGTCACGAGCGAGAAAACTTTGGCTTAAAGTTCCCCTTATAGGTTGAGAAAACAATGGAGAACAACTATAAGGAAAAAACTCATAAGAAGGAGAGATATTTCAATTATAACACAACTCAACACATTATACATAGATCTAGCATCAAAAGTCAAACATTGCATAAAAGTTCACTTTTGTCACAAGTCACCTAGTCCAATTACGCATTTTGGGTCATTTCATGCATCCTATGAGTTTAACATATTTAATACACTTAGTGTCACTTGTCTAAACACACCAAACACTTCATTAAAGCATAATTCAACATTTAAACAATTTGTCATTCAAACCATACACTCATATGAATTCAAAATATTCAACAACAACATCAAAACAACATCATACTTCATTTCAAGTCCAAAATCCTATTAACATGCCACATTTATTACTAGTTCAACCATTCAAAGTTCATTTATATTCCCAATGGTTCCACATTGTTGTTTTACGAAACCAAACCACATACAATTTATTTAATATTGTTGGCTCGACCACACCGGATGCTTGCTCCTTGCCTCCGAATCAACCACTAATCCTTTGAAAAAAGTACTAAACAATAACTATGAGCTAAAACCCCAGTGAATAACTAATATTCTAAGTCATGCTCTCCTCAAAACTAAAGTAAAGCTCATATATCCATTCACTTCTCACATGTTTTTACCTCAATGATCATGCCATCATGTCATGCTTTCATGTTCTTACAATGCACCATAAATGTACACAAAATCCAGAATATACACATGTTTCTCATCATCATATACCTTGTAGCAAATCATATGTACATATGCACAATTACCTTTTTGACAAAGTCACACACATACACACATATTTTCCAATTAAGATCAATGGTATTTTATTCAAAACATAACTCACTCATTGGATAAATAGACTCTATACAACTTTCGTTTATTTGTGGACTCACTTAAGTCCAAAACCATGACTTTCAAAGCCAAGCTCAATGAACCAATCTTACCCCGTAATCTTTTCGGAGCATTGCTCAATGCACCAACCTTACCCCTTATAGCCCTTTGTTCACACACATATAGAAAACCATAGAGTACTCTTTTCAAGGTATGCCTTTCATATCCAGAAGTTCCAATAAGAACAAATAACCATTTAATCCAATTATAGAAGAGTGGTTATCAAATGATGCATATATTATACAAATATACAGTTTCAAAATACACTTTGAAACACTTATTGGAAATGGTTATTATGATCAACCTTATATGGACAACAAGTTGCTCACTCATCCATGGATAGTGAAGTTGTTCCACTCGTCCTTAACACTTTCATATATATACATTGAATCATTAATCATGGAAGCACAAAAAAGAACCAAGGAAAAGAGAACTACCTTGCTAGAAAAGAAGATGAAGAAATGAAGAAGATCAACAATGACAACACCAAGAAACAATGGAGAAAATGGCAAGAAGGAAGGAAATTGAAACAATCTTGATTGAAGAGAGAAAATCAAGACGAAAGAAATAAGAATCAACAAAAAAATGAATAGAAATTGAAGAAGAAAAGTTTTATCCATGGGAGAGCTTTTGATAGAATTTTAGAGAGAATTACAAAAGTGTTTGGATGAGTGAATAAACAAAACAGTTAATGAAAATTATCAATGAAAATGAGAAAGAATTAGGAGAATGAATCTAGCTAGGAAATTAAAAAAAGGAGATGAGAGATACGGTTAGAATTGGAGGGAATAACCAAACACATAAGCCTTGGTAAAACTAGCCTCATAGATTTTGATTTGTGATCCTTCTACATTTTAGTCACTAAAATCAATATTTTTGATTTATTCAATTTAGTCACTTACTAAACATTTATTTTATTATTATTAAAATCATATTGAAAATCCCAAAAATTACTTGATTACCAACCTGAACTACTAACTCGGACCTTGGGACATTACAACTCTCCCCCAAAAAAAATTCATCCTCAAAATTACCTTAATCAAGCAACCACATATATTGCGCTCTTATGGGTGCCTCCATCTCCCACGTCGCTTCCTTAATATTGTGGTTACGCCATAACACCTTATCGACTTATTTTAAAGAACTTTCACATTGCTATTTAAGATCTTAACCGGTTCCTCCTCATACGAAAGATAATCACGAACATCAACATCATTTGTTGCAAAG
This sequence comes from Hibiscus syriacus, assembly GCF_006381635.1. Lineage (NCBI taxonomy): Eukaryota > Viridiplantae > Streptophyta > Magnoliopsida > Malvales > Malvaceae > Hibiscus > Hibiscus syriacus. The sequence goes on from NW_024061866.1 coordinate 223,201, forward strand.
ATATGCGAAGGATCCGACTAATACTTACACAACATCGATATATAGAACACATCATGAATACGCTTAAGCTCCGATGATAATCTAAGACGATACGCAGGAAGACCAACACGCTCTAACACCTCATACGGTGCTATAAACCTCAAACTAAGATCCTTTATGCCTAAAATACAACACCTTATTCCAATGAGAAACCTTCAAGAACATAAAATCACCCATGGCATACTCAATCTCATGACGCTTCAAATCAACATAAAACATCAGCTGATAAAAAACAAACTTTAAACAATTCGAAACCAACTTAACCTTATATTCTATCTCACGAACTAGTTCCTAGCCAACAACATGCCTCTCATTCAACTAATACATTTGAATACTCGACTAATAACTATTATTATACATGAACTTTACCAACATCAGATAATACTCCCAAAAACCACTAAAATCTATAACACAAGCCTTAAACATATCCTACAAAACTCAAATCGCGCACTCTGACTGACCATCCATCTGTAGATGATAATCTGTACTATGACTAAGCCTCAAATCCAAAGTGATATAATCCAAACTACTTAAAACTTTCTCCATGACTTGATTACTCCTTAGACGTTCTTCAAAGTTGATTCTAAGGGAGCTCATCCTTACTTTATCCTTTACTATCTTGTATATACATCATTTAATGTTATAAGCATGCTTTTTCACCTTATACTATGCTTGAATAATCATATGTTATCATTTACTTGCATACTATATGATTTTCATGCATAACATATGTTTCCACATATTTATCTAGCTTTATATTTTGTTTTAATTATGTTTTAGATTCATTTATTATGTTTGAATATCATTTACATGCCATGGCAGCATGTATTCATTCATTCATTAGCTCATTCCATGTTAATTTAGCTCATGTTATGTTTACATTAGCTCACTAGCTTTGCATTCATATTTCTTTAGCTCATTTGCATGTATACATCTCTTTCCTATATCATATATGTTTTCTTAAAGCTCGTGAACGTCCTATGCCTTCTATTTTGCTCGTATACATGTTATCTTAGCTTCTCGATAATAATTCATAGCTCATGTCACTCAAACACCTCACGGAATCATGCATTTTACCTTAATTGAGCTCACACATTGCTTTCTAGATTTGTTTATTAATTCTCATAGGTGAAGCATAAAGCAAGCCATATTACAGAAGCTTGGTTAGCTAAAAGGACAAGCATAGTAGCTCACACTAGCGCATGAATGTTATGGCAGATTATTTCATCACCTAAGGAGCTTCAACTTATTTGGAGGAGCAACCATTTAGTTGAATCTAGCGGGAGAGGAACTTTGGACCAAGTTGCTGAAAAGTGGACTAAAGGTAGTTGGAAGTAGCTGACAGAGTAGCCGAGGGGCTGAGAAGACCAAAGCTAACTAGCTTGAGTTCATCAAGCTACAGTTCACCTAGTTATCTACCAAGATACTCACCTAGCTTGCCTTGAAGCTAGTTCATCTCTAGGTTGTCCATGGACTTCAAATACATCATCCTATAGTCGCATCCTCACCAAAGGATTGTATGAAGACCCATGTGTATTCAATAAGGCTTCCATGTGCATCATTCAAGCATATATACTCCATGTGACATCAAATAGGCGCCAAAACACCAAGTGAAGCTTCCTATTCTGCCAAATACTCATTCCTCTTCGTTTTGGTGCCAAGTAACTTCCAAATACATTCAAAACATCCTTAGGGCCGAACCAACACCTTCCCATTTGGCCAAGAGCATGTATTTTCATTAAATTCATATATTTTCATTAAAAATCATATATTGTCAAAAGGATTATAACCTTAGTTGAACCATCATGTATCCATTCAGCCTAAACCATTTGAAAACTATAAATAAGTCATTAGTTTGTCATTTAAAAACAATCTTTTTTGCTTGAAATCAGTTTATTGTGACGTTATCCTCTTTACAAGTTCTTTTGAACTTTTATTGACTTATCTAGACACTTAGGTGTTTGTGGCGTCAACCTCTTCTATTTTCATTGATACATGTGGTTCCTATCTCTATTATAGATAGAGGTTCCAAGTATGATTCTACCACCCCCTTAATTAGACTTATAAGGCTCGATCTTTGCTCTCTTATAGCAGGTTCTTCCTTAATCTATTTAAGATACTATCTTACCATTTTCCATTGTTTCTTAAACCCAAACCATTTCCATTTCAACAACAATTTCGTAGCCATTCATATATCTAAAATGAACCTACCATTAACATCTTTTATTTACCACTAAGCCTTCAATTTGTAGCCAATCTTCTTGCATGTGCTTGCTCTCCACTAGATCTACAATCAAGGGCAGACCAGCCTATATCATATGGTATTCAGATCCTTGGGTGAAGAGCAACATGCAACACAAGAAGCCTTACAAAGAAAATAAGAAAAAAAGTACAAAAGGCGCATTCAACCATTGAAGAAAACAACTCAAAGGAAGACTCCAACATCAACTAAAAGGAGTTTCAATTCAATAAAAGTGAAGGCCAAACAAAGTGAAGCACTTCAACACCAATACCAACAAGGTTCAAGACGTCATCAAGACCTTTATTGTGGTTAAGTTGAAGTTGTGAGTGACTTTGCAAGTAAGTAACCATTTCTTTTATTTTATCTCTTCTTCTAGCCACCCTTTACATTACATTTATTTTTTTCATCACCTTAACCAATTGCAGCCGATGCATACAAAGTACCAAGACCTTAACAAGTCTTGAGTAAAGTTTTATTAGGACCTACTAAAGAGGACGATAAGAAAAAAGTACAAGAGAGTGTAAGAACAAAAGAGGACAAAGAAAAAGCCATAACAAGTCCTGAGTGTAAACACGATTGTTGAGTGACAATTTTCTTTCTTTGGAGTGTCTAAGAGAGGTTTTATGAGAGTTTGATTGGTAAAGTCCTTTCTCACATTTCAAATTGTTTTTTACTAATAATGTTTCTTGATCTTTTATCTTCCCAAGAAATGGAGTACAATTAGCAAAGAGAGAATGCTGTTCATACTTATTGCATATAAATGGTAAAGTATGCCATGTAGCCATTAATGGTGGAAGTTGTGCAAACAGTTCTAGAACATATATGGTAGAAAAGATGGGTCTTACAACGGTCAAACATTCCAACCCATACAAATTGCAATGGTTGAACGAAGAAAAAAAGTTAAAAGTCATTGAACAAGTACTTGTGCCAATCTCAATCGAAAGGTACAAAGATGAAGTCTTGTGTGATGTTGTTCCTAAGAGTTCATACCATCTTCTTTTCAGTTAACCTTGGTAGTTTGATAAACGAACAACAGATGATGACTTCACCAATCACTTCTCATTCATCCATAATGAAAAGAAGATCGCCTTGGTGCCAATGTTGCCAAATCAAGTACGAGAAGACCAAACTCAACTGAAGAAAAACGTTGAATCCATGAAGAAGAAAACCAAAAAGAATGCCATGGAAGAAATTTTACATGAGAAACAAGTAAAATAGGAGAAAGTTGAAAATAAAAATGAGAAAATGGATGTGAAAAACATTGGAGTTGAAAATGAGAGAGATGAAAAGATCGAATTTGGGAGCAAAGGGGAAGTGAGTGTAGAAAAGAAAAGGATAGAGAATTTTTTTTATCTAACCCTACTCTTTCTCCTATTTTTTCTTTTGTTTTGTAGGACAATCCAGGAGATATGTCAGTTCAAGTTGAAGATCCAAGAAACATGCCTTTTGAAGAACCAATAGTTGTGACCTTTGGTGATCCACAAGACATGTCATTTAATGTTCCAAAAGTTATGCCGCTTGATGTTAAAAAAAATGTATAATTTGAAGTGAAAAGAGTTGGGATCATTGATACTACAAGAACATTGCAAGGAATTCAATAACCAATGGAGTTTTCCATCATTAAGCAACCAACACCCATTAAACATCCACCCTGGTTTGCTATTTTCATTCATCTTGTCAATAGTTTTTCATTTACTATCTTTGATATATTTTACAACAATTCAATTCATGTCTCTACTGTTATCTTATCAATCCATGGTGACAATATCATTTATCTTTTTGAGTTTGATAGGGGCATCAAATTCAGCCAATACGAGGGTATAAAGTAAACATTATCCACTTTTCAAAAGGACATCATCTAGAAGAGCACAAAGCTTAAAAGAGTCGACCTTATCCACCTACTTGAAGGAGATAAAAAGTCAAGATTCTTCATCAGCCATCATGATGATTCTAGGAGTGCAAATGAAGAGATACATACCTTTTTCAGGGAACATAATGTTTTGGGACAAGGTGTATTTCCATGCAACTCCAAAGCTTATTCCAAGAGGCACGAGGAATCAAATGGAGCATTTAAAGAGTTAGAAACCTTTTTCAAGCATTGTGATGATTCAAGAAAATGAGGATTCCAAAAGATTAATCCTTTAGCTAAAAGATATGATAGTTCCCAAAATTGTGTCCTCCAATCAAAGGACGTGAAGTTACCATAGAAGGATCTCACAAGACTTGAACCTTTGCCAACAAACGTGATGATTCAACTCAAGATTTTTTTTTACTTTTGTTTTGCAGATTAAAGCCAAGAGGTTGAACATTTCATCTAAAGCATCTTTTGGAGGACATCATAAGGGTTCAATCCTTCATACATCAAGAAGATCTTTAATGAGAAACTACTTTTATTTAAGGACAAGTCACTTAAAAGAAAGGGGGATGATATAATCAAAACTAGCTCCAACTTTCTCCATGACTTGATCATACCTTGGAAATTTTTTAAAGTTGATTCCAAGGGAGCTCGTCCTTACGTTATCCTTTACTATCTTGTATATACATCATTTAATATTATAAGCATGCTTTTGCACCATATACTATGCTAGAATAATCATATGTTACATTTACTTGCATACTATATAATTTTCATGCATAACATATGTTTCCATATCATTATCTAGCTTTATATTATGTTTTACATATGTTTTAGATTCATTTATTATGTTTTCATATCATTTACATGTCATGGCAGCATGTATTCATTAATTCATTAGCTCATGCCATGTTACATTAGCTCATGTTATGTTTACGTAGCTCAATAGCTTTGCATTCATATTTCTTTAGCTCATTTGCACGTATACATCTCTTTCCTATATCATATATGTTTTCTTAAAGCTCATGAACGTCCTATGCTTCTATTTAGCACATATACATGTTATCTTAGCTTCTAGATAATCATTCATAGCTAATGTCACTCAAACATGTCATAGTATCATGCATTTTACCTTAATTGAGCTCACACATTGCTTTCTTGATTTGTTTATTTATTCTTATAGGTGAAGCATAAAGCAAGGCATATTACAGAAGCTTGGTTACCTAAAAGGACAAGCAGAGCAACTCACACTAGCTCATGAATGTTATGGCAGATTATTTCATCACCTAAGGAGCTTTAACTTATTTGGAGGAGCTAGCATGTATTTGAATCTAGCGGGAGATGAACTTTGGACCAAGTTGCTAAAAAGTGGACTAAAGGTAGTTGGAATTAGCTGAGAGAGTAGCCGAGGAGCTGAGAAGACCAAAGCTAACTAACTAGAGTTCATCAAGATATCCTCACCTAGTTAGCTACCAAGATACTCACCTAGCTTACCTTGAAGCTAGTTCATCTCTAGGCTGTCCATGGACTTCAAAGACATCATCCTATGGTCGCATCCTCACCAAATCATTGTATGAAGACACATGTGCATTCAATAAGGATTCCATGTGTATCATTCAAGCATGTACACTCCATGTGACATCAAATAGGCACCAAAATACCAAGTGAAGCTTCATATTCGGCCAAAGCCTCATTCCTCTTCGCTTTGGTGCCAAGTAACTTCCAAATAAATTCAAAACATCCTTAGGGCTAAACCAACACCTTACCATGTGGCCAAGAGAAATTATTTTCATTAAAGTCATATATTTTCATTAAAAATCATATATTTTCAAAGGGATTATAACCTTAGTCAAACCATCATGTATCCATTAGCTCATGTTATGTTTACATTAGCTCACTAGCTTTGTATCCATATTTCTTTAGCTCATTTGCATGTATACATCTCTTTCCTATATCATATATGTTTTCTTAAAGCTCATGAACGTCCTATGCCTTCTATCTAGTTCATGTACATGTTATATTAGCTTCTAGATAATCATTCATAGCTGATGTTACTCAAACACCTCACGACATCATGCATTTTACCTTCATTGAGCTCACACATTGCTTTCTTGATTTGTTTATTTATTCTTATAGGTGAAGCATAAAGCAAGGCATATTATGGAAGCTTGGTTAGCTAAAAGGACAAGCATAACAGGTCACACTAGCTCATAAATGTTATGGAAGCTTATTTCATCACCTAAAGAGCTTATACTTATTTGAAGGAGCTAGCATGTAGTTGAATCTAGCGGGAGAGGAACTTTGGGCCACTTTGCTGAAAAGTGGACTAAAGGTAGTTGGAAGTAGCTGCGAGTGTAGCTGAGGAGCTGAGAAGACCAAAGCTAACTAACTTGAGTTCATCAAGCTATAGCTCACCTAGTTAGCTACCAAGATACTCACCTAGCTTACCTTGAAGCTAGTTCATCTCTGGGCTGCCCATGGACTTCAAAGACATCATCCTATGGTCGTATCCTCACCAAAGCATTATATGATGAACCATGTGCATTCAAGAAGGATGCCATGTGCATCATTCAAGCATGTTCACTCCATGTGACATCAAATAGGCACCAAAACACAAAAGGAAGCTTTCTATTCGGACAAAGACTTATTCCTCTTCATTTTGGTGCCAAATAACTTCCAAATACATTCAAAACATGCTTAGGGATGAACAAACACCTTACCATTTGGCCAAGCACAAGTATTTTTATTAAAAATCATATATTTCAAAGGGATTTCAACCTTAGTCGAACCATCATGTTTCATCCAGCCTAAACCCTTGCATCATATATTCATTAAAGTCATGAAAGAGCTGAAGGATTGACTCATGTCAATCCCCATTATTGTTCCCCCTAATTGGACTACTCCATTTGTATTAATATGTGATGCTAGTGACTATGATGTGGGAGCAGTTTCTAGGTAGCACCAGGGTAAGATATTTCATGTTATTTACTTTACTGGTTGTACCTTAAATGAATCATAACTTAACTACAAAACCACATAGAAAAAGTTACATATTGTATTATTTTCATTTGACAAGTTCAGGGCATATCTGATAGGCACTAAGGTAATTATTTATACCTGTCATTCAACTATCAAATACTTAGTAAATAAGAAGGATGTAAAACCTAGGCTTATTAGGTGGATATTGCTATTTCAAGAATTTAACTTAGAGGTTAAGGATAGGAAAGACACTGAGAACCAAGTTGTTGATCATCTCTCTAGGCTAGATAACAATGTTGAATGTTATGAAAATTCAGAAATATAGAGTAATTCCCTGATGAGAATATTTTATTTTCTGCGGTAATCCCGTGGTACGCTGACATCATTAACTTTTTTTTAGCGGCATTTTGTCTTATTATTTGAACAATCAGGGTCAAAAGAAAATTAAGACATGATGAAAGATTTGAGTATTGGGATGAGTCATACTCGTTCAAGTAATGTGTTGACCAGATGATCTGAAGATGTATCCCCGAAGAGGATGTAAAGAGATTTTATATCATTGTCACACAACTCCTTGTAGAAGCCATTTTGGAGGCACAAGAATTGCTGCAAAGGTTCTTCAATCAGGATTCTATTTACCTACACTCTTCAAGGATACACATGACTACTACAAAGCTTGTGAAAAATGCCAATGCATAGGAAACATCTCTAGGTGACATGAAATGCCCTTGCAAAATATTTTGGAGATAGAACCCTTCAATTATGGGGTACAAACTTTATGAGACCCTTCCACTCTTCATTTAGAGAACTTTATATTTTGCTAGTGGTGTATTACGTATCTAAGTGGGTTGAGGTAATAACAACCCCAAGGAACGACTCAAATACAATCCTTAAGTTTCTTTAGAAAAACATTTTCACAAGATTTGGAGCTACTAGAGCTATCATCAGTGATGATGGAACCCACTTTTACTAAAAGTTAATTGCTAAAGCATTACAGAGATATGGGTCAGACATAAAATTGCTACTACATACCACCTATAGATCAATGGCCAAGCTGAAGTCTCCAATATAGAGCTCAATCAAATTCTTAAAAAAGTGGTCAACCCCAAAAGGAAGGACTGGTCTATAAAGCTTAATGAGGCCTTGTAGGCACATCGTACATCCTTTAAGACACTGTTTGGAATGTCTATATTTAAGCTGGTTTATGGCATAACATGCCATCTCCCTGTTAAGTTAGAGTATAAGGCCTACTGGGCGATCAAAAAGCTCAACTTAGATGCCTAGTTAGCTGGTGAGCAAAGATTGCTAAAGCTAAATGAGATGGATGAATTTAGAGCTCACAATATATGGGAATGTCAATTATATAAGGAAAAGACCAAAAGGTGGAATGACGAAAACCTTTTTCCATAACATTTTTATGAGGGTCAACAGGTGCTCCTCCATAATTCTAGGCTCAAGCTCTTCCATGGAAAACTCAAATCAAGGTTGTTAGGTCCATTTGAAGTACACCATGTATACACCACATAGTTGTTATATCAAGAACCTTGAGGATGGCACCATCTTCAAGTTCAATGGTCACAGATTGAAGATCTACATTGGAGCTCCCATCTTGCATGACAAGGTTGTGCTCTACCTTCAGGATGTTTGAGTTTTCCCTTCTATCCTTTTTAAATTGCTACAACATTTTTTTGTTAGTGTATGCATAAATAACACATGTACTTTATGTTATTTTATTACTTTAGCTTGTCATTTAATTTTTCATTCTCCATGTTTTCTTTTTAGGTATTATTTTAATTGATTTTTGGATAGTAGCGGGACCGGATTGTAATACCCTAATTTTACCCGGGTTAACAACCCTAGCAGAACATTGGTGCTTCAGCACACGCCAGTAACATTACAGCAAGCCAACATCCTGTGGTTCCCCTTTTTATATCCAATATACGTTGTATCAGTTACAAGCTCATATCTCTAACAACAATCAATATTTTAGAAGATAAAGTGTTCGAGAATCTGTCCTTTCCCATTCGCACAAACCATTGCAGCAAGCTGTATTGGCAGAAGTGAATGAGGAGTAATATATCATTAACAACAATAAGAAAAGGGGGCATTAGGGGGTTTCATCTCTTTGGACAATAAAAAAGCGCAGATACAAACAGTAATCGGAGCCACTTTTTAGGGGATCCATTTTTTTAGAGGGCAGCACCATTCGAAAAACAATGAGAAGGAAAAAAAGGAGTGATTTTTCGAATACCATCCAAAGAAGGGAGAGAGCCTTTCGAAATATAAAGAAAGAAGATACCTGATTAGGAAGGGAGAGATTCTTCATCTTCTTCGTTAAAGGAAGTGGAAGCATTGAATGCCGAAGGTAAGCCTTTATCTTTTTTTAGTTTTGGGGTTCAGTCTATGTGGGGGTTCTCGAAGAAAATGGTCCAAGAGGTGGTTTCATGGGGATTTATTCATGTTTAGGAAATATGTGTGTTTGGGATCTAGTCGGCTCTTCGTCGATGTTGGAAAATATGGTGCCTTGGCCCCTGGTTTTGTCAAACGAAAGAGAGAAAGGAGTTTAGAGAGGAGCGGTGAAGGGAGATAGCATAAAAGATGATTTAAAAAAAAACCCTAATTTAGTTTATAAATCACTCACTAAACTGCCAAAAGTTTAAGTGACCCACGTTTTGGAGTCAAGTGGGGTTAGGTTCATGCACAAATGGACCAGATTATGCTAATGGAGGTCCACGTATTTTTAGGGGTGAATGGGTTATTTGTGTAAGGGCCATGTCCACTTTTAGGGTAATTTATTTTGGTCATTGATTAAAGATTTTTTAACTTTTATTTGTGGTCATTTATTTTACATGTGTTACTTTTTATTCCCTTTAACATATTTGCTTTAGTTTCCTGCTGCTTTGCACATTTATCATGCAATTTTAATAACTTTCATTTTAAATATCGAATAGGTGCCTTATTTATGGTTCTCGTCATTCATAAATTTCACCCATGATTATTTTGTTATTCTGATTTAGTTCCCTCTTTAGATCTATCTAGCAAAACTTTAAAAATCACTTTTTTATCATATTGTGCATACTGCAACATAGCATTACTTACGTGTCACTATGCATGTGTTTATTACGCACGTCACTTTATATATATATATAATATTTTCGATAACTTATGCATATTATTTAATATAGAAAATTATCATGTTGCAAAGTACGTGTGTGCATATGCTTTGAAAGGAGTCATTTAATCCTTTAATATATATATATATATATATATATACTCGTATTTTACAAAGACTTGATTGCTTGCATATAGACGTGGCATGATATTTTATTCGATATGCGTGATACCTTTATGAGCATAACATGACTCGATCCAAATAATTTAACTAAGGGTAATACCTTTTCGTTTTAAAATTGACGTGAGGTGATTGTCTTAACTTATGAGAAGGCTATTTCTGACAATTTAAACCGAAAATGTATCTCGTTAAATGAAACCCTAATATTTGACCACACCTAAAAATTGGGAACAAGAGAACAAGAAATGTTCGTTTATTTAATTTCTTCGAGAAAAGATCGTTAGAACTTATCTAAGGTCCGATCTCGACGCCTTTACATAATCGAATATTCTTCTTCTTTCGAAAAGGATAGGTAATTTTTAATTTAATTTGATTAATTTCGTGCATTGGAATATTGCAATGAAACCATAATATTTCTTTATTTCGATTGGAGTAAGAATTGATTGTCTCAAGGTACGAGAGGTTGTTTATTCTCGATAGGAAATAATTAAATATTACTTGGTTTCGTTCTAACATTCAGAAATATTGTTTTAAGGGATCTTAAATTAAATTAAATTAAATTCGAAGTCGTAAATTTCATTGCAAAGACAATTAATTAACCGACTAGGTACCGATTTAGGGTGTTGTGCGGGTGCTAATCCTTTCCCACACATAAACGACTCTCGAACTCAATTTTCTGGTACGCAGAACGCAAATTTGTTATTTTAATTAAAATTAATATTTTATTAAAATGAAAAAATGTTTTGGGTGCCCAATCACATCCTAATCAAAGATTGGTGGCGACTCCTCGAACCATACGTATTTTATTTTATTTAAAGGGAATCTCAAACTTTTCGAAATGAGATATTTTTTAATTAAAAATTAATCAAAAGATAATTAAAAATGAGTTTTTTAAAAATCCAAAAAAATCGTTTCGACAGCTTGGCGACTCCGCTGGGGACTTTTTTAGAGAGTCAGACTGATAGTCGATTAATTAATTGTCTTTGCAAATGAAAATTACAAGTTCGTTCTAATTTGATTTTTGATCCCTTGTTTGTTTGATTTTAAATAAATTTTTGTCTATCATTTGATTAACCACTAAATAGTTGTACTGACTTGTTTGTTAATGTTTTCATATTAATTGTGCGTTTTAAAGGAATTGGAGATTTAAGATTTGCGTGTTGCGTGATTGTGTGTTTTTCGCATTTCCTCACACACTATGCACAATTGCATTATCATAACATGAGCTAAAACCCCACTCTGTCCAATTTAAGTAAGAGTGAGAAACTACTCCCTCGTGTGGTTTTCATCTCCGTATTGGATAGTGGATTGCTCCTGGAGCTCACGCCTTATGGTCCTCGTGATGTTATTCACCTCCGTATGGACATAAGGAAGTGGGTTCCCTCGAATTGAACTTGATCCAAAAGCCTGTGATGGGCCAGGATTGAGGGTCTAGTAGACCAAGGGGGCACTGACAAGCACAATTTGAGAACCTATTGCTTTAAAGCCAAACCCAACATATAGTGAACTTAGAAATCTGAGCCTAGTTAAAGCGTAACGCAAACCTTAATAATCTCATGAGGAGAGTACACAAGGAAAAGCTTTTTTTGAGTCATTTAATTCGCTTTCTGAATAAATGCATGCGAACTAGAGATCATTAGGTTAGGTTTATTTTTCTTGAATAATCATGCGAACTAGATAGCATGAGGTTAGGTTTTTTATGTTCAAACAAAGCATGAGGGTAGAAATCATGTTTGGGGTACGATCTGCTATAGCATGATTGGGTAGCCAGCATGTGAGGGTAGGTTTTATGGGTAAACTAAGCTATACCTGATCGACTTTTCTTTAATCGTTACTAATTGTCTTTCTTTTTTGTTCTTTTATTTTCATTTTTTTTGTATTGCACTATTCATTCCATGGTGTTGATCCATGATCGATGTCCATATAGAAGACTAGTAATATGGAACGAAAGATTCAAAAGAAGGTTGAAGGAAATGTAGATGTTCTGAGATGGTCTGAATAGTCCCAGTTGACCAATGGAGATAGCTTGCTTCTAGGATACGTTTCAGATTTGGTTGGTTACACCCACATTAATATTCGCCAAAATGATATGAGCAAGTTAAAAGAAATTTGGGGAAAATGGAAAGTAATTGACAGATAGTTCTTTTATCAACTTTACGGTGATATCTCTTATCTCTTGGAAATCCCGATTGATCGAAACTTGCTGTGATTCGATGTCCAAGGTTCCAAATAGACAGGATATACACCAATCCACCAAACACTCATTCTTTCAAGAAGAAATTGCTCTTGATGAATGGAACGAGTGAAGAATAGGTTGTTAGATGCATCAAGAAGAAGAAAGATAGTGAATGCATCACCTAGACTGCTTTGAGAGAAGTAATTAATTGTCATCCCAACAAGAGGAAGAAGATTGACTTGTTTGCTTTAGGGATTTATGGGCTAGTTATTTTTCAAGTATCATGTATCAAGTAGATCATGTTCCTGTCATTTTAACCGAGACATTTCGTTCTTTGAATTCTTGCAGATGATAAGGAGAATGACGCTTCATTGGATGTGTGCCCCTGCTGCTAGTATGGGTCCTTAGCCACTTTAAACATGTCGAAAGAGCACCTGGACGAGTGTTTTTAGACGTGTTTTTGACTTTGAAAGACTTCCTTTCCCGCGAATGGCCTAGGGGTTTCACCGAAGAGATATGGATGGTCATCTTCAAGGATATCAAAGATGGTGACATATTGTGGCGAGCATCATGGAATGTCTCTTCAGATATAGTATATAGGTGTGGATAACGAGATTGATTTTCTTTGCCAGGTTTTAGGGTTTTGTAGGGTATGCATCTCTGTTGGTTTCAAGGCAGTATGGGTCGAGACAATTCATCCCTGCAACGTGGGATTTATTTGGGTCAGAATTTGCATTCAAGGGAGAGAAATACAAGAACAAAGTCAAAGGGATTGCTGATGCATGGAAACATACTCATCGTGTAAATCTCTTCACCTTTGATTTGAAGCTATCTCAGGAATACGAACAATGGAGAAGTAAGCGAGTTAATGATAACATCCTGATGGTTAATCTTGAGAATGTTCAGCTATGGAAGAACATCTAAGAGTGGTGTCATCCCTGTTAGAGCTAGCTAGGTGTGACTTCGAGTGGAAAGAAAACAATGGAGAGAAACCCTGCAAAAGTTAGAGAATGAAGTATATCAAAAGGAGGTAGAGGTTGACATTCAAAAGGGTCGAGCTGATCGAATTGAAAAAGTTGAGAAGCAACTTCGATTTGACTTTGATGATCTTCAACTATCCTACCAGTGAATGGTGAAGGTTGAGATGGCCTCTAGCTCAAGTAAATCACCTACTGAGTGGAGACAATAAGTGGCAAGCCTAAAGAGAGAAGCCGTAGAGAGTAAAGAAGAGCTCAAACAAAATAGGTATAAAGTCAAGATTCTATCAAACGAAAAGAGTTCTTTAGAACAACGATTACAAGAGAATCGAACCAAAAATAAGAAGCTGAAAGAGAAGATATCGAGTTTAGAGGTTGCATTATGATGATACCGATGTCGCGAAGGTAGCTCAAGCCATGGAGAGGTTGAAAGCCTGAAGAAGCGAGTGAATGAGCTTGAGGCGATGGTTCAAGATTTTCAGAGGCTGGCGAGTGAACTTCTGATAGTACCTTACGTGGGAGTTATACAGTGGCGTCATCGTTGTGAGTAGGCTCAATCGAGAGTTAAAAAAAGAGATGACCTCGTCACTAGTTACCTAGAGCATGCTCAAGGAATAGCTCAATATTTGGTCCATATGTCTCATGAAGCTGTTGCTGTAAGTGAAGTACTAGAGCCCGAGACTGAAGAAGCCCAGATGATCCTAGAATTTCTTGCACACATGAAACAATTAGGAGAAGTAGTGCATAACTATCTGTGATATGTTTAAACCTTGTAATCAAACTTTGTTTATAATATAAAAAGTTATTCTAAGAAATAGTTCTAGAATCAACACCTTGCATTTTGCATACACATTTTACTTTTCGCAATGCATCTTAATTTTTGCACCACATTTTTATTCATTCATAGTCATATATTTCATATTCAATATAAATATCAACATTAACAAAAGATTGTGTGACAGAATACTGGAAACCTCTAAGCATCCGTATAACACCAGGAAAAGGGCAATGGATGACAAATCACCCAAATTGAGAGAACTCGGCAAGAGATACAAGAAAACATGAGAAATATGCAAGAAGATATGTTGAATGCCAGAAAGAGATGTTTACTAAGTCCGCTAGTCTGCTTGAAGGAATAAATCCCGATCATGAAAGAGCCTTGTGCCTGAAACTGTAACTAAGGGGCCACTTTACCCACCTAGGTTCACCCCTGCTCAATCCTAGACAGTTTAAGAAACTGTTGAAAACATTTTGATGTTTCGATATAACAAATTAAGTTTTATTGAATTTTAAATTTTATAATCATTTTTAAAAGTATATTCGATTAAATTATTCGAATATCACAAATATTATTCCAATTTTTTTCAAAAGTCAATTTCAAGCCTTACTAAAGTATAAAATTATGTTTTAAACTTAAAATATTTTTGAAACAATTTTTACATAGTATTTCGAACCATAATCATGCCAAAAATCAATTTTATAAAGGAATGTACCGATGCACTCTTTGATGTATCGATGCACACCCTAATTCGAATGCATTTTTTATACCGATGCACAACCATGCATCGATGCACTCCTAGCTCTTTTGAAACATCGAATGTAATTAGTGTACCGATGCACCCCAAGTGTACTGATGCACTAAGTCTTATAACGGTCGAAATATTTAAATTTTACACATAGTGTACCGATGCACCCTTAAGTGTGTATTGATGCACCTACGCTCCCAACCAGATTTTTAAATGATAATTATACAATAATGGCTCTATTAACTTCACCAATGATCTCCAATGTTCAGAAGTGATTCAATGTGTATTTAAGCTCAAGAGCCATTGATCAACAATAAGAAACAACAATTGTGAGAGAAACAAAGAGAAAGACTTAAACATAAAGTTTGAGCAATTCAAGCCTATTTTCGTTCAATATTCATTTTTGCTTTCAAGAACACTACTTGTACTCAATGGTATTCATTCTTGAGTGTTCTTTCTTTATTATAGAATTGTGCAAACTTTTTACCTTGTGAGGTTTTTCTATAAGTTTGCAAATTTGTGTATTTCTCTTTAAGAGAGAATGTTCTAAAAAATTTGGGGTATAATTCTTGAGGGAGTTGTAAGGTTACTCTTTGTCCTCAAAAGAAAGAACAAATTAGTGAATTTGTTGGAAAATCCTTATTGTGGATAGCTAAGGTAGTGGACGTAGACTTTGGTTGAGAAATTTGAACCACTCTAAATCACTGTGCAAATATTTTCTATTTTATGCAAAAGCTTCCACCAAAATTTTAATTACGAATTCACCCCCTCTTGGCTATTTAGTCGATCTATTAACTCAACAATTGGTATTAGAGCCTAACTCATTTGAAAGTCTAATCGCCTCTTGAGTCGATTCGGGAAGAGTTAAATCGATAAAGATGGCGTCCACTTTCGGTTCATTCTCTATGGAAGAATCCAGACAAATTGATATGCCTCCCTACTTCAATGGAACAAACTATCGTTGTTGGAATAGGTTAATGACTATATTTATCCAAGCACATGATCTTGAAGCTTGGATGATAATCAAGAACGGATATTCCTCTCCTACGAAGAAGGCAAAGAAGTGGAGTAATCAAGAACAAAAGAAAGCTTAGTAAAACACAAAGGCTATGCACATGTTATGTTGTACAATTGATCCAGATATATATAAAGGAGATTTTTCTTGTTCAAACGCCAAGGAGCTGTGGAATAAGCTTGAGGAAATATATAGAGACGAGAAAGAAGAGAAAATTCTGGTGATGTCTCTATTAGCTCTAACAGAGCCAAAGGTATCTTCAACCTCAAATAACTTAAATTTACGTTCTTTTAATGTGTTACAAGATGCCTATGATGAATTATTTTTGGAGTTTGAGACTATGAACTCCAAATATATGAAAATAATTAAAATATGCTCACATTGTCATTATTATGGTCATAAGGAACATACTTTTCCTTTAAGAAAAGGAAAACGATTTAAAATTAGACAAGTATGGGTTCCAAAAGGAACAAGGGGCATTGAAACTAACGTTAAGGATCCAAAGCAATTTAGATACCAAAATCTACTTAAATGTCTCTTGTAGGTGTGTGGGAGCAATGGTGATGACGATGATGGTATTCAAGATGCTCTAGCCACACATGAAAAAGGAATGGGTAACCTCTAAACTTAATATTATTATTCTATTTGGTTGCTCATTTAGTCGATACATACACGAGTTTTTGATTTTAAATGATTATACATTATTGTTTTAATCTCATGTATGTTAAAAAGGTTTTATACTGAACATTTTTAAGTTGTAATGATTTTTCAAGATTTTTTAGAACAATTGATATCAATTATTCAAACACTTTGGATTTATAAATTTTTGACCTTAAATTTCTTAATGTTTATGCATTAAATTCAAATTTTTAATTATATCTTTCTAATGCATAACATTTTTTTAAAACTTTATGCATATGCGCTTAATCTCAATAATCGACATTGCATAATGTTTTATATGTGAATGGATTAAAAGCATAATCTTTTGATTAATTTGACAAATGATACAATGTCTTATTTTAAATGATTGCAAAAATGATTGGCATTGCATCTAGTTTGATTATGCTTATTGGTTATAGAATAGGAAGCATATACATGGTGCATTTAGATTCTATTAATATGACTAACTTGTGCCTAGTTGATAAGGATGAACATGATAGTTGGTTATGACATAGGAGACTAGGACATACTAGCATGAGTGTTTTACAAAGACTAATTCAAGGAGATTTAGTAAAAGGGTTGCCAAATCTAAAATTTGATAAAGATAGAATATGTGATGCTTGTGCTAAAGAAAAACATCAAAGAGCTTCTTTAAATTCCATTAATGATGTATCAACTAGTAGAGCATTACAATTGATCCATATTGATCTTTTTGGGCAAATTAGAACTATTAGCTTGGGTGGAAAATAATATTGCTTTGTATTGGTAGATGACTATTCTAGATATACTTGGGTTCTATTTTTAAGTACTAAAGATGAAGCATTAGAAAAATTCATCACGTTTTCAAAAGTAATCCAAAATGAAAAATGTTACTCCATAACTAGTGTTAGAAGTGATCATGGTACAAAATTTGAAAATCTTGGATTTACCGATTTTTGTAATTTTAATGGTAATAGCCATAATTTTTCAGCACCAAGAACCACTCAACAAAATGGAGTTGTTGAGAGAAAAAATCAAACTTTAGAAGAAATGGTTAGAACCATGCTTTGTGAAAACAATTTGCCAAAATTTTTGGGCGGAAGCCATAAATACCCCTTGTTATGTTATAAACCGAGTAATAATTAGGCCAATTTTAAAGAAAACTCCATATGAACTTTTCAAAAATAAAAAGCCTAACATTAGTTATTTTCATCCTTTTGGATGTAAATGTTTTGGTTTAAACAACTGTAAAGAAAATCTTGGCAAATTTGATGCTAAAAGTGATGAAGGAATTTTTCTGGGTTATTCCTTAAATTCTAAAGCTTTTCGGGTATTTAATAAAAGAACTTTAGTGGGAGAAGAGTCTATACATGTTTTCGATGATAATCCCCTTCCGAGGAAGGATTCTTGTGTTGATGATGACGTAGGTATTGTAAAAGCAAATGACATTAGACATGACGTTGGAGAAACATCATCAAAGGAAGAAACGAAATATGAGGAAACTCAAGATGTTCTCGAGAATCCAACCATTGAAGAAAAGGAAGTCTCTTATCCAAGAGAATACAACTATGTCAAGGATGGTGAGATAATAGGTGATCCATCCAAAGGGGTAACAACTCGATCTTCTCTTAGAAATATATGTAATTATGTTGCATTTATCTCATGCATATAGCCTAAGAATATTAAAGAAACATTAAAAGATGAATATTGGATTATGGCTATGTAAGAAGAGTTAAATCAATTTGAGAGAAGTAAAGTATAAACATTAGTTGAAAGGCCTAGTAATAAATCTACTGTAGGTACTAGATGGGTATTTAGGAATAAACTTGATGAAAGTGGTAATATAGTGAGGTACAAGGCTAGACTTGTTGCTCAAGAAGAGGGCATAGACTATGATGAAACATACACTCCTGTAGCTAGGATGAAACCAATTAGAATGTTATTAGCATTTGTATGTTTCAATGAATTTAAATTATATCAAATGGATGTTAAAAGTACATTTTAAATGGTTTTGTCTGCTCTTATGAGAACTATAAAATGAGTGTGGATATGTGTGCAAGTATACACAATCGAACAAGTAATAAAGTGATAAGCAGAGTATCGTCTCCACAGGGAATTGGAGAAGTCGAATGGGTTTGTCAAGGCACTTTACTTTGTCACCTAAGTAAAGTCAGTGATGGAATATACAAATGATAATGTTGTGGTAAAATGGAATGACTGATGTGGAAATGGAATGATGGTGGTGTGGTAGTAATCGGATATGTCGTGGCAAATGAAATTGTAAAGCGTGGGAACAAATAGAAATGTCAAGGCAAAATAAAATGCAATTACTGGATTTAATATATATATAGGACTTTAGCCTTCTCACACGACAAGCAGCGATGGGAATGAGTGATGGGAGTCACAAGGAAAACCTAAGTCTATTTCTCTGAATGGTATTTCTTCTATGCTTACCCTACCCGACAGAGTCTACTGAGGTGCCCTATGCTATCTCTAGTAAGGGACTCGATAGATTAAAGATGCCCTGGCAAAACAGATTGGCGTAAACCCTGCAGTGATCCTATTGGTCCAGATAACAGGATATGTCTCGACAATACCTTTTTGCGGTAGCATTAACATCTAACCTATTGTTCAAGAACAACTCCTTTTAGTCGAATGAAAAATTAACAATGTTCAATCAAATAAAATTATTCTTAAATTTTATTTGAACATACAATTAATTTTCACTGAATATCATAAACTCCCCTAACTAATAGCAAAGAATGCAATCAAAAATGTTATTTTTATAAGCATTTTCATTTCTAAAAAGTGCTAAACTTATTTAAACACTAAGTGAAGATAGGTAAGTTAAATCTAATTCTCACCTAAGTGTCCAAAATCTTTCTTTATATAAAGGGTTTGTAAAAATATCCGCTAATTGATGCAAAGTATCAACAAATTCTAGCAATACATCTTCTTTAGAGACATGATCTCTAATGAAATGATGTTCAATTTGAATGTGTTTAGTTCTAGAGTGTTGGATGATTTTTAGTGAGACAAATAGCACTAGTATTGTCATACCTGATAGGTATGATACCTACATCAATTCCATAATCTAAAAGTTGTTGTTTCATCCATAAAACTTGTGCAAAACTACTACCGGCTGAAATGTATTCCGCTTAAGTGGTAGATAATGCAACATAATTTTGTTTCTTTGAAAACCATGAAATTAACATATTTCCTAGGAATTGACAAGTACCGGAGGTACTTTTCCTATCTATTTTGCATCCTCTATAATCCACATCAGAGAAGGCATGCAAGCTAAAGCTAGAGTCTCTTGGATACCAAAGTCCTAAACTAGGAGTATCCTTAAGGTATCTAAAGATTCTCTTAACAACTAGTAAATGTGATGCCTTATGACATGATTAAAATCTAGCATATAAGAAACACTAAATATAATGTCCGATCTACTTGCAGTTAGATAAAGCAAGGAGCTAATCATTTACCTATATAATTTAACATCCACACATTTACCTCATTCATCTTTGTCAAGATTTGTTGATGAGCTCATTAGAGTGGCATAAGGTTTCCCATTTTCCAATCCAAATATCTTCACATATCTTTGACTTATTTTGCTTGATTGATCAAGATTCCATCTTTTCTTTGCTTGATTTGGAGTCACAAGAAAATGAGAGCTCCCCCATCATGCTCATCTCAAATTCACTATGCATTAGCTTAGAAAATTCTTGGCAAAGAACATCATTAGTAGAACCAAATATTATATCATCAACATAAATTTGAACTACTAATAAATCTTTACCTTTATGCTTTAAAAACAATCCATTGTCAACTTTCCCTTTTGAAAAACCTTTTTCAATTAAAAAAATTGGCAATCTTTCATACCAAGCTCTAGGAGCTTGTTTTATACATAAAGCGCTTTTGTCAATTTAAAAATATGATCTGGAAATTTTAATCTTCAAAACCAGGAAGTTGTTCCACATACACTTCTTCTTTTATAAAACCATTTAAAAATGAACTTTTAACATCCATTTAATATAATTTAAATTCATTAAAATATGCAAATGCTAATAACATTCTAATTTCTTCCATCCTAGCTACGGGAGCGTATGTTTCATCATAGTCTATGCACTTTTCTTGAGTATAGCCTTGAGTAACAAGTATAACCTTGTTTCTCATTATATTACCACTTTCATTAATCTTATTCCTAAATACCAATCTAGTACCTACAATATATTATTACTAGGCCTTTCAACTAATATCCATACTTTACTTCTCTCAAATTGATTTAACTCTTCTTGCATATCCATAATCCAATGTTCATCATTTAATGCTTCTTTAATATTCTTAGGCTCTATACATTAGATAAATGCAACATAATTACATATATTTCTAAGATAAGATAGAGTTGTTACCCCTTTGGATGGATTACCTATTAATCACCATCCTTGATATAGTTGTATTTTCTTGGGTAGGAGACTTCTTTTCTTCAATGGTTGGATTCTCGAGAACATCATGAGTTTCCTTATATTTTGTTTTTCCTTTGATGATGGTTCTCAACGTCATGTCTAATGACATTTGTGTTTACAATACCTACATCATCATTCACATAAGAATCCTTCCTCGAAAGGGAATTATCATTGAAAACAACATGTATAGACTCTTCTACAACTAAAGTTCTTTTATTAAATACCCGATAAGCTTTAGAATTTAAGGAATAACCCAAAAAATTCCTTCATCACTTTTAGCATCAAATTTTCCAAGATTTTCTTTACCGTTGTTTAAAACAAAACATTTACATCCAAAAGGATGAAAATAGCTAATGTTAGGCTTTTTATTTTTGAAAAGTTCATATGGAGTTTTCTTCAAAATTGGCCTAATCATTACACGGTTTATAACATAACAAGCGGTATTTGTGGCTTCCGCCGAAAAATATTTAGGCAAATTATTTTCACAAAGCATGGTTCTAACCATTTCTTATAAAGTTTGATTTTCCTCTCAAGAACTCCATTTTGTTGAGGGGTTCTTGGTGCTGAAAAATCATGGCTAATACCATTTGAATTACAAAAATCAGTAAATCCAAGATTTTCAAATTCAGTACCATGATCACTCCTAACGCTACTTATGGAGTATTTTTTTTTTGTTTTGGATTACTTTTGAAAACGTGATGAACTTTTCTAATGCTTCATATTTAGTACTTAAGAATAGAACCCAGGTATACTAGAATACTCATCTACCAATACAAAGCAATATTGTTTTCCACCCAAGCTAATAGTCCTAATTGGCCCAAAAAGATCTATATGGATCAATTGTAATACTCTACTAGTTGATACATCATTAATGGACTTAAATGAAGCTCTTCTATGTTTTCCTTTAGCACATGCATCACATATTTTATCATTTTCAAATTTTAGCTTTAGCAACCCTCTTACTAAATCTCCTTGAATTAGTCTTTGTAAAATACTCATTCTTGTATGTCCTAGTCTCCTATGCCATAACCAAATATCAAGCTCATCCTTAGCAACTAGGCATAAATTATTCATATTAATAGAATCTAAATGCACCATGTAAATGATTCCTATTCTATGACCAACAAGCATAATCTGACTAGATGCAATGTCAATGACTTTACAATCATTTGTTTCAAATAAGACATTGTATCATTTATCACAAAATTCACTAATACTCAATAGATTATGCTTTACCCCATTCACATATAAAACATTTTTAATTTTATGGAAGATGTATTACCTATTGTACCTATACCATCAATGTGACCTTTTAATTATCACCAAAAGTCACCTCTCCTCCATTTTTGTCGTTAAGCTATATGAACCGGCTCTTGTCTCTGGTCATATGTCTTAAGCATCCACTATCAAGGTACCATGAATTTGAATTTGTTTCATGTGCCTTGTAGCAATGCTCATTTCCCTACAAACATAGATTAATTTTTGATTTTTGGTACCCAATTTCTTTGGGTCTATATTCATTATTCTCCAAAATTCTAGTCCCTTTAGGTATCCATTTTTGTAGGATATCCTTATCTTTAGTAGTAATGAGTTCATTAGGAACTCATATACTTCTAACGATTTTTCCATTAAAGGTTATTTGGGGACCTATATGATTGTAGTTTTTAATACTTTTTCTAACAAAGTTGGATTTTGAACTTTCTCCATTTTCAAAACGTTTTGTTCAAACTTTATCAAACGAAGTTTTAAGATCATCAATTTATTTTTGATGATCATCGTTGACCTTTGAAAGTAAATTATGCAAATCATAATTTTTCTTTTCAAACTCATATAGTTTGATTTTCAAATCTTTGATTTTACTTTCAAGATCTTTGTTGGTCTTGGATATAAGATTATTTTCAGTTTTTTGTTTTGAAATATCATTTTTGTATTTTAAAAATAATTTCTCATAATCCAAAGCAATCCAGTATATTCCTCTAACAGATCATCAAAAGAATAATCTTCGAAATTAAATGAGCTAGAGGTTACCTTAGTGCTTTCCCCGATGGCCATCAAGAACAAGTTTGCTACTTCTTGTTCCTCTTCATCGAAACCTTCATCATCACTCCATGTAGCCACGTGAGCCTTGTGTTTTTTCTTCGATTGACCCTTCTTCAATTGTGGGCAATCGTATTTGACATTACTCGACTTTTTGCACTCGTAGCAAATAATAGGGTCTTTCTCATTTGGTTCATTTTTGAAGCCTTCATTTCATTTGAATTTTCTTTCTCGGTTGGGCTTCATCAATTTTCTGAACCGTTTGGCAAATAATGCAATTTCCTCATCATCGTTATCTTCATCTGAATCACTCTCATCTCTTGTAGATTTGAGAGCAACTCCCACGTTCTTCTTTTTATCCTTCTCTTTCTTTGTCTTCTCATCTTGAAGCAACATTTCATGAGTGCAGAGAGAACCAATTAACTCTACGAGAGTTAAAGACTTTAAGTTTTTAGCCTCGATGATTGCAGTCTTATTTGATTGCTAGGATTTTGGAAGATAGTAAACTAACTTCCTCACAAGCTTATCATTTGGAATGATCTCTCCATATGATTTGAGACCATTTACAATCGTTGAAAATCTATCCGTCATAGCTTTGATATCATCATCCGGTTTCATCCTGAAATTTTCATAGCTATGAGTTAGAAGACTAGTTTAGATTCTTGAATAAGTGGAAGAAATGAAGTATCGATCTTCTATGATACTTCATGCTCCCATATCATTTGCTTGAATGAAATAACTCATTTTATTCTTCCAATAAGCATAATTATCTCCATTGAAGAAAGGAGGCTTGTTGACGGGCATAGAATCAAGACCGACGTCAGAGTTTAAAGTGGAGGCCATTGATGACTTGAATATCGATATAACTCTTTCCGAATTGACTCAAGAGGCGATTAAAACTTCAAATGAGTGAGGCTATGATACCAATTGTTCAGTTAATTGATAGACGAAATAGCCAAGAGGGGGTGAATTGGCAATAAAAATTTTGGTGGAAGCTTTTGCAGAAAATTGAAAATATTTGCACATCGATTTAGAGTGGTTTGACTTTCTCAACCAAAGTCTACGTCCACTACCTTAGCTATCCACACTAAGGATTTTCAATAAATTCACTAATTTTTTCTTTCTTTTGAGGACAAAGAGTAACCTTACAACTCCCTCAAGAATTATACCCCAAATTCTTGAGAACACTCTCTCCCAAAGAGAATACATAAATTTGCAAACTTATAGAAAAAACTCATAACGAATGATGTTTGAATAATTCTAGAACAAAGAATAAACACTAAAAAATGAACACAATTGAGTACAATAAGTGTTCTTGAAAGAAAAATGAATATTGAATGAAAATTTGGCTTGAAATGCTCAAACTTGATGTTTAGAGCTTTCTCTTTGTTTCTCTCACAATTGTTGTTTATCAATGGGTCCTAAGCTTGTTTAAATAAACCTTGAATAAATTCTGAATGTTGGGGATCATTGGTGAAGTCAATAGAGTCATTATTGTGTGAAAACAATTAAATAAAATAGTTGGGAACGTGTGTACATCGATGCATACTCAAGGTGTATCGGTACACTATGTGTAAAATTCAAATATTTCGACCGTTATAAGACTTAGTGCATCAGTACACTAGGGGTGCATCGGTACACTAATTACATTCGATGATTCAAAAGAGCCATGAGTGCATTGATGCATGGTCTGTGCATCGGTACACAAAATGGGTTCGATGTTTAAAATATTCAAGAGTGCATCGATGCATGGCTTGTACATTGGTACACAAAATGCATTCGAAATGGGTGTGCATCGATGCATCATGGAGTGCATCGGTACATACCTTTGGAAAATTAATATTTTGCTCGATTTTGGTTCAAAATACTTTGTAAAATTGTTTCAAAATATTTTAAGTATAAAACATAATTTTACACTTTAGTAAGGATTGAAATTGATCTTTGAAAAACTTGGAGTAATATTTTGATATTCGATTGAATCGAATATACTTTAAAAATGATTGTGAAATATTAAAATTCAATAACCCTTAATTTTTTATATCGAAACATAAAAATGTTTTTAACAAGTCGGCATTGAAGGTGTAAAGTTGTAGTGGATGCCATAATCAATGTGGACACTTTGGTTCTCCTCATTTTTCTTGGTCTTTTTGTGATGTGACTCATCTAATTCTTTTTTTATTGCGACATCGGGAATATTAGTCTCAACGCTATAACATTTGTCCATATGTCCTGCACAATTTAATCAATGATGCTAATAGAATGACATTCATCATTATCAATATTCATAACCAGATTTAAAACATTAAAGGTAATGTGTTTGTCATTAAGACGCGTAGTAAGCTATCTTATTTCACCATCAATTATTGCTCTGACTATAGCAGGTAATGGGTTGCCAAGTATAATTAACAATTCTTTGTGATTTTCACAATCTAAAACAATGAAATCTGCATGAAAAATAAATTTGTGCACTTGGACCAACACGTTGTCTATTTTGGACTCGGGGTGAACAATGGATTGATCAACAACTTGAAGTGTCACAACAGTACACTGGCCTCACCAATGCCAAATTTGTTGAAAATATATAAAGGCATTAGGTTAATGTTGTAACCCAAATCACACAATGATCTACCTACAAATCGATCATCAATAACACAAGGGATAGTAAAACTCCCTAGATCCTTTAATTTGGGCGGAAATCCACTCGCAACCATTGCACTGCACCCTTCAATAAGTGCAATAGTTTTGAATTCACCAAGTCTTTGCTTCTTCGAGAGTGCTTCCTTTATAAACTTGATGTAATTCAGATTTTGGTCTAATGCATCAATCAATGAAATGTTGATTATCAATTATCTCAGCATTTTGATAAAGTTTCTGAATTATTGTCATCTTTGGTGCTTTTGAATCTTTGAGGAAAAAGTGGGGAAGTTCTTTGATTATGATGATTGGAATCGGTGGTGACATTACAGATGGTAGTGTTGTTAGCATTATTGCTTGCAATGGCCCATAATTACTGAATTATCCTGCATCTTTTGTTGCGACATCTAAAATAATATAATTAGGCTCGTTATTAATCATTTACTATCCTCAATTAATAGCATGCAAAGTTTTATATTGATCGGACATCAATCGAGAGTCTAATTGAACTTAAAAGCATAGGGACCAAATTTAAATTAATAAAAATTCTCACACAAACAACAATCATAAAATCAAATCTCTTATCATATGATCTAATATATTAAAGTGTGACAAAACAAGTCCATCAATATCCAAATTAGTGTATAACACTAATTAACAAATCCTTTCAACACCATTTTAAACATACATAAACATCCTAGGGCGAAAGTAAGAGTTAGGAACTCATATAACCATAATAAATTAAAATTTCCCATTTTTTCTCGAAAATACAGTGAAGGGATCGATCCGTTTTGGAAGGGGTCGATCCTTTTTCACGGGGATTAATCATATGCAATACAGTAGGTTTGGGATAGATCCTTTGGGGCAAGGGATCAATCTTTGTTTGGGAAATTACAGAATTTCATATGAACATGCAAAAATGAGTTGGTAAACTTCCACTTAATCATTCATAGGGTCCAAATGCACTTGTAAAATACTTTAAAACATTAGTCAACAAACCATAATGAAATCTAGTATTAAATGTCAATTTTTTCATAAATAACTTACTTTTTCATAAGTCACCTAACCAAATGACATAAAGACTCTTATTTCATGCTTCCTAAGTCACTGACATATTGAAACACTTATTTAAGTTCATAACAACGTTTTGCATATCCTACCTACATTAAATCAATACTAACACATACTCAAACACCACAACCATTACAACATACTTCCTAGTAATTCAATAGATCAAATCATTATATAATATTTGCAAACTTGACAACACCAAAAGTTAACAAAAATCCCAACATATCATTTCCACATTGCCTAAAAAAACACATAGTTCACATACTCTTCCAAAGGCCATGTCTTATTTGATCACCACTGGACAACGCTTCTACACCAACGAACTAACCTCTAATTCTATGTAAAATTGTATTCAATAGAGTTTGAGCTTAAAGCCTAGTGAATGTTTATACCTTCTACCATAATGTGCATAGTAAAAATTAATGAAAGTGTCACAAACGTTCTAAAATTCTTATCCAATAATAAAACAATCTTACTTAACATCTTACTCAATTTCCAAATTGGAACATGCTTAGTAATTTCATAATTAGCAATGCGATACAAATTTTCACATGCACCATTAACTTTTTTTGGAAGCCCATACACACAACACACATAATAATCTTTTTAAGACCTTTGGCATTTGTTCAAAACACAACTTATCTATGGATAAATTGACTCCATCACACTGTTGTGCACCCCATGGCGCAGCAGAAACAAACTCAATGGTCTCACCAGCATACCATGTATGATAAAACTAAAATCGGGAGGAAGAAATGATTTCTCACCTTAGGTTCCTTAAGTAGCAGCAACACAACAATGATTAATGATCTAACGAATGATTCCAATCCTAGCCCCCACAAAAATTCATCTCTGCCTATACTCAATTCACCCAGTTGAAAAGCAGTTAAGAGCAATTTCTTTCTCAAACAATTTTGAGGAATTTTAGAATTTTAGAAGGGTTAACAACTGCTAGACCAACATATCTATTTTATATGTGACGCCCTAGCTATTAGGGTTTTAATTCGAATTTAATAAGGAATATAATTACCCTAATTATATTCTTTTAATAAAATTAAGTATTGAATGTGTAATTAAAATTACACGCTTATATATATATTAATATTATCTACACATTTTATTCATGTACAATGAAAATGTACATATGTAACACATTTATAAATTTCTATTTTCAACCATTAGATGTTATCGTGTATGTTACTATAACATTTATAGTAATAATTAGAACCATTCTAATATTACAAACAATGAGTGACATATAATAGTATATCATTTTTACCTAATTTATAGGAAGTCATGATTCGACATAACATGTTCGTGACTAACTTTTTTAATCTATTATATCATTTTGTCCTTTATATATATAATAGGCACAAGTCTTGGAATAATCACTTGTATAGCCCATATATTATTTCTTGATATCTAGAGTGGACTATAATAAAAGAATAATTTGTGATATCTCATATCAACTTATTCGAACATGGCCCTACATTTATATTCTAGCTCAATCAATTGGCATGTGATATATTTCCTATTATGTAGGAAGGACAAATTCTATCTCGGTCAATCACAACCCATTACATATATTGTGATATGTTCAATTTCAGTCTTTATATTCCAACCAGTTATGGAGTGCATTTAACTGAATCAAAACATGAAACAATATATGTTGAGATAGTAATGATCTGAAGTCTAAGGATCATACATATAGCTGTCACCATGAGCACTATCGTAATCATCACATAACAATCCAATACAGATGCTCATAGTAGGTTAATCCATTACGTTATTCTCTAACAACATATTCATGTATCAATTCTGACAACTCTATGTCAATGACAACTCATTTTCATCAATCAGTAACATGTTAGTCATAAGCGTATTATTATTGTTCATGCCTATAACAATACTTGACTAAGGATCTTTTAATAATAATCATATTATTATATGAACATTTTTATCTTTTAGTTTATTTAATGCATAGAAATATAACAAAATAAAGTAATGATAATGCCTTTATTTAATAAATATGGTAAAGAAAATAATTGGTCTTTGGCCACACTCTAACAATCTCCCACTAGTACTGATAGAGTGACGACAGCAGAGGATGATCGTTGCTCTTTGTTAAGGAATCCAACCTAGAAATCTCTATACTCGATCAATGAACGAGAGGATGAATAAAGGGTATGGGTGACAACAATGTGTTTGGGTTAGGCCTTTTGATGGCTTATATTAAGACAAGGAGAATAGTTTAAGACAATAAAATAAGGAAAATATAATTCAAGGACAAAAAGGTAAATAAGGTAATAAAAGAAACTAAAGGAAAACATGTAATAAAGGATTTAAATTATATTCCCTTATGGTGGGTGACAAGGGGCTGTTGTGAATAGATTTTGATGGATAAATACCCATTGGGAAGATAACAAGATAAGGATCACAACGAAGAAAACAAATCAAAATTATGACATTTGGATCTTCGTAAACGTTTATTTGAAAATTTACCCCGATAGGTATATGTTTAACGTAAACTTTAGGGTTGAGGGAAAGATGGTGGTGTGATGATGAATAAGAAGATGATGTTATGGAGATAGAAGAAAGATGGTTACTGAATCCTCTTAGTCGCAATAAAAGACAAACTCGATAATACGGCTCTAACCAGTCCTCCTAATCACAATGAGAATGCAAACGAGAGTGTGAAGATCTTTATCTCAAAAACATGGAATAACTTAAAGAAATATGCTTCCAAGGGACAAGGCAATAATCTCTTGCAAACACCTAATCACGTTGTATTGTTATTCAAAGAAAAAGATGATTGTTACAATGGTGGGAGGAGCCTCCTTTATATAGGTGATGATGAATCCTTGTTGTAACATGAATAAATTAAAGATGCCCTACTAGAAATAAACTAAATATAATTGTTTTAAATTTATATTAGTTCCTATCATAATAATAAATATTGTTAGAATTCTTAGAAATAAGGTACATAATCTTTCTCCTTATTTCTATGAATACTACTGTAAATAGCCTCTAATTTTAGCTCCAGATTTTTAGGGATAATTTCATATTTTGTACTAACCCTTTCCTATAACTTATAATATATTAATAGAGGAATGGTAAGAAATAACATTTCTTCCTAAGTTTATGCATGGCATCAAAGTAATGTGACCATTTCGATGTTACTCTTCCTCTTTAGAAATCTCTATTGTTTTGTCTTTCTCCCATGACAAAAAACCGTGGAAACTCTTTTCGAATCTAACACCTTATCTTGTTCTGCTATTGTTGAAATTGTTTTGGACATTCGTCTAACCAAATCTCAACTTGAAGCTCTCCACAAGATACTTGGTACATCAACTGGCCATGGATCATTGGCTATTCATGGTACTGCACTTAATATTACTTCTAAATCTAATAATCAAACCTCCTGGATTCTGAATTTGGGTTTTTCTGAAAATATGATAGGTAAATCATCCATGTTTTACACCTATACCCCTGTCACAATCAATCCCATATTCGAATAGCAGACGGTTCCTACTTACCCATTGCAGGAATTGGATTTGTTCAACTTACAAAAAATTCTCCCTTGAGAAAGTCCTACATGTTCCAAATTTATCTTGTAATTTACTCTCAATCAGTAAACTCACTAAACACAAGGCTACACTTGTTGAATTTGCTTCTCTTGGTTATGTTATATATGAACAAAAATTGAGGAGGAGGATTGGCACTTAAGGTTAATGATGGATTCTACATGTGGAATAATGACAATAAAATAGTTTACAAGGAGGATTGGCTCTATCAGCTTCAAATGCATACATCATCATGTTATGGCACCGCAGATTAGAACATCCAAACTTCTTATATTTAAAACACCTGCTTCCACTGTTGTTTTAAAATAAAAATCCAAATTCCATGAAGTGTGAAATTTTCCAATTATCAATGCATACCCATGTACCATGCAATACCTCAAATATTGAATCAGGGATTTTATTGAAAGAATTTAAAACTTTTAGGATTTATTTAACAAATTGATAAAATATTATAATGATTTGAAATAGTGTTTTAGACTAAATTGTAGCAATGGATGATTATGAGGGCAGTTTGGTCCTTTAAAGGAAAATAAATTTAAAATTTATTTTAATAAGATATTAAGTAAAGGGGGAAAGGGAAAATAGGTTACCAAAAGTTATCATTTTTTCTTATTTCTCTTCCCGTGGAAAAGCTCTCCTCCATAGCTAAATGTGAGTTTTCAATTTACTAGTGTATTCCTTCGTTTTTGGGTGGCTTTTGAAGCATTGAGTATAATATAGCTTAAGGAATGACTAAATGGGATCAAAACTAAGTTATGTATGAGATAATAGAGATTGAAGAAAATGGGTTTTTGAGTGTTATATTAAACTATGAGTTTTATGATGTTTGTTAGTATATTTGACTTGTCAAATATGTAATTAAGAGATTAGAGGCATTGGATGGGTTTAAAAACATGTTAGAAAAAGTGGTTTGATTCTTAGATTTGAATGTTCTTGGAACATTTTAGATGTTTTAAGAAGTTAAATGAATGAAAATCAGTATGAATAGGTAGATAGAGTTTAATAGTATTATTGGGTGTAATCATAACGAAATTGGACCCCATTTGGGTGATAATCGAGTTGAAAACTAGAAATTCTAGGAACAGGTATCGGTACTGATAGAACATAAACGATACTATAGGCTTAAAATCAGTAGAATCTATTGAGTAGTATCGCTACCAATTCAAGTGGTATCGATACCAAGAGGGGAGTATCGATACCATAAGGACGAAATCGATACTATTGATCATAGAATGTAAAAATGGTATTGGTACCATAATGGGGTATTGATACCATAGTATAGTAGTATCGATACCATGGTGGGGTATCGATACCATGGAGCCAAAATATTAAAAATTGGTTGATATTGTAATAGAAAGTTAATAATATGTACTCTTGAGTAAAGTTTGAGTATAATTGTTAGGAAATATACTAACAATTGATATTGTACGTGTCTTTATTGGATGCTTGAGTAGATCGAAATCAAGCTCCCGAGTCAAGCAAAACTAAAGACAAAGGCAAAGTACCTCAGTAATCAACTCTGCATTTTGGATATAATAGTGAGGCAATCCATGTGAGTGCATTTAATTATGTATGTATATGTTACTGTTGTCATAGTTGTATGATTTATTAATGTAAGTATGGTGATTACCAAATGGCACTAAGTGTGCAAAAACTTAAGAAATTCATACTAAGTGTATGAATTTATGTATGGGCACTTTGTGTGCAAAACTAAGAAATTCATACTAAGTGTATGAATTTCCGTATGGGAAATATATGTGAAATTATCAAAAGTTCATAAAAAGAAGGTGAATTGTCGTATTGGTAGTGGTGAGTATCCATGTAAATTATAGTAAAATTGTGGGATTATTGCATGGGCACTATAGTGTAAATCATAGAATGTATAATGATTGAAAGGGTTAAATGATACTATGAATGATTATTATAGTAGAAACCGGTCTAAAATAAATATTAATAGGCCTAACTGTGCATTTGACATAATGATATCATTTATGCCAATAAGATGGAAGGCTAAGTGCCTTTGAGGCCTAATTGTGCATTTGGCAGAAAGGTGTCAATTATGCCAGTTAGATGAACGGTTAAATACCGTTGAGTAAAAGAATAGTGGCCTAGCTGTGCATTTGGTAGAAAGGTTTCAATTATGCCACTTAGATGAACGGTTAAATACTGTTGAGTAAAAGAATAATGGCCTAGTTGTTCATTTGGAAGAAAGGTGTCAATTATGCCAATTAGATGAACGTTAAATATCGTTGAGTAAAAGAATAATGGCCTAGTTGTGCATTTGGCAAAAATATGTCAATTATGCCAGTTATATGAACAGTTAAATATCGTTGAGTAAAAGATAAATGACCTAGCTGTGCAATTGGCAGAAAGGTGTCAATTATGCTAGTTAGATGCTTTGTTGTTCTTCTTTTCCAATGCTTTGTCAAGTGGATCACTAGGAAGCGTTAGTCCATTTTCCTTTGATGTGTTCCTTATGAATCATGTATCATCATCCCTTTATTCGAAAGATACAACCTGGAATTTGAAACATCAAAGGGAGAAACATTAAAGACTTATAAAAATTCATTCACATTTTACATATCGAGTAGATATGATTTGAATATTCAAGACTTTGTTCTTCTAATAGGTTAAAGTAGAAACAATAGTCTAAAGAAGTATGCATTTTCATCATTATTGACATTGATACTATATCATTCCCCTCTGCTCAAAAGGATTCGTCCACGAATCTGAAAATCTAAGAGAAAGATAATTAGATATATGGAAAGAAAATATTGTAAAATACTTTCCTTGATCAATGTGATCTATCTTTATGCACTTTAGTATAGGATTATTCCTTGTTGGAATAGAATTCTTAATGTATTGAAATCCTCTTTTGAACATAATTCTTTAAATCTGGTGTTTCAGTTGAAATTGAACATGAGGCCGACAACTGTTGGTTTTATTTGTGATTGCCTCATATGTCTTTTCCATGGTTTTACTCTTGTGTGGCGAGAAAGAGTGCTTAAAACCCATGTCTAGCGGTTCATGAAAGTAATCCGTAAAGTCTCCTTAGTATGGCTCAAGAGTTAAGAATTCTCGTGAGAAGCTTTATGGACTACATAACCTGTTCAGCTGAAATGAAAACCCATCTACAAAATAAAACTCATTAATAAGCAATTTTAAACAAATAGGTATATATAACAAATATACAAGTCATCCTAATATTCATATTTGATATTTTCAATTCTTGAATAGTAGTATGGATTTGATAAGTAAGAATGTACCTTTAGGATAGTGCATCTTCTATTATGTTTTTCTTACATCGTTCTTTTAACCACTTAAAGAATTTATAGTTAGTGTGTATGACAAACTTTGTAGGAATAAGATAGTGTCGCCATACTTTGAGTGCACAAACTAATGCCAGAAGTTCTTTGTCATATGTAGAATAATTCAATTGTGCAGCTTTGAACTTTTCACTAAAGTAAGTGATAGGTTATCTTTCCTATATAAGAACTATACCTATGCCTTTAATAATTTCGAATACTTCTTGTTTTTATGGTCCCCATTTGAATTCCACCAAAATTTTGGTGATTTCCATCAAATGTGAGACAATGGTAGAGAAATCTTTGACAAAAGCTAGTAGAAGCTTGCTAATCCATGGAAAGATCTTACCTCTGGTATAGAAATGGTGTAGGCCATTCTTGACTTGCCTTTACCTTTTGAACATCAACATGGATTCTCTGTGCACTTATTATAAAGCCTAAAAAGATAAGCTTACAAAACAAGTACTTCTCTATATTAACATAAATGTGTTTTAACGGAGAACATCAAGAACAAGTAGAATTGGGAGAGCTAAAAAACAAGGGAAAGTGAGTAGATAAGAATATCATCAAAGTAAACAACATACTTACCTTTGGATTGGTTTATCTCTTGTTTCATCACTAAAATGTCATAATGACTAAGGTCTTCCTGGATATAGCCTTTACACATCAAATCTAACTAGATTGCTTGTTCGATGAGGTATAATGGAAATTTGGATTAGATCAGTTTGATATTGTTTCCCTCTTTCTGATGGTAATTCGTTAGGTAGATACCTTAATACTTCTAAAAAGTTTTGTAAAAAAGAAATAAACACGCTATAAAAATATTTGTTAATGTTAGAAATCGAAACAAGTGATTATCGAAACAAATGATTACCTACAGTGAACAATGATGCATGGATTTTTATGAAGAAGGTTCTCTCACAATTCTTTTGTCCTCAGACATAGATTTTGAGTCACTCTTTTCTTTTCACAATTAGGTTCACTCACCTCCCATGGGTCATTTTCTTAGCTTTTATAGGTTGTGACATCTTTAATTTTTGCCTATTTTTCAGTGACTTTTTCTTTTTTGTGGTTTGCCAACCTCCTAATAAAATTTCATCACATGACTTTCAATTACATCTGTTGATTCCAATGATGTAAAGCTGAGTGACTGATGATTGGTATCTTTTATTATAATGCTACTAGCATCATATTCATTATAGTCATTGTATGATTCAGTATCCTCAGTAGAAGGTGGAGTAGAAGAAGAAGAGGAAGTGGATGAATTACCATGGGTATCTTCTATTACAATGCTACTAGCATCATATATATTGATGTCATTTTCTGATTCAGTATCCGTGGTAGGTGGAGTAGAAGAAGTAGTGAAAGTAGATGAATTACTTTGGTAAGTAGATGAAGTACCTTGATAAATAGGTGAAGTACCTTAGTAAGTGTCTCTGAAATGATATATACTCTGAAGTTGTGATTCAATTGCCATTCCTTTCTTCAGTGTATCTTTAAGGCTATCATAACCTTGTAAGTCAAGAAGATTAAAGATGTTTTGAAGCAAACCGCTGATAAATCTATTCACTGTATATCCTTATACTTCATGTATGTCTTCACGATTCATTAAGGATGTCATGTCCTTGTAGTAGTCTTCTATTGATCTTCTATCTTGTCAAAGTCCGTGAATTTGTTGCATAACTTCACGAATGTAGTCGGTTGGGATAAAATGTTTTCTCATTACTCGTTTAAGATCTGCCCAACACATGATGTCTGGTATTTGAAAACCTTGTATCACCTTTCGTGTTTTCTTCTTCCAAGTGAGAGAATAACCTTGGAATTTAGAGGTGATCAATGGTACTTTTTTTCCTAGGATAATTGCAGTGACATAACTTGTGGTCAACTTTGCTATCCCAATCTATGTAGATGTCTGGATCATGATATACTTTGAATTGTGGAATTGTGAACATTGGTTTAGAAAAAAGATATAGCCTCTGAAATCTCGATTAATCATTGGCGTTTTGTTAACTTCTCATGGTGAGATTAGTTAGAAGTTCATCAAATCGTTGTTGAATTCCCTGCAATAAGGAAGACTGTTGATTTACAACATTTAATAATGTTTATAAGGTATTGTTCAAAGCTTCTTCTCTCATCTTGAAATCACATCACTCAAAAGAAAACAATTTTAAAGTGAAAAGATAAAAGGAAATAATAAACCTCACAAGTCACCCCAAGGAAGTAACACAACAAGAGGTAAGAAAGTTGATCTTGTACTCTTTAAAACTTTATTCTCCAAAATGCTTTCCAATGTTTGTACCAAGTTCAATCTCTAGCAAAGGAAGAAAATGTTACTTAATAGGTTCTAAGAAGCCAAAGAAAGTCAGGACTCCAAAAGAATGAGAATGAAAGGAAGAAGAAGTATGGAAACTAATGAATCCTACTAATACAAGGAAGAGAATGTTTAGATGATGTAGGAACAATAAAAGGAAAACATAAGAACTTAATGCAGTAAGAGTCAAAGAAAAAGTAGGAAAAATAAAATCTGAAAAATCCATGATTGGCTTGATCAACTTGAGCTACGTCTTTGAAGGGGTTTTGATCTCCAAAAATTCTTATTTTTTTGGATGTTGGACAATGAGTGTAGTTTAGATTTGGAAAATTTCAACACCAAATTCATCTTGTAAAATTATGAAAAAATCGATAAGAACCAGTGCTCAAATCTGTCGAACAATTTGGACATTGGATCAGAGGATTCAAATGAAGTTTGATTGGTCTGAAATTTTAACTTGAGATTTATGTCTAGATTAGACAAGTATTTGTCGAAAATTATCCCCAAATTTATTCGTTTTCATTTTTTTTTGGATTTTTTTCTATTTTTATTTATTTTTTGATTTGTTTTTATTTTATTTTTGATGAAAACAACAAAATAACACGAATGAATTGAAATTAAAATTGAAACAAAACTGAAAAAATTGAAAAAGAAACCGAAAATGATTAACTTGTCTCAACTAGCTGCATTAGGGAACCTTGGTGTTGTATGCTTGCAAGGACAATCAAAAGTGCTTGATTATCTCTGAGAATCATCCCAAATCTGATACCAATTGATAGATAAGTAACATCAGAGGATGAAAGAACGAGCTCTGTTGTTTGTCAACATCATTTATGACGTAGGCAATAACAAGGTGCTTGATTCTATTTGGACTATTGTTTCTACTTGAACTATTAGAAGAATAAAGCCTTGAAGATTCAAAGCATATACTCGGTAAGTATAGTGCGAATGAATTTTTAAGTCTCTACTGTTCCTCCTTTTGATGTTTCAGATTCGAGGTTAAATCATTTTGAAGAGAGGGAATGATACATGCATCACAAGGCTCACGTCAAAGGAAAATGGACTAATGCTTCTAAGTGATCCATGTGACAAAGCATTAGAAAATAAGATAACACATGCATAAAACCTATACGAGATTAATATGGGATTCTGTAAATATTACGAATTTTCAAATTTTTATTGATTATTTGCAATATAACTTAATATAGGATGATGTTTATCTTTTAGGATTATATTTGAACAAACTTAGGAAGAAATATTATTTCTTATCAGTCCTTTATCAATAGATTACCAAATCTCAACTAGCTCTGTTGTTCGTCGTTGAGGAATCAACCTAGAAAGTCTAGACTCGATCAAATAATGAGAGGATGAATAAAGAATGTGGGCAGCAACAACGTGTTTGAATTAGGGATTTTGATGGATGATATTAAGACAAGGAGAATAAGTTAAGACAATAAAATTAGGATAATATAATTCAAGTACAGAAGTTAAACAAGGTAATAAAAGAACTAAAGGAAAAATATGTAATAAAAGAAATAAATTCTCTTCCCTGTGGTGACCACAAGGGGCTATTCTAAATGGATTTTGATGGATAAATATCATTGGTCAGATAATGAGATAAGGATCACAATGAAGAAAACATATCAGAATTCTGACGGTCAGATCTTATAAAAGTTGATTTGAAAATTTACCTCCGATAGGTATATGTTTAACGTAAACCTTAGGGTTGATGGAAGGATAGTGGTGTGATGATGGAGGAAGAATATGGTGAGTTATGGAGATGAAAGATAGATGGTATTTCCTAGCAAATCTCATAGTCACAATGAAAAGGAAAACTCAACAATACAGCTCTATCCATCCCTCCTAATCGCAATGGGAAGGCAAAACAAAGTGTGAAGATATCTCTCAAGAACTGGAAGAACTTAATGGAAAAAATGCTTCGAAGGCACAAGGAAATCAGATCTTAAAAAAATGTACTTGCGTTGTATTATTATTAAAAAATATGATGTTTGCAATGGTGAGAGAGCCTCCTTTATATAGGCGATGAGGAATCCTAGTTGTAACATGAGTAAGTATAAATTAAGATGTCCTAATAGCATATACTAAATATAATTGTTTTAAATCTATCTTAGTTCCTAATAAAATAATAAATATAATCCTAAATATAATGTATCATCCTATATTAAATTATATTACAACTAATCGAAAAAATTTAGAAAATTCGTAATATTTACAAATATCGTATTAATTCATATAATTTTCTACATGTGTTGTCTTCACTAAAATGATCATATATTGAGTTTCCAATATTATATTGAGGTAATTCAAGAACCGTTGGAAATATAAGAGATACACGGTCATAACTCCAGAAGACATGCCGTCTAAATAACATCACAATCCCATTGAAAATGCAGTCGAAAGTATGTTGATCTAATGTTCTTCTTTTCCAATGCTTTGTCGCCTCGGTCACTTAGAAGTGTTAGTCCATTTTCCTTTGATGTGATCTTGTGATGCATGTATCAAACATTAGACCAATCACTCACATATCTAATATTGAGTGATTAAGTGTGACGATCATGCTTCTGATGTGCCAGAGGCTTCATCAGAGGATCAATAATATTGTCATCGTGTGTACACTATATTTCTCCACATCTCCATGATATATGACCTCTCAAATGAGATGGAAACGCCTAAGAATATGTTTGGACCATTGATGAGATCTGGGTTTCTCTGCTTGAGTAATGGCTCTGTTGCTGTTATAATGGAGTTCTATAGCATCCAATATGCTGGGAACTATCCCTAGTTCAAATATGAATTTGTTCAACCAAATAGCCTCTTTTATTGCTTTACTGGTTGTAATTTATTCAACCTCTATTGTAGAATCAACTAATGTGTCTTGCTTTGAACTCTTTTAACTCACAACACCTTAATTAATAGAAAACTCGATTGCGATAATGAGTCATCCTTGTAAATGTGGAAGCTGGCGTCAATATAACCTTTTACACTAAGCTCTTCTTCGGTTACATAGATTAGAAATATATCATTAGCTCTTCTTAAGTACTTAAGGATATTTTTAACTGCAACCTAGTGACCTTCACCAGGATTTACCTGATATCGACTCGTCATGCTTAAAGAATACAATACGTATGGTTAAGTACATATCATGGCATACATGATAGAACCAATAGCAAAAGCATATGGAATCTTATTCATTCATTCTCTTTCTTTTAGATTTGAAGGGCATATTTCCTTCGAAAGATAAATACCATGACTCAGGCATAAATCCTTTCTTGGGTTCTTCCATATTGATCATTTTCAATACTTTTTCTATATATGTACTTTGAGTTAGACATAGGAGTCGTCTGGTATATCTCTATAGATCTTAACTCCTAAGATATACGCTGACTCACCCAAATTTCATAGAAAACAACTACAACCAAGT
This sequence comes from Hibiscus syriacus, assembly GCF_006381635.1. NCBI lineage: Eukaryota > Viridiplantae > Streptophyta > Magnoliopsida > Malvales > Malvaceae > Hibiscus > Hibiscus syriacus. Next base: position 262,791 of record NW_024061866.1, read on the forward strand.
ATTAATGACTGTAAAGTTGGTATATCATTTACTGTGATGATTATGTCGTCTACATACAAGATTAGGAAAGAAAAAATGGTCCCACTAGCCTTGTTATAAAGACAAGGCTCATCTTATTATGATAAAACCAAACTCTTTGATTGCATCATTAAAATGATGGTTCCAACTTTGAGATGCTTGTTTTTGTCCATAAATAGACCTATGTAGCTTACAAACCTTTCTAATTCTTACATTTACAAAGCTTTCTGGTTGTGTCATATACACATCCTCTTTGAGTTTTCCTTTAAGGAAAAAACTTTGAAGTACAGTTGCTAGATTTAATAATCATGGTATCCAACTATTGCAAGAAAATTTCAAATGGATTTAAACATAGGAACAAGGGAGAAGGTTTCATCACAGTCTATACCATGAACTTGTCGAAAAGCTTTAGCTAAACTAATCTCCACTTGAATGTTGTACATTACCATCCATGTTGATTTTATTCTTGAAAACACATTTACACCTATAGGTTTGACCTCTTCAGATAGTTCAACCAAAGTGAACAGTTGGTTTACTGACATGGAATCCATCTCAGATTTCTTGGCTTCAAGCCATTGCTGAGAGTTTGGTCTCGACTTTGGCTCTTGGTAATCTAGGCTCATGTTGATCCATAAGAATAGAGTCTCTATGTGTGGTAATGAGATATCCATATCTCTCATGTATATGGTGTTCTCTTGTGGATCTTCATGCGGTTGTGTTTCTAAATTAATTGATTATTCCTTAAGAACATGTGAAACATGCTCAACCTCTGGTTCAATGATCTGTTGTTCTTGAACTTCTCCGAGTTCAATATTTCTACCCTTACCTTTCTTTTAGAAAATTCTCTTTCAAGAAAGACTCTTGTTTGGGCAATGAACACTTTGTTCTCGTTATATTTGAAGAAATAATATCCTTTAGCTTTTTTATAGGATATCCACCAAATATACATTTATGATATTATGTTCAAGCTTTGAAGACATCCGATGTTTGACATAAGTTTCACAACCCTAAATCTTCATAAAAACATATCAGGGAACTTCCCATTCCATATCTCATATTCTGTCATTTGAACTAATTTAGATGGAATACAATTTAGTGTGAAAGCAGTTGTTTCAAGTACATGTCCCCAAAAAGAAGTCAGAAGATCACTATAGCTCATCATCGATCGAACCATGTTTAACAATGTTCAATTCCTTCTCTCAAACTCCATTCCATTATGGTGTACTGTTGGTGTAAGATATGAGACAATCCCACACTCTTTCAGGAGTTCAACAAACTTTATGCTCAAGTATTCTCTACCTCGATCCAATTGAAGTGCCTTAATACTTTTGTCTAACGTGCCCATATCGACTAAAGTCATCAGTGAATGTAACGAAGTATTGGAATCCACCTCTGCCTTGGGTATTCATTGGCCCACAAACATCACTATGTATTAATCCCAATAAATCACTTGCTCACTTACCTTAACTATTAAAGGGAACATTAGTCATTTTTTCCATAAGTAAGATTTACATACATCAAATTATTTAAAAACAAATGAATTTAAGAATCTTCTTTATGGAGCTTTGATATGTGTTTCTCACTTATATGGCCTAAACGAAAGTGTTAAGATAAGTTTGATTTGAGTCATTTGTTTTTGATCTTTTAGTATTATGTTATAAATGGAATTTTCTTGATCCAAATATAGAGACCATTAACCAGTTGTGTCAAACCATAAAAAACATTATCGAGAAAAAAAGAACTACAATTATTCTTAATAATAATCTCAAACCTAATCTTGTCCAAACAAGAAATATAAATATTGTTATTAGTCAAACTAAGCACAAAATAACAATCTTCTAAATGTAAATGAAGTCCACTAGGAAAAGATAAAAATATGTCCCTATAACTAATGCATCAACTTTTGCTCAATTACCCACTCATAGGTCCACATACCCTTTAGCCATCCCTTCTCTTTAGCAATTCCTGTACAGAAGTACAAATATCAGAACCATAACCAGTATCTAATAACCAGAAGTATATGTTGCAAAATTAATATCAATAACATAAGTACCTGAAAACAAACGTTTCGTTTGCTTTTTCCTTCTTGACATGTTCAAGGTAAACAAGGAAGTCTTTTACATGTCAGGTCTTTTTGCAATTGAAACATTTCCTTCCTTGCTAATTCCAGTTTTGGGTTTCAATGCATTATTTTCTTTGGGCTTGGGCTTGTCATTACCCTTAGGTGTTGTCATTTTTTGTTCTTTCCCTTTCCTTTGTCCTTAGGGACCACCAGAATGGGCTTTGGTCCAACCTTTTTCATGTTACTCTAGTAGTTCATAACATGCCAAGAAACCATGGAAAAGTCTTATTAATTTCGTTCATATTGAAATTAAGGACAAATTCATAATGATAACGATTTCAGGATAACATCAATAGTCAGTTCATACTTGAGTGGAAATCCTAGTTTCTCCAATGGTTGGATATAGCCCACCATCTTGATCACATGAGCTCCTACAGGAGATCCTCGCTCATTTTGAATTGAAATAGGGATTTAGAGCTCTCATACCTCTTTTGACATGCTTTCCCTTATATAATTCCTTGAGGTTGGATCATCTCATGTGCAACCATATCCTCATGTTGCTTCTGAAGCTCAAGAGTCATGGTGGAAAGCATTAGACATCCCACGTCTAACATATCAACCCTGCATTTCTTAAATTTATCTTTGTCATCTCCATAAGCATTAGTTGTCGGTTCATCAGGAATGGGTTTTTAATGACATATTCTTCATTTCCTGTTTGAGAACAGTACTTAAATTAAGAAATCAGTTAAGGAAGTTTATGCCATTCAGCTTCTCCTTATCAAGGAGTGATCACTGATAAAGCATTATTTTCCATTAAATCAACAAAAATGGAAATACTAAAGTAAGTAAATTTACCGAATTTAAATTTTATAAATAGGTCTTTATTACAAAATACTCCCACTATTTTATTCAAAATTAAAAACCCTCTTGTTTTAATTTCAAGAAATATCTCTAAAGTTTTCTAGTGAGTTAGGATCCATATTTCATCATCTTCCTAAATCAACTTTGCTTTTGTTTTAGAAGAATGGTTATTTAGGTAAGTAAACACCTTACTAATTACATCCCATGTAACTCATCCATTTGGTGAACAACTTTTGTTCAAATAATCTAATGATTCATCCAAATCATTAACCTATAGGTTTCTAATCCTATTAGAATAACCTAGCTAAGTTATTACCAACATTTCAACCGGTGAATATTGCTTGCTTATCCTTCACGTTTAATTAGGATAGACTCATGTGTCATTGCTTTGGCAAAACCCATAATATCAATCAAAGCCTTAATGAGGGTAAATATTGGATGGTTAAAATTAACTTATGTTATTTAAATGGATTTCATAATATCTCATCGATGTTCGTTTTAATATTAGACTCTTATTGATCTAATCAATGTTCATTATAACATTAACATGCTAACTTATAATTCATCGCATCACATACATGAAAGATATAAGCAGTAAACAAGTTGCAATGGTTTATAGCCCAAAAAAATAATAATAAGGATCCTAAGCCAATGGGATAACAAAGAATCCTAAACCTAAGACTACTTCTCAAGCATCTTCTCCTTTAAGGTCAATCCATTCTTATTCCCCTTTGAATCTTCATAGAATTACAATTTTAGAAACTCGTTTTAGTACGAGGGAGTGAGATGAGAAGGGAAATACAAAGAATGTTGAAAGGCAGGCACACAGGTCGTATTTAAAATTTACAACTATTCCAAATAAAAGGACTATAACTATGCATGTCAAACACCGTGCAAATAATATATATATACGTCATTACAAATTTTTAATAATTACCAATATGGGCCTTCAATCTATGTTGCCTACAAAGGGGCCAAGGCCCCGAACACGATTTGTTAACATTTATCAACAAAATCGGTTTTGTAATGTCTTTATTCAATAAATATGTTAAATACAATATGTCAATACAATCATCATATGATTGGTCTTTGGGCATACTCTAGCAATCAGTCATTTTGTTTTGGATTCACATAGGTTCCAACTTCCATATTTCTGAGCAAAGCTCAACGTACCGACCTAACCTCGTATGACTTCTCGGAGCAAAGCTTAACCCACCAACCTTACCTCATAGCCCTTTATACTTATAAAAACAGAGTACTCTTTCCTAGGAATGCCTTTCATATCAAAGGCCTCATTAAGAGAATTTTCAAATTAAGTCAAGTTTTCCATAAATAGTTGCCAAGTGATGCATAACATTTACATATACTTATTTATTTCAAAAACATATTTTTCAAACTAAGGTGGTTGTAATGATCAAAAAATAGAATATTAAACTGTCTCCACACATTATTGGATGGAAAACTGTCTGCTCGTGTCCATAACTAAACTCATAATAGCTTTTAAAATATAACTTATAAAACCATGTACGCATCACGAGGTAACATCATGCACATGTATAATCATGCTTAATGATCATCATCGTAAATGTTTACATTCAGGGAATCAATACCAAATAGAACATTAACTCACTTGTAGTTTCACTAATATACTTACCATTCTAGCCTTCAATTAACATTACCAGTGTTTATTATAAAGGAATGAATAGTGACTCACCTCTACCATTTTTACCACTCAAAATTGATTCAAACTTACGCCAAATGAACACCAAACAATAGTACACCAATTTTAATCCATAATACCTAAATATCACCTTAGAAACCATAAAACAATGTCACCAATGTGACCAAAACAGAGCAGAAAATCTGATAAAAACAGAGCAGGAACGTTGATAAACTGAAAATCTTACTGTTCTTGAAACCGAAACTTTAAACAACTTAACAAAACATCCTTCCACCTAAAAATGATTAAATGCAACCAAAATAAGCTTCTAAATATCAAATAAATGTCCAAAAATAGCAGCGACAAAAGCTATTAGCAGCGACAAAAGCTATTCCCAACTTTATGAGAAACATCAAAACTAAACTTATTTAAGGAAATTGATATAAAATCCATTAGATTGAAAAACTTTTTAACACAATATTTAACTCATCATTAACATCTAATTTGTCACAAGAAACCCCCAAATTAACTCAGAAAGTTATCTTTGAATTTATTTGAAAAATCATTTCAATCATCCAGAAACCAATATTTCATTGAAATTTTTAGCCATCAATATAGAATGATCTTTTTTTAACTAGTGAAGCATAATGGAACCAATAAAATGAAATTTACCTTGCTAGAAATTTATTGAAGAAGACTAATCATCAAAGGAAGAAAACAAGGGAACTGCTCTAATTTAGAGTAGTCCACGCTTAAAAGGAAGAAATGGGAGTTTGATAATCAAGCTTGGTAATGTATTTAATCAAGAATAAAATCAACAAAAAGGTTGAAAGTAAATAAATGAAGGTTTAGCCATTGAAGAAACAAGAAGAAAACATTAGGAAAAGCTATATTTAATTAGATAAAAGGAAAATTAGATTAACATTTAAAGTAAATAAAAATCAAAATAAAGAGTTTTGAATTCAAAAAGAATATAAAAGTTTAAGTTTATACAAAAATAACAAAATAAATGGATTTATCAACTCTTGCTAAAATCACTTCATATATTTTGATAATCGATCCTTTTGCGTTTTGACCACTAAAATTACACTTAAAATCATTCAATTAGCCCAAATTAAAATGAATAATAATATTCTAAAATAGTTTCCACTTTAAAAATTATCAAAGTTACAACTTTTCGAGAAATCTAAAAAAAATTTGCCGAGTCACAAACCCAAACTTCAAACCTGGATTTAAGGATGTTACAACTCACTTCCCTAGAAAAGGAATTTCTTCCTCGAAATCACCTTGAGCGAAAAGAAATGGGTATTGCACCTTCATCGCCTCCTCGGGCTCCCACATAACCTCATCGACATTATGGTTACGCCACAATACCTTCACAAATGGATTTGACTTATTTCTAAGAATATTCACCTCTTGCTCTAAGATCTTTATAGATTCTTCCTCATACGATAGGTTGGCACAAACCTTAATAACTTCAAATGGAATAACATGTGATTGGATCCGATCGATACTGCCTCAACACTAATACATGAAACACATTGTGAAAGTGTTCTAGTTCAACAAGCAATCGAAAACGATACGCAATTGGTCTTACACGCTCGATGACCTCCTATAGACCAATAAACCTTGGACTAAGATTTCCTTTTTGACCTAACCTCAAACACTGTCTTCCAAGGAGAAACATTAAATAATACAATATCACCCACATTGTATTCAATCTCACGACATTTTAAATATGCATATTATTTCTATTGATCAAAGGTAATTTTGAATCTATCGATGATTAACTTAACTTTGTCTTCCGCCTCTCCAATTAAATCAGGTTCTATATTCCGTCTTTCAACTAACTCTGTCCAACATAAGGGAGTGCAACACTTCAGCCCATACAACGCTTCAAAGGGAGCCATTTGAATACTTGATTGGTAACTATTATTAAACGGAAGCTCTGCTAAATGTAGATACCTCACCCATGATCCATTCAAATCAATAACATAAGCTCGAAGCATATCTTCAATGATTTGAATTACACATTTAGATTGACCATCCGTCTGGAGATGATATACTGTGTTAAACTTAAGTCTCGAACCCAAAGCTTCATGTAATCTTTTCCAAAACTTTGACGTGAAACCAGGATCATGATATGAGATAATTGATATATGAGTACCATGCAATCACACTATCTCAACAATATACAACTCAGCTAGTTTTTTCAATGAAAATGTCGTACGTACAGGAAGAAAATGTGCACTTCTCGAAAAATGATCAACAATCAACCAAACATAATATTTCTTCAAGAGATTTAAGGGTAAACCTGATATAAAATCCATCATTACATGTTCCCACTTCCACTCTGGGATATTGATTGGTTGTAACAACCCTAAAAGAAAATTTATATTCAACCTTCACATGTTGACAAACTAAACATTACCCTACAAACTCGACAATATAACACTTCATTCTTGGCCACCAATATGACTAACAAAAATCCATGTACATCATTGTACTACCAAGGTGTACTGAAATAGGACCATGATGTGTTTCCATCAACATATCACGTCTCAAATCTGCATCATCTGGTACACACATACGAACTTGAAAGCATAAGATACCTTCGTTATTTAATGAATACTAACACATATAACCATCTCAAACTAACTGAGCTTTGGCCATCGATAACTAGTTAAATGATTGCAAATCTTAAATGCGTTGCAAAAACATTAGCCTAACCCGAATCTCTATAACCAAAGCACCCTCATTCACAACACATAGTCGTGCAAACATGGCTCACAACTCTCCTATCGATTTGCGGTTAAACACGTCATCCACCACATTCTCTTTCCCTGGATGATATACATTCTCTTTCCCTGGATGATACTCGATTGAGCAATCATAATCTTTTAATAGTTCAATCCAATGCCCAACGCTCATAAGGTCTTATTTGCCTCGATGCATAAGCAACCACTCTACCATTCTGCATCAATACACAACCAAGTCCAATGATGGATGCATCACTATAAACAATAAAGCATTTCCCCGATTTCGGTTGCACTAACACAAGATCTTCGGTTAAAATCATGTTCAGTTTTCAAAACTATGTTGCCTTTCCTCTGTCCACTTCACGTGCTTTGCAACAATTTTGTTAAGGTGCAGCAATTAAGTAAAATCCATCAACAAACTGATAATAGGACCTAACCAACACGAGGAAACTACAGACTTCAGTAACACTCTTTGGTGGATTCCACTCAACTATCACAATTTTATTTGGATCAACCCAAATACCCACACCTAAAACCACGTTACCCAAAAATCTCACTTCCTTAAGCCAATACTTAAACTTTGAAAACTTTGCATACAACAAATTCCTTCATAGAACTTGTAAAACAGTCGTAAGATGCAAATTGTACTCCTCTTCAGTCCACAAGTACACTAGAATATCATCAATGAAAACTACCACAAACTAATCCAAAAGCTGGTAAAACTCGATTCATTAAATCCATTAAAGCAGCTGGAGCATTCGCCAAACCAAAGGGCATTACTAAGAACTTATAATGTCCATAATGCATCTTGAAAGCAATCTTCATCACATCAGGTTCTACAACTTTTAACTGATAATAACCCGATCTAAGATCAATTTTTAGAAACACCTCAGCCCTTTTGAACTGATCAAACAAGTCATTGATCCTTGGTAATGTGTACCAATATTTAATCATTAACTTGTTAAATTGACGATAATCAATGCACATGCACATCGTACCATCCTTTTTCTTTTAAAACAATAATGGAGCACCACTTGGGCAAACACTCAAATGAATGAACCTACGATCTAGTAATTCTTGCAATTGCTTCTTCAACTATTTGAAATCCTTAGGCACCGTGCGATAGGGAGCAATGGACAACAAATCGAAATAAGTATAAGTTTCTATATGAAACTCGACTTGATTATCCGGTGGTAACCTTGAAACCTCTTCAAGAAACACATCTAGAAAGTCTTGGACCGTCAGTATATCCTGCACACGCACCTCCATACCTTTGGGATTAAGAATATAAGCCTAATACGTTTGAAACCATTACCCAACATTGTACATGCATTCAATGCTGAAATAACAATAGAAAGGAACCCATGCCTTTCACTAACAACCACCAGCTTGATTCCTTCGGATGTCTTTAGAATAGAACGTGACAGATCAAAATCCTAATGTACTCGTTGTTTTCAAAACCAATTTGCTCCCAAAATGACGTCAAAACAATGAAATAACAACTCCATAAGATCAACTAGAAACACCTCACCTTGAATGACTAACGGACACCTAAGGTAAACCTTATCTACCAGCGCACTCTCACCCAAAGCACCAGTTTCATTTCTCCCTCATTATTGCTGACAGAAATACTTAATTGATCTATCAAATGGCTAAGACTATAAGAGTACGAAGAACCAGAATCAATCAGAGGAACCAAAGGAAAATATTATAAGGAGAAGTACTTGTATCACAATTGTAGTAGCATGATCCTGAGGCTCACAGATCGTATAAACTCTCCCAGTTATACTAACCTCATTTGGAGTACCACAACCACGTCCTCTGCAACGAATATAATCCTGGTGGCCACCACCAACTCTACCTCCTCCGCGACCCGGTGGAGCCACAACAAATCTATCCTCAGTCTTTTGCGGATAATCCCTTATCTAATGTCCTACATTGCCACAGCAGAAAAAATCTCCTGAACGAATCCAACGTTCACCACCATAGTTCTTGCCATAAGTAACACACTAAGTATACCTATTGTACCCAACACTCTATTGAACAACCTTGTTTGCCCACCTTTATCAAAAATCACAACGATTACTTTTGTCACGATCTGTAAAACTGTGAACTCTCTTTACTGAGTGACCATGGAAACTCGAAGAATCAGAAGATCTCTTTCCCTGAATCTCAAGACTCAGTCCAACCAAGGCACTCTCAATATCTCTTGCTTGATCAATTGGAGTCTCAAACACATCTGAAGAACACATCACCGAATAAGCTTGAATCACACACTTTAATCCATCCTTGAATATCTTACACTGTTCAGCTTCGGTAAGTACAATCTCAGCAGCATACTCACTAAGTTTGACAAACTCTACCACATATTCAAAAACTGGCATCCTACCTTGAACCAAATCAAGAAATTTCTTCTTTCCAGCGTTTGTATACTGAGAACCCAGAAATTTCATTCCAAATAACTCTTGAAAGAATACCCAAGTAAAAATATCAGTTGTAGTACCCTTTTAATGGTTGACCATAACTGGTGTACATTACCCTGAAGCAAAGACGTCACACAACCCAGCTTCTCTATATCCGAACAACCCATCAGCTCTAGAATCTGTATAACACTATCCAACAATTCCTCATGTCACACCCCAATATGGGGTTAAATTTCTTTCAATTTAAATATGTGAAGTGATATGAAGTTGGTTGTGAATTAATTATTTTATCATATCATTATTTTATTAAACAAATGAAGGATAATAGAGTAAGTAGACGTGGACAAATTGTTGGGTAAGATGGGAAAGCCAAGACTGCTCGATCTCGAGAACCATTTTGTGTTTTATGGTGCATATCACAACAACCCAATTAACATTCTGATACACACTTTATTTGTGTGGCCGATATTCTTCACATCGCTTATACATTTCTATTTCACTCCAGCGTTCTATGATCTCACTCAAGCTGGGATTATCTCTTATGGGTTTAATCATGCTTTGGTTTTAAACTATGGGTCTGCTTTTTCCTTTCTTCCTTGGCGTGTTTATAGTTTGGATAAGAAAGTTGGGTCTTTGGCCGCTTTTGTTTGCTTAGTATTCTGGCTTAGGGCTAGTTCTACTTCTGTAAAGCTTGGATATTCTCGAGCTTGGAAGTCACGACTTCACCAGAGGTTTCCAGGCCAAGGGAAAATGAGTGATATCCAAAAGCATTTAATCTGGAACCTTATCGTTACCCTCACCACTCAAAATTTCAGCCTGTACAACAACTTCATAAGCAACAACTTCATCGGGGTTAACTTGGATCCTTCTCTGCCACCTGAATCAAGATTCGAGTTTGGGTAGCGTTGATTTCATTGAAGATGAACCTGTTCCACTGTCATAAGTCAAGGTTAGACAAGAATATGAAATTGTCCTCATTACTTTTACTGGGCTATACCGATATCAACTAGGAATGTGGTGGAAGTGAGCGGATTTCATAACGGGACACCAAAGCTGAATTTCATATGCAGGAGATGTGAAAATAACCATGTTACTACTCCTCAGCTCCAAACAGCTTCTTTCAATGTAGATACTTGTCATGTTGTAGATCATGTTTCCTCCATGTATCCGAAAGCAAGTGTTTACGGTGGTTAGCCGAATGATGAAGCATCCATGCCTTTTATGTGAGATCTCACGGGTGAAGAATGGAGAAAGAATAAAAAAAATAATAAGTGAAGAAACAAATAAAGAAAGTATGAGTGAAAGAGAGTCTGAAGTGCAGAAATAGCTAAACACGTGGGTTGTGGGAATTATTGATATCATGAAAAAAAAGGGTAAATCACAAGGTATGTCATCCAAGCTTTGCGAGATCTTTACATTGTCTATTAGTTTCTAAGTAGTTATAGTTATGACATAATAGTTTTTAAAAGATTAATTTTGTCATCAATTTAAGTAATTAACTATTTTGATGGCAACATTAGTTTTCAATTTTACCAATTGAGTCCTCAAATTATTATTTAGATTCTAATAAGTTATTTTTTGGCAAGAGAAATTATTTGGATACGAGTTAGTAATTTTGATGGCATGGATCGTGAGGATTTTTGCAAGTTGATTTCAAGATCGAGGGTGTTCAAATGGAATTTAATGGTCGATCAGTATTGCACGGAAATTGAGGTAATACTTTACTACCTCTTTATGCTTTATGGAACATGTTGATATTGGTAAATGCATGAATAAGATAATGTTGGTCACTTTTGTGGACTTGAATAATTTATTCACTCGATATGAATATGGTAAAAATTCTGTAACTGAATATGGATCGAATGACTAATATAAGAGATTGAGGAATTATTAGAATTAAATTACAAGTTTGTGATTAGTGATAAAGAAATCAGCCCTGGATTTGTAACTTATATTTTATATCATCAAAGGTTAAATGTTAAAGGTACTTGGATGAGAAATTATGAGAATACTCTAGTAGGGTAAAATTATGAAAATACCCTTATGTTGTAGGATGACAAGAATTGTCCCTAGAAATTGGTTAATAACTCTGAAAAGACGTATTGATCCAGTAAAAATTATTGACGTGCATAAGAAATACTAGTTTTGCTTAGGAAATGCGGATAACCGGGTTTTAACCCCAAGAAGGTTTTGTGCAAGAATCTAGAAGTCTGTTAAGGAATCATTTCAAGATCAGAGAATGTTCGGGAAAACAATTAGCCATTGGATCTCTAAATTATAATTATTTTTGTTAAGAGTTAATATCAAAATTATCTGGTTAAGAAATTATGAAAATGCCCTTAAGAGGTAAAAATAGTCTGAGTTGAGCCTGAATGAGAAAGTACTTTGAGGATTCATTTTTAACTCACTAAATTACTGATTTACTTGTTGAGATCCTATTTTTATATGGAAAATTTCTGATAATTTGTTAGTAACATCTTAGAAGGTATTTAACTCGAAATCTTCGAGTTATAAGTAAACACCTGAAGAATAAATTATCGAGGGTGCTCTTCTGTCATAATTGTTCGTATAGAATAGAATAGAGGATAAGTCTAAATTAAATAATAAGATCGGACGGAAGGAACTGATTAAAATACGTGGGATATGTAAAATGACCAAAATACCCTTGTAATGGAAATGACTCAAGAATATCACCAAGTTCAGGAATGAATAGATATCCTCAAGCTTTGAAATGAATGGAATAAAACTGAGCATCAAAATGACCAAAATACCCTTATGACCTAGAATAAGTAAATGTCTTGGATTAATTAAGAAATCCAAATAAACATGGATATTGTGCTACCAGTAAAAGTTTTGGAACGCAGCTTGAGTGATCAACCAACGCTAGTGCTATATCATTACCTAAATGATATAGGTACCACTTGAATGTTTGTTCGTCTTCTCAAAGTTGGATCGATGATAATTCTTGAAGTACTTGGCTCAGCTAAACTCTAGAGCACATACATTACTAATAAGTGGGTATTCATGTGACAAATCAATCACGAATACCACAATGTCTTTATTATATGACTAAATTGAACTGAAAGGAAGTACAACATGTATTTGAAATTCAGAAACGTCTGAATTATTCTGGAAAACTCTAAAGTAATCGGGATAGACTTGCTTACTAAACGAACTAAGTAATCTCAATGACTGAGGATTAATTAGGTGATTGGATTAATTAGGTGATTGGATTACTTTGGAAGCACTATTGAAATTACATGATGAATTATCCTTATGGGTTATGAACCATGAATCAAGTGCGTCTGTATTTCCTGATATCGTTGAAACGTGGAAATGGAATAAAGACCATTGGAAGATCTATTCATCGATGATTATGGGGATGATCTATGGATCTACATTATGGTATTAAAGAGTGAATACAGTAGAATGATAATGACTTGACTTGTTGACATGCATCAGTTTGGGAGTTGTGTAACTCGAGTTGTTTGATAATACGATCGATAGTCATAGATTGTAAATGACTTGAATCTTCGATTCTATATTTTCATCTAAAATCACTTCGGTCATGTTTGAAAACGTAAGTAACGCAGAAGGAAAAGATTCTGAATACCTCATTTGATTCAATTGGGTTGATATCCTATGAATTCAAAGTATATTCCTGAATACCCCTGATTATTTGGGTAATGGAATCACTCGCAGTAAATCTGAATTTAGAATTATTATGTATAAAGGTTCCTGAACGTTTTCCTGATGCACATGGAAACTTAGTGGAATTCTAAAGTATCAATCTTAAATGTCTGATTAGATCGGTTATAAATCAATTCTCTTCAATGAGATCTTATTCTTGGAATCCGAACAAATTGCACAAGTTCATGTTATCCATACTGATGACTACAAAATGCCTTTGAAAAATACATGGATCCTCTAGTGTGTTCCCTAAGTACTATTTAATTGTTTTATCTATTTTGAAATATTGTACATTGAAATCTATGATTTACTGTTTATTGATACACCGACTTACCGGTGATGGTTTATGGACTATGACTAATATATGATTATTGGTTTTCATTGATATATGATAACGATGATTACGGAAGTATGGAAATTATGCGTGCTGCATAAATTGTATTTTGAAATACTAATTTTGGATGGATTGAATTACAGAGTATAGCTCTGATCAAGCTGGTAAACCTTACGGATCTAATGTCACTCTTGGGTAGGCTCACGGGCCCCAAGATGCTCCATTAGGTTGGCTCCCTTTGCTGTGTGCTTAGGGTAAGCCCTATGGCCTTATGGACTTAAGGATACATTCCCCAAAGCCTATCCTTAGGTTGGCTTCCTTTTTGCCGTGTGCTTAAGGTAAGCCTTATGGACGCAGTTCTGGGAACTGCGGATGGTGTACAAGAGAATGGTTTAAACTATGAGTTTCAAAGGTTAAACTTCATTATGATTTTATGAGATTTACTAAACTGTCATTTGATAAATGTATCTATTATGATTTTATTGTACTCTTGGAACACATTATACATCCTATTCGATCTCCTGAAAATGTTAAACTATGAATGCTTCTTATGAATTGAGATTCATGGCTTCTACTCGATGAACTACTAATGGAACCCCAGATTATTCTGCAATTGGTATACGTTTGATTCAATAAGCAAATTATGGCTTCCCATTTATCTGCAGGTCATGTAGCATCATCTGGTAGTTCTGTATTACTGAGCTTTCCGAAGCTCACTCTATTACTCACCATTGCAGGTTAAAAGAATTGTACCAGTGCATCTATCGATTTTAGTAAGGGAGCTCTTCCGGCGTTATATGTAGAGTATGGTACATGTGATTAGGGGGCATGTAATTGTATTTTGTTTTATATTTGAGTCTGAAAATCTGACTTATTTCTACATACTGGTAAATCATTTTATGAGTTACATATTTTTATTTAAGTTTTAAATTTTCCGAGATTTTTACAGTGGGTCGCTCCGGTGACCCTAATGTGACACTCCAGATCAGATCGGGATATCCGCATCGGTCTGAGGGGGTTACACCTCATATATGGTCGGTTCATTACGACGGACTCAACTAAACTTCTTAGCTCCAAGCACTCTCAAATGCCCTAAAGGTAACCCAGCAGCCACCAGCTCAGGAGCGAGAACAGGAGTGACATTCGAAACTACCCTTTGAAAAGAACCAACTATCACTTTAACTAGCTGGTCGATCGAAATGTTGGGATTTTGAACCACAGGTGGAGGTCAATTAATACCACCCCCAGCTGAAGTAGCATTAGCACCAGTACCGGGGAATTGACCCTCAGTATCTCTTAATATAGCACAACGCGACACCATAAAGATATATACTAGCGAGTAACTACACAATTAAACAAAACTAAGGTTAAAGCTCATCGGGTGATCCAATAAGGACCTGCAAGTTTTAATAAAATGTGATGCAATGTGGTTCCCAATTATTTACCCCAACATACATGCACATATTTAAATAACCTACACTCTGGTACAAACAAATGTAACACCCCATACATGTCCATGTAGGTTGACACAGATACCTGGGAGTACATTAGGTTCTGAACTTATCAGACATAACAGAATCTTAAAAAACACATGCAAGCTAAGATGAAGTAATTTAAAATTTCAAACATACAATATGTAATTCATGGAAACAATAAAAATTTAATAAACTAATGTCATTTAATCATTGAACATTTCAAGAAAAACGCTACCAGTTCATCAATGGTAAACTATTATATAGTTAAAATCTGCAAGGGTAAATTATCTAACTAGGCTCATTATTATTCATTTACTATCCTTAATCAATAACATGCAAAGTTTCATATTGATCAGGCATCAATCGAGATTTTAATTGAACTTAAAAACTTAGGGACCAACAAAAAAATGAAATTAACATTGCTGGAAATTGATTGTAGAAGAAGAATCATCAAAATAATAAAACAGGGGAACTACTCTATGCTAGAGTAGTCCGTGGTTAAGAAGAACAAATGGAAGTTTGAAAATAAAATTTGGGAATCTATTAAATCATGAATTAAATAAAAAAAGGTTTGACAGAAAAGAAATGAAGGTTTTAGCCATTAAAGAAACAAAAGGAAAAATGAACATGTTTTTGGATAAGTATCAAAACTTTAGGGAAAAGTTGTATTTAATTTGGATAAAAGGAAAATTAGATTAACATCATTTAAAGTAAATTAAAAATCAAAATAAAAAGTTTAAAATCATATAGAGTATAAAAGTTTAAGTTTAAACAAAAATAAGAAAATAAATGGATAATATCAACTATTGGTAAAATCGCTTTACATATTTTGATAATCGATCATATTCCATTTTGACCACTAAAATCATACTTTTAAAATCATTCAATTAACCCGGATAAAAATTAATAATAATATTCTAAAATAATTTCCACTTTAAAAATTCTCAAAATTATGAGTTTTTTGGAAATATAAAAAATTTACCGAGGCAACGACCTGAACTACTAACCCAAATGTTAGGATGTTACACATCACGCAAGTATACGTATCTTATTCAAGTACTAGACTGGTTATACAGTGTATTGGATGTCGAACCCACAGAGAGTATAGTAACAAAAGAGTTCTTGTTGGCAAAAGGAGAATATAACTAATATGTATTTTAAGAAGGTAACAAAAAGATAACAAACGAATAAACTCGTAATAATAAAACAAGGGAAATACTACAACAGTAGTGGAGCAATCAGACCAATGAACCAAATGAAGTTTTTGTTATCTAGTAGCTAACAGTGCAATTACGTTGTGGCGATACAGAAATTAACACATTAATCATCTGTCAATAATTAAACACTTAACCAACTGGATTTAACTTTCATTAAAATAATCGACATAATACAGCTCTATATGCTTAAGTTTACTTTTATAAACGTCGATGTTCAAACTAAAGTAAAATGTAATCTCCACTATTTCTATTTGTAAGAATAATTAAGATCGACATACATAAAGATGAATCCACCTCTAAAAGCATCCAATAAAAAGAACTCAACTCATATGAATATTGTTTTAAGCAAAATCATAAGGTATAAATTTTATCGAACACCTTATGTTCAAATTCGAATAACAACATAAAAATAAATAATTCAAACATAGAAAAGTGTCTCCCTTTTTTTAGGAAAGAATACTAAGGAAAGCTTGAATCCTAATTTATCGTCGCTGCTACAAGACTGCTCGACGCTGCTGGTACACTCCCGATGAATGGCTTGGGCTGCCATGTTGATGGTAAAAGAGAAAAATAATAAAAGGTGACTAGGGTTTTTGATGATCTGAAAAGTGTTGAGAAAATATTATATTTATAGCCAAATAAAACTTTACACTAATAGGAAAATTCCTTTTTTATGATAATTCAAATTCAAATTCCAACCCTTATCCCATGACACCTGTGAACAACTTTCAATTCCTAAAATTTCTCAAGCTGTATGGCGACTCAAAAATGCTATCGCATCATCTTCGTAATGCAGTCTAGCATCGGCGCTCAATAACTCCTACAACATTAATAATGTCACATCATCAGTTTTGTGGTAGAAACATTAAAATCAATCAAAGTACCAACAATTCACTCCCGATATGCAAATGATGTAAAATATGTTAAAATAAATCTAAATATGATCCTAAAAATGCTAGAGTGTAAAATTAACCTAAGGAAAAAGGAATTAAAATACAACTCTTTTGGAGAGTTAACAGTTGTCAGTTAAATAAATGTGAAAAGTATAGATTTATCTGATTCGTTGAAAGTAAAGATTTCATCAATTATTCTGATTCGAAAAAAAGTACCTTATACCTAAACTATTGACTTTAAATTGTTTATTTCGATCTGTTGATTTTCAGATTTTAGTTTAAAGAAATGTTTAAAAAGTAGCTTTACATGTTCATATATTATTATATGATATTTCATATATTAATATTTATGTGATATTTATATATCTATATGCTTTATTTTTATATTTGATAATGCCTCGCAAAGTGTATACTTAGTGTGTGATGGCTTTCACGTGTAGGTAAATGAGAGCAAGTAGAGTAAGGAGTTAAACTTGACATCAATCATCAAAGAATAATTATAGGTATTAGTAATGACATCCCATTGTATTTGATTTTCTAGCTGGCATGTATACGAATAAGAAGTCTATATACATTATTAATATGGCACGTTCTTAAGTTTACTTAGAAAAGCTCTGGTATTATTATAAGGTTTCAAACGAGTCTTAGAAATTTATATACGTGGATTTTAGTGAGCAAAATATAGAGTTAAAAGCAAAATATAGAGTTAAATTAATGAATGTTATAGTAAAGTTATATTTTTATGAATAAATGAGATAATTTTAAATTAGTTAGTTTTTATGCAGTTATGTTTATGTTATGAAATAGCATTGATCTGCCTAATTGCTACCTAAAATCAAACTTGAATTGGAGGTTAAAATATTTTATTTGATTTCACATGATTAAATGGTTTTAGCAATAAAGAACAAATTATAAATTTTAAAGAAACAAAATTTTACCGACTGTGAATAAGAAAATGCTTTGAATATTTGATGTGACATCTCTAACTCATATTTACGTACGTATACAAGATAGAGGTGTTATATTTATTGGTATCAAAATTGTAGGTTTAGTCGATCCTAAGCCTAAAATGAGTTTGTTTTGAGTTGAAAAGTGTATACTTGCCACTAGGATGTCATTGTTGCTGATATGGTGTTTATATGAGTGATGCTCCTCCTTACTAATGTAATTTAATATTTCATTAAGTTAGATGTCTAAAATTAAAAGATTTTGATGAGTGATTAAACGTGAGGTTCTGCAAGGGATTGCTAATGAAAGTAAAATCATGATCCTCCTATTCTATCTAATTAAGGTATTGCACCGATGTGATAGGGAATGCGAGTCAAAGACTAAAGCGACAAAAAGTTCATTAGAACTGAACACAAGTTGTACAGTGGTAACTAATTATTAGATTATAGTGTGAAGATGAGTCATATTCATAAAGACTGCCATATAAAAATTCAAAAAACTAAATTTTTAGTGAATCTAATGAAGTTACTTTTTGAGGAATTTGAAATAATTTTGGGTATGGATTGATTATCCCCTATCATGAAAAATTGAATTATCCAACAAAATCATTGATTTTAAAGGATTCGAAAAGTTCCAAGATCATAGTGGTAGGAAAAAGAGTAAATTAGTTGTATGATGAGATTTCAGCAGTAACTGCTAAGAACTAGTTGATGTAAGGTTGCCAAGCTTACATGGATGATATGGAATAGTCAAGTGTTGAATATTAAAGAGGAAGATATTTCTAAATTTGGTTTTTAGGGCCCAATACGTCGAATACGAATTTGTGGAAATACAATTCAAGTTGACCAATGCTCCTGTAGCATTTATGTATTTGATGAATCAATTTTTCAACCATACTTGGATCACTTGTGGTGGTATTTCTTAATAATATTTTGGTTATTTAAAGATAAAGGAAGAACATGATGAACGTACTCCTATAGTTTTTCGGACTCTCTTATAGAAAAAATTATATGTTAAGTTGTCAAAGCATGAATCTTTGTTTTTTTTAAAAGTTTTTTTCTTTGTTGTGTAACTTCAACAAAAGAAATAAGAGTAGATCCTTAGAAAGTACAATATATTGTTGAATCAAAACTTCAAAGAATGTTTTTGAAGTTTCTTGAGACTCGCTTGTTATTATTAAAGACTCTCAGAAAACTTATTGATGATTGTCTCTCCACTTATCAAGTTATTGAGGAAAGAGGATATTGATAGAAGCTTCGTACTACTGTAAATAGAAACGAAGTTACTATGGTAAGAAGTGACTCCTAATTGTTATGTGAATTTATGAATAAGTTCAGTACACAGTAAAATCTGCCAAGATTCTTTGATTTTAATAGTAACTTTTGAAAATAGCCACAAATTCTATATAAGGTATTAGAAAGTAATTCTTATACCATTGGATTTGTATGTCAATAATTTCAGTTTGTATGTTAGAAAATATGAATTTTTGATCGATGATGGATCAGAAATTAGGGCAGTAGATTCTGCTCAAAACAAATTATGTAAGTTGGATTATAAAAATCACCCTAAATTGTACAAGTTGAATTAAAAGTACATATATGGTCAGATTCGTATTCGAGTCTATCTTTTAATGGTATAAATAAAATAATTTTTAAATGTGTATGTTAATATCAAATATTAGTTCTTTATAGGAAGTGCAAATTTGTCATAATAAGGAATTGTGATAATTTAAACATTTTATAAGTATTATGCGTTTTATAGCGACACATTTCATAATGGTTTGGGAGGTGTATTGATGCAAGAAGTAAAAGACATGACTTATGTTTCAAAAAAACATAAAACTAATTAAAGAAGTTATTCGACTCATGATCTAGAGTTAGCAGTAGTTGTGCTTGATTTGAATATATAATGTCATTATATTTATGTTGAGCGATGATATATCTACATAAATCTTAAAGAATTAAAGTTTGAAGTACTTGTCGAATCAAAAGGATTTAAACTTGAGAAAAGGAGACAGATCGGACATCTAAATATTATAAGTTGATTATCAACTACCATCCAATGAATGATAACGTAGTAGCTGATGCGTTAAGTCGAAAGACATTTTCTACTCTTAGAGCTTTGGATGCTCGATTATTAATGAAATAAGATGGTGTGGTGACCATAGTATTGTTAATAAATTATACACTATCATATTGAATATAGGATCTTTAAAGAAATAGTGAAAAATGTCTATCAAGGATTGAATAATTAGAAAAAAATGAAACCAAAGACTTTAAAGTTAAGTATGATGGATGTTTATTCTATCAAGGAAGAGTTTCTAATTCCAAATGAGAAGGAAGTTAAAACAACCTTCTCTATGAATCACATTATAATACTTTGATTATGTATTCTAGAGAAATCAAGATGTATGTGGATTTAAGGAGTCGATAATGGTGGACCGATATAATAAGAGTTATAACTTAGTTTGTTTCTAAATCAACAAGTGTCCTCAGAATTATGGCAACCGATTTCCAATACTTAGTGAAATTAGGAAAAAGTTACGATGGATTTTATTACAATACTATCTTTAACACCTAACATGAAGGATCTAATATAGGTTATTGTTGGTAAATTTTCTAAGTCAATGCACTTCATCTTAGTCTAAATTGATTACTCTATAGATAAATATGATGAATGATATAGTAATTAAATTATTCAATTACATGAAGTCCATGTCTCGATAGTATCTGATAAAGATCCAAAGTTCAGTTAGAGAATTTTGGAAAATATTTGTATTAAGCCCTGGAAATTCAACTCAATTTCAGCACTGCTTTCCGACCTTGGACGGATGAATAGTTTGAGCGAAACTTATAAGATTCCATAAGATATGGAAGGGCATGTGTAATTGGAATCAAAGTATCATAAGAAAAGTATTTTCATTTAGTAAAGTTTGTTTATAATAATACTTATCAGAAAATATTAAGATGATTCCCTATGAAATTTTATATAGAAGGAAATGATGAAGGTCATTGAATTACTATGAACTCAAAGATCGGGATGTAGAGGGTCTTGATCTAATTAAGGAAGTTGAAGACAAAGTGAAGATTACATAAAATGATCTTCAAATTCTTTTTCATTGACAAAGTTGTATTCAAATTTGAAAGAAAAGAGATTGAATATCAAGTGGACAATAAAATATATCTTAAAGTATTACTCAGAATGAAAGTATTAGCCTTTGGACGAAAAGGAAAACTAAGTCCAAAATTTATCGGTCTATATGACATTGTGATGAGAGTTGGTTTGTTGTCTTATCAATTAGCTTTATCTCCAAAAATAAATAAGATTTAAAATGTGTTTCATATGTCGATGATAAAGAAGTATCGCTCGGATCCTTCATATATTATTACACAAAATGAGATCGATATTCAATCAGATCTGAATTATGAAGAAGAACCAGTAAAGATAATAAAATCTGAAGTCAATGAACTAATGAACAAGATGATCTCACTGGTAAAAGTTCATTAGTGAAATCATAAAGCCAAGGAAGTAACATAAAAAAGAGAAGAAGATTTGAGAACATGGTTTTCTCAACTTTTTAGATCAAGTACGTGTTAAAAGTTCAGGAAAAATTATCTAAAGAGGAAAATTGTAATATCCCAAATTTTTTACTAGTAACCAAAATGTAAATTTTAAAAGTTTTGTGACCAAAGTGTAACCTTGGGAAACGTTTAATGACCATAGTGGTATTTTTCACAATAAGAAATTGTATCTCGTAAATGAATGGTTTACCACAACAAAGATGTTTTCGTGGTTAAAACTTTTTCTCCGGACTTGTATTAGAAGCTAAAAAGGGATAAAGTTCGAGAAAAATTCGGATTATCGGATCGAATTTGAAATTTAAGAGAATTTGAAGGATGATAGTATAAAGTTAATAATGTTATTTCCACATTTTATTTTAGTAGAATTTAACATGGATAATCAGATTTAAGATTTATTTTCCATTTTAAATGGGGGCAGCTGGATTAAAGTGGTAAGTTGTAATATTTTGGAAAAATCAAAGTGCAAAGATGGAAACCAATAAAATATTAGTTTATGTTTGAATTGATAATTTAAGGAGGATGATGTAAGAAGGATGATGTCACTGTAATGGCCTTGTAGTAATTATCGTAATTTAGTAATGGTAAATTGGTAATTTTTAGTTAAATGAATTAAAAAGTCATTTAATTAGTTATAAGGCATTTAATTAGTTATAAGAAAATATTTATTTTTTCATTTTCAAGTAAATTCTTTATATTTTTAATTAAGTGTGAATTAGAGAATTAATCTACATCAAATTCTCTATCATTTGTTGTAAGTAGTTCATGTTTTTCTTGCTTGGAAGATGGATTTCATGAAAAGGTTGGATAAAGGGGAGATTAAATTTCAATGGAATAAAGTTTGATTATGGTGCTATGGATATTGTAGAATAATTTCCAACCATGAAATTTGATTGAAAACCATTAGAAATGCTTATAGAAGATCAACAATGACTAGGGTTCATGGAGAAATGTTGAATTTGAATTTCTTTTTATATAGATTGAGTGGGGTTACATGGAAATGATGTTAAGAGCTTGAATTCATGCTTGAATCAAAGTGAAAACCAAGCCTAAGGTGCTTTGTTATGTGCGACCTAAAGGAAAAGAATAAGGAAACATTATAATTTTTTTATAAGGGTTAGAAATTATGTATGAATGATTTTACATGCTTTGGAAAGTTGTTTGGACTAATTTGGGACATTGAAAACTTAAAGGGATTTTTTATAGATTTTAGAAAATTAAAGGATTAAAGTGTTAATATTTAAGAGTTAATGCACCATAATGGAATTAAATATTAGAATCATGATTTTGATATTAGAATGTTAAATTATACCATTTTAGAAGTTGTGCAATTATAGGGACCAAATTGTAAGTGATGGAAATTTTGGGATTTAAAGGCCCATCATGCAAAAGTTGATATAATATGCTTGAATTAAATATTTAAATGTGTATTTATGCTTTTGGAAGATTTAATTGAAGTTAAATGGCATGGGACCATTTTGAATAAATTGAAAATTTTGAGATGAATTTTAAAAGGATTTATATTAGTGGTTGAAATGTAAAATTTGAAATGTTATGTAGATATTGATGGGTATGAACAGTAAATGACTTTAAATCTCATTTTGAAGAATAAAGCTAAATATTTATGTTATGAGGTAAAGTTAGTATCGAAATTATTTTTAGGAATTTTATTCCTAACATGGGCTTATGTTAGAATGATACTAATATATTATTTGAATGATATGTGTTCAACAAATGATGCTTGTGTAGACTGTGATCGAAATCAAGATATAGCCAAGCTTAAAGCAAAGGAAAAAGTAGAAAAGTGAGCCTAATAGTAAAAGTAAAGATTGATAATGAGGCATTTTAGGTGAGTGCATTCTTACTTATATATATAATACGAGGGAGACTTACAATAATTCAACCTCTGATGATTTTGAAATAAAAAGAAATTGAATCGTATTATGAAGTATTTTTATAATAATTTCTGATATGTTTTATGTAAAATATTGGGTATTAAATGCCCAAATGCACTGATTTATGATATTCTAAAATAAATATTGATATTATTATATTTGAATTGTGAATGAGATATGAATTTTGATTATGAAGCCTATTATATGTACATTGAGATTTGTTGGTACAATTTACATGTCATGAGGTGGAATAATTTATATCTAGTACATTTATGTACATTTATCTAGCATTATATGTGTGCTTTCAGTTTCACAACGTATTGACGTTGTGAGCTACCATGTCTGATTTATGATTTTAGTATAGCGATGTTGTGTTCTATAGTATCTATACTTTTGTTTGGAACTAAAAGTGCAAGTTATTTCTGGCAGCTGCGACTGCATATTGTGCACACTCGTCTAACTCACGTTTCATGTAGGTTTATCCGATTCATTAAAAGTAAAGCATTCATCGATTATTCTGATTCGACATAAAGTACCTTATATATGAACTATTGACTTTCAATTTTTCATTCTGATATGTGGATTCTAAATTGTTGATTTTCAAAATTCATTTTAAAGAAAGGTTTGAAAATTAGTCTTACATGTTCATATTTTATTATATGGTATACTTAGCTTGTGATGGTTTTCACGCGTAGGTAAAAGAGAGCAAGTACAGTTAGGAGCTTAGCTTGGCATCAATTATCAAAAAATAATTACATGTATTATTAATGACATCCCATGGTATTCGATTTTCTACCTGACATGTATATGAATAAGAAGTGTTTGTAAATTATTTATATGGCATGTTCTCAAGTTAACTTAGAAAAGCTCTGATATGATTATAAAGTTTCAAACAAGTCATAGAAATTTATATACGTGGATTTTAGTGAGCAAAATATAGAGTTAAAATAATGAATGTTATAGTAAAGTTATATTTTTATGAATATGAGAGAGAATTTTAAATTATGGAGTTTTAGGTAGTTTTGTTTATGTTATGAAATAGTATTCATCTGCCTAATTGTTGAATGAAATCATACTTGAATTAAAGGTTAAAATATTATATTTTGGTATGTATAGGGGATATGGGTGTTACATCCTCAATATTTGAAAAAGTTTTCCAATTTCTGAATATTTTTCTTTTCAATTCTTTATGCATCATATCCTAAAAAATATTCACCATTTTGCTTTAAAAAGTTGCCCCAACATTTTTCAATCCAAATAGCATTACTTTATAACAGAAGTTTCCCCATGTGTTCACAAATGCTGCATTTTCTGTCTTTAGGGCTCATTTTTATTCGGCTATAACCTGAGAATCCATCCATAAAAGAAGACCATAAATGTCCTGCATTGTTATCCACTAAAGTGTCTATGTACGAAAGAGAAAAATTACCTTTCGGACTGGCTCTATTAGTCTCTATGTATGGAGCATCAGTTGTTACAGAGGTGATGATTTCCTCTTTGGCCCCAATACTAACTAATTGGCCATCAATGAAAAAATTTAGCTTTTGGTGTAGAGAGGAAGGAGCGAATCCAACAAAATGAATCCATTGTCCTCCTAGTAAACAATTATAGGTTTGGTTTATGTCCATGACCACTAACTCCGCGTTATACACAGTAGGTACTATCAGAAGTGGTACGTCAATCTTTCCTGGCACATCCTTTTAGGCTCCATTGAAAGATATAAACAGGTTTTGATAGACATTCATATGTGAAGTATCTACAAGTAACCTTTGTAGTATGGCCATTTTCATGAAATTTAATGTAGATCTATTGTCAATTAAGACTCCTAACAAGATGTGGTCATGAAAATGGGTGGTAATGTTTAGAACTGTCATGGATCTCATTCCATCTTTAGGGATCTCATCATCAGAGAAAGTGATGTAGTTGTCAGAAGCTATGTGCCCCATAATTCGATCCAACTTGTTTACAAATATATCATCATTTATAAATGTCTAGTTGAGCATATTCAAAAAGGCATTTTGATGTAACTTAGAGTTCATCAACAAGTCCAATTTCAAAACCTTTACTTATTGCTTTTGCAACTGCTCCACCACACTATAATCATTATGCTTTAAGAACCTCAATAATTCTTGTGCTTGAGACTTGTTCACTAGCTAATTAATTATTAGTGGAGGTTCTTCGTTGAATATCCTTGAACAATTGTTGCCTTTGCATTCAACTTTTCAACTTCCTTTGATGCTTTGAGAGAATAGAATCTTCCACTTCAGGTGAAATAACCAACTTCTATCACTGTCTCAACTAATTGTTTCTCATTGACTAAATTTTTTACTTCTTAAACTACTTTTAATCCTTTGGTTGGCGTTGATCCTTCAGGCATTGTTATGTTGCTAGCATAAATCTTATGTACATTTTGGGTATACTTGGATAAAAATAGTGAAAGGACTATGATCACAACCTTTATAATTGTTGGTACTAAAATTACTGCTCTCGGATTTATAGTGATAATTAAAGGCTTATTTGCTCTATATGCCACGTTGTAGCTTTATGATGTGTATACATCCATTTCCTTTTTGTCTTCATCTTTACCAAAGAATTCTATCTCTTTGTTGCTCCTCACCACTTGAAGTAACTCCTTGAATTCCTGGCAAGACTGAATCTCATGACCTTTATCTTGATAATACTCAAAGTATGATCCACAATTATCAGGCTTCGGCTTAAGGTTGCACTTAATTATACCAGCTTCTTTTAGTTGTCTAAATACACAACTAATAAAATACTTAACTTCATAGACGTCCCTCCTTACTCTCTTGTTATCACCCTCATGAATCATGTTCAACCCATAACCTCCACGATTCAGTAATGCATGAGTTTTTGCGCCTGGAGAGTTGAAATCTATAATCTTGGTATTCATCAAGTTTTGCACCACTTTTTTGAATGCTAGACAATTCTCATTGGTATGGCTAGCGGCGCTAACATGGTAATCATACTGTGCATTTGGATCGTATAATGGGGATACAGATGATGAAGAGGGTTCAAATGATACGGTCATACCATATCCACCTTTAACAATGAGGCACATATTTCTAAGTATGGTACTGGAACAGGTGTTAAAGACCGTCTTGTAGCTTTTTTCCTAGGTCATCGATTATCATTTATATCTACCTTCTTAGCTTTGAGTTGGGTGATCGTGAGACTTGTTGTAGTTGCTTGTATTGTTTACCTCACTTTCCTTATTCTTTGTAGACAGGCCTTTTAGAGCTACACCCATCTTCTCCTTTAATCCTCCCATTTTTATGGCATTCTCTATGAGCCATAAATTAGCAAGTCAGAAAAATTCTTGTTGGCATTCCCAAGCTGATATAAGGTGGTCTACATGCTTTGGGAGAAGAGGGTAGATAGCCTTATTGTGTCCCGATCAAGGATTGACAAGTACTGATGTCTTTAAATTATAAGTTTGGATGCAACAAAGATAAGAAAAGGAAGATGATTAATAAAGGAAGAATAAATGATAATAAATATAAGAAATGAAATAAAATAAAGAAGGGATGGAGATTGCTGCAGAATTGATGGTCTTGATGGATGATGTTGATGAAATGGAGATCGTGATGATATTGTATCTCAAGCACGCCAAAGATGAAACAATGCTAAAGTGAACAATCCCGGTCTTCACAAACTTGCTTGAGGGGTTGTGATAGCGTCTTCAACCCACTAGATATTAATCTAGGAATTTTAAGAATCAAAATGGAAAAAATGACGCCACAAGTATAGGAATTCAAAGAACTTTTGAAGAGAAATTAATTCATAAGAGTAATTTTTATATATGAGATGAGATGAGTACAAATGATAGCAAGCCATTATATTTATAGGAAATGAGAGGGCTTGGCTAAACGGTTACATAACTATTCGGTTGATACATTACTTTTTAATGAAGGTACATAATGCTTAAAATAAATGATTGAGTCCTTTGGGCTTGTGATGGTCCGGCTAACCCTTCATGAAGGGGCTTGATGATTCGGCTAAGGATGGGAAGACATCTCCCTTGGCTGAATAGATATGCTTATTCATCTAGGCGCCATTATTCTCCCTTTGGATGAATGGTGATATGTCTCCTCATGTTGGCGCCAAAAGCTCACATGTGCATGGCATGTGTGTGGCCGAATAGGCATGGAGGTTTATATCATGTCCCTTGGTGTTTTCAGCCTCCAATGGTTGCAATTTCTTCACCAGCATGCTCTTAGATGAAAAGGCATCTTCATGGGTAGCATCATTCATGAATGGTCACACCGTTTGGGAAAGGTAACCCTTCATGTTTGAGCTACTTATGGTGTGAATGAGCTGGAGGTGAGCTGGCCATAGGTGACTTATATCATGGTGAACGTTATGATAGCTCCTTGTGAAAAGGTACCTCTTGAGGTGGCAACTATTCGTGAAAAGGTACGATTTCACAAATTTTGACTTAGGACATATTTGAAGTGACCTAAGTGGTGACGATGATGGTGGAACTCCCCAACATAAATGAGGTCATCTTGTAGGTCAAATCTTCAGCTCAATCCAGCTATGAGCTCACGGCCTATAGACTACTTTTCACCAATTTGCTCCTTATGATCTCTTAATCGTTCCCATGTAAGTTTTCTTGCTGTTGCATACTCCATTTAGCTCCAATGTAGCTCCGAAGTATTGGTCGAATATGCCTACATTCATAACATAAAGAAATAAACTAAGTATATAAATTTATATAATGTATAATATAAATTTATATAATGTATAATATAAGAACGTGAACTATAGTATATTATAATAACTTATATCTCACATATTAATGAATATGTTATCATCATAATAACTATAGATATAATATATAAAAATGAAAATAACTATATTAAAACTTTTGAAATAAACATATATATGTGTAAAGTTACAAAGTTTATTCCCTTGTAAGGGTGGAATAGCCATTGTAAACATGATGATGAATTGGATCACATCATCCACCCCTTCTTTTAATCAATTTGTCATCAAATTGAAAGATCTTCTTTTCTTTAAGTCATTTAATTCGATAAGTACCTTTATGAAAAGGTTATTATCTTTTGAAAGAATGCCTTGGAAGTTCTTGATCAGAAAAGAAAGTAAACTTTCATTAGTAAAAATGTGATCGAACAAAGTTAAGAAATACTTCCTGTAAAATGTAGATTCAAAGTTCATGTCTATTGAAGACATATGCCTTTGAACATTGGTGCCCTTTTGTATTCCAAAAATCATGAACCTTTGTTCTTTAATAGATATATGCATTGATTCATGAAAAGTGATGACTCTTGGAATGATGATGTCCTCATAAGTTACACCATTTGGATGAAGAATCACTTCCCTTTGGTTTTCATTAGGCATAACTCTTGATTCTTGAATGATCACGTCCTTTGGATTAAAAATTACCATTCTTTGCTTTTCAATAGTCGCACCTATTGGCTCTTGAAAAGTCACATCCTTTAGTTCACCAAATTGATGGATTGTGTCGCTTGGATCATCCTGCAATTCAAAGGAAACTCCTGCATGGTTAAGGTAAGAAAAATATTCATCAACTTTGCGTTTTGTCAATAAACATCTTAGTAACAAGCACTTAGATGTATAAGCACTTGTTTTTGGACTAGTTTCCTCCTGACTTAACTTCGATTTTCCTTTCCTCATGGCCTCAACACTTTGTTTCATCTTGATTTGATCAATTTGGACTTGTGTAGGCGTCAGTGGTGTTAGGATGATCTTCTTTCCTTTATGGTTGAACGAATACTGATTGGTAAAACAATCATGAATGGTCTTTGTATCATATTGTCATGGTCTTCCAATGAGTAAATGTCTAGCATGCATAGTAACAACATTGCACATAACCTCGTCCTTGTACTTACAAATTGAGAAAGGAACCATCACCTGTTTGTTGACATTAAGTTCTCCTCGTTCATTTAGCCATTGTAATTTGTAGGGATTTGGATGCTTCAACATTTTCAATCCCAATTTCTCCAACATAATGGTACTTACCACATTGGTACAACTTCCACCGTCTATGATCATGAAACACACCTTTTCATTCACATGCCAGCGGGTATGAAAGATGTTTTCTCATTGTGCATTATCCTCTACCATTTGAGCACTTAGACTTCTTTTGACCACTAGAGCTTCGCCTTCCACCGGAGCACCAATTTCTGCTTCTTCCTCAACTTCGGTTGGTGTTGTTTCTTCCTCCTCATGATCAGACTCAATTTTACCATTTCCAAGTAGTAACATGGTGTTTCGGTTGGGACATTGTGTGGATACATGCCCCTCCCAAGACATTTAAAGCACCAGATGTCTCTTGATCGTTCAAGGATCTCTTTTCTTACCGAGTTGGGAAGCATTTGATTATTCCACTTTTTCCTTGATAGGAGTAGGAGTAGACTTCTTCAAATTGTTAGGACTCCATCTTGAAGGCATGTTAGTGCGAGATATAGATCTTCTCCGTAATTTCCTTTCTATTTTCATAGCCATTTGCAACATTTCATCAAGTTCTATATAAGGGTACAACTCCAGTGTGTTGGCAATCTCGGGATTAAGTATGGCTAGAAATCTGGCCATGGTTGCTTCACGATCATTCTCAATATTAACTCAGATCATTGCCACTTCCATTTCCTTATAATAATCCTCTACACTCCGTTGGCATTGCTTCAGGTTCTGCAATTTTTGAATCATGTCCCGGTGATAATGAGTAGGAATGAAACGTTTACGCATGATACCTTTCATTTCAAGCCATGTTGAGATTGGTCTCTCTCCATTCCTCCTCCGGGTAATAGTAAGTTGATCCCACCATATCAAAGCATAATCGACAAACTCCATGGCTGCCAATCTTACTTTCTTGAGTTTAGAATAGTTGTGGCAACTGAAAACATGTTCCACCTTGCTTTCCCATTCAAGATATGCTTTCGAATCAGTTTTTCCTTGAAATTGAGGAGTCTTGATTTTTATGTTGCTCATGTTATCATCAATATTGGCACACCTGAAACCTTGTATCAATGCTGGTTCTTCATCATCATAAGGATCTGAGACATCATTTTCTGGAAGAGGTTGTTACCTCCCGAGGAGTATTATTGTTCCGAGTTGGTGGTTGATCTTGTCTTTGGTCTAATTTTTCATGAAGAGCATCAAATTCTGTCCGAAACATTCTCATCATTTCTCTAATTAGTACTTGCATTTTCAAATTGGGTTGACCTGCATTTCCTTTAGGACTTTGAGACATGGTTAGTAGATGAATAAAACAAAAAGTAAACCTTACCAGCACACTTACAAAGCCTCTCAAAATTCACTCCAAGGAAATGATAAGATCACTACACTCAACACTTGTGTTTACTCTAGGGAATATATCTTGGCTTTTAACAATTCCCCTTCTGATCGCACTCTCTCAATAGCCTTTTTCCACTCAATTTTTCTTGCTAAGTCCTTTGAAGAACTTACTCAAGATTAGAACAAGTTAATTCTTTCCCTTGTGTGCGTCGGCTGTAAATAGGTTAGGGTAGAAAGAATAGAAGAAATAGAAAGGTAGAAGAAAGGAATCAATGTATTAAAAGATGGAAATGGTTGAAGACAAGGAAAATGAAAGGATAGAAAAGGAAGAGGTGACTTTCAATTCAAGAAACAACACTTACTGCAACCTTTCTCAAGAAACAATAAGGTTATCTTCTCTTAGTGTAGTTTGGCCTCTTTGATGTATTTGCAATGGTAGAGCACTTTCCTTGGCTTGCTTTCTCTTTTTTGAATTTCTTTTTCTTTTCTTCTTTTCTTATTTTTATCTTTTTTTCTTTTTTGCACTCCAATTTTGTTGAAGGAGTCTTTTTCTTTTGCTTTGCATGCCAATGACATTTTTTTTGTCAATCCAACTATGCTCTGATTACCGATTGATATAAGGCTGATCTACAAGCTTTGGGAGAAGAGGGTAAATAGCCTTATTGTGTCCCGATCTAGGATTGACAATTACTGATATCCTTGAATTATAAGTTTGGCTGCAACAAAGATAAGAAAAGGATGATGATTAAGAAAGGAATAATAAATGAAATAATAAAGATAAGAAATGAAATGAAATAAAGAAGGGATAGAGATGGCTGTAGAATTGATGGTCTTGATGGATTATGTTGATGAAATAGAGATGGCGATGATGTTGTATCTCAAGCACGCCAAAGATGAAACAATGCTAAAGAGCACAATCTCGGTCTTCACAAACTTGCTTGAGGGGTGGTGATAGTGTCTTCAACCTACTAGATATTAATCTAGGAATTTTAAGAATCAAAATGGAAGGAATGACGCCACAAGTATAGGAATTATACTTGTTTAATCGATAAAGTTCTCAAAGAACTTTTGAAGAGAAATTAACTCACAAGATTAATTTTTATATATGAGATGAGATGAGTACAAATGATGGCAAGCCAATCTATTTATAGGAAATGAGAGGGCTTGGCCGAATGGTTACATAGCTATTCGGTTGATACATGACTTTTTAATGAAGGTACATAATGCTTAAAATGAATGATTGAGTACTTTGGGCTTGTGATGGTTCGGCTAACCCTTCATGAAGGGGATTGATGATTCGGCTAAGGATGGGAAGACATCTCCCTTGGTTAAAATGTATATGCTTGTTAATTTTGGTGCCATTATTCTCCGTTTGGCCGAATGGTGATGTGTCTCCTTATGTTGACGCTAAAAGCTCACTTGTGTGTGGCCGAATAGGCATGGAGCTTTATATCATGTCCCTTGGTGTTTTAAGCCTCCAATGGTTACAATTTCTTCACCAACATGCTCTTAGATGAAAAGGCATCTTCATGGGAAGCATCATTCATGAAAGGTCACAATATTTGGGAAAGGTAACCCTTCATGTTTGAGCTACTTATGGTGTGAATGAGCTGGAGGTGAGCTGGCCATAGCTGATTTGTAGCATGGTAAACGTTATGGCAGCTCCTTGTGAAAAGGTACCTCTTGAGGTGGCAACTATTCGCGAAAAGGTACGATTTCACAAATTTTGACTTAGGACATATTTGAAGTGTCCTAAGTGGTGATGATGATGGTGCAGTTCCCCAACTGAAATGAGGTCATCTTGTAGCTCAAATCTTCAGCTCAATCCAGCTATGAGCTCACGGCCTCTAGACAACTTTTCACCAATTTGCTCCTTATGCTCTCTTAATCGTTCCCATGTAAGTTTCCTTGCTGTTGCATACTCCATTTAGCTCCAATGTAGCTCCCAAGTATTGGCCGACTATGCCTACATGCAAAACATAAAGAAATAAACTAAGTATATAAATTTATATAATTTATAATATAAGAATGTGAACTATAGTATATTATAATAACTTATATCTCACATATTAATGAATAAGTTATCATCATAATAACTATAGATATAATATATATAAATGAAAATAACTATATTAAAACTTTTGAAATAAACATATATATGTGTAAAGTTAGAAAGTTTATTCCCTTGTAAAGGTGGAATAGCCATTGTAAACATGATGCTGAATTAGATCACATCACAAGCAATGTCCTAGGTAGGGGCCCTTATAGTGTTCACGAAAAGTAAAGTAGCTTCATTCTCTAGTAGGGGTTATTAGACCTGAGCAGTCATGTCGTGCGACCTCTAGGCATGTTAACGAAATATCTCGTTATACTTTTTCTCCATTTTTTGGAGAGTCCATCTATTATGAACTAGATTAGTGACATGATGGTATAGTTCTAAAAATGCCTTAGTTGAGTCCCTCTATGACTTAATGTGATTCCTAGTCAACTGGTTATACCATTTCTCGTTGTCAACATGACATGCTCCTATAAGACATCGTGATGTGGGATAATGGGCCAAGTAGTCCCATCGTACTTTTCAAAGTCAGAAGCTTTAAATTTTGGTGGAATAACCAGATAGGGAACCAGACTCAACTATTTGGCATCAAATCTATAAAATGTTTTATTCATCTCCCTAGATTTCATCTTTTCCTATAGATTATTCACTTGTTGAGTTAACTCTTTAGTTGTTTTCTCCTTTTCAGTGATCTCATTCAGGTGTTTTACCCCTTGGTAAAACAACCACTTCTTAGCAGTAAAGAAAGCTTGTGGGCGCTTTTCTTAGTACACAAGCATGTGGACGGGCATGAAACCCAAATAATGGGTAAGATCTTCAGCAATACTCTTTTTAGCTATAACGTCTACATCAACAAATCGTTCATTTATCTCATCCTGAAACTTTTTATGCTCTTTTTCAACTTGAGGATGTTTTACCCTCCACTTCTTTAGTCATTTTTCTATTACCGTTCGGGTGTAGTGTTCTTTGGGTTTTAGCAGGGGACATGATCATTGCAATCCGAAACCTTTTATATATTTTGTGTGTCTTATTAAATGAATGAATTTGTTAATGTACAATTAAAATATAAGCAAAAAAAATGCAAAATAAATATCCATATTTATGCAAAAAATGTTGTATTTTTACTAGCAAATAAATTGATGCAAAACATAATTGCAATGTAAAAGGCATTAATCCTCAATAGTGAACATCACAAAAATACTTTCATTGGATGAAAAGTCTCAACCATTACAACGAAGTTTTATCACATATAAGTCCTGGCCCTTAGGCTCAATTATAACATTTCATTATGAGCTCAGTGACATTTTCCCACAATCAGAGACTGAACTAGTAAGATCTAAATTTTTTTTGCCCTATTGGCCAACTCCTTCATGTAGTGAACTACATCTCCCATATGAGATATTTATTCGCCTATCAATATTCAAGCTTTGCAACTATCCCTTACTAATACTCTGAGATGCCCTTCCATCCAACATTGATGCTATTGATTTCTTTCTCCAGATTGGAGACTCGAATTTGGCATTACTGGTACTTATCTTCTAACAACCAAACTTTCTCTCGTAGGGCCTTCTTCTCGCTAGAAAGTCTTAAATTCATCGATCTTGGAGGGACCTTCTCTTAGTGAAGAGTCTCATCGAGTTACGACATATTGTGACCAAACTATAATTTTTAAAAGCTTAGTAGCTAAAGTATAAAATAGAAAAGTTTAGGGACTAAAATAGTAATTTTCCCAAAAAGAAATTATATCCCGTAAATGAATAGTTTACCCCATAAATGATGTTTTTGTGAGTTTCAGATTTTTTATCAGAATTTTTTATTAAAAACTATAAAGCGATAAAGTATGGGAGAAATTCGAATAATTGAATCAAATAATATTTATGAGATATTTTGAAGGATGATTAAGTAAGATCAATATTATTATTTACATGCCTTAAATTAGAGGAATTTAACAAGGGCTATCTGATTTAATTTTATTTTTCTAAGTTAAATCGAGAGCATTTGATTAAAATGGAAATATTGAAATTTTTGGAAAAATGCAAGGATAAATTGAAAAATATCAATATGTTTGTTCATATTTTACTTAGATGATGTAAGGATGAAGATATCATGATATGGCATGGTAATTATCATGATTTTATAATTTAAAATGGTAAATTCCTATGAAATGAATTTTTAGTTCCTTATAATTTGTTAAAAGCCAAGTGCTCAATATTTTTATGAAGAAAATTCAAGAAACTTTCCATCTTCTTCCTCCTTGGCCGTGACCTCCAAAGCAAGGTAAAAAAATTTCTTTTTTATATTTTTAAGTCAAATTATTAGGTTTTTTGGATAAAAGCATGAAATATGAAATTAGCCTACATGAAATTCTCTATCATTTGGTGTAATTTGTTCATTTTTACCATGTTTGAAATAAAAAATTCACGAATATGGTGGATAAAGGGGAAGTTTAATTTTGATGAATCAGGGATGAATTATGATGTTATGAATGTTGTAGAATCATTTCCAAACATAAACTTGATTGAAAATCATTAGAAATTCATGAAGATGAATTTGGCTAAGGTTATGGTTTATGGAGAAGATTGAATTTGGATTGTTTATATGGAAATAATTGTAGAAGAATGGAAATGATGTTTGAAGATTGAATTCATGCTTTAATAAAAGTGAAAATCATGCTATAAATACCTAGGTAGGTTCGGCCAAAGAGAAAAATTAGGGGAAAATATGCGAAAAAATTGTAAGGGCTAGAATTGATGTATGAACGGTTCTACACTTTTTTAAATATGATTTGGACCAGGAAGTTAGTATAAGTTTATGGATCAAATCACAAATATTATAAAATTAGGGAATTGAATGGAAATTATGCAAAGGTTACTTGTTTGAATATATTGTTGGAATGTTTGAGATTGGTGATGGGTATTGAATTTAAGGTAAAATGGCAAGGGACCATTTTGAATAAATGTGAAATTTTGGATGATTCTTAAAGAAATGCTTATTATTGGTTGAGTGTGAAATGTTGAAAGGTCTTGTGAACTATTATTAAGGATGAATATTTCAAGGACTTGAAATGGTATTTTTTGAAGGAGTTTAAGTTAGCATTGATCATGCGAATGGAAATTAGTATTAAATATGTACTAATTCCATTTCTAGCAATTTTTACACTAATATGCACCTCTCATGTTAGTAAATGAAGTAACATGTTCTTTGAAATGTGTATTTTGTGTAAATTTATATTTTGTAGATTGTGATACAAATAAGCTTAAAGAAAAGGACAACGTGCAAGAATGAAGTTTATATCGATAGTAAAGTAGTACTAGTGAGGCATTTTAGGTGAGTGCATTCTTACCTACTATATATATAATATGAGGAGATGAGTCAACCTCAAATGATTTGGAAAGAAAAAGTAATCAAATCATATTTTAAATTATTTTCATATTGTTTTACCAAAATGGTATTTAGATGATTTGGGTATGACTTACCCAATGTAATTTTATATGATATTTTACTAAATTATTTAAAAATTATTTTTGGTATGAACTACCTTATGTACCTTTATATGATATTTTGATATGTTGATATCTATGGAGACTCCTAATAAATAAATGCTATATGAAATTCATAAAAGCCTATTGTATGTGCATTGAGATTTGTTCGTACAATTAGTGCACGATGAGGTGGAGTGTTTACCTATCAATCTTACATAAGTACATTAACGTGATCCTAGTTTTGCATCTTCTACTTTTCATCTTTCTTTCTCCAGGTGTGGAATTCATCAAGGAACATGGAGTTTTCACTATCTTATTCTTACATTTCTTACTTATTTACATATATAACATGAACTTATACTATGTCTTGAAATGATATCCTAGCATGATAAGCCTATTATTTAAATTCCTCATTATGTGTTTCATGGATAGCATAGTTTATTTCATTTTATACCTAGCATACATTGTAACACCCATAACTCGTATACGTATCAAATACAAGTTAAGGATGTTACACAAACATTACAAAAAATCGTTGAACATAAATGCTTAAAATTTTGATCATTATAAAACATTTGTTTTCCGAATTTAAAATTATTTCATTAATAATGTAAAAATATAAAATAATATTTAGTAATTCAAAATGAATCCGATTTTAGGCATTAATTAAGTAGTTTAGCATTGTTTCATAAAAACTACTGGTTCATAAACTATATAAAACTGCCCAAACACTGCTTAATTTATGAAACATTTTTTAAAAAGTAATATATATATATATATATATATATATATATATATATATATATATATATATATATATATATATATATATATATTATTCATTCATAAATATGAACATGAATAAACTAGCCAAAATAAAATGGTCATAGTTTACTATTATAGACCATTTTAAGCAAAATTCTATAGAACAACTAACATACATAAATATGCATGCCTTTAACAGTCAAAAGTAACATCAGAGATGTTTTACTAATACATGTAGTAAGTATGATCTCCAAAAAGATGCTCAGGAGGCTCTTTACATCACGTTTTTTTTTCTTAACTGAACATACGTAAGAAAATCATCACGCGCTAAGTATAACTTAATAACTCAAGATGATATAAAGCAATTAAAATAATCATAATTATGATGAAGTATTAAAAGTAAATCAAATAAAATATCAAAACTTTCAAACCGAATATTCAATCCATTTTTATGCATTAGACACCTAAAAAATAATCATCTCATGATTTTTTATTAAAAATCTTGATAAACATTATCAAACAAAAGAATCATTTCATATACTTTTCAATTCAGACAAATTCCAAAACTTTCATATTTCATTATCATATTCTTTTCTTTTCAGATACGTTTTAGAGCTTTCACATTTATTTTCATAGCCCAATGTATCTACAAGCGATAATATAAGGTATATGAGTCAAACATATATGCTCACTAAGCACTTCACGATGCTATCATCAAAATCATAATATGCACTACAAGTGCAATCATGTCATTTGCACCAACGGTGCCATTCAAAATGTACAGTAATGTACCATATTAGAATCAAAAATACTCAAATTCATGGCATGCCAAGTATACTTATGACTCTCCATGTAATATACTATGGGCTTTCAAATAATATCATGCCCATTTATTAATCAAGCATCTTAAATCAAAATCATTTTCATCTGACCAATATAAAATTCTTAACTTGGGCAATTCATACCCGGAATCATCCATAATTTAAAATCTATCATCAGATAAAATACTTTGAGCCATTCATATCCTAAAATTTATTCATAAAAGCTTTATATAAACATTACGGAAATATTCATTAAATCATACTTAAAAATATAAATTTTACCAGGTTGACTGATCCCAAGTCTTCCTCAATCAGAATAATTAAATAAATAAATTGCACTCACCTTTGCCTCACTGCCAAACCTTTATATACTATTCCTTTACTCACGTATTTTGATTTGTTCGAGTCACTAGATTTATTATGGTCTGACAACATCGTTATAATAACAAAAATATCCAGACTATATGTTAGTATTATACTAACATAATTTAAACTTGAAATATAAAAGTCTATAAAATAAAATCGATACTTAAATCGACATCAAACTAAATCATATTTGTATCCTAAATTTAAACTTCCCAAAATAATCCTTCAATTCCATAAATATTCATTTTTGATCATCTACTCTTCAACCTTTACCAACATTATATTCAAAACACCATTTATGAAATCTTTTTAGAATTCATATCAGCTTTTTCCATTTGATTCATAATGGCCCTTTAATATTATGATCACTTCACATTAATTGCTAAAAATTCCAACACGTTAATAACATACTCAAACCAATACTTCAATATTTAAGAACTTGTAATTTCATCCTTATTTATTAGTATCATTTATTCCAGTCACTGTCTCAATGAGTCTTTCAAATAAATCCTAAACAAACACTTAAATTGAAAATTAACATCCAAGTAATGAATTTCCAGCATTGTCGTATTATACCCACATGATACTTTAACATTTAATAAACTGGCAATCAAGTCCCTAGATATTAAGACCATTTGAATTCCATCTTCAAAATTAATCAAGTTTACACTTTGGTACCAAATCATTACTGTAACTTAAAATTCAGCATTCAACAATTAATATTCAACATTGAATACCCCAATTTGCATATTCATACATCAATACCTCACAATTCTTAAAACTTGCAAAATAACCCTTCTTCTATTTCAAGTTTCCAATTTAATCCAAATTAATCTCGAAAGCATGTATAATACTTCTAATATCAATTCTAGACCATAGGAAATTTGTTAACATTTTCCCAAATTTTCTTTCCTATGGTCGAATACTATATATACTTATAAACTTGATTTTAATCATCACACATACTTGGAAATTAATCCACAACATAAAAAACATAATAATCCTTCATCAAATCTTCAAAGATCAACAAACCATTCATAAACCCAAATTTTCAATCTCATCATAAGAGCATGTTCACCATAAAATTTTTATACCAATTAATAGAGAATTTCAATACGATTATTTTTCTTTTTGATAGCTTAATCCAAAAATCAACCATGGAAGCTTGAAAATCAAATTCAAAAATTCCCCTTACCTTCAATGGAAGTCACAACTGGTTGAGGAAGAAGAAGACGAAGTTTTGATGATTTCCCCTACTTATCACTTAATACACATGACTTAATATAAACCAAGTGAATTTAAAATTCATTTAATAAGAAATTCTAACTTTTCCATTAATGAATTATGATAATTACCATTTGACATTGAAAATATCTTCCATAAAAATATTCCATAGTCAAAGATGAACCAAATTGAAGTTGACTTTCTTCTTTAACCATTCAATTTTTAAAAATTGTAATTTAGTCACTAAATTTTCCTAATTTTGGCTATATAAGGAAAATTAACTTTAATTCCACCAATCCAGAATAAATTTCACTGTTCTAAAATATGAAAATAATATTTCCAACCTTCATCTACCATCCTTTATATTTTCTTGAAATTCCAGTTCGACCTGATTATTCGATTCTTTAACAGACTTTACTGCTTTACAATTTTTAATACAGATCCCGAATCAAAGTTATGATTCCAACAAATTTCAAACTAAACTATTTTATTTATGGACAAAAAATATATCTTTCAAAAATTATATTTTTTCCATAAACTTCTCCAAATTTATAATTTAGCCACTAAACTTCTCCAAATTTATACTTTAGCCACTAAACTTTGAAAACTTACATTTTAGTCACTGACCAAAATTTGGGGTACTACATACTTTCTGTCATCTATGTTAAGCAGTTTTTATATTTTGATATTTATGAATCGATACAACTTTGCTTAACATTATACATTCTTTTCACATATTTACTTAGCCTATTTCATGATTATGCATTCATGTTAAGCTCATCTTAGACTTATGATTATATACTGAGCTCATTTCATGCATTTGATAATATCCCTAGCTCAAATATAACTCATCATAGGCAGCATGGGGCATACTCATTGTTTCACATTACTTTATAGTTTGTACTTACGTTTTCTTATCATATGTAGGTGCATAAAGTGCTAATAAAGGTCATGACATCTCTAAAGAATCACACTCATTTTATGGTAGCTTGTACTAGATCAACAAGGACTAAGGTTAGCTCACCCTAGATGGTGGAAGCTAAAATGTTGCTCATGAGTTGTTGGAGTCGTTGAAAGGTAGCTGACACTAGCTGGAGAGTAACTGATAACTAAGGCAGTTGAGTTGAGGACTACTAGTAGTTGGAGTGACACTAAGTCCCTAGATACCTACCTACAATACCTAGCTAGTTAGCTAATATTCCTAGCTAGCTAACCACCTATGCTAAGTACATAGCACGTACCTACACCAAGGAAGCATCTTGTGGCTGAGAGTACATCATAGCAACGTATGGAGTTGCATACATCATCAAATGGTCATGTGCATTATACTTATTGCCATATGATTCATTAATTTGGCATTTTCATTCATTAAAAGGCATATGCACTCTTTGAATTTAAATTAGGTGCCAAACTCCAAGAGGTTTCTCACCATTTGGCCATGCACTCTCAAACATTCAATTAGGCACCAACATGATGTAACACGTAACCTTTCAGCCAAAGCCCTTTGTGCACCACTCAAGGCCGAACATTGCTTAACATTCAGCCAAAAGTAGTTCCCCATCACATGAAGAGGTAGCCAAACAAACACAAGCTTCAAAGGACATGTTTCTTTATAACAATCATGTATTTTCATAAAGACACAAGCATGGTCAAATCCTTACATATCTATTCGGTCATTCCCTTTGTTCAATCAATAAACTTGTAAGGTTATCCTCTTTTCTTAAGTTCTGTTGAACTTCTATCGACTTATCAAGTTCTTTGGGATCTTTTGGCTTTAATCACATTTATTTCATAAATACTTAGGTCATTTTGGTTTAATATACCAAAAAGGTCGAAGTTCATTATTACTACCCCTTGTTCAAATTATAAGGATTGGTGTTAGCCTTTCATATAGCCTAGTTTCTTCCTTAGTTGTCAAATATACTATCTACCAAATTTCTTTTCATTAATAACCCATTACCCAGGCCAAAAACTTCTGCATCCATTCTTATATCACCCATTTATTCAACCCACCTACTCATCATCCACTAAGCCTTCATTTGAGCCTTTCTTCTTGTAGGTTGCTTGCTCATCGCTAGATCTACAATCAAGGGGTATTTCATCCTATATCAAGAAGTATTAAGTACTTTGGATGAAGATCCAACGTGCAACAAGAAGTCAAATAAAGAAGTAAAAGAAAAAAAAAATAAACATCAAGTGGTGAAATTTGGCCAAGTTACGAAAAATATCAAAAGAAGACTCCATCATTTCATTCAAGGAGTTCAAGCAACAAGGTAAAGGGCAAGTAACAAAATTGAAGCACAAAGGAAAGAAAACAAGCAAGGGTTGCACTACAACATCATATTCTCATCACAAGGCAAATACAAGAACCTTTTATTATGGTGAAGTGATTTGTGAATGCTTTCTTGTAAGTCACCCTATTATTTCTTTTCATTCTTATTTTTGGCCACCATTTTATTATATTTGTTTTTTCCCTAAACCTTAACCATTTGTAGCCAACACTAATTAAGATCAAGACTTGAAAAAGTTTTAAGTTAAGTTCTTTTATGACTTTTGCACAAGAGAAAGAGAGAAAAAAGGCATTGAGTGAGAGAGATTAGAAAAGGACACTAAAAGCCATTGTTTCCTGAGTACAAACACAAGAGATTGATTGTCATTTTATTTTCTTGAAATGCATTCTTAGTTTTTTTGTGAGAGCATAATTGGTAAGGTCTTTATTACATATTTAATTTATTTTATTTTCTAACCATTTATAGAGAATATCAATCACCCCGAGGAGATATTTCTAATTTACAAAACCGATCCCTCATTTAAGAAATGATAAGGATGATGAGATTGTAATTGGAACCCCTTCATGAAATGTTGGATCTAATTTTAGAATCAACTGGGCAAATTCCAAGGAGACAACCAATGCAAGAAGAACAAGAAGAATTTGAAGATGATGAAGCTGAGTTAATTTCTCAAGGATCAAGGAAAAACGTTCAAAAAGGTAATGAAGGGCGCATGTTCTTTAAGGAAAATTTAAACATCATTTAAGTTTCCATTCCTGCATTCTAGCGAAAACTATTCCATAATAATATTTGGAATGGGAGGCCAAAGTAGATCATGTGTTCGATTGTCACAACTATTTTGATCAAAAAAGGTTAGATTGGCAGTCATGGAGTTTGTTGATTATGCCCTTGTTTGGTGGGATCAATTGACTTCACCAAAGAGAAGAAATGGAGAAAGTCTTATAACCAATTGACAAGATATGAAGGCCATTATGAGAAGAAGGTTCATTCATGTGTATTATCAGCGAGACTTGTTCCAAAAGTTGCAAAACCTTAAGCAAGGTAACAGAAACGTGGGGGATTACTTCAAAGAGATGGAAGTAGCCATGATCTATGCAAATATTGAAGAAAACTAGGAGGCAACTATGGCAAGGTTTCTGGTAGGTTTCAATACTGAGATTTCTGACATTTTTGAGTTGCATCACTATGTGGAATTGACTGAAATGGATCATATAGCCCTAATGATATAAACACAACTTAAAATGAGAATTTCACTTCAAGGCAATAGTTATTCTTTTACTAAATGGCCAAAGAGGTAATGCATACAAGAAGCAATCTCCTTTTCAAATCAAGGAGAATATGGAGACCCCAAAGTCAAGATCAACTATGGTAAAAGGAAAGGGAAAAGATAAATAACAAGCAAGTTCTGAAAAATCCCGATAAATCAAATGTTTCAAGCATATTGCAAGAGACCATGTTGCAAGTCAATGTCCCAACCATAATGCCATGCTACTACTTGACAATGCAGAATTTGCATCTGACCACGAAGAAGATGAAAGAGAATAAATAGTTGAAGTGGAAGAGGAAATGAATCGAAATGCTCTTGATGGAGAAATCTTAGTGATTAAAAGGCTCTTAAACACTCGGTTACCCAATGAGGAGCAACTTTCACACTAGATGCAACGTGGAAGGAAAGGTATATTTAATGATCATTGATAGTGGTAGTTGTACTAACGTTGCTAGTACTATCATGCTTGAAAAATTAGGCTTGATGACATTAAAGCATCAACCCCTTACAAGTTGTAATAGTTGAATGATGAAAATGAGCTTAGTACTATCATTGACAAGTTCTTGTTTATTTCTCAATAGGCAAGTAAAAATATTAGGTCCTATATGATGTGGTATCGATGCATGCTAGCCATATATTGCTTGGGAGACCATGGAAATACGATAAAAAGACTATGCATGATTGTTATACTGACCAATATTCATTCAAGAATAATGAAAAGAACATCACATTGATGTCTATGTCACCAAAATAAGTTCTTAAATATCAAAGGCACATAAATGAAAGTG
Organism: Hibiscus syriacus; assembly: GCF_006381635.1. Lineage (NCBI taxonomy): Eukaryota > Viridiplantae > Streptophyta > Magnoliopsida > Malvales > Malvaceae > Hibiscus > Hibiscus syriacus. The sequence continues at coordinate 306,963 of NW_024061866.1, forward strand.
TGGAAGCATTCAAGAAGGCCCCATCTACATATAAGGTCAAAGAGAGCTCAAAGAAGATCCTTTTCGTACAAAGGAATATTGAACAACAGAAAGAAACTAAAGAGGCATACTTCTTCACCAAGGATTATAATGAAATAATTCAAGGAGAAGGCACCTTTTTGAAGCAACATGAGGAAAGGTCATCATTATTCATGAATAAACAAACTCATTCTAGTAGAGAGGCACTTGACGCTTCAAAATGGAAAAAATAATGAATGTGTTCTTTCACTAAAGGACACATTGTTTATAAGGAAACTCTACAAGATGTGTGTATTATTCCATGCAAACAACATGACCCAACCAAGGCGTTATGCATCTATTCTCTTAATAAAACCCATGAGACATGTCTTTTGACTTCAAAGGATATTAAGTCTCATGAATATGAAGACGATAAGGTACGTACCTCTTCTTTGCAGGTCTGTGGAGAATATCCTATATTGGAATGTTTGGAAGAAAACTCTTTGTATAAGGTACCTTTTGGTTACCATGATTCCAAATAGAGGACGTCAAAGAAAATAATCTTCCAAATCAATCCTTTAGATTATATCGTGCATGAAGAAAGAAAAACAAGAAGATTTTAAGTTATCAAGGTAGCATATCCGACACTTCCTATAAAGAACAAGTTCACAATGTCCAAGAATTTTGATTTCAGACCAAATTGCATTAAAGAATGGGGATGATGTGATACTACTTCTGTACCTTCTACTTTTCATATTTCTTTATTAAAGTGTGAATTCATCAATGACCAGATAGTTTTCACTATAATCTTCTTACATTTATTTACTTATTTTTACATATAAAACATAAACATATATTTATGCCTTGCAACCATATCCTTGCATGATAAGCATAATATTTAAATGCCTCATTATGTGTTTCATACCTAGAATAGTGTATTTCTTTCTATACTTAGCATACTTCATGCTATCTATGTTAAGAATGCTTTATATTTTGATATTTATGAATTTATTATACTTTTCTTAACATTAGACATTAATTTCACATCTTTACTTAGTTTATTTCAACATTATGCATTCATTCTTAGCTCATCTTAGACTTATAATTATATACTTAGCTCATTTCATGCATTTGATCATTTCCCTAACTTAAATTTAGCTCATCATAGGTAGCATAGTTCATACTTATGTTTTCTTATCACATGTAGGTGCATAAGGTGATAATGAAGGTTATTCCAACTCAAAGGAAGCTCATTCAATCTATGGCAGCTTGTACCAGCTCAATAAAGACTAAGGCTAGCTTACCATAGCTGGAGGAAGATCAAATAATACCGAGTAACTAAAGTCGCTAAAAGGCAATTGACACTGGCTAGAGAGTAGCTGATGACTAAGGCAGTTGACCTGAGGACTAGTAGTTGTTGGAGGTAGCTGGTGCGACACTAGGTACCTAGCTAACTACCTACACTACCTAGCTAGTTACCTAAGCTACATAGCTAGCTAACCACCTATGCTAGCTTCTTACTACTTACCAAAAACAAGAAAGCATCATATGGCTGAGATTACATCATAACAATACGTGGAGTTGCATACAACAACAAAGGGTCATGCATATTATACTTGCTACCATATGATTCATTAATATGGCATGTGCATTCATTAAAAGGCATCTGCACTCTTTGAATTCAAACTAGGCGCCAATCTCCAAGAGGTTTCTCACCATTTTCCATACACTCTCCACCACTCAATTAGGCACCAACATGAAGCAATACATAAAAATTAGGCCAAACTCCTTTGTGCACCACTCAAGGCTGAACCATTGCTTATTATTCGAACAAAAAGATTTCGCCATCACATGAAAAGTTAGCCTAACCAACATACGCTTAAATGGATATGATTCTTTATAACAAAGTCATGTATTTTCATAAAGACACAAACATGTCTGAATCCTTACATGTCTATTTGACCATTCCCTTTCATTTTCTATAAGTTGTCAATGCCTTGGCATTTGTAAGGCATCACTCTTTGTTCAATCAATATATTTGTGAGGTTGTTCTCTTTTTTTAAGTTCTATTGAACTTCTATCGACTTATTAAGTTCGTTTGGATCTTATAGCCCCTTTTATTTCATAGACATTTAGGTCGTTTTGGTTTAATATACAAAAAAGGTCGAAGTCTTTTGTTACCACCCCTTGTTTAACTTATAAAGATTAGTATCAGGCTTTCGCGTAGCCTAGTTTCTTTCTTCGTTGTCCAAGATACTATCTACTTAATTCCCTTTCATTCATAACCTATCACCATGCCCTAACGCTTTAGCAACCATTCTTCTATCACTCATTTATTCAACCCACCTATTCACCTATTCGTTATCCACCGAGCCTTCTATTTGAGCCTTACTTCTTACAAGTTTCTTGCTCGTCACTAGATCCACAATACATGCGCAGTTTACCCTATATCAAGCAGTATTAAGAGCTTTCAGTGAAGAGAAAACATACAATAAGTACCCTACTAAAGAAGATAAATAAAAGAAGATAAAACAAAAAAAATGAAACATTAAGTGGTGCAATTTTTCCAAGTGATGAAAAACATCAAAAGAAGACTCCATCATTTAATTAAATGAGTTCAAACAATAAAGTAAAGGCCAAATTACAAAATTGAAGCACGAACTAAAGAAAATAAGCAAGGGTTGCACTAAAACATCAAGATTCTCATCACAAGGCAACTTCAAGAACCTTTGATTGTGGTGAAGTGATTTGTGACTGCTTGCTTATTAATCACACTATTCTTTCTTTTCTTTCTTATTTCTAACCACCATTTAATTATATTTGTCTGGTCATAACCTTTAACCATTTATAGTCGATGGTATTAAAGACCAACACTTGAAAAAATTTTGAGTTACGTTCTTTCAAGCCTTTTGCACAAGATGACGAGTAGAAAAGGGCATTGAGTGAGAATGATCATAAGAGGACAGTAAAAGCCATTGCGTCATGAGTGAAAATGTAACACCCCATACCTAATCTAGAAAGTGAACCTAGATACCTGAGCGCACAATAGGTTATGATCATGTTTAACAAACAAAATCCTATCATACACACTACACAAAAGGACATAAATTAAAATAATTACATTAAAACACATGGCCGCGAAGTGTCAAATCAAAGACAACATTTACTAACAACGAAATAACATAAAACATCAATATTATTCATATTAGGGTAAAATCGATATTTCACATCACCATGAAAATTAAACATCAAATTGGGATTACCATCAATTCTATCTAGTTACTAATCAATGACATGCAAACTTTCATATCAATCAGACATCATTTGAGCACTTAATTAATCATACAATTATAGGACCAAAACGTAAACATTCCAAAAGTCATGTACCAATAGTTGGCATACAATTGACACTTCCATTATGAAATTATATACATTTAAAGATGATAACCAACATTCTAAGTAATGCACCACTCAGAGCTAAAGGAAAGCCCTATATGCATTCACTCCTTACTTGTTTTTACCTCAATATATGTAAGATAGTGTCATGGCATCATGCATCAAAATTAAACACAATTTCCAGAATACATACACGTCAATAATTGTCATATTTCCACCAGCCATCACATACACACATGCCCAATTACCTTTTTCGTCAAGTCACACACAATGAACATATTATTTCGTTTAAGATCAATGGCCTTTTGTTCAGAACACAACTAACTCGTTGGATAAAATGACTCCATACAACTCCCATTTTTTGTTTATGGACTCACTTAGGTCCAAAACCCACTACTTTCGGAGCAAAACTCAACGAACCAACCTTACCCCATATTCTTCTCGAAGCAAAGCTCAACCAAACAACATTACCTGTATAATACCGATATCACTTACACTTGTACAAAACACTTAGAGTGCTCTTTCCTAGGCATGTCTTTCATATCCAAAGGTCCCATTAAGAACAAATATCCAATTAATCCAAGTTCATCAAGAGTGGTTGTCAATGATGCATAGTTTTCACTTATACACTTTCAAACACATTTTAACACACAATAACTTTTGGTTTTCATGATCAACCACACTTTTATGAACAGAGAGAAGGGCACCTCATCCACGTTCACTTCTACTTTATATGTATTCATTTCAAATACACTCTTTTAAAAAGAATTTATGCACCATTGCAACACATTCACAATTCACATTTCATACCACAACTTATATCAAAATTCATATCCAACAATAGTATCAATTAAAATTTATCATCACCTGAGTTCTAACTAAAGATTCATCCTACACTACACTTCTATTTACCTTTGAACAAGTCCATACACAAAGAACGAAAGTTACTCACCTTTGTTATTCGCTAAGCAAAACGACTTCAACTCACCTAGGAAACGATCTCCAAGACACGAGGCACCAATTTTACTTAACAACCAATTTATCAAGCACCTTGAAAAGCAATTCAACACAACAAAAGCACTCAAAATATAGCAAAAAATCCACTACCAAAACAGAGTGAACAACATCGAAACAACATAAAAACTTATCAATCTCGCAACCAAACCTTCCTAAACCTTAAAACAATTTGCATCAACTTTATCCAATAAAAAACAACTAAAATTAATTCTTAAACACCACTTAACCCGTCCAAATTAGTAGCAACCAAAATCAGTTCCCTGATTCCCGAAAAACACCAAAATCATAATTATTTTCATGAAATTGATATCCAAACCATAATCAAATGAAAAAAATGATTTAACATGATTTTAATCACTCCAAAAACACCTCAATAATGTCAAGAAAACAACAAAATTAATTCATGAAAAATAGTTCTTTAATTAACTCTGAAAATCCTCTTTAAATCCGTAAATCTTCTTTAGAAAAGATTGATAAATCAAAAGCATCAATCACATATATCATTAATCGTTGAAGCAATAAAAAAATCAAGGGAGAACCATTACCTTGCTAGAATATGAGAAGAAAGGAAATGAATGATTATCAATGGCTATCACCAATGAGGATTAAAAAAACAAGAGAAAAGGAATATGAATACTCTTTTTATTAGAATAGAGAATTAAGAACAAATAGATATAAATCATTGACAAAGGAATTGAAAGAGAATGAAAAAGGTTTCAGCCATGGGATAAAAATTGATAGAATTTTGGGAGAAAATAGATACGATGGAATTTGTGAAAAGAGAGAAATGAATGGTTAATCACAAAACCAAAATAAAAATTAGAAAAAGATTAGAAAATGAATCTATATAGAATTGGAAAAAAAGAGGAATTAAGATACAATAATTCTAGGAGGGAAAACAATTATCATAAACCTTGGTAAAATAAATTTCATAGTTTCAATTTTTTGATCTTTACATTTCAGTCCCTAAAATCATAATTTTAAAACCTTTCAATTTAGTCACCTATTAAAATTAAATTATTAGTGTCCAAAAATAGAAATTAATAATTCCAAACCATTTAAACCATTTCCAAAATTATTTATCACTGCATAATCACCAAATTATTATTTTTATCGAAAATCTAGAAACTGACCCGTCTACCAGCCCGAAACTACCAAATCTGATTTAGAAAGTTACAACTCTCTCTCCCTATAAACAATTTCATCCTCAAAATTACCTTAATCGGACAATTACGTAAATTGAGCTCTCATTGACTCCCCGAACTCCCACGTCACTTCCTCCGGATTGTGGTTATACCACAACACCTTTACTAACAAAATAGACTTCTTAGGAATCACTTTCACATTATTAGCTAAGATCTTAACCAACTCTTCCTCAGAAGAAAGATTGGCACAAACTTTCACCTAATCTATCGTAACGAAATGAGAAGAATCTGATTGATACATACGCAACATCAACACGTGGAACACATAATGAATACACTCAAGCTCATACAGTAATCTTAGATAATACACAACCAGTCCAATGCTCTCTAACACCTTATAAGACCCTATAAACCTTGGACTAAGCTTACCCTAAAATGCAACACCTTCTTCAATGAAAAAACATTCAAGAACACCAAATCACCCACAAAAAACTCAATTTCATGACACTTTAAATCATAATACGACTTTTATCGATCAAAATCAACCTTCAAACGCTCCAAAACAAACTTAACCTTGCCTTCTGCCTCCCGAACTAGATCTGGCCCAAACTCACTCAACTCTGTCCAACACAAAGGAGTACGAAACCTGCGACCATAAAACGCCTCAAAATGTGCCATATGAATACTCGCATTATAACTATTATTATATGCAAACTCCACCAATGACAAATAATGCTCCCAAGAACCAACAAACTCTATAACAAAAGCCTAAAACATATCCTCCAAAACTTAAATTCCAGGATCTGACTGACCATACGTCTGCGGATGATAAGTTGTACTAAGACTAAGCCTCGAACCCAAAGCCTCAATCAAACTCTTCCAAAACCTCAACGTAAATCGTAGGTCCCGATCTGAAATGATCGACAAAGGAACAACATGCAACCACACTATCTCTACTATATAAAACTCTGTTAAATGTTGAAGCAAAAATGTTGTACGCACCGACATAAAATGCACACTCTTCAAAAAAACAATCGATAATCACTCAAAAAGAATACGCTCCCACTTCTACTCCAAAATACTAATGCGTTGAAGCAAACCCAAACGACACCGATGTTCAACTTTTACACACTGGCAAACCAAACATCAACCAACAAACTCAACAACCGCACGCTTCAACCCCGACCACCAACATAACTTTCTCAAATCCAATCATCTTCGTACTACATGGATTCATCGTAAATGATCCACTATGTGCCTTCAAAATAATCTCACACCACAAACTAAAATCTTTAGTCACACACAACCTACCTCAGAAATGTAATACACCTTTAAAATTCAATGAGAAATCAACACTTGAACCATCTCATATGAGCTTTAACCTTAACTCCAACTTACTATAACTAGATTGCAAATCATGAATACATTGCGACCACGTAGATCTAATATACAATTTAGTGATCAAAGCTCCATCCTCAAACAAACTCAAACTCAAAAACAAAGCACGCAACTCACACATCAACTTACGACTCAAAGCATCGGTAACCACATTCACTTTACACGGATGATACTCAATCTAACAGTCATAGTCCTTTAATAACTAAACCCAATGAATTTCCCTCAAATTCAACTCCTTCTAATTAAGGAGATACTTGAGACTTTTTTTATCAGTGTAAATTATAGACCTCTTGCCATAGAAGTAATGACGCCAAATCTTTAGCCCAAACACTACAGCAGCCAACTCTAAATCATACGTCATATAGTTACGCTCATAAGGCTTCAGCTACCCTAATGCATAAGCAACCACCCCTACCGTCTTTTATCAACACGCACCCAAGATCGATAATAGACGCATCACTACACACCATAAAATCCTTCCCTGACACTGGCTGCACTAAATTAAGAGCCTCCGTCAACACCAACTTTAACTTCTCAAAACTATTACTCCACTCCTCCGTACACTCACACTTGACATTATTTTGCAAAAACATCATCAAAGAAGCAGCATTAAGTGAAAACCATTCTACAAACCTACAATAATAATAGTTAACCCAAAAAAACTACGAACCTCGATGAAACTATTATATGACTTCCACTCAACTATCGCCTTAATCTTTATTTGAATCAACCCGAATACCCTCAGCTAAAATAACATGACCTAGAAATGCCACTTCACTTAACCAAAACTTACACTTAAAAAAACTTTATAAACAACTTTCTCCCTTAACACATGCAAAACAATCCCAATATGTGAATCATGCTCTTCCTCCGAACATGAATACACCAAAACATCATCGATAAACACCACTATAGAACGATCAAGATACGGATGAAACAGATGATTCATCAGATCCATAAAAGTAACAGACGCATTTGTCAGGCCAAACAACATCACCAAAAACTCGCATCCGAAACACTATCTTCATCACATTCGGCTCACTAACCTTCAAATGATAATATGTTGAACACAAGTCAATCTTAGGAAACACCTTAACAATTTGAAACTGATCAAACAAGTCATCAATCCTTGGTAAAGGATATCAATTCTTGATCGTCAACTTATTCAATTGATTATAATCGATACACATGCGATCGTACCATCATTCTTTTTAACAAACAACACATAAGCACCCCACGAAGAAATACTCAGATGAATGAACCCTCGATTCAACAACTCTTGCATCTGCATCTTTAACTTCAATCCAACACCATATTAGAAAGAAACTCCAGTCTCTTACCAACAACTATGAACTCAACTCCGTCCGATGACTTCAAAATCATATGTCCAACTCAAAATTCAAGTTCACACGATGCTCACGATGCCAATCCGTACCTAAAATAATAGCAAATCCATGGAACAATAACTCCATCAAATCTGCAAGAAAGACCTCACCTTTAATAACCAAATGACACCTTTGATACACTCGATCCAAAAGTGCACTCTCTCATAATGCTCCAACACTCACACGCATGTCTTTGGTTACAAGTTAGAAAGAAGTGAAGACTTATGCTAACCACTCACCGAAGAAGACACCCGACTAGACTGCCTCTGACGAGAATCATGACGATAAAAACCCCAACCTCTCTTTACCTGATGACTTCTAGAACCAACATCTCCCGAACTTTTCCTATAAAACTCACGAGCAGATCTACATCCCAAGTTACTCTCAACATCTCTAGCCTGATCCATAAAAATGTCGAATACCTATGAAGAACCAATAATAAAATAAACATAAATCTCCTTCCTAAGATTGTCCTTGAACCTCATAAAACATTCCAGCTCAGTCAATAATATCTTCATGACGTACTTGCTCAAACGAACAAACTCTCCCTCATATTCGTATACTGTAAACCGTCCCTAAACCAAATCAAGAAACTCCTTCTTCCTTACATCGATACATTATACACCCAAAAACTTACGACTAAACACTTCCAGGAAATACGACCATGTCAACCTATCATTAGCGACACTCATCTTAATCGTCATCCAACAACGATGCACATCATCTTGCAGCAATGATGCCACACAACCCAACCTCGCAACGTTAGGACAACTCATCTGATCCAAGATACGCACCAAATATTCGAGCCAATCCTCAACAACTGTCACTCTGTATGAGGAACACCATAGAACTTTTTAGCTCCCAAAGCTCTCAAACATTCTAACAACATACCTCTACCCACGAGTACCAGCACAGGAGCAGGTGCAACATCATGAATGACTCAACAAAGGGTAACGATGATCACCTTGGTCAACAAATCGACAGCAGGATTCATTTGTTGAGTTACTGGTTGGGGTCAATTTGCATTACTTCCAATATCAATTGTATTTGCTCTGGTGGTAGGATAGTTAGCCCTGGAAACACCCAGAATAGTACGATACGGTGGCATCACAACTATACTAAACACTAGGTGTAGAAGATAGACTTGGCTACCTGAGTGCACATTAGGTTTCTATCTTTTTGGACAAACAAAACCCTATCATACTCACTACACGGAAACACATAAATGAAAGTCATTACATTAAAACATGTGGCAGTGAATTATCAAATCAAATACAATGTTTACTAACAACAAAATAACACAAAGCATCAATATTGTTCACTTAGGGGTAAAATCAATATTTCACATCACCATGACAATTCAAAAATTAAACATCAACTCGGAATTACCGTTAGTCATATCTAGTGACTAACTAATGACATACTAATTTTCATACCAATCGAACATCATTTGAGCATTTAATTAATCATGCAATTATTAGGACCAAAACATAAATATTTCAAAAGTAATGTTACAAACAACAAACATACAATTCACACTCAAATTATGAAATTAGATACATTTAATGGTGATAAGCTATATCTCAAAAAAAATTAAGTTAAGGGTTTTTATTAATTAGCAAGTCAATTATGGACCACTTTGAACTCTTAAAAATATTTTTGGGTCAAAACAAGACTTTGGAACACTTCAGGCCTTCAATGAATGTAATTTCTCCACTTTTCATCAGTCTACACAGCGAAAGGATTGATCATTTTTTAAAAAGGAGCGACCCCTGTTTAGAGGGATCTATCCTTTCTCACGGGGATCAATTCTATGCAATACAATGAATTTGGGATCAATATAGTAGCCCAAGCAATCGATCCTTTCTGAAAATGGATCAATCATTTCCCCAAAAGGATTGATACTTTTTCTGGAAAAGTTCATAATTCTCAAGAACATTTATATTTGAGTTACCAAACTCCCACATAATTGTTCCTAGGGACTAGATACATGCTTGGACACGATCATATCACATCAAACACATAAAAATACACGTGTAGCATGCTTCATAACACAAGATACAACAACATACAAGAATTTAGCATGAAAAGTCTAAGATTGCATAAAACTTCACTTAGAGCACAAGTCACCTGGTCCAATTATGCATTTTGCATCATTTCATGCTTCCTATAAGTCTAACAAGCTTAGTACACTTAATGTCACTTGTCTATGCATACCAAACACTTATTTAAATCATATTTGAACAGTTTGTAAAATTTCCACACACTAGCATACTAAAGCATGGATTTCAACAATTCAAATCCTCAAATCCAACCAGGTAACATCCATCATCACAACTCAATGTTCCACAACCTAATACATCTTTATTACATCAAAATATACCAAGAGTACTTAAATCCCAAGGATCCCACATTGCCATGTTTAGGAAACCCAATACATACATTTTATTCACTTTTTCCTTGCTTTGTCACTTTAAGTGCAAGCTCCTTACCTCTGACACAACAACTAGTGCTCTGAAAAATATATTAAAAAATAGTATGAGCTAGAAGCCCAATGAATAACCAACATTCTAAGTAATGCACCAACTAGAGCTAAAGATAAGCCTATATGCATTCACTCCTCACTTGTTTTTAACTTAACATATGCAAGATCATGTCATGGCATCATGCATCATAATTGAACACAATTTTCATAATACATACACATTAATAATTGTCACATTTGCATCAGCCATCACATACACACATGCTCAATTACCTTTTTGGCAAAGTCACACACATTGCACACGTTATTTCGTTTAAAAATTAGTGGCCTTTTTTCAAAACACAACCCACTCATCGGATAAACAGTCTCCATACAACTCTTATTTTTGTTAATGAAATCACTTATGTCCAAAACCGATGACTTTCGGAGAAAAACTCAACGAACCGGCATTACCCCGTATTCTTCTCAAAGCAATGCTAAATGCAAAAACATGACCCCATATAATCCCGATATCACTTAAACTTTTACAAAACCTTTAGAGGACTCTTGCCTAGGCATGTCTTTCATATCCAAAGATCTTATTAAGAACAAATAAACAATTAATTCAAGTTCATCAAGAATGGTTGTCAATGATGCATAGTTTTCACTTATACACTTTCAAATACATGTTCATTTTCACTTTATATATATTCACTTTAAATAAACTCTTTTAAAAAAACTTCATGCACCATTGTAACACATTCACGATTCACATTTCAAAGCCACAATTCCTATTAGAGTTCATATTAAACAATTGTATCAATTAAGATTCATCATCACCAAAGTTCTAACTATATATTCATCCTACATTACCCTTCCATTTACCTTTGAACAAGTCCATACACAAAGAATGAAAGTTGCTTACCTTTGTTCTTCGCTAAGCAAAGCGACTTCAACACACATAAGAAATGATCACCAAGACACTAGGCACCAATTTTCTTCAACAAGAAATTTATCAAACACCTTAAAAACAATTCAACACATGAAAAAGGCACTCAAAATAGAGAAGAAAATTATGCTACCAAAACATAGCGAAAAACATCAAAACAACATAAAAACTTACCGATCTCGCAACCAAAGCATTCTAAAACCTTAACACCGCTTTGTCTCACCTAAAGGCAATCAAGAACAACTAAAATTAACTCACAAGAACCACTTAACCCGTCCAAATTAATAGCAACCAAAATCAATCCCTGGATTCCCAAAAACACAATTATTTTCATGAATTCGATATTCAAACCATAATCAAATACAAAATGATTGAACATGATTTTAATCACTCTAAAAACACCACAATTATGTCAATAAAATACCAAAATCAATTCATGAAAAACATTTCTTTAATTAAATCTGAAAATCATCTTTAAATACATGAATCCTCTTTAGAAAATATTGATAAATCAAAAACATCTATCACATAAATGTTTAATCATTGAACAAATAAAAAGAAGCAAGGGAGAACCATTACCTTACTGGAAAAAAAGAAGAAAGAAAAGAATGATCATCAATGGCAATCACCAATGAGGATTAAAGAAAAACCAAAGAAAATGAAGATGGCCAATCTTTTGATTAGAAATTAGAATTATGAAGAAAGAGATAGAAATCATTGACAAAGGAATTGAAAGAGAATGAAAAAGGTTTCAGCCATGGGAGAAAGACTGGGATAATTTTGGGAAAAAAGAGAAACGATAGAATTTGTGAAAAAGATAAATGGATGATTAATCATAAAACCAAAATAAAAATGAGAAAATATTAGAAAATGAATCTATATGGAATTTTGGAAAAAAGGAGAAATTAAGATATGGTTGTTCTAGGAAGGAAAACACTTATCATAAACCTTGGTAAAATATAGTTCATATATGTTTGATTTTTTATCTTTACATTTTAATCACTAAAATCTCAATTTCAAAACAACTCGATTTAGCCACCTATTAAAATTATTAATTTCCAAAATTAAAATTAATAATTCCAAACCATTTAAACCAATTAACCCACTTTCTAAATTATTTATCACTTTAAAATCACCAAATTATCATTTTTACCAAAAATCTGGAAATCGACCCGTCAACCAACCCGAAACTACCAAACCCGATTTTGGGATGTTACAACTCTCTCTCCCTAAAAAGAATTTTATCCTCAAAATTATCTTAATCGGAAAATTGCAGAAATTAAGCTCTCATCGACTCCTTAGACTCCCATGTTGCAGAAATTAAGCTCTTATTTCGCCATAATAAGACAAAACTGTCTTATTACGAATCACTTTCACTTCATTAGCTAAGATCTTATTTGGCTCTTCCTCATAAGAAAGATTGGCATGATTTTCCACCTCATTTTTCGCAACGACATGAGAAGTATATGACCAATACCTACGCAACATCGGCACGTGAAACACTTTGTGAGTACGCTCAAGCTCAGACAGTAACCTAAGGTGATACATAACGATAAACCTGCCATAAAGTCCATTGTAATTCACTCCCACTTCCACTTTGTAACACTAATCTGCTGAAGCAAACCCAAGGTACATATATGTTTGGCTTTTACACGCTGACAAACTAGACATCAACAGATGAACTCAACAATCTCACGCTTTAACCTCGACAACCAATACAACTCTCTCAAATTTTGATACATCTTCTTACTACCCGGATTCATTGCAAACGACCCATTATGTGCCTCTGAAAGAATCTCATGCCTCAAACTAGAATCTTCAAGCACAAACAACCTACCTCATAAACATAATACACCTTTAGAATTCAATAAGAAATTATCACCTGAACCATCTCTCCCGAGCTTGAACCTCTCCTCCAACTTACTATCACTAGATTAAAAATAAAAAATATGTTGCCACCACGTAGACCTAATATGTAATTCATCGATAAAAGTTCCATCCTCAAACGAACTAAAACTCACAAACAAATCCTGTAACACACTCATCAACTTATGACTCAAAGCATCAGAAACCACATTGGCTTTACCCAAATGATACTCAATCAAAAAATCAAATTCCTTTAACAACTCAACCCAACGCCCTTGACTAAAATTCAACTCCTTTTGAGTAATGATATACTTGAGACTTTTGTGATTAGTGTAAATGACACACCTCTCACCATACAAGTAGTGATGCAAATCTTTAGCACAAACACTATTCCGGCTAACTCTAAATCATACGTTAGATAGTTACGCTGATAAGTCTTCAGCTACCTTGATGCATAAGAAACCACCCTACCATCTTTCATCAACACGCACCCAAGACCGGTAATGGACGCATTACTACACACCACAAAATCCTTCCTCGACATTTTTTCCACTAAAATAAGAGCCTCTATCAACACCGACTTTAACATCTCAAAACTATTATTCCTCTCCTTCGTACACTCAAACTTTACATTGTTTTGCAACAACTTTGTCAAAGGAGAAGCAATAAGTGAAAAATATTTTACAAAGAGATAATAATAACCAGATAACCCAAGAAAACTACAAACCTCAGGGACACTTTTAGGAGGCTTCCACTCAACTATCGTCTTAATCTTCATTTGGATCAACCCGAATACCCTTAGCTAAAATAACATGATCCAGAAATGCAACTTCACTTAACCAAAAATCGTACTAAGAAAACTTCACAAACAACTTCTTCTCCCTTAACACTTGCAAAACAATCCTAATATGCGAATCATGTTCTTCCACCAAACAAGAATACACCAAAATATCGTCGATAAACACCACTACAAAACGATCAAGATACGGATGAAACACACGATTCACCAGATCCATAAAAGTGGCAGGCACATTTGTCAACCAAAATGACATCACCAAAAACTCAAAATGTATTGGAACCGTCGGTGCACCCCATGGTCCAGTAGAAATAAAACATGATGGTCTCACCAGCGATCCATGTAAAATCTGAAACCGGGGGAAATGATGTGATTACTTATATTTTGTTCCTTGTAAACAAGCAAAGACATCAGCTACTATTGATGATCACAAACGATTTGAATCCTAGCCTCCACGAAAAGCGTCTCAGCCTATAGTCAGTTCACCAAGTTGAGAGCAAAATTTAATTTTTCCTAAAATCGGTTTTGAGAAAATGGATGAATATTAAGTGCAGTTACTAGACCTCACTTATCTTTAAATATCTGATTTACCTTAACATGTTAGGGTTTTATTATTTTGAATTAATTAAACTCTTATTAAATTAATTCAAATAAAATATTCATTAAAGACTTATAATGTGAATTACACTCTTCAATGTTTATATAAACTCTTATTTAATTATTCTGAATTAAATATCCATTAAAAGAGTTGCAATAATATTTACATTCTTTTAATGTTTACTTACTATATTATGGATAATTAAAATCATATTTATATCAAATATACATATATTAACTCTAGATATATATTTTAGTAATGTACAACAAATTGAATTTTTTGCTCATTTCAACCCTAGGGTGTGACCCTGTAGGTTCTTGTAACGTTAGTAGTAATTATTAGAACAATTCTACTATTACAAACAGTTACTGACATCTAGCAATATCATTGTTCCATGAGTTATAATAAATTATGATTCGACATATCATCTTAGTGAGTAACTCTTTATGTATTACATCATTTTATCCTTTATATCTAGAATAGGCACAAGTCTTGGAATAGTCACACTTGTATAGCCCATCTATTATTTATTGATATCTATAGTAGACTATAATTACTGAATAATTTGTGATATCTCATATCAACTTATTCGAGCATGGCCATACATTTCTAGTCTTACTCAATTAAGTCGCTTGTGATATATTTCTTATTATGTAGGAAGGAAAAATCCTATCTTAATCATAGACACATCACTACATATGTCGAGATATATTCAATAACAGTCTTTATGGTGCAACCACTTACGAACCATGTTTAATTGTAGCAAAACATACAACAATATATGTTGAGATAGTAATGATCTCAAGTCTAAGGATCATACATATAGTCATCACCATGAGAAATGTTGTGACTGTCACATAATAAACCAAGATATATGCTCGTAGTGGATCAATCCAATACATTGTTCTCTAACAATATAATCATGTATCAATTCTGATATCACTATGTCCATGGCAACTAATTGTCACAAATCAATAACATGTCAGTCTTAAGTGTATTATTATTGTCCATGACCATAATAATACTTGACTTATGATCTTTTAATAATAATAATAACATTATTATATGCACTTTATTATCTTTCAGTTTATGTTAAACACAAATATATAACAAAAACTAATAGTGGCAATGCCTTTATTCAATAAAATTGGTAAATAAAATGTATCATTACAATCTATGATTGGTCTTTGGGCATACTCTATCATAATGACCATAACGTGTCTAAAACGCTGTCTTCATCTCATATTGCTCACTAACCTTCAACTGATAATCCTTATATGCAAGTTAATCCTAGAAAACACCTTAGTACCCCGAAACTGATCCAACAAGTCATCGATACGCGATAAAGGATATTAATTATTGATCGTCAAATTATTCTACTAACGATAATCAATACACATGTGCATCGTACAGTCCTTCTTCTTAACAACCAACACAGGAGCTCCCCATGGAGAAACAATCAAACGAATAAACCCTCGATCCAACAACGCTTACAACTACGCCTTTAACTCTTTCAAATCATTAGGGGCCATGCGATAGGGAGAAATAGACAGAGGAGATGAATCGATATAAGTTTCAATGCCAAACTCTACCTCACGATTCAGTGGCAAACCATGAAGCTCTTCAAAAAGCACATCTAGAAAATCCTTAACCATCTGAATATCTTGCACACATAACTCTTTACCACCTGGATTAAGAACATAAGTCAACAATACCTCACAACCACGATTTAACATCTTAATCGTGTCCAATGCTGACACCATGTTAGAAAGAAACTTCAGCCTCTCATCAACAACTACAAACTCAAGTTTATCTGAAAAATTCAAAATCACAAGAGACAACCTAAAATCCAAGTGCACATGATGCTCATGAAGCCAATATATACCCAAAATAACATCAAACCCACAAAACAAAAACTCCAACACATATACTAGAAATGTCTCATCTTGAATCACCTCTGATACACTCGATCCATGAGTGCACTCTCTTCTAACGCTTGAGAACTCAACTGCATTCCTCCGGTTAAAAGTCAAACAAAATTGAGACTGCTTTCAACCACCTGCCAAAGAAGACACCCGACTGACTACCTCTGACGAGAATCATGACGATCAAAACCCCGACCACTCTTCACATAAAGATTTTGAGAATCAACATCTCCCGGTCTCTTCCCATAAAACTCAAGACCAGAGCTACTACCCAAGGTACTCTAAACATCTCTAGCCTATTCCATAAAAATATGAAACGCATCTAAAGAACCAGTAACTAAATAAGCACGAATATCCTTCCAGAGACCGTTGTTGTACCTCTTACACCTTTTCGTATCCGTTGGAACTATCTTCTTGGTGTACTTGTTCGGACGAACAAACTCAACCTCATATTTTAATACTGACAACCATCCTTAAACCAAATCAAGAAACCTTTTCTTCCTTACGTCGGTATACTACTTACCCAAAAACTTGCGCCTAACCACTTCCAGGAAATACAACTATGACAACATATCCTTAGTAACACTCCTCTTGATCGTCATCTATCAAAAATATGTATCACCTTACAACAATGATGCCACATAACCCAACCTCTCAACATCACGATAACCCATTTGATCCAAGATACATGCTTCACTTTTAAGCCAATTCTCAACACTTATAGGTTCCGTCTGAGGAACACAATATAACTTCTTGGCACCCAAAGCTCTCAAACACTCTAATGAGAAACCTATGCCTAAAGGAACTAGCGCAAGAGTAGGTGAAACCTTAGGAATGACTCGACGAAGGGCACCGATGATCAGCTCAATCAACACATCGATGGTAAGATTCAGTTGTGGAGTCGTTGGTTGGGGTGCATTGGTACCACTCCTAATCTAGTTACATTAACTCTGGTGGCATGGTAGTTACCCCGGGAAACACCCAGAATAGCACGATATGAAAGCATCACTTCTATGCTAAATACTACACAGTCAAACAAACTAGGTAAAAAGTGCACCAATGATCAAGACAAGACCTACAAAAACATAACATTATTTTCATACCCCGATATAGATTACATGCATAATCATCAACATTCACAACATTAAACAATTTTTTCATAACCTTTCTCTGATACCAACAAATGTAACACCCATACCCAGCCTAGAAGATAGACTCGGATACCTGAGCAGACATTAGGTTCTGATCATGTTGGATAAACCAAACCCTTTCATGTGCACTACACAAAAGAACATAAATTAAAATCATTACATTAAAACACATGGCAATGAAGTATCAAGTTAAAGTCAATGTTTGCTAACAACGAAATAACACAAAACATTAACATTATTTAAATAAGGGTAAAATCGATAATTCACATCACCATGACAATTTAAAAATTAAACATCAAATTGGGATTACCATTAGTCCTATCTAGTTACTAATTAATGACATGCAAAATTTCATACCAATCGGACATCATCTGAGCATTTTATTAATCATGCAATTATAAGAACCAAAACATAAACATTTCAAAAGTCATGTACCAACAACAGGCATTTAATTGACACTCCCATTTTGAAATTAGATATATTTAAGGGTGATAAGTCAAATATCAACAATATCCAAGTTAAGGGTTTTCATTAATTACCAAATATATTTATGGACCACCACTTTAAACTCTGACAAATATGCTAGGGTCAAAACAAGACTTGGGAACACTCTCATTATTAAAAAAAGACTTTGCTACCTAAAAAAGGGATCGATCCTTTTTTAGAGGGATCAATCCTTTATCACGAGAACTGATTGTAAGTAAGAAACTTTAGTTTGGGATCGATCCATTAGCCCAAGAGATCGATCCTTTTACAAAAAGGATATTTCACACATAAGCACAATAAAACATGCATTTCAACAATTCAAATCCTTAATTCCAACCAAGTAACGTCCATCATCATAACTCAATGTGACATACCCAAATACATCTTTATTACATCAAAATATTCCAAGAGTATCTATATCCTAAGGATCCCACATTGCCATGTTTAGTAAAAACCAACACCTACTTTTGATTCACTTTTGCCTTGCTCGATCACCTCAAGTGCAAGCTCCTTGTCTCTGACACGACAACTAGTCCTCTGAAAAATATATTAAAGAACGAGTATGAGTTGAAAGCCCAATGAATAACCAACATTCTAAGTAATGCACCAATCAAAGCTAAAGGCAAGCCCTATATGCATTCTCTCATCACTTGTTTTTACCTCAACATATTATGTTCATGTCATGGCATCATGCATAAAATTTTTTAAACACATCCATTAGAAAAGTCTTTAATGGTCTCTTACAGGCATGAGTCTATTTCTATTTATTGAACGCATTTTAAAAATATATATATAATCATGAACATTTTTAATTCTTAAATTTTTAGTAATTTATATACACATTTAGACACAATGGACAATGTATAATCGCTCATATCATTTAGGTTATAAGCAAACCACTTTAAAGTTTTTCCATATTTATGACTTTATTATATCTCATTTATTTGGATATATAATCATGTTAAACAAAACATATACATATATTGATTTTAGTATATTATTCATATTTCAATAATATTATATAATATAATTGAATAAGCAAAAACATATTCATATAAGCACAAAGGCAAGTTTAGCATTGTAACACCCCAAATAGTAGGTCAATGATTATTTTGAAAGAATTTAAAATTTTGAGGATTTAATTTGATAAATGTTAAAGTATGAAGAATGATTGAGTAAGACACATTTTGGTCTTTTAATCATTTCTTTTATCAGGTATGTAAGAAAATGGGAAAGTTAAAAATTAAGTTAAGTTACTTACTCCTCTTCTTCTTCCTCCCGTGGGTTGTGCTCTCCTCCATAGCAAAAGGTAAACATCATTTAACTAGTTTTTCCTTCCGATTTTGGTTTTCTCTTGTAACATTAAGTGATGTGTAAGCTTAAGAAAGGGTTTGAGAAGAGTAAAACCAAGAGGTGGATGTTTTATATGAGATTTAAGGAAATGGGGTTTTGAATGTGTTTTATTGAAGCTTATGAGTAAATTTGACTTGTCAAAGAAGTAAATAAGAAATTAGAAGCTTGAGATGTGATTAAAAATATGTTAGGAAAAGTGGTATGATTCTTGGGTTGAGATATTTCTTGGATATTTTAGAAGTTATAATAGGCTAAATGAAGGAATATTAGTTGGGTTAAGTAAATAAGAGTTTAATAGTATTGATGGAAGTAAATATATGAGATTTAAAGGAAAAGTTAGTAAAAATTGAGTTGAAAATGGTAGATTTGGGTAGGGGTATCGGTACTGGAAGAACAATATCGATACTACAGGTTTAAATTTTAAGAATTTTGATGAACATTATCTATACTGATGCAATTAGTATCGATATTGTTGTGGGTATAGATACCAAGATAAAGGTATCGATACCAGGGAATTCCAGAATGTTGAAATGGTATCGATACTGAAAGGGAGTATCGATACCATAATATAGAAGTATCGATACTAAGATAAAGGTATCGATACCATGAATTACAGAATGTAGAAATGTTATCGATACAATGAATTATAGAATGTAGAAAGGGTATCGATACTAGAAGGGCGTATCGATACTTCTATACTATCGATACTTCTATACTATCGATACTATTGAGTCTGGAACTATAAGATAGGTTGAAATTGAAATAATAGTACTTTTGAGTATTATTAAAGTATAAATGTTAGGGAATATACTAAAATTTGGTATGGTACATGTCTTTAATGGATGCTTGTATATATCATAACCAAGCTCCTGAATCTAGCAAGAAAAAGGGAAAAGATAAAGTTGTTGAGTAGATGACATCATTACATCTTATTAGCGAGGATTATCAGGTGAGTACATTTATTGTATTTATTTGAGATGAAAAAGATTTGCAATGATTCAATATAGAATGTTTTAATTTAATGCATGTTTTATGGTATTCAATATGTTTTCATTACATAAATGAAATGCATAACGGTGCATTAAAGGCATTAAAAAAATTCATAAATGAAATGCATAACGGTGCATTAAAGGCATGAAAGGATGCCATGATGAAATGCATAACAGTGCATTAAAGGCATGAAAGGATGTCATAAATGAAAATAATGAATAAATATTAAGGAATAATGGGAAAATGTACGTAAAGAAAGGAATGATGGACATACTAAGAATATTTATGATGATAGTATGAAAGAAATTTGGTTTAGATAATATCGACTTATCTAATCCTTATGGATGTTATGAATTAGTTTGAAACCAAGAAATCATGATATTCTTATGTATATATTAATGTTTCTTTACAATATTGTCTCACTAAGTAAATATTTAACGTGTGTTTATTTCACGAGTAGGTGAAGGCAGAAGTGGATCAGCTATCATCAATTAAGGTTAACTCATCAGTAACAATAGGACAATCCGGGTTATTATGAAAAACTTAGTTGGCATGTAATTAAAGTATGAAAAATGCTTTGAATTGTATTTAAGAAGAAACTCATAACAAATTTCAAATTAATATTTTGCTCTACATAAAACAAATGTTATGTTTTAAGAAATTTGCAAACAAAATTTTAAGGGTTTTTAAATGTGGAAGTATTTTAAAAGTGATGTGACATATATATGTTGTGTATAGAAAGGGATACGGGAGATGGGTGTTACAAGAATATTCATATAGTTGAATTAGAAAGTTGGCTTGCTTTTAATTTCATATACATATCATCCAACACTACACATGTCATACATTTTTATATCATACTTGTATGCATTCTAAATATACTTTTTTATCATGTATTCATATAATCAACTGATGTAAGACCGTCCACACTCCTTCAAGGATGAAGAAGAATGGGTTTTCTGCAATGTTTCACGATCTAGGATGAATAGTAAGTGTTGTTCCTACAATGAAAGTTTGGGCTGCAATAAAGAAAGTTTAAGTTGAAAATGGTATAAAGATAATAAAATGAAAATGAAATACATGAAATAATATAAGTATAAGGTTTAGAAATAAAGAGTTGACTGTGGAAGAAATAAATGAACACGATGATATTTTTGAATGACTTGAAGAAGGTATTTGATAACGATGATGGTGCTCGACAATGGTGATAGAAATGAGATGGAATTTGAAGATAGTATATCAAAGTTGTTAAGAAATAAACTATGCTAAAAAGAGCATAACCTTGAACCTTATAAGATTTTTTTAAGGGGTGGTAAATATTACTTTAACTCAATAGATATAATGATCTAGGACCTTATATCATCATATAATGCATATACAAGTAGATAAAATATAAAGTAAGGTTTAACTCCCATAGAATCAGCCTGAAGGATCTTATACAATGTGAGCAAGTCATGGAGAAAATTGTTGCTAGGTTGGATCACATTATCCCCCTTCTCTTAGGTAATTTGTCCCCAAATTAATGTTTTCTACAAAAGAAAACCATTTTAACTTCCTTTGGGTAGGGAAATTCCTTTCTCTTGCTTTGCAATTCAACCATTCTCTTCGATCAAGTTCTGCACATTCATCATTCCTCTTTGTAACACAAAGTTATCTGCTATGCTTTATAAAGCGCAACAGGACAACAAGATTAAGGGTATTCATGCGAGTCGGTCGGGCCCTCGAGTTTCTTTGTTACTAGTTGTATACAATAGTGTGGTTTTCCTAAAAAATTATTTGTTTGAGGCCACTGAAATAAAATGAAAACTAATTGTATATATTCGTTCATTAAGACAACGTGTGAATCTTGAAAAATCTAGTATAATTTTTAATTCCAACATAATTAATGAACGCTGTTAACAATTAAGTAATGTGTTTGGTATACATGTAGTTGACTCTCTAAGGAGCTAATTAGGATTGCCACTTTATATTGGAAGGAATTAGAATCGTACATTTTTCTATTTACGTGACAAGGTCGTCACAAGGGTCACGGGATGGACTAAACGCCTCTTGCCCTATAGATGGTGATAGGTCTTCTCAAATTTGGTATCTCAGGCTTTACCACAATATGCAATATCGTGATATCTCCTTCTAGAATAGATGTTTGATGAGATGATATTCTTCATGTGTCAGTTTTGATGGACGGGGAAAATATCATAACGATGATGGCCTCTTATATCTTGGTCAAATATTTACAAATCGAAGAGACAAAGAGGACTATGATTATGTGACCTATGATCTTTCAATCTGGCTATGGTTGCCAAACAAATTTGGTATCTTATAAAAAAATCATGATTACTTATTGTCTAGAGAGTTACAAGCAAAATACTTTCCTACTGGTGACCTTCTTAATGCGCCTATGGGTAATAGGAGATCATATACATGAAAAGGTATTCACAAGACATTACAGATGTTTAAAAGAGCTTTTAATTGGATGATAGGGATGGATAGCAGTCTAAACTTACGCTGGGACATATGGGTGTAAAGATTATTCAATGATATCTAAACTATGAGAATAAGAACGAGAAAACAGAAAAGGAGAGAAAACATTCTGAATTTTATATCTTCAAAGGTTAGATTTTACAAGACTTTAAGGAGTGTATTTATAGTGAATACTATAGTTGTAACTAATGATGTAACCAACTTCAACAAATTAACTTCTCTAACTGATTAGCTGAAAGTATCAGCTATAGGCGCAACCATCATGCACTGTAGTAGTACGTGTGCTCATGTCCCATGCACAATAACTTCATTCATTCATTTACACTAACATTCCCCTTGCAACCTTCAACTTCAAACCTTCTTCAAAACTCAAAATGAAATGAATGCTCATTTACACTAACATTCCCCTTGCTACCTTCAACTTCAAAACTTTTTCAGAACTCAAACTGATCTGTTTTTAAGTTGCATCACCAACAACCGTTGTCTGTGTTTGAAAAACAAAGGTGCTGATAAAGGCTTGGTCAGCACATCAGCAACCTGCTCAAATGCAGAAACTTCATGCACTTGTAGATGTCCCATAGCCATCATTTCTCGAACAAAAAATAGATCTAACTCAACATGTTTGAACTTGGAATGAAGTACAGGATTAGCATATACAGCCACTGAAATTGTATTATCACACCACAACGTGGCCTTGCCATGTGAAACTACATTTAATTCCCCCAATAACGATCGAAGCCACACCATCTCAGCAACTGCACAAGCTATACTTCTGTATTCAGCCTCAACAGTTGAACGTGTAACAACCTGTTGCTTTCTAGAGCTACACGAGACCAAGTTCCCACAAAAATGTATACATAACCCTGAGGTTGACCGTCTATCATCAACATCCGAGCCCCAATTCGCATCTGCAAAACCAGTCAAAGCCATTCTTGAAGAGGGTGTAAACCATAGTCCAAAGTCAACTATGCCTTGTAGATAACGAAGTATTAACTTGACTGCATGAAAATGAGGGCACCTATGATGCTTCTGTATCGTGCAGCATCTTCAAGTGGTGTTCCTTCCTTGGCTGACGGCTTGATGTTAGAGACCGTAGGTGTGAGAAGGCTTTTCACTTCACCAAAACCATGCTTCTGTAGAAGATCTTGAATATACTTTTGTTGACTCAAAACAACATCACAACCTTCATAACTGAGTTCCACTCCTAAAAAAAATCAATGGTCCAAGATCCTTCAACGAAAATTGAGCATTCAGTCTGTTTATAACACTTTGAACAACCACCTCTTTATCCCCTGTTAATATGATATCATCAACGTACACCAGTAAGTACACCAAGCTATCTGATGTCTTTCGAACATAAAGGGAGGCATCCGACTTAGCTAGGCAAAAACCATCAGACTCCATGTATGCCTTCAGTCGCTCAAACCAGGCCCTCGGTGCTTGTTTGAGCCCATAAATCGCCTTGTGTAGCTTACATACCAGATCACCATTTCCTTACTCATATCCTGGTGGTTGAGTCATGTACACCTCTTCAGTAAGCAGCCCATTCAAGAAGGCATTATTGACATCAATCTGTCTCAGCTTCCATCCTCGTGATAACACCAAGGAAATGATTACCCTGACTATTGCAGGTTTTACCACCAGGCTGAAAACTTCATCAAAGTCAATTCCTGGTTTTTGAAGGAAACCCTTTGCCACTAAACGTGCTTTATACCTTGAAATTGAACCATCAGTATTTCGCTTTATTCGAAAAATCCATTTACAGTTAACTGCCTTCCTGTCTCTAGGAAGAGGAACTAGAGTCCAGGTGTCATTCCTTACCAGAGCATCAAATTCAGCTTGTGCAGCTTATTTCCAATGAGGAGTCATCAGGGCCTCTGTTATACTTGTTGGTTCTCGATCTGAACTTGCAACATTGTAAACGTTCGGCTTCCAGATTCCATGCTTACTCCTGGTCATCATGGGATGTACATTGGTGACTGCTTGTGGTACATCAATCTCCACATCGGGTTAAACTTCAACACTCGTTTCTTGGACCCCATGTGAGCTGCCATTTCCACTACTCCCATTGTTTGTATTTGCCTCAACATCACAATTTCCCTCTTGGACCCCATGTGAACTTTCATCACACCTACTCCCATGTGCATGGGCATTGACTTCACGCATATAATTGCCGGTCCCATTTCCATTATATTTGTCACACCATTATCTCTTCCTTGGATCACGCCATGTGCAATTCTGTCATATGCGTGTGCATTGGAATCTCGCATATAATGACTTGTCCCATGTGCGTGTGCAACTTCCATTAAAATTACTCACATCATCAACTTTTGCCACACCTCGGACCCCATGTGAGCCACCACCACATTCAATATTTAAATTTCCACGACTATTTAATTCTTCAACAAGTGCTTGTCGATCCTTGGTTCCCATGTTCTCTGCACCACTACTTAAATGCGCACCTTGCATTATTCTTTCAATATCATTTCCTTCTAGGACCCACGACAATCCTTGGTCCCCATGTTCATCATGCGCATTTAATATTTCAACATGAGTGTCTTTGTTTAATTCACATGCAGTGGCATTATTGATTAATTCACGTTCACCTTGGTCCCCATGTGAGCCATACGCATTACCAACACAACCTCCATTAATTATATTAGGCGTATTACTCTTCCTTTTATATACAATTGCCACACGAGAATTGCCTTAGACCCCATGAGCATTTCCATTGTTTGAATTTGGCGCACCATGCGCATGATTATTTGTCTCTTCAATGTATGCATTTTTTGAAGTCTAAACACGAGTGGGCACCACGCCAAGGGCACTATTACTTGGACTTTGCACACCATCATACGCACCATGGTGAACGGTTATGAATTCAAGTGGTGTGGCCCCATTTTTCATGCGTAATATCTCGCATAGCTCCAAGCGCCGTGGTCCCATGGTCATGACCATTGTCTTGTATAACTCCAAGTGGTGTGGTCCCAAGATTATCACCATGTACAGAAGACGAGGTGGCTCCAACCCCATGCACATTATGATGATTTCCAAGCGGTGTAGCTCCATGCTTATTATAAACTCTAGGCAGTTGTCCAGTCGTGATGACTTCTTGTCCAGGACACTTGCACACAAATTGATTCTTATCAAATGGAAAAACTTTCT
The DNA here is from genome assembly GCF_006381635.1 of Hibiscus syriacus. Classification (NCBI taxonomy): domain Eukaryota; kingdom Viridiplantae; phylum Streptophyta; class Magnoliopsida; order Malvales; family Malvaceae; genus Hibiscus; species Hibiscus syriacus. The sequence goes on from NW_024061866.1 coordinate 333,525, forward strand.
CGTCAAACCTCACTTGATGAGAGACAAAAACTCTGCCATCACTGTCTAGGCATTTGTACCCATGATGTGAGGTGCTGGACCCAAGAAACACACATTGTCTTGACTGAAAATCCAATTTATGTTGATTAAACGACCTTAAGAAAGGGAAACAAGCACACCTAAAAACTCTCATACCCGAGTAGTCGGGAGTTTTCTGATAAAGAACTTCAAACGGTGTCTTGCCTGAAATGGTCACAAATGGGAGTTTGTTTATGATATACACTGCCATAGTAAAGGCATGACTCCAGAACTTGATTGACAGTGATGCTTGAGGTAACATGGCTAGTCCCATCTCAACAATGTGGCGATGTTTACGTTCAGCCTTCCCATTCTGCTTTGACGTGCTGGGACAAGAGATTCGATGTTGTACTCTATTGGTAAAAATCTAACTCATCAGGGCCTAATATTCACCTCCACCATCACTCTGCAATGCTTTGATTTTCTTCCCAAACTGAACCTCGACTATTTTAACAAGATTGAGAAAGCATTGGCTGACTTTAGATTTCTTTCTAATTAGATACATCCAGGTATGTCTGCTGAACACATCAATAAACGATACATAATATACGTAACCTTCAGTCGAAACTACAGGAGAAGGTCCCCACACATCTGACACAACCAGCTGAAATTTTTCTTTGTATTTAGTCATCGAATTAAAAAAAAGGCAGCTTGTGAACATTGCCTTGTAAACTCACAGAACAAACATTGTTTAATTTGTTTTACTAGAAGAAACATTACACATTTTCATAACATCTTTGACAGTCTTCTCACAGAGTGTCCTAAGCGCCGATACCAAAGTTCCAGACTATTTGAAGCCTTGGTCGCATTATTCACCATGCAACATGATTTCTTTTCTTCATACGGTAGCAGCTGGTATAAACCTTCACGTGTGAGCTTTCCTCTCAACAGAATGGTCTGAGTCTGTGCATTCTTCACCAAGCATTTAAAAGGATGAAACTCAATAAATACATTGTTATCACAAGTGAATTGAGATACTGACATCAACTTCTTCTTAATGTGAGGGACATGTAGAGTATTTTGTAACACCAGAGGTCTGAGACTAAAGATAAAAAGCCTTGACCAACATGATCAATCTTAATTCCTTCACCATTTCCCATTAAAAGAGTGTTGTTACCTTTGTATGTCATACCTGAATTGAACGGTAAAAGATATTTGATACGTGATGAGTGGCACCCGTATCTGAATACCACAAAGCATTGGAGTGTTTTGGAACACTTTGAGCTGCTGCCATACTAGGCATAGTGGAAAAAGCGGTAGTTACAGTATTAACAAATGACTCTTATCTTTCTGTTGTTGTAGGATGAGCTACACCATCCCCAGGAATGGTATTCATTACCTGATTCGAGGAGTAAGGCAGTCTTTGACGAGTGAAAGCATAGGGCATACCCTGCATAGAGCTGGATGGATAGTGGTAGAAGACAGGAGAAGTCAGCATGTGATTATACGCATGTCCATTCACAGAACAATCTGTTCAGACGATTTCTTCCACTCCTCAACAGACTGATCTTTATTGGAAACTCTAGTGAAATCTCAATCAAAATGACTATAACACCGCTGAACAATGTGCTCAAACTTTCCACACAACTGGCACTGTGGTAGATTCGAATTATTAAACCTTCCCCTGCCTCGACCACGATAGCCTCCCTGTTGACCTCTCACGGAATAAAACTATTTTTCTATTGTATCCGTTTCAGTGAGCGTCTGAGACCTCGACCCATTCTCTTCTTTTGGCTGAACAGCCATATTTGCAGCAATATCATCACTTAAAAATGCTTTTTGTATAGCCTCACAGTCCAGAAGCATTTCAGTGAGACTATCCAATGATACTACATCACGAGACGCTATAGTAATAATTGACTCGAGTTCCATTGACAACCCAACAAGAACTACACTTGTTCTTGTTCAGGTACATCACAACCAGCAGCATTCAACAAATCATAGACTATCTTGATCTTAGCTAAATAATCACTCACAGTCAAGCCAGCTTTCCTCTGAGAGTGCAAACTGTGTTTAAGAGAAGAAATCTTGGCACTAGAATGAACTCCAAACAACCTTGAAACTATATTCCATATTGTACGAGCGGATGTGAGCCCCGTGAGATGTGGTAAAACCTCCATGCTAACCGTTGTCAACAACGACGAAGCAAGCAAGTTGTCTTGTTGCCTATGCACAACATGTATTGGATTTTCCTCAAGCTGCCCATACTCATTTGCAATAAACTAGAAGGAGAAGGACTATCACCAGAGATATAGGCCAACAATCCATAGCCATCAATTATAAGGGTCACCTGATGCTTCCAAAGAATGTATGTTGACTCTGTAAGTTTTATGACATCCTGTTTAGGTATATGTTGCACACTGGATAGATTGAAGAACCATACGACGATGAAGTAACTGTGGTATTCACCGGAGACTGAACACCAGCTTGTTGCAAATCCACCATCTTCAAAGAAAAGCAAGAACCTTCAAGAACCTCCAAGAAAAGAAGCAAACCAGAAACTGCTGGATCGTTTTGGCAACTGATACCATGTAAAGATTATGCAATGATATCTAAACTATGATAATAAGAACGAGAAAACAGAAAAGGAGAGAAAACATTCTGAATTTTATATCTACAAAGGTTAGATTTTACAAGACTTTGAGGAATGTATTTATAGTGAATATTATAGTTGTAACTAATGATGTAACCAACTTCAACAAATTAACTGCTCCAACTGATTAGCTGAAAAGTATCAGCTGTAGGCGCAACCATCATGCACTACAGTAGTATGTGTGCTCATGTCCCATGCACAGCAACTTCATTCATTCATTTACACTAATAATGGAATGGTTCAAAAGTCGTGCCAATTTTAGGTGAATATTTTGTACTTCCTATTCAATGTTTTAAGGCTTATTGTTTTTTCACGCAAGGCAAACAAGATGGGATGACTCAAAAGTTTGAGAGACCTTTGAAGCTGCTGACACGGATATGATCCTAGCCACTTCTATTTCTCTTAGTCAAGATGATATCCTTGGTTGGGATAATATTGATTCATGTACTATTCTTTACGTTAAATGTACTAGAGGCTCTAACGATCGACACGCTCAACCAAGATAACTTCTAAGGCTTGGCAAACCATAACAAAATTAAAGGTACTCCCCAAAATTTGGGTTTTTTCCTGAAGGGTATCCCATGGAGGTCTCCCTGTAGGGAGTCAACTTTGAGCAACTGGTTTAGGTAATGGCCTGCCAATGTGTAGCTTACACAAGGAGACATGTTGCAAGCCTTACGAGACTATTTTTCTGTGTAGGAATCATTTGTATTGGCTAGCCTACAAGGGACATTCCTATCTAGTCAAACCACTATCCGTTTACAAATTAGAATTTGTGATATTTGTAATTGATATAGAAGGTTTTCCAGGATTTATGGTTTTACTTTGGAATATTTTGAATGGTCGTAATATGAAGATCCATGACAACAAAGTCCAATCACATTGGATCCCAATTTGTAATGTCAGATGTTGCACTAAAAGTTCTTAGCTGCTAGGAAGCAAGCTCTGGGGTGAACGTCTCACGTGCCCTCCTTCTAAGTGTGCTTGTTGCAAGGATCAGATGCTTATTAACTTCCCCCAATCCATGGTGTGTCAAAATTAACGTAGATTGGGCCTTCTACCCTTAGTGAAGGTTGGTTACCATTGGTGTTATAGCTTGAGACTCCGTAGGTTTACCTTTAGGTAGTCTAGCTTTGTTACCATCCATTTGTATCGAAGCAAGTTCTGCAGAGATCCACGCTATGATTTTTGGTTTAAAGTTTTCTCAAGATAACCATTGGCAACAAGTTGTGTTTCAGACTGATATGACGATGGTGGCTAATAAATTGTCTTGTGATGTGGTAGATTTATCCACTTTAGGATTTCATCTAGCTAAAGCTCGATCCATTTTGCAGACCAATGAATCTTTGAAAGTTTTTTATCTTTTGTACTTGTAATACTTGTGAGTTATGCTCCTGGGCACTTACATCAGGGAATGTGTTTTAACTCGATTTATCGCGAGGTTATTATCTTTGTTGTAACTCAAGACATTGATCATGGTTATTATATTTCATGGGCACTCTTTTCCCTTTGTAAGTCCTAGAAGGGGTTTTTAAAAGGCATGTTTTCTTCACACAAAAAAAGTTATGCTCGTTTGATATCCTTACTTCATACAGTTCATTCTGTAGGCACATGCTCTTTGAATGGTTTATTTTGAATGTATGAAAAAACCTCGTTCCATTTTCAATTTCAAGGTTTCAAGTACCAATAATCTTCCTTGTTTACTCGCATTTTCTGGTGTAGTACTTTCTTAAAATCATGTCTCTATTTGATTTCTAAAATCACAACTATATTAATAGAAAGAAAATTTGTATTTAAAGAGATAGAGAAAAATAAACCAATCATTGCTTATAAATGAAAGTTAACACTTGATTTTCTTTAATGGCTAATTGCATGGGTTCATTAATTAAGACTTCATCATCATAAGGATCATCAAAGCATGGATATGGATGAATGATCTTCATATTTGGCAATGCACTTGCACTTGAAATATTCTTTGATGTCTTATTCTCATCATTCAATAACAAAGACAAATCAAAAGTAGAAAAAGAAAAAAAATTAGATTAAAACTACTTCACACTCTCATTTTCTTCTCTATACTAATTTTCAACTCTAACTTATATTTCATTCACTTCTTCACTCTCATTCTTTTCAATTCTATTATTTTTTTTCTTCCATATTTTCTTCTTGAATCTTATCTCTTTCAACTTTTGCATTTTTAACTTCATCTTATTCTTCATTTACAATCTCATTATGACAGGATAGCTCTTTATTCAGTGCAGATAGGCTTTGTTGTATTGCACCAGTGTATGTTGGCTTTCCTGATGTGGTTAGGAGTTTTTTAACTTTTCACTTCTACCCTTCAGCCCTCATTTCTCTTGTATAAAATCCATGGACCTCTGTTCAGGTTTTTCAAGCTTATCAATAAAGTACTAAAAATGTCATCTATCGTTCACTATTGTAACATGGTATCTTTCACTGGTTTTCTTGGATATTTTCTCGTTTCACTTAATCCAATTTTTTATTATGTCTCTCATGGTGGTTGATCCTATAGTGGGTACCTCTATGGTGAGTGGTGATCTTTCAAATGTATCTGGTGGTTCGAAGTCATCATTGGTGATAGTTCAGTAGTTACCCAAGCGTGATACTCTTAAACTTTCAGAGAGGAATTTACTTTTATGGAAACATCAGATCTTGCTTGTGGTTGATGACTATGAACTACTGCATTTTGTTTTTGATGATACTCAGATACCAGATAAAAAATTTCATCTAATGAAGGTTAATTACTTGAGAATCTATCGTTTCATCTTCATTGTCAGTAAGACAAACTGTTGGCCTCGTGGTTATTTTCCAATATTTCATCAGAGGTATTGCCTCATTTGATTGGTTTCACGAAGTCCTTCGAAATTTGGAATGCTATTTCTCAGTTTTTTGGTGTTCATTCGTCTTCAAAGGTCTCGGCTCTTCGTCATTCTCTTTACTCTCAGAGAGAGTGTGAACTAACCATCAGTGAATACCTATCTAAGGTGAAGATGATTTGTGACACTTTGTTTGCTACGGGTACTGTGGTTTCTAAGAAATAATAAATTAGTGTGATTCTTTCTGGCTTTATGTTGAGTTTGAATCAGTGATTTCCATTTCTTTTAAGTAGGCTATACTTCTTTCGTGCTTGACAGATATGCTTCTCGACTTTGAGGCATGCCCTAGTGGATTCCTCTAATAACACCCGAGATTCTTGAGGGGATAGTAGTTCTTCTCGTGGTCAAGGCCATGGTAGGTTCAAAAATCATCCTCAATGCCAGCTTTGTGCAGGTTTAAACAGTTTGTTCAGTGTTGTTACTATTGTTTTAGTCACACTTTTCAAGGAGCTATTTTTTATTCTCATTCTGGGACTCAGAGTGAGTCGCAGACCTCGTCTACGATGGTGCGTGTCTTCTCCTCAGGCTTTGGCTCATGTAGTGGGCTTGAATGCATCTACTAGCTTCTCTCAACCCATTTTTCCTAGTGTTGTTGGACTATTTATGAAATCTCTACCTACGGTTTTTTCCAAAATCATATCGCTTTGTTTACTCTACTACAGTCGCTTCATTCCCCCCCCGACTAGTCACTTCGTTTTCCTCAAATATAGTTGTTCCAGTTTCCTGCATGCCTTTTCAATATTCCTCTTTTGAGCATTTTGTTTCAATGCTTCGTTGGGTAAGGGATCGGCAGCATTTAATGCTCATGTTTCTCTACCACATTTTTGCTCACCATATATTGCCTCTTTGGGGTCTGGTATTCCTTTTTCTTTCATGATTTTATGAATCCTAGGACTTCCTTTGTTTTGACTCATATTCTTTCATATGATCCTTTTTCAATCATGAATTAGTTTAGGCATGGAGGTATTCTGGCGCCATGCATCATATAACTAATGATCATGCTAGTCTTCAGTTTGAGTCTCGTACACAGGTATTAATTCTCTTTTTATTAGTAATGGTAAGGAGGTTCGTATTTCACATGTTGGTCCTAGTTTTTTGCCACTAGCACTAAGGTATTACGGTTAGAAAGTATTTCACATGATAACAATGGTTTTTCAGTTTCATCCTAGTGAATGTTTTGTGAATGACTCCCAAACTCAGGCCATTATTCTCCACAAATTGTGCACTTTTGATGGTTTGTACAAGTTTTAGGTCTCTTCCTTTTATTTGAGGCTCACTGGTGGCTCGATTGAAAGTAATGTCGTTTTCATATCTCAGGGGTCTTCTTAAGAGTCATTTGCCTTTTGGCATCAATGTATGAGACAACCGTCCTTGAGTGTTCTTTGGAGTGCTCTCAGTCCATCTGGTATTTTAGTTTAGTTTTGATAGAGCTAAGGGCTTCCATATACTTATGGTATCTTCTTATAAACTCTCTGTTCATAATGGTGTTTCTTGTTGAGAATCCTACTGACTATCGTAACATTGTTGGAGCCTTGTAGTATGTTACTATTACTATTGACTATGAAGTTTGTTGTAAATCGTGTGTGACAATTTCTTTAGGCACCTCTTGATGATCATTTTCATGTTGTTAAACACATTCTGAGGTATCATCAGGGTACTCTTGACTTTGGTTTACGATTTACTCTCAATGTGTGATTGTCTGTTATAGGGTTTGTTGATGTTGATTGGGTATCAGATGTTGATGATCATCAATGAACTTCTGGTTCCTATATTTATTTTAGTGGCAATCATGTGTCTTGGGTTTAAAAAAAATAGCAGGTTGTCTCGTGGTTTACAAATGAGTCTTAGTATCGAAGTATTGCTTGTGCGACTACTAAGATCATGTGGCTTGAGTCTTCACTTACTAAGCTATATATTGTTTATCAAGGAGTACCAGTGTTGTGGTGTGACAATTATAGTGTTGTGATTGTCTCAGCAAATCCTATTCTACACTCTAAGTTCAAGCATGTATAGATGGATTTTTCTTTATTTATGAGTGTGTGGGCCAATGGTACCTATGTGTGAGAAAATTTGATGTGATGTGTTTGTTTTCTATCATTTGCGAGATAAGATTAGTTTTTTTAGTGCCTGTTGGTTAGGTATGGTGGTAAGTAATGGTTGTGTTTTTGTATCATTTTGTGTTTTCTTGTGTTGTGTTTGTTCTTCTGTTTTGCAGTTTGTCTTCAATATTTTGTTGATTATTTCTATATAAGTTCTATGAAACAGGGTGAATGTGAGATAATAGCTCTCTATGGAGTGCAGATAGGATCTGTTGTGTTGTGTTAGTGTATAAGTGTTAGTAAAGTTAGTTGTAACCAAAAGCTGTTAGGAATTGGTTTAGTGCAGTTACTAGTTAGTTGAGGGATGTTGTTAATCAGATGTTATAGTCAATCAACTAATATAAATGAATGGCTATGCCTCTAATCATGTAAGCATGATTCATTGAAATGAAATACAGAATTTCTTCTTCTGTTTCTCCTATAATAGTTAGATTTATATCATAACATGGTATCATTTGCTAAAGTCCTGGTGCTGTTGTGGTGTGACTTCTTGTTGCTATTCATGAAAGATCAGATTTCCGACTTCTACCTTTCTTGCTTCATTGTTTCTTTCTTCATTGTTTGGGTACGTATTTTTCATGAAAGTTTAGACCTGTGTTTCTATCTAAGTTCTGTTCAATATGGTTGACCTTATGGCTGATCCGACTCGTGAAGAGAATGGCTCACAAATTAATTCCCCGATGAGCTACACTGCTACTCGTGTAAGCTCCATTCAGCATATACCTAAACATGATACAGTTAAACTCACTGAAAATACGTATTTGTTGTGGAAATATCAAGTATCGTTAATCGTTGATGGTTATGGTTTGTTGAAGTTTATTTCTCCTAATATAGCTTTCCAAATGATTTATTACTAATGATGCTGGGGAACTTGAGAAAATTCAGAATTCCTTATCTTTAGGCAACAAGATAAGTTGCTTGCCTCTTGGTTGTTAACTACTATGAGTATGGAGGTTCTGTCTCGTCTTACTGGTCTTACATCTGCAGCTGCTATTTGGAATGCCGTGACACGTCTGTTTGGTGCACGATCTAGTGCGAAAAATCTCATCGCTTCGCCATATTTTGCACTCGCAAAGGAAGTTTGGCTTGTTTGTTCATGAATTTTTAGAAAAGTCAAAGTTTCTTGTGATTTACTAAATGCCTCTGGAAGTGTTGTAACTGAGCAAGAGCATGTTAGTCTCATTTTAGCAGGCCTAACTATGGAATTTGAATATGTAATTACTATAGCTTCCCGAGAAGAAGTTTCATTGGAACTCTCACCGAAATGTTGCTTGACTGTGAAGCTCGGCAGAAGATGTTCTTAGGTGAAGGACTCTCGGCCAATGTTGTTCAGCGGAAGTCTAATGGTGATTTGACTGTTAAAAATTCCACTGATGATCATTCCTCTCAAGTGTGATCAGCAGGGAGGTGGTTACCGAGGACGAGGTCGTGGACGGAGTTATAACTCCAACACACCACAATGTCAATTGTGTGGTAAGTTTGGACATATAGTACATAAATGTTATCATCGTTTCGATCGTGATTACACTGGTGTTGGTGACTCTAGTACTTCAGCTGGAAATTATTCAAAATGACCAAATGGTTCGGGAGTTGATCAGCATCAACCCTCTACACGGGGATATAATCATGCAGTGAATACGGTGTCATATCCTGGCTTTGTTCCTGCTCCTTCCCTCTATCTATATCCAGTTAGTTTGATAATTCCCGGTGCTTTGTTTTGCTCCCCATCAGCCTTTGCCTACTATCCATCTTCTGGAGCTTCAGTTGGTTCCTCCAATGATGTTTCAATACTTCTGCAGTAGGCCAAAATCCATTCTTGGCACCCACAACACCTGCAGCTTTTGTTTCAATGCTTCCATCCTCGGGTGTTAAGTCCTTTTTGAAGCCCACAAATGATATTGTTTGGTATCCTGACACTGGTGCGACCCACTATATGACTGATGATTAGTCTTTTTCCACTCAGGTATGGTGTATACTGGAGATAATGCCTTGCACATGGGCAATGGTGATGGCATTAAAATTGCACATGTAGGACAAAGCTCTTTATATTCTAGTATGAAACCTCTAGTTTTGCGTAACATGCTGCATGTTCCTAACATCAAGAATAAGTTAATTTCGGTTTCACAGTTTACACGAGATAATGGTGTCGTTCTTGAGTTTCACCCGTATGAGTGTGTTGTGAATGATGCTTAGACACGACATGTTCTTCTTCGAGGGAGGCTCACGGATGAAGGACTTTATCAGCTCCTCCCTTCTGATGAGGCATGCTCGAATGCTCTGCTAAATCACGTTGCTTTGTTTTCTTATCATATGGACCTATGGCATCGACCTTGGTCATCCTTCCAGCGATGTAGTAAAATCTGTTATAAAGCATTGTAATGTCTCTTTAATAAGAATAAACTGACATGTATGTGCTGCTTGTATGAAGGGAAGGCTCACAAGCTCCCTTTTTGTTCTTCTACCTTGCAATATAATGAACCATTTTAGCTAGTTGTTTTAGACGTTTGGGTCCTACTCCTTGTAATTCCTGGGATGGTTTTTCATTTTATGTGTCCTTTATTGATATCACAAGTAGATACACCTGGGTTTATTTGCTTAAAAGGAAATCTATAGTACATTTATGTTTTATTAATTTTTACAAGCTAATAGAGGTTCAATTTGGCTGTAAAATTAAGGCTTTGCAAACAGATGGTGGTGGTGAATATCAATCGCTTAAAGGGTGGCTGCAGTAAAATGGTGTAGAACATCGAATCTCATGCCCAGGCAGCTCTGAGAAAAATGGCTAAGCTGAGAAAAACATAGGCACATAATTGAAATAGGGTTAACTATACTCGCTCAAGTGTCTCTACCCCTAAAGTTTTGGAGCTATGCCTTTATCTCTTCAGTCTATCTCATCAATAGACTGTCCACTCAAGTTTTGGATGGAAAATCCCCTTTTGAGATTTTGTATAACAAGGTACCAGCATATAACTTTCCTACGTGTCTTTGAGTTGCATGCTTTCCATGCATGAGGTACGCTAATCACCATAAATTGGAGTTCAGATCAAGGCAATGTGTTTTTCTAGGCTATAGCCCGTCTCATAAGGGCTATCGATGTTTGGATGATGATGGAAGGGTGATCATCTCTCGACATTTGGTGTTTGATGAACATGTTTTTCCCTTTCAACAAAGGTGCAACATCCCCACAAATAGCTCGTGTTCTCCAGGGATCACTGAAAGCCTTCTTCAGTTGTTACAACAACAGCTTCTGGACCAATTGGAGTGACCGAGGGTACCACCTTGCATACTGTAAATTTATCATTTACTGATGGTTTGTTGTTACATGTTGAACATATTATTGCAGACTCTGTCGATACGAATGGAACAACATCTTCATCCACTGTGGAATGTTGCCTCATGAGGAGCAGGTTGCTACAGACTCGGCAAATGCTCCTATGTGTCCTACACCGCCTGGGGCTATGACTGAAGAATTGGTTTCAGATGCTGGTATTGTACCTCGTCTTGGTGTTGAGGCGAGTTCTTCGAGTAATACTATGGCACCCACTTGCATTGATCAGACTACCCCTAGTCAAAATATTCACCCCATTGGTTACGCGTGGAAAGAGTGGGATACGAAAACCAAAGGTGTTGAATGTCTCTTTTAGTGACAAAGAACCTACAACAATTTATGAGGCTTTCTTACACCCTCATTGAAAGGATGCTCCCAATCCCACTTGACATTAGTTTCTCTTCCTAAAGGCAGGAGAGCTGTAAGTTGTAAATATCTTGAAAGTTAAAAGAAATGCAGATGGCTCCATTGCACGTTACAAACTCGTCTCGTGGCCAAGGGATTCCTTCAACAACCTGGGATTGATTTTAATGAAGTATTCAGCCCTGTGGTAAAACCGGTTACTGTTCGAGTTATAATTTCCCTTGCATTAGCCAAAGGTTGGTCACTCAGGCAGGTAGACATCAACAATGCCTTCTTAAATGGACACCTTTCTGAAGAAGTATACTTGTTGCAGACTCCAGGTTATGAACAAGGTGATAGTAATATGGTGTGCAAACTAAACAAGACAATCTATGGCCTGAAGCAGGCACCCCGTGCATGGTTTGAAAGCCTCAAAGGGTATTTGATCTCAGAAGGTTTTGTTGTGTCATGATCAGATGCCTCCTTGTACATTCGTAGAATCGATGCTGGTCTAACCTATCTACTGATCTATGTAGATGATATTATTCTCACAGGCAGTTCCTCGAGTGAAGTTCAAAGTGTTATAAACAAGCTTCATGCAAAGTTTGCGTTGAAAGACCTTGGGCTTCTTAAGTATTTCCTAGGCATCGAAGTCTACTATGACTCGAATGGTTTAGTATTGAACCAACAAAAATACGTGCTGGATTTATTACAAAAAAAGTGGATTTGCAACAGCTAAGGAACTTTCAACTCCAATGGTAACACAGTGCAAGCTTTCTGCTGCTAATGGAACACTCATTGATGAAGTGGCTAACTATAGAAGCATTGTAGGTGCTCTCAATATGTGGTGATCACTAGGCCAGACATTGCCTATGTTGTTAATCGTGTCTATCAGTTTATGCAAGCTCCTAGAGACTTACACTTCAAGGCAGTCAAGATAATTTTGTGATATTTGCATGGCACTTCGGATTATGACCTAAGGTTTTCATCCTCTTCTCAACTGTCATTGGTGGGTTTGTGATACAAATTGGGGGCTAACGTGGATGACAGGCGATCCACTTCAGGATATTGCATCTATTTTGGTGGTAATCTAGTGTCATGGAGTTCTCGTAAATAACAGGTGATTGCTCGGTCCACTGCTGAAGCTAAATATCGCAGTGTTGCCTCAGCTACTTCAGAAATCATGTGGCTTGTATCTCTGTTCAAGGAATTGCAGTGTTCCTTTCATAGTAAACCGACTCTTTAGTGTGAAAATACAAGCACGGTTGCTGTGTGTTCCAATCCTGTCCTTCATTTGAAGTTTAAACATGTTTAGTTGGATTTGTTCTTTGTTCGAGAATTAGTAGCAGATGGTCGATTGTAGGTGTAAGAAGTTCTGGCTTATGAGCAGGTTGCTGATGCCCTCACCAAGCCACTATCTACCTCGATATTTATCTGTCATCGACAGAAGCTGTTGGTCACTCGAGTTCATAAGGATGGTTGTGCTTTGCTAACCAGTGTGTTTCAACGTGTGAGTAGTGATGAAATTGAAGGTATGAATTGCGTGGGGAATGTTACTATATGTGATCAGCATGAAGAATGTTCATCAGAAAGCAAAGTTGAAAGTACGAACTGCATGGGGAATGTTAGTGTATAAGTGTTAGTCAAGTTAGTTGTAACCAAAAGTTGTTAGGAATTGGTTTAGTGCAGTTACTAGTTAGTTGAGGGAAGTTGTTAATCAGCTATTATAGTCAATCAACTGATATAAATGAATGGATATGCCTCTAATATTGTAAGCATGATTCATTGAAATGAAATGAAGAATTTCTTCTTCTGTTTCTCCTATAGTAGTTAGATTTATATCATAACATGTTGCACAAGTATTTGTTAGGGGGTTTATTGCCTTACTTACCTAAGATGGTTAAGAGTTTTTTAGCTTTCCTCTTCTAGCCTTCATCCCTCATTCCTATTGTTTAAAATCGATGGTCCTTTATTAAGGTTTTCAAGCGTTTTCAAGAAAATACTAAAGAGTGTCGCCTCTCTTTGACTATTGTAAGACTCATGCTCAAGCTTGTCACTTTCAACTCCAATTGTTTCGGCTTCCTCAAAATAACTTTTCTCCATTGAATTTTCTTTGATTTTATCCTTCATGGCTTCAGTACTTCTCTTTAAAAAGAGATGATCTTCATGCACTTCACGTTGACCTTAAGGCACCATAATGACTTTCTTCCAATTATAGATGAAAGAGTAGTGATTGGTGAAGCCCTCATGGGTTGCTCATTTATCAAATTGCCATGGGTGACCCAATAGTAAATGCTTTGCACTTATAGGTACCACATCACAAAAAACCTTGTCTTGGTACCTCCCGATTAAGAATATAATAAGAACTTCTTTGGTAACCTTCAAATCCCTTGTATCATTTAACCATTTCAACATGTAAGGGCTTGGATGTTTGGTAGTCTTCAAGCCAAGATTTTCAACCATGATTGTACTTTCAACGTTTGTATAACTCCCTCTGTTGATAATCATAAGTCACACCTTGTTTTTCATATTGCAGTGAGTATGGAATATGTTATCACTTTGTTCATGCTCCATTGATTTACGTTCAAAAATCTTTTAACAACAATAACTTATCCTGAAACGGTTGGAAGATCCAACGAAACTTGTAACATTGTTATTATGTTATTATATAAAATAAAATCATACCAGCACACTCAAAAAAACCTCACAAGAATGGTCCAAAGAAAAATTTTAGATTTCACTCCACTCAACATTCGTGTTTGTACTTGGGAATATGATTTTGGCTTTTACAATTCCTCTTATGATCTAACTCACTCATTTTGTCTTTTTCCTCTTTATCTCTCTATTAAGTTCTTGGAAGAACTAACTCAAGACTTTGGCAAGTTTTAGTATTGTGTGTCGACTGCAAATAGAGTTATGGTAGGGAAGATAATGTAATATAAAAGGAAGAGTTAGGAAAATAAAGAAAATAAAAAATTGGAGACTTACAAATCAAGAACAACACTTATTAACTCCCTTCCTGAGAAACAATCAAGTTCGAATGTTTCTTCAAATTCGATTGATTATGGTAGATGTTGTGCTTTTCATTTCTTGATTTGAATGCAATTTCTTTTTTTTTTTCTTTTCCTTTAAATTCTTTCGAAATATGATGAATTCAATTGTTTTTTTTTTCTTTTGCTTTTCTTCTTTGTTGTTTTGTTTGCACTTCTCTTTCCTTTTTGCTCTTTTTTTTGCACCGCTTTTAATTTCAATGGGCACTCAATTGTTGGCCCACCAATGCTCTAAATACCACTTGATATAAGATGGTCACACTACTCCAAGGAGAAGAAGAATGGGCTGCCTTGATTGTTTCTCGATCTAGGATGAACAATAAGTGTTGTTCCTGCAATGAAAGTTTGGACTTCAAAAAAGAATATTTAAGTTAAAATGGTATAAAGTAATAAAATGAAAAGGAAATAAATGAAATAATAGAAGGATAAGGTGATAGAAATAAAAAGTTGGCTACATAAGAAATAAATGAAGACGGTTATATGTTTGAATGAATTGAAGAAGGCCTTTGGTGATGGTGATGTGATGGTGCTCAACAATGGTGATTGAAATGGGATAGAATTTGAAGATAGTATGTCAAAGTTGTCAAGGAAGAAACTAAGCTATAGAGAACGTAACCCTGAACCTTATAAGACTTCTTTGACGGGTGGTAAATAGACTTTGACCCACTAGATATAATTATCTAGGGACAATAAGTATCAAGGTGAAATAAATGGGGTGACGCCACAAGTACTAATACTTGATAAGTCGATAAAGTTTAGCAAAGAACTTTAAAGAGAGAAACCTCACAAAGAGTAATTTGATTAGGTGTTAAAGATTAGCAAAGAACTTTAAAGGAATGAGATAAGTTGATTGATTGCCTTTATAAGCCAAAGGAATAGATATTTACAAGTGTTAAGGATTCTAAGATACAATTCATGGTTAGGTGTGAACGTAGAGGATTGAGTGTACTTGAATGTTCATGAAAAAATGTAGATGCATTCCCTTTTGTTGAAATTCATTCCCCCTTATGTGAACATGATGTTTCATCTCTTTGCATGAACATGATAACTCATCTTCCTTGGATGAATGTTCATAGGATGATTCGGCTCCCCATGTATGCATGTGCATGAAGTGATTCGTCTCCCTTTGTCCCCCTTAGATTCACACGCCATGTATGAATGGATTTGGATTAATGCACAAAGCTTGATGGATGTATATGAATAATTGTGTTCATCCTCCCTTAGGTGTATGTGACCCTTAGATTGCCTAGAATGAATGATTGTTATGCCTTGGCCGAATGAACCTTTACAAAAAACACACAAAGATTAGCTAAGTAAAAGATATTAAGTAATATTATGATAGTGTAACATAAATATGTGGATTATAGGTTATACTAAGAATATCGTATAATATGCAAGTGAATGGCAACATAGGATAATTCAAACATAGTCTAATATACAGTAACATCCTTATATCATCATATAGTGCATATACCAGTAGATAAAAGATAAAGTAAGATAGAAATTCCTTTGAATCAGATTGCAGGATCTTCAATGATGTGAGCAAGTCCTGGAGAAAATTGGTGCTAGGTTGGATCGCATCATCAACGTTTATACCAAGTCTTCTTATTGATTAGCCAAAATTTAATATTTTTTTATTAAAACATGGTTAAGAAACAACGTAAGTAATTCGAATAAACCATGAGGACATCTAATCGTATTTCAAATAATTTAGAGGTATAGTCACAGACCCTAAGATATCGTATAATATGCTAGCATGTACAACACTCGTCTTGCTTCTATTTTTTAGTCATATTTTTATGACCTTATGTTTTAAGAATATTAAAAAATATTAAAAAAATATATAAAAATACTATCATATTTTTTATTGAAAAAAATATAATTCATTAAATAGCAGTATACTCATATTAATGGGAGAACCAATTTTTTCTGATGAAAGTGTTCAAATTTTTTAATACTTTCTAAATGTTTATTTTTATTTTATAACTTATGATATTTTTAGTTTTTTGAAAATCGTAATAATTTTGTGTATTTATTATTTTCATTAATTTTCATTTATTTTTAATATTTTAATATGTTTCTATATTTTTATTTTAAATTAATATAATCTATTAAGTTTTAATTTTCTTAAACATTAAACAAGCCCTAGAATTTTATGGAAAATAATTAAATCCCTCTACCATGTTATCACCCACTTAGACCACCCACTACAAGAAATTATATTTTCAGTGACACTAAGAATGATCACTACAAGTATAAAATTTAGTCACTAAATATTATAGTGACAATTTTTGAATCGTCACTTGTTGTTACAAATAACTTCGTCATTATTATATTAGTGGTGATTTATTGAATTTTTCACATTTACTTATGTTTTTGTGACTACATTTTTGACACAACATGATTAATACAGTGACAAAAATTTAGACACTAATATTATTTTTATTAGTGACAAATATTTTATCATAATTGCATAATTAAATTGATTAATTAAAATATTTATATTACTAAATCAATTATAGTAGTTGTATTCATCATCTTTAGGAACTTACATTACAATCATTGTCATCAGTTAGTTATTCGTTAACGATAGATAATGTGACATCTCTATGTGTTTATCTACATAGGAGAGGGTGACCCCAATCCAATTTGATTAAAGGATATAGTGACTCATCCCACTAAACCGACTAATTGTTGATTCCACATGTTATTCTTTAATAAATTAATATAATACATGGCTTTCAAGAATATCTAACTTGATACCTTCATATTAAAAGTGCGACACTTAACCACTATGTTAAGAAAGAAATATTTATTTTTGACAAAAAAATGATATTTAGGTTAAACTATTTTTAGGATTAATTTTATGAAAATATATTAATTATAATATTAATTATTATAATAATTTAATTAAATTTCTATAATTTCTAATATAAAATATGTTTTTGGAAGAAAAAATATAAAAATTATTAGGTTGGTTTTAAAATATAAACATATAATCATTAACATTTAAACCTAAAATAATACCAAGTGTTCTTAAATTATATTTAATAAAAAAATATTTGGCAATGTATTAACCTTTAGTGGTGGATGTCCCAAATTAAAAAAAAATAAGATACTAATAATTAATTAATGTTAGCAAAATTCACATATATATGAATAAAGGATGGTTAGTGTGGATAGTATCTTAGAAAGACCAAGGAAAAACCATTGCTACAATGAGAAAAGACCCAGCCTTACAAATCTCTCTAAGGGATGGTAAGAAAGGACTTGGACCCACTATCTATACAGAGATAGGAACCATAAGTATCAATGGAATAGAGGTTGATGCCACAAGTAAGGATTTACTTGATAAGTCGATAAAAGTCACAAGGACTTGAGAAAAGAGAATAATCTCACTTTAATTTATAAGAAAGGTCTACTTACAAATGAAAAAGACTAGCCTATTTATAGAAATTGAAGGGACACGTCTGAATGTAAACATATTGGTTCGACCAACCTTGTGTCCCTCTAAAATGACATAATTAATTAATTACAAGCATGAATGGAAGGGTATAATGATTTGGCTGAATGGAGGGGGCATGTCTCTTAGTCGAATGGTGTTTGATCCCCTTCAAGTTGGCGCCTAAATGAAGCATTAGAAACCTTGGCCGAATAGTTGGGTTGTTTGGTGTTCGATGCACCTAAGAGGAGTCCACACACTTGGCACATGGTTGCTGATCACAAGGCGTGCAGATGATTCTCTAGGAGGCTTATGGTGTAGCCTTGGGCATATGATGAAGTCCAAATCATGTGCAGCAGCCTTGGGCGTGAGTTGTGCTACCTTTAACCTTGCAAGTGTAGCTAGCTAGCAATGCAAGGGCTGGTGGTGAAGGATCTTCTTATTCGTGAACTTCCAAGCTCCTTAGCATCACTTTTAACTATGTTCAGCTATGTATGTTGTCACTTTCAACAACTTGTCTTTAAATAGTTCAACTAGCTGAGTTTAGCTAGCCTTGAGCTCCTCCAGCTGAGTTGAGTTTCCCCTTGTGTTCCATGAGCTACCATGAAGTTTGTAAGCTGATTATGAGCTTCAAATTAATTACAAATGCTCCCACAAGCTGCCCTAATATGTGTCATGCTTCCATGTACCTACATGTGCAAAGAAAACAAAGTAAATCAAAGGATATGAGATGGAATGATTCAATTACCTTGTTATCGTGCATGTATATGATCTTATGAGCTATGAATGCATGCTATGACCTAATAACATGATGGTATAGCATATGTAAGCTAATGTATAAGACTTAGGAGCTAAAATGAATGCAAATGAGCTAATAATTGAATGATTAAGCATGCTGCCATTTCATAAATGAATTGAATCATGCTTAAATAAATGCAAGACTAATATAACATACTTAACATGCTTGAAATAACATTGTGCATCAATTAACATAAAGATGTGGATATGCTAAGTTACTTTACTCATTAGATCACATAACTAACAACCTTAGCATGATATACATGATTATTTCATATATTATCAGAATGATAAAAAGAAAGTATAGCATTATGATGTTTAAGAATACTCCCTTTGCATATGGTGAAAACGTGCTTGCATCATATAACCCCTAAAATATTAAAGTGTCAAGTTCAATTGCAATCTCAATATGCATTCAATCACGAGTTCTATAATATCTATGCAAAGTTCGGCACACTCAGCCAAACAAGAATATGAGCACAAATGTAATATGCATTGAGTCAAGTACATTTCAACCAATAAATTCATGGGATATCAGAAATTTTTCAAAAAACACTAATCATGCCATTCACTATCATGTGTCATAATTCAAATAAAAGTGTGTTCAAAACATCACATAACACTTAATAAGTTTAACAGTTTTTTTCCCTAGTGGTGTTCGAGAACAATAAATTACCATTTCCTACTAAAATGATAAAAAAAAATTAGTGGAGGTTTATTGATTTGAAGCTAAGAAACATGGAGATTATCACATATACTTCTTTCACCCCTTCAACTGATTTCAATTTCGTCCCTAAAGTATTTTTGGTTTATAAATTCAAGGACTTAAATAAAAGTTAAACCCTTCCTGTCGGAAACCAATATATATATATATATAATCATTAAATTAAAAAGATTATCAAATTTTTAAACTATATCTATAATCATTAAATTATAAATATTAAACGTGAGTTTATATAAAATTAAAGGAAAAATTAAATTTAAGATTACACATGATTAAAAATCAACTTCTAATTACACGTTTTAACTATGTAATCCAATAAACAATTAATTAAAATATAAATGATTTGTATATTTCATTTTTTAATAAAAAGTAAAATTGTTAATTAAATTAAAAATATAAATTTTAGACTATATCTATAATCATTAAATTATATATGTGAAAAATATTAAATTTAAAACATAAAAAGCTTAAATTTAATTTATCTTTTAATCTTTTATAAATTAAAGTTTAAAAAATATATAAAATCTATTAAAATATAAATCAAATATAATATTTGTTTAAGTGGTTATGTATAGTCAAGTATTAAATTTGGATAGGTTCAAATCCTACCATAACCATTTTCTTCTTTTCCTGGTATTAATTAAAATATAAAAAACATATATTTTGTGTAATTTACAACATAAATGATGGGTAGGTTGAGTGGTTAGGGCGTGCACTATACATCCATGACATGCGTTTGAGGTATCTCAAGTACTTGAAAATGCTTTCCCTTCTAATTTGTTTTCTATCCAACTAGATGGTGCCACATACATTATCTGATTTGAAGAAAATTAATTAAATTATAAAAAAATAATTTTTAATCAAATGATGACACATGTCATTATCTGATTAGAAAATAAAATTATGGAATTATATTAAAATCATGACTAAATTGATAGAATATATATAAATATTGAAGATCAAATGTGTAATTATACCAATTTTATTAGTTGTCGTGTCATCACTCCATCAATTGTTAACCCTGAGTGATTTGATTGAATACATTTAAATAGTTGAGATACATGATTGACAAAATTTCAAAAATAATGGTCAAAATAAAAAAGGACAATAATCAGGTGGTCAATGGTGTAGTTTACCCCTCCAATTAATATATTTGCTCCTTTTTCGTCACAACATCGGTGCTAAATGAATTGTTTTACTCTTTGAAGTCTCGAATTAGAACCTCATGAATATTAAAAGTATAAGTGTTTAATGTCAAATAGTTAAGAATACTACATTATACTTTCCCAAATTAATTAAAAAAGAACATTCTTGTAACCCTCTCAGACCGATGCTGATAGCTCGATCCGATCTGGAGTGTCACATTAGGGCCATCAGAGCGACCCACTGTAAAAATAGCGGAAAATTTAAAACTTTTCTTAATACATGTAAAATCATAAAATGATTTATTATTATTTAGAAATAAAACAGTTTTTTTTTCAAACTCATATATAAAACAAAATACAATCTACATGCCCCCTAATCACATGTACCATACTCTGCAAACAACGCCGGTAGAACTCCCTTACTGAATTTGATAGTTGCACTGGTACAATTCGTTTAACCTGCAATGGTGAGTAATAGAGTGAGCTTCAGAAAGCTCAGTAATACAAAACTACCAGGTGATGCTATAGGACTTGTAGATAAATTGAAAGCCATATAATTTTCCTTATTGAATCAGACATATACCGATTTTCAGGATAATCTGGGTTCCACTGGTAGTTCATCAAGTAGAAGCTATAAAGATCTCAGTTCATAAGAAGCATTCAATGTATCATGTTTTCATAAGGTCGAATACGATGTCTAGTGTGTTCCAACAGTATGATAAAATCATAATAGGTACACTAATCAAATGATAGTTCAGTAAATATCATAAATCATACTGTAGTGGAGCTTTTTAAGCTCGTATTTTAAAACCATCGTATAAAGAGTTAACCTAAGAGAACATCTTAGGGCCTGAGAGCCTACCCAAGAAAGTTTAGGGCCATGAGGCCTATCTAAGAACACATCTTAGGGCCACAGGGCCTACCCGAGAAAGATCTCAGGGCCGCAGAGCCTACCTAAGAGTCACATTAGGTCCATAAAATTTTCAACTTGATCAGAGCTGTACTTTACATATTTTATCTCCAAGATACAATTTATACAGTGATATTATTCCATAAGCAATCACATTAAGTCGGTGCATCCATAAAACATATTCATAGATTTCAGTGTACCTCATATTAAAACAATAAAACAATTTATTAAAATATAAGGAACACACTAGAGAAATCCCAATATATATCAGAGGCATTTTGTAGTTATCAGTATGGAAAACATGAACTTGTGCAATTTGATCGAATTACAGAACAAGAACTTATTGGAGAGAATCGATTTCTAACCGATCTAATCAGACATTTCATATTGATACTCTAAAATTCCACTATGTTTTCATGTGCATAAAAAACGTTCATGAACCTTTATACATAATAATTCTAGATTCAGATTTACTGAGTGTGATACCATTATCCAAACAATCAGGGGTATTCAAGAATATACTTTGAATTCATAAGATTTCAGCCCAATTGAACCAAATGGGGTATTCAGAATCTTTTTTCTTCAACATTATTGCCGTGTTCAGACATGACCGAAGTGATTTAAGATGAAGATATAGAAACGAAGATTCAAGACATTTACAATTTATATCGATCGATCAGATTATCAAACAACTTGAGTTATACAACTCCCAGACTAATACATATCGACAAGTCCATTCAATGCCCTTCCAGTGTATTCACCCTTTAACACTAACAATTCTTGTCCATTGATCACCTTCAGAGTCATCACCGAATATGCCTTAAGGAGACGAACATATATTCTAAAGGTCTTTATTTCATTTTTAGGTTTTAACTATATCAGAAAATACGAATATATTTGATTCATGGTTCATGATCCATAAGGACAAATCATCATGTAAATTCAACAGTTTTTCCATACTCATACAATCACCTATTAAACCCACATCCTTTAAGGTTACTTAGTTCATTTAGTAATCAACTCTATCTCGATTACTTCATAATTTTCCAGATTAATTCAGACATTCCTAAATTTCAGATACATATTATATGTCCTTTCAGTTCAATTTAGTCATATACTAGAGTCATTCTGGTATTCATGGTTGATATGTCTCACGAATATCCACTTCTTAGTACCGAATGCATTTTAGAGTTGATCTGAGCCAAGTACTTCTAGAATTATCATTTATCCAAACTTGAGAAGACGAACACGTATTCAAGTGATATCTATGCCATTCAGGTATAGACATAGCATTAGGGTTGATATACTCACTTAAGTTGTGTTCCATAACTTTTAGGGGTAGTACAACAACTATGTTTATTTGGATTTCTTATTTAATCCAAAACATTTACTTAGTCTAGTCCATAAGGGAATTTTGGTTATTTTGGGGCTCAACGTTTTTCTATTCATTTCAAAGATTGAGTATATCCATACATTCCTGAGCTTGGTGACATTCTTGAGTCATTTCCATTCCAGGTGTATTTTGGTCATTTTACATATCCAATATATTTCAATCATTTCCTTCCATCCGATCTTATTATTTAATTTAATTTAATCCTATCACTTACTTCAGTCCTTTCAAACAATTCTGACCAAAGAGAATATTCGATAAAATCATTCTTCAGGTATTTACTCAATTCGGTAATTTCCAGGTTAAATGTCTTTTCAAATATTACTAACGAATATTCAGAAATTTTCGATACAAAGGTAGGATCTCATCAATCAAATCAGTAATTTATCGATTTAAAAAAATTCTCAGGTTGACTCTAGGTTACTCTCTCATTTAGAGTCAACTTGGATTATTTTCACCTCTTAAGGGCATTTTCATAATTTCACACCTAGATACTTTTGGTATTAACTCTTAACAAAAATAAATATAGTTTAGAGATCCTATGCTTAATTACTTACCCGAACATTCTCGTATCTTGAAATGATTCCTTAACAAACTTCTAATATCTTACATAAACCCTCTTGGGGTTAAAAACCGATTATCCAAATTTTCCAACATAACTAGCATTTTTATGCACATTTGTAGTTTTATCAGATCAATATGTCTTTTCAGAATTTTTAATTAACTTCCAGGGATAATTCTTGTCATTCTACAACATAGGGGTATTTCCGTAATTTTACCTAATCGAAGTATTCTCATAATCTATCATCCAAGTTTAAATAGATAAATTATAATTCACATTTTCAGAACTGATTTCTTTATCACTCAATCATTGAACTTGTAATTTAACTAATTTATCACTTATACTGTATTTGATTCGAATCCATCCATAATCAAACAGACACAATAGACCAATCATATATATGTCCATGCATTTATTCATTATCAACAAGTTCCATAAAGCAAAAAAAATGTAGTAATGTATTACCTTGTTTTCCGTGCCATACTGATTGATCATAAAAATTCCATTTGAATGCCCTCGATCTTTAATTTAACTTTCAATAATTCCTCAAATACATAACAATAAACATTTCATCAAAAATGGGGCTTAATTTCAAAAAACGGATCGAATCGAGTGATTAATCAGTGAAAACCAACTTACGGTTTAAATTTGACGAAACAGACCCCAAAAACAGATTCAAGACGTCAAAAAATGTTAGAATAGGTATAACCAGTCAAAGTCAAAGGTCGTTTAATGCCCGGTAAACGCTAGTCAAAGTTCCGGTCAACGCATGTCAACGGTCAACAGTAGATCATTTTACACAAATATCACTCTAATAGAAATTATTTACAAAATTAGCCACCTTCTACAAATATTTACAAAACTAAAACCTGAATTTTACACAAATATCACCCTAAAGTAATTAATTACAAAATTAACACCCCCCACATGTAGTGGCAATGCGTGCAGCGCGTGAATAGTTATTGATGTAGGAAAATTACCAAAAAAATTCCTAATAATTATTTTAAGGCATTTTGAGACACTTACTTACAATTTTGAACGGCGGAGAGCTCGATTTCGAAAATCGAAAACTTTATTTTCTCACCCCTCCACGTGCCGACGAAGACGAGAAACGGAGGAACTGGTAGACTCGGAACGAGGCAAGGAACACGATGGTGTGGGAGGTGTCAAAAAACGGATGGTCGGATCGTCGTGAATCGACAAAAAACCAACAGAAATTGAGTTAATATCGACGATACTTCCGACTAAAATAACGACGAACGACGACGATTTACGATGAAAGGTTTGAAGGGTTTTGTTAATCGGCCGACAACGAACACGATGGTGGTTTCAGTTTGTCAAACGGACGTCGGACAATGAGTAGATTGGAGTTGAAAGGAGAGTTGAGGGAAAGAGGAAAAATGGGAAAAATCTGGAAACTGATTGGGGGAAGGATATTATAATTCATCCCATAAAAAATGGGTAAACCATGAGTTTAGTCACTGAACTCATGCACTTCTTAAAATGGACTGCCAACTTTACAATTTTATAATTTAATTCTCAATTTCTTCCAAAATATCAAATTAAATCCAATACTTTATGATTTCTAAATTTATCCCCTAAATTGGGGTGTTACAATTCTCCCCTCCTTAAAAGAATTTCGTCCTCGAAATTCATTCCAATCACAGAAATGCAGCAATGAAAATTACATCAATTCTTCCATATCTTCACGTTGCTTTTATAGAAATATGGATCCTCCACTAATCCTTAACCAGTTGAGCATACATTCTTATCAGAACTTTTCCTCGTTTCAATAAAAGAATCCAAATAAATATTTCCTTGAGGAATCAATTCAGTCTTAGTCATGAGAATAGAATCATAGAGCGATAACATCTCCTAATTTCATTTCTAGAGTCAGGTCAGAATTTCTCATATGAGTAACTTTCACATGTCATAGTTTACATGATTGACAAAATTTCAAAAATAATGGTCAAAATAAAAAAAGGACAATAATCAGGTGGTCAATGGTATAGTTTACCCCTCCAATTAATATATTTGTTCCTTTTTCGTCACGACATCGTGCTAAATGAATTGTTGTTATTCTTTAAAGTCTCGAATTAGAGCCTCATGAATATCAAAAGTATAAGTGTTTAATGTCAAATAGTTAAGAATACTAATTATACTTTCCCAAATTAATAAAAAAAAGAACATTCCTGTAACCCCTCAGACCGATGCAGATAGCCCGATCCGATCTGGAGTGTCACATTAGGGCCATCGGAGCGACCCACTATAAAAATAGCAGAAATTTTAAACTTTTCTTAATACATGTAAAATCATAAAATGATTTATTATTATTCAGAAATAAAGTAGGTTTTTTTTTCAAACTCATATATAAAACAAAATACAATCTACATGACCCTAATCACATATACCATACTCTACAAACAACGCTAGTAGAACTCCCTACTGAATTCGATAGTTGCACTGGCACAATTTGTTTAACCTACAATGGTGAGTAATAAAGTGAGCTTCAGAAAGCTCAGTAATACAAAACTACCAGGTGATGCTATAGGACGTGCAGATAAATTGAAAGCCATATAATTTTCCTTATTAAATCAGACGTATACCGATTTTCGGGATAATCTGAGGTTCCACTGGTAGTTCGTCAAGTAGAAGCTATAAAGATCTCAGTTCATAAGAAGCATTAATGTACACGTTTTTAAAGGGTCAAATACGATGTCAAGTGTGTTCCAACAGTACGATAAAATCATAATAGGTACACTAATCAAATGATAGTTCAGTAAATATCAAAAATCATATTGTAGTGGAGCTTTTTAAGCTCGTATTTTAAAACCATCATATAAAGAGTTAACCTAAGAGAACATCTTAGGGCCTGAGAGCTACCCAAGAAAGTTTGGGGCATGGGGCCTACCTAAGAATACATCTTAGGGCCGCAGGGCCTACTGAGAATAATCTCAGGGCCGCAGAGCCTACCTAAGAGTCACATTAGGTCCATAAAAAATTTTCAGCTTGATCAGAGCTGTACTTTACAAATTTGTATCTCCAAGATACAATTTATACAGTGATACTATTCCATAAGCCATCACCATTAAGTTGGTGCATCCATAAAACATATCCATAGATTTCATTCTACCTAATGTTAAAACAATAAAACAATTTATTAAAATATAAGGAACACACTAGAGAAATCCCAATATTTATCAGAGGCATTTTGTAGTTATCAGTATAGATAACATGAACTTGTGCAATTTGATCGAATTACAGGAGCAAGAAATTATTGAAGAGAATCGATTTCTAATCGATCTAATCAGACATTTCAGATTGATATTGTAGAATTCCACTATGTTTTCATGTGCTTAAAAAAACGTTCAGGAACCTTTATACATAATAATTCTAGATTCATATTTATTGAGTGTGATACCATTACCCAAATAATCAGGGTATTCAAGAATATACTTTGAATTCATAAGATTTTTGTCTAATTGAACTAAATGGGGTTTTTAAAATCTTTTCCTTTAACGTTACTTTCGTGTTCAAACTTGACCAAAGTGATGTGAGATGAAGATATATAAACAAAGATTCAAGACATTTACAATTTATATCGATCGGTCGGATTATCAAACAACTTGAGTTATACAACTCCCAGACTAATGCATATCGACAAGTCCATTCAATGCCCTTCCAGTGTATTCACTCTTTAACACTAACAATTCTTGTCCATTGATCAACTTCAGAGTCATCACCGAATAGGTCTTAAGGTAACGAACAAGTATTCTAAAGGTCTTTATTTCATTTCCATGTTTTAACTATATCAGAAAATACGAACATACTTGATTCATGGTTCATTATCCATAAGGACAATTCATAATGTAAATTCAGCAGTGTTTCCATACTCATCCAATCACCTATTAAATCTTCATCCTTTGAGGTTACTTAGTTCGTTTAGCAATCAAGTCTATCTAGGTTACTTCAGAATTTTCCAGATTAATTCAGACATTTTTGAATTTCAGATACATATTGTATTTCCTTTCATTTCAATTTAGTCATATACTATAGTCATTCTGGTATTCGTAGTTGATATGTCTCACGAATATCCACTTTTTAGTATCGAATGCGTTTTAGAGTTATCTGAGCCAAGTACTTCTAGAATTATCATCTATCCAAACTTGAGAAGATGAACACGTATTCAAGTGATATCTATGCCATTCAGGTATAGACATAGCATTAGGGTTGATCTACTCCCTTAAGTTGTGTTCTATAACTTTTAGGGGTAGTACAACACTTGTGTTTATTTGATTTCTTATTTAATCCAAAACATTTACTTAGTCTAGTCCATAAGGGTATTTTGGTCATTTGGTGCTCAACGTTTTTCTATTCATTTCAAAGATTGAGTATATCCATACATTTCTGAGCTTTGTGACATTCTTGAGTCATTTCTATTCCAGGTGTATTTTGGTCATTTTATAGATCCAATATATTTCAATCATTTCCTTTCGTCCGATCTTTTTATTTAATTTAATCTTATCACTTACTTCAGTCCTTTCAAATAATTCTGACCAAAGAGCACCTTCGATAAATCATTCTTAAGGTATTTACTCAATTCGGTAATTTCCAGGTTAAATATCTTTTCAAATGTTACTAACGAATTTTTGTGCCATACTGATCAACCATAAAAATTCCATTCGAAAGCCCTCTATCTTTAATTTAACTTTCAATAATTCCTCAAATATATAATAAACATTTCATCAAAAACGGAGCTTAATTTTGAAAACGAATCGAATCGGGTGATTAATCAGTGAAAACCAACTTACTGTGTTTGAATTTGGTGAAACGGCTAAAAACAGATTCAGACATCGAAAAACATTAGAATAGGTATACCCGGTCAAAGTCAAAGGTCGTTTAATGCCCGGTAAACACGGGTCAAAGTTCTGGTCAACAGTTGTCAACGTCGGTCAATGGTCAATGCAGGTCAACGGTCAACAGTCGACCGTTTTACACAAATATCACCCTAATAGAAATTAATTACAAAATTAGTCACATTCTACAAATATTTACAAATCTAACACCTGAATTTTATACAAATATCACTCTAACAAAATTAATTACAAAATTAACACGCCCTACGCGCAGTGGCGGCGCGTGCGGTGCGTGAACAATGATACGGTGTTGGAAAATTCATGGAAAAATTCCTAATAATTATTTTAAGTCATTTTGAGACACTTACCGAGCTCGGTTCACAATTTTGAAGGACGGAGAGCTCGATTTCGAAACATCGAAAACTTTGTTTTTCTCACCCCTCCACGTGCCGACGACAACGGAGAAACGGAGGACACTGGTAGACTCAGAATGATGCAAGGAACACGATGGTG
Source organism: Hibiscus syriacus (assembly GCF_006381635.1). Lineage (NCBI taxonomy): Eukaryota > Viridiplantae > Streptophyta > Magnoliopsida > Malvales > Malvaceae > Hibiscus > Hibiscus syriacus. The sequence goes on from NW_024061866.1 coordinate 362,231, forward strand.
TGGGAGGTGTCGAAAACGGATAATCGATCGTCGTGAATCAACGAAAAGTCAATTGAAATCGAGTTAATACCGATGTTACTTCCGACTGAAATTAACGACGAACGACGATGATTCACGACGAAAGGTTTGAGCGAAAGGTTTTAGGGGTTTTGTTCATCAGTCGACAACGAACACGATGGTGGTTTCGGTTCGTCAAACGTACGTCGGACAGTGAGTAGATCGGTGTTGAAAGAGGATTGAGGGAAAGAGGAAAAGTGGAAAAAATCTGGAAATTGATCGGGGGAAGGATATTATAATTCATCCTATAAAAGAAATGGGTAAACCATGAGTTTAGTCACTGAACTTCATGCACTTCTTAAAATGGACTGCCGAATTTACTATTTTACAATTTAATCCTCAATTTCTTCCAAAATATCAAATTAAATCCAATACTTTATGATTTCTAAAATTTAGCCCCTAAATTGGGGTGTTACAATTCCTTAATTTAAATAGTACTATATTAAATCAACTTTATTCTTTCCTAGCAAAACGGCAGAATAGAAAACGTTTGGTCTATATTAATAAATATGAAAGTCTCAAGTAAATCATGATTCAATTCCAAATTTAGTTATCCTTTAAAATCCTTAAAAACGGTAACAACTAAAATAAATGAAACTTAAATTCAATTTTTGTACAGGTAGCAAGAATAGGGATAGGAAGGGTTTATGTTTCAAATGGGAAAATTAAAGTTTAGTCTCTAAACAAATTGAGATTCACAAATGTTATTCTAATTTCAGAGAAATTTTAATTAAATCCTCCAAACTCTGAATTTCTTTCAAATAATTCCTAAGTATCAAAAGTAACTATTCCCTCAAATCCGATTACTTTATACAAAATTTCTAAGCTGAATTTTAGGTGTGTTAAAAATTTAAAATGAGAGACATAGTTTGAGAATACTTGTTATAATTAATTCTTAAATTAATGGAAAATTGGAAATAATCTTTATTTGGTAAGTGGGTTAAAAATTAAAGAGGTTTTTGAAAATCTCCTGCAATTTCTCTTATATGGTAATAATAATATGGAAGCAATATTTCATGCAAATAAAGAAACAAATCAGAAAGATTTAGAATATTCAAAGACAAATTCTCTATAACTTGTTCTCTCATCCACTTATAAATTCAAGAGAATTGGCATGTTGAAGCACTACATTTACATAAGCCAAAGATAAAAGAAAAGGATGAAGAGTTTCACAGTCTACGCCATTCTCATGTTGGTTCTTTTTTCTGCAGGTAAAAGAACTTAATTTATTTTCGTTTATTATTAGCATCTACCTACACATAAGATATAAAAATATACTATAGAAAGATTTTAGTTACGAAGAGTGATCATATTTTTTATTTTTTAAATTTTTTATATAATTTAGATATTTTATATTTTTATTAATGATTTGATTTCGTATTTTTTAAAATTATTTTTTCAGTTTTTTAATATACCTTCTTAAAAGTTTATATCTTTAACATAAAATTTTATGTTTGTCGGTATTAATTTTTTTATTATATTGTTAAAATAAATAATATATATTAAACATTGATAAAATTTTGATATATATATATATATAGGAAAAGAAACAGTTGGGAAATCATGTCATGAAACAATAGATGGGTGGGCACAGTGCTATGGCCAACTTTGCAGGCAAGATTGTATTGAAAAGTATGGGGATCAAGCCAAAGGAGGTTGTACTGGAATTGGTTTCGCTAATTGCGTTTGTACTTACCCTTGTTAATTTAAACTCAAGTGATGCAGACTGTCTCTATATATTATCAATAATAATACTAAAATCATATTCATTTATTGAATAATTTTTTAAACAGATTTAACCAATTGGGTAAATTGAGGAAATTTTCTTAATTTTTTGTGTTTCATTCATCTATTGAGAAGAAAGATTATAATAATAATTATATAAATTAATCAATAACAAATAAGGGTAAGTACACAAATGGTCCCCTAACTGTAGGATAATATTTTATTAATTCCATCGACATTAAAAGTTGTTAAATGGTCTCTTAACTAGAGGAAGTTGCTTTGTTGAATCTCTCGATTATTAAAAGTTACAAAATGAGCACTTGACTATTAATTAAGTTCCAAACTTATCATTTTTCGTTACAATTTTGAGGACAATCTAAGTTGTATGTTAACATGCTGACTGAGATATGATAAACCATAATCTCAAATGACTATCATACTTTATTCAACATGTCAATGTCCAACTAAGATGACCATTAAATTTTTAACCAAAAAGCTGAGTTTGGAACATGATTAATAATCAAGGTCTCAATAAAGAAAGTCCCGATAGTTCATGAATCATTTTGTAACTTTAATAGTCAAGAGACTCGATAAATGATTATCCTATAGTAAGGGACCATTTGTGTACTTTAACCTAACAATAATAATGATAGTGTAGCATTGTCATCCCTATAATATTACTGGTGATAACCTTACAAAGAACTAAAAAATTAGAAAAAAGTTCTATTTTTTCGCTTAGGAGATCAGATTTGAAAAGCTAGAAAGAAGTTTAAAATATCAACAAACATGGGATAAATAGTTGATTTGAAAATCTAGAATAATGAGCTTTTATAATTTTTTTAAAGTTTTATAATTTTCATAAATCTTAAAACTAAGATGGCTGTTTTCTACATATTTCTCGGTTTAGGAATCGAATTGCGGATTTAATGACTAAGTTAGCTATTGGCGGCGATTTCGAAGTCCACTATATTGAGGATCCCCGCATGACGTTGATGCTTTGGTTCATTTTAACATGTCTGGTTTTGGTTCACGAACATTGGGTGAACCAACATTAGGTGGGAATGTGAACCTAGATGTATATGATTTGTTTCTTCGTTTTGTATTTTTAAGAGTTATATGTGTACTTTTTTTTTTTTACCTTCTAGTAGATTAGGGAGATTTTTAATGAGACAAATATAGTTCTTCATGTGTATGATTTTTCTTCTTAATCATATCATCTTTATAAAAAATACAATAAAAAATAGAAATACAAATATTAATAGTAGTAATAATCGTTGAAGATTATTAAAATTAAATACATGAAAAGAGAGTGAATACTGTTTGGTAATAGAAGTGAAAGTTGTTTTAAAAAAACAAAAAAAATTGTTAAACAAACAATTTTTTTTAAAAAGTATTTTGTATGTTTTATATATCTTTCAAATTCTGTATTATTTTAATTTTGATTTTCAAACTGTAGATATATTTTTAGGTTAAAATATCTTTATATTTGTTATATTTTTGAATTTGTAATGTGACGAAAGAAAAGTTATATGATGAAATATAATGACCACTGTGATGAAGTCTTGTACTCTTTGGCTCGTGTATGGATATGTTTGTATTTTCTTGATAAATTGTAAATTTAATTTAATTTTATCTAAAAGGGAAGAAGGAAAGAAGACTTTAAAAGAAAGAGTAAGAGTGTTCTTAGTATATCTAAAATCTATGACTTAAAAAATATGAAGAAATAAATATGAATAACTTAGGCAATATAATTACTCTGACTATGTTTATATATATTTCTCATTCATCAATTTGTAGATGTTTGATTTTTATTTAAAAGCTTCATGTACTAAGGAGTCCTCCGTGCTTTTGGGAAAACATATCTCTAATTCGAAAATAAAAACTTGAATTAATAAATGAGCCATAACTCATCCTTTAAAAAAAAACATATACCCTTAGATTGGAAGAGACAATATATAATTAAAAAATAAGAACAATTAATGGATTATAAATTTTAACTAAAAAGTAAGAGATTTTGTGTTGGAAAGAAAAAAGAAACGATGTGAAGATGATTTTATGGTAAAAAGAAATAAATTATTTTATTGTAAATTTAAGTTGATTATTTTTTAAATTTAATGATTATGAAATAATATGAAACTTATTATTTTATATAATTTAAGTGGATCATATCTTTGGAAGGTTGCAATATATTTGAGCGTCAACTTTTGTTGCAGGCATTTAGTGTTGCGTTGTATTTATATTCGAACTGCATGCATTACCTGCTTCAAGATGTTCTAGTAAAATAGTTGTGTTGTTGTTGTTATTACTATTATTATTTAATTTTAAAACATTTGAATTTTAATTCGAGGATTGCCCCTTTGAATACATCGATTTTTTCGGATCAAATTTAAAGTATTACACTGTATAATATATCGATATGTGTCTTTTATGCAGAAAAATTATATATATATATATATATATAATATTAATAGATAAAATCGATCTATATTAAATCTCTTCTATTGCACGAATCTCATACATTTGATATTTTTTATTTGTTTTCCATCTTTTAAATTTTTATCATATTCTTAATAGGATTTCTTTCTTTCTTTTGTTCTTTTTATTGTTTTATAAAAGCATTTTTACGCGGGATTGGGTAATTTTTTAAGTCCTTTATTCCATTTCGATTTGGTTGAAACAACAAGCAAAAACGAAAAATGAAAGAAACACATTAACAAAAGTAGACTAAAGCAACAACTTCTTTTCTTTACTCTGATTTCCTTTCCCTCTATTTGATATTATGGCTTTAGCCTAATTCATTTTCATGATTTTTTTTAATTTTTTTATGAGTTTAGTATTTTTAATATTTATTGGCATCACACTTTTAAACTATAGATAGTGTAATCATTTTTTAATTTAAACTCACCATAAAATCAATTTAAATGGTAAATATTTAAATTCAAGTTGACGGGTCCTATTTAAATTGGAGTCTGTTGATGTTTTGGAAGGCAAAATTGAAGCTTTGAAAAAATATGATACTTTTAAATGGTAGCGACAGTGCGGTGCAACGAGAACTAAAAGCAGCGAAGGCGAAACTTTAGTCGGAATATACACGCGAAGAAGAAAGAGAACGGTTATTGTCATAAACATTTTTTAAACGTTAAATTAAAAAAAATATATGATTTTGTTAGAATATTTGGACTTTTATTTAATTTGAAACGTAAGTCGTCATCAACCTTTGGTTTAGGTAGGTTGAATACCTAAAAATGTCTTTTAAATAATTTTAGAAAAATCTCTTTTTTAAGACAAAAATTGGTCTGCGTTTACCAAAAAATCATTTTAAAGGGTTCGAAAGTCGATTACGCGTGGGAATGGTAAGAACCCAACAATTTCCAAAATTAGTACTAGTAGCTTATACTTTGAGGTGAAAGTGAAAACCATAAATTCGATTCAAAAATTAAAGTGCGACCCTATTTTATTAAAATTATCAAGTTCACTTTTCGTTTTAATGTCGTTGAATCGCACCACTTCTAAAAAGTTGTGCTTTTCACACCCATTCTACAACGAATGTTCTTGAAATATTCGAGTAAAATTGAAATAAATAAATAAATAATAAAAATATAAAATCATATAAAATAAAAATATATATCTCTCAAATACAGAAAAAAGTTATATCTTACTAAATGTAACATTTAAAAAAAATCAACGTTTTAATGTATATATATATATATATATACTAAATTAATAATATATGTTCATATAAGATAGTAAACTAAAACACATTACACATATATTTAACTTAAGCCATACTATATTTAACCTAGGCCATACTATATGTAACATATATATTGCCATATAAAAGGATAATAATAATAATAATAATAATAATAATAATAATAATAATAATAAGATAAAAACAATCATGCAATAATATAGGGACTAAATATATAAAGCTATAAAATTAACTAAACACCAAATTCAAAGGAAATAGAAGTAACAGGGGTCAAAAATGCAATAAGTCTAATATTATTTCATCAAGATTCAACCAAAACAGTGACCCAATATAAATACATAGCAAAATTACAGTGACTAAAACATAAATTGAGCATACTCTAACATCTAACAACCATGGAGGACTAACATACAATAAGTCATAAATCAATAGCCAGGGTCAGTAATTTACCAAACTTACAACATTAAATAAATAGTGACTAAAATGTAGGAGAAACAAAATTTAGAGCTTGAAATGTAATCACAAAAAGCTTCTATTTGGTGACTGAAATGAAATTTTGTAAAACCAAGATGAGTAATCGCGTGGATATAACAAGCGCTACACACAAATACCCTAACCCCCTATATGGCACCGTTTTGGATGTATTATATATACATCTTTATAAGTTTTATGGAACCCTATTTTTCATTTTTTCCTCCCATGTGCATTTTTTCATTCTTTTCCACCATCTCCCTTTTGTTTCTCTTAAACGAGAAATGAAATGAGCCTCCTCTTCGAGCACCCCTTTAACGGTCTCTATGAGGGATCGGTTTCCCCTATAGGCTCTCTAAACCTCCTCTCTTCAAACTCTTAGGTAAATCGAGCACCAAACTTAGCTCCACCCTTCTCACTCTCTCAAAAACATAAATCCAAAAAAATGGCTACCTTGGATGCTCTAAAGATCCTTCGACTCCAGTGAAGCGAGAATGTTACAAAGCCGAGAGGTATAGTTTTCTTCTCTTTTTCTTTTAATGGGTTTTCATCATTTTTTATATCTTTGAACCTCTCTTCTCCACTTTCCGTTCATTATTGAATGTTATATTATTCTTTGGTGAAACAGTGAACCTCCAACATAGGGCATGATTTTCCTAAAATAATCACTTAATACTCTAGATTTTTTTCATGATTTTAGTGTTATTTTATTGAGTTATTGGTGTTGATTTGTACTTTTTTTTATTGATATCTCTTTTTCCACTGTTTTGTTGAGATGATGATGATGGAGTGGTTGAAATAGCTAAAATCAGCAATAGTGTTAATCACAAACACTGGCGGCAGAAGCTCACGCGGTGAGGGAACCCACAGGGGTGGCACGTGCATCACACATGCATCATCAAGCGATCCATTTTCTTGATGAAGGTGACAACGTTTGGTTGATTTGGGTGAAACCCTGGTATTAAATGAATCAAGGTGGTTGATCTTCAAATAGATCTAACGACTGAGATTGGGTGGCTGGAGGGTTTAGTATGAAACCCTAGATGTTGATGGGTTGTCAAATATGGGCTTGCTATTGTTGGGCTTGTAATGTTGGGTTTGTTGTAATTAATTATTGGGCCTTGTATGTATCTTGGATCCTCTTTGTAACCTATTTACATGTAAATAAAAAAAAAGATTAATATATATTTGATCTATGTTGCACTGATATAGATACGGGGATAGATACGGGGACGGGGATGAGAAACGACAAATTTTAAAATTACATGGTACGGGACGACAAGGGTATGTGATATAAAATAATAATTTTTTTATATATAAAGGAAATTTTTATTATCTTGGTATTGAATCAAGTGTGTGTTTGTTTGAAGGTAAAGTGGACAAAGAAAGGGAGGAAGTAAAACCAAAAGAAGTTTTCAAAGGATTATTTACCATTTTATTCTCTAAACCTCAGTCTTGCACTCCAGAAAGCATCATCAAACCGTCTCGTTTCAGATGAGTCAACTCAGCTTTTTTGTCATTGCCAACAGGAAAAGAGAATAGTGTGATACGTGAAGATACAATCATACAACACAGTAGAACTAGATGTGAGTCTCTTGTACTCTTCTAACATGATTTGAAGATCATCATCGGTTAAAATAGAGATGAGCAAGTCAAGGTCGCTTGCCTTGTTTCATGAACATGGGAGAGAAAAATGCAGCCTTCCTCCTTGAGCTTGTTTGATCTCTTATCAACCTAATATACTGGAGATCCTAAAAGGTGGTTCATTTTAATACTAAAATAAGCCACGACTTCACTATGTTACCTTGAAAACGATTGAGTGATAAAAAAAACTTAATGTATAAAGTTTAATGAATATATTGAAAAAATAAAATATACAGTAAATAAAATAAAAAATAAAGTAAAATTCAATAATAGGATATTATTTGATTATTTCATTATTTGGACCATAAAAATATAAAAATATCAAACATGGTCTTAAGTGTCATGAATCAAAAACTAAGGGGCGAAAGGCACACCACAAATCCTTGGGCCATGTAGCATGCTCAGAAAGAAACAGAGTAATCAAGAGCGGCTATGGAGATCACACATGTCAGTATTTGATTCACAGACCCAAATTTCGTTGGATGAGAGATTCAATCAACTGTCCCTCGCCTATAACTCAAACACCTTCACCTTCAACATCCTAGCTTCTGTCTTCACCGTCTCCACCAAAAATGGCAACTGAAATAAAAGTCCCCCGTGCCAGGGACTTTTTGGGTACTTGAAACGCCATTCCTCTGCCGTCCCCGTGCAACATAGTATTTGATTATCCAATACATACTTAATATATTAACACTAACTTAACAGAATAAACCAACTTTTATTTAAACGTAATTAATATGTTACTCACATACTAATTATAAATAATTACAATTTAAAATTATACATAATCTAATAATAATAATATTAAATTAAAGAGTATGAACAAAATGTAGTGTCTACAACTACCTCTCTTTGCCCATTATCGTATAACGAGGATTGGGAAAAGACTAAAGATGCTATTTTGTCTGGACCCAATGTTTGCTATGAATCTAGAGTCTCTCATTCAAATGTAGAGAATATGAAAATGACTATGATGTATCGTATCTTGATGATCTAATACTTCTTTTGATGATGTTGTTCTTTCGTGATGAGGATGTCTAATCATATTTGAATGACACGTATCTAAAGATAACGTGTTTCCTTCGTGTTGAGGAAGTCTAATTGTCTTTAGATAATTTGCTTTTGATGACAACATTACTCCTTCTTGCTAAGGAGATCTAGTCATTTATGGTTGATTGTCATAATCTCAAATCTGATGATGGCATTGTTCCTTCACGATAAGGAGGTCTAGTGATGATTGAAAGATGACTAATCCACTACTTTTGGTAATAAGATGGATCTTTTGGATCCTGCTACAATAAGTCATATGCTACGATTCCATATGAGTCGTATGTGATGTGTCATAAGTATGATCTAATGCAATTTGGTATGATGAATTTTTGATGCAGATTTGCATGACTTAATCTAGAAACTGAGACTTCATTGACTTTGGTATACAATCCTTAGTCATAGTATATGAAATTTTCTCTATTGATTGTGCCTTGGTGGTTTTGGTCCATGTATTATTGACGTTTAGTTGCGATGACCACTCTACCTATTGTTGCCTTTGATTTGTATTCACTACTTTAATTTAGAGAGCTAGGCCCCCTTACAAAGTTTGACTCTTCTTGAAATGATTTGATTGGTTGAAATTATAACTGGTATATCCCCTGATTGAGATTCACTTTGAAGGTGAGGCGACATCAAGGTTGTTTTCAATTTGATGGATTGAAATCATTTTTTTCACATCCTGATTAATCATAATGAGCTACTGAGGAATGGATTCATTTGTTCTTTCCGGTGAACTCCTGTTTTAAAATCCCTATACACCTAAACCTTTCTCAAAGTAAAGCATAATAATCTTTCTATACAGGAAATTGTTATTAATCAATATTTTATATGCATGTTTCTTATGAAAGTGTAAGAGCCATTTTTAAACCAAACCCAAAATTCCCAAACAACCAAGGCCTAACAATACAAACCCGGGCCCAAAACCAACCCAGCTAAAATACCCAAGCCCAACCAAACCAAAACCCTAAAATAATAACCCCAAAATATAAAATAGACTAGACCCATACCCAAACCATCTGACCCAACTACAAGCCCATACTCGAATCGATACCCTAACCTAACCTTAACCCTAACCCTAAAGATATCATTCAATCACCACTTCCGCCAGCCGAACCTGCCAGACGCTGTCGGTGTCACCCATCAACTTAGCAGTAAAAAAAACAGAGAAAGTCAGAGGCATTAAAACCCAAAATCATCATAAACAACAACCTAACATTAGATTAGTCTTTTATTTTGATTATTTTATGTAAGAATAGGGTTATAAACCCGATTGAAATGTAACACAAAGGGGACTTTTCCTCTGGATTTTCGGAAGAAATAAAAAACAAATTTTCAAGGTAGTTTCCCCTTTTCATTTATTCTTTAGAAGTAAGAAAATAAAAAAAATACTTAGATTTATTTAAAATTAAGTAGAGGAAGAAAAAGAGAAGAGAATGAGTGTTTTCCTTGTGAGGAATGGGTGATCCGAACCACGGTGGTTGGAGCGATGGGTAGCCCGAACGTCGAACTTGTTTTTGGGGTCTTTTGAGCAATTTTTTGATGTTTTTAGCACCAAATAAAGGCTTAGGTAGAGATATAGAGGTTAGGGTGGTTTTAGGCTTAGTTTGAGAGGCTCCGACTACCGTGTGGGGCGACCAGAGCAGTGACGTGAGGTTCTAACGAGGGGGTTGGCTGAGAGAGAAATGAGAGAGATGAGAGGTTTTTTTTTTTTTTATTTTTGGTTTAAAATGAAACAAAAAAGAGAGGGTTGAGCTTTATAACCAAACTTTATAGGTTATTTCACACTTAAATCCCTCTACGATTTCCGTGTTTTTACATTTCGGTTCTATGGAATGACCATTTTTGTTATTTACCCTTTTATTTCTTGTGCTAAGTTTTTATTTTCCCATTTTATGTATGTTATGTATTTTGTGAGTATATTTGTTTTAGTCCTCGTAGTTTTAAGGTGTTCTTGCATTTTGATCACTGATTGGTATATTTGAATGACACCTCGAAATTACATGCCCCTGCTTTTATATTTTCCCTTTTTATGTTTTAGTATTAAGTTTTAGGATTATTTGCATTTATTCCATTTGACATTTTTGGTATTTTACAATATAGTACTGGCCTTAATGTATGTTTAACTTAACTCAAATGTCTGTGCATTAATTACATAATTTTACCTTTTATCTGTTCTTTAACTGGTAGGAATTTTAGGTTTAGTTTTTTCTATATATGTTACATTCTGGCCATTGGCTTACTTTTATTTGTTTCAATTTTAGACTTTTAATTACTGGTTATTTTAATTTGCCCCCTATGAACATTTTTTATTTTATTTCGAATTAAGTATTGTTTTTTTTTGTTGCTTACAATTTAACCTTTAAGTATTTTATTTTTCTTTGTTTCGCTTATTTAGTTTTATCTTAATGGGTTTATTATTCTAGATTTTTTTATTTTTTTAATTAATTTTTTATTTATTCTTAGATTAAATCCTTGAGCTTAAAATTTAATTTAGAAATTAGGACGACACTCTAGTTTAATTAGGGAGCAAATCAAGTCGAGTTTTCGCATTAAGGTCCGATTACTCGAGTCGATTGTTTAAAACAAAATTTATTAATCTTTGGATAAATTTTAAAAAAATTAGTTCCTTGATTTTAATAATTATTGGGGCTTAAATTTATAGATTAATCCTTTAAACTTTAAGAATTATATAGTCATATCCTTAAGTTTTAGATTTTTACGTTTAGATCTCATAATTGTAGTTCTTTTATTTTAATCCTTTGACCATTTAGTCCCCAACTTTAAATAGATCTTTAACATTTACATAAATAAATAGGATAAAATAGAGCCTTCATTTTTAGACATATTTTAATATAGTCCCTTTAATTTAGGGAATAATTCAAGTTGACCCTCGCGTAAATGCTCAAGGGACCACCTCGGTTATTCAATTCAATAATTATTTTAAATCAAGTAAGATTAATATTAGAACCTACACCTTTAGGTTTAGGCCCCTAGGTTCCTCAATTCTCATAATTTTACACCTTAAGTTAGAAAAAGCCTTAATTTACCTTAGATTAATTAGGATTGAATAAAATTTTGTTTAATTGAATTTTATTTTAACTTTAAGGCATTGTTCACTTTTTTAAGGAATTAATATAATATCTCCAGTAATCATACTCTAGGAGTGACTTCTGGTCTTTCCCTAAATAAGTCTACATCCTTTTCAAAAATGTATCATGTTTTCTAAAAATGAGGCAATGTTCGGTTATCTGACACAATAGTTGATCTCCCGCATTTACGCTCAGGAGTGAATGCTATTGGTCTTGATAAACGAATACCCTTTTCAAACTCTGCATCCTTAATGATTTTTAAATTAAATAAAGATCGAACTCAAATTTCCTATTTTAAATATAGGGTAATCAACTAGGAACCAATTTTTGGGTGCTTGTGGGGGGTGCTAATCATTCCCCACGGATAACCGACTCCCGAATTTAATTTTTTGATTTTTATAGACCCTAAAACTCAGTGTTTTTATAAAATAAAATGTTTTATTAAAATAACCCTATTTTTACGGTGTTTCAATCGCACCTTAAATGATTGGTGGTGGCTCCTTACATTTCGAAACATTTTTCAAAGATAAAACCCGAGTCAGTATCGGTCTTTCCCCGCCTGAGCGAAAAATGGTGTCAACAATCGATGACTCCGCTGGGGACTTTTGTTTTTAAAACAAATTAAGAGTCGAACCACAAGTTGGTTATCCTATATTTATTATTTTGGAAATTATTAGTTTGATCTTATTTTAATTTGTGGTTCATTATGTTATTTCAAAAAAGAAAAATACATTTTCTCTTGATTAATGCTTACACTTCTGTGAATATTTAGGACTGTTGAATATCATAGCTCTAAACACAATCTCTAACCCGGTTTACCTAAGTAGAGAGAAACGTCACACCTCACGAGGAGCATTGGCTTTCTTGTGTGGGTCTAATAAAGTACCTCTGGAAAGCACCCTAAGTTGCCTATCCGGATATCATATCCGAGGTACGCTTTTAGTGGTGTGATTCCTTTAGTGAACCCGATTCGTAAGTCTTTAATGGGCCAGAATTGGGGTCAACCTTAGTAGGTTGTAAAAATTGCTCGGGAACCATTGCTAGAACCCAGCCTCATATAGAGAATTTAGAAATCCCACCCCGCTAGAGCTATGTGGATAGCCTATGAGAACTAGAACGCATGCGGTTAGGACTATTAATTTTCTCGTATTTTTTCTTCAGTATCAACTTTGATTCGTATTAATTATTTTTGCTAAGATTACATTTCTTGACTAAATATTTAAACTAACTTGATTCTTTCTGTTTTGTTTCTACTAACATCGGTTTTCTTTTGTCTGCTCTTATTGCATTTTGCATGAATATGACATATCATTCAAAGGTATTGATCCTTAAATAACTGATCGTTTAGAAGGTTCTTGGAAAACAATGCCACAACAATGTCTTTCATTGGGTTAAGTAGAATTTCGAAGATACTCTACGCATATCAAGTAACATCAAGTGAAAGTCTACCTACTAAAGAGACAAGACCAGACAGCTGCAACTGAAGTAACAAGTCAACTCAAGAAAATACAAAGTCGAAATCAACGATTGAATGTCGCGATCCAGCTCGGTAAAACTTCCGAAACTAGGAGACGAAGTAGAAGATTTTCAATATGCCTACATCTGACGAAGGACAGTGCGATAGCTAGGCGCTAGCAGGAGTTGAAAGATGGACCAAGTTTGTACTTCTCCAATGTAGCGAGGCATTGCCAGTTTTTCAAGAATTGTTCAGGGAACAGTTATTTCGGGATCAATCCCTTCATTGCATTTGCATTTTTTCCTTCACATTTACCTTTATACCTTACATGTTTTTATACGTCCTAACTTGTTTTCTTTTTTCCTTTCTCTTTCTTGCATCATATGGTCATGAAATACACAAAAGGGTGTCAATTCTGAGTAGTCACCAATTAAAGGTTTTTACCATGAATAAATGGTTTCATAATCAGGTAGACCGCGATACATCTAAGGAATGGCAATCGAAGGAAGTTCTAAGAAGAGCAGGGAGTTATACATCTGAAGATCGCATGACTGATAAAGAACAAAAAGAACTGTAGTAAGTGAGGGAAAAATGTCCAAGATGATGGACAAAATAACTGTACTAGCCAAAGGAAAAGAGGTTTCTGCGCAAAAAGAGAAACAACTCGATAAAAATAAAGTTGTAACACAAGAGGCTACTTGTGAACAAGGTGACCTAAACAAACTTAAAGAGCCTCGTGCAATCATTTCCCGCATCAACAAAAGGCACAAAAGAAACAGTGACAACTGTAAAATTTCAAGGAAATATGGAGGAAGAGAAGCCGCATAATCACTTCAAATGGGAGATGGGCCTTATGAATGACCGTGAGTTAGAAGGGAGTGAACCTGACTTTGACCTATCACATATGGAGATTTGTACATTAATTTGCTAGAAGCACGAGAAGTGACCACAGTATGTGAAGTCTCTACAACCTCCATATCTAGAGTGGTAAAAGCCAGCGCCAATTGTGAATATCACGCAGGAGCTCAAGGACATTATATCGATACATGTGTTACCTTTAAACGTCGTGTTATTGCCTGATAGAGCATGGAATATTGGAATTCGAGAAGGAGGTCAGCCTGATTCAGTAGCTAAATATTTGGTCAAGGTGAAGCTAAGAGAGTCCAAGGACAAAAGCGTAAGTGATAATAGCCAAAAGGAAGAGCATTTGTTGAAATATGAAGCTCAAGTACATCAATTGTAGAGCGAAAAGGACATTCTAAAAAAAGAATTGGAAGCCATGAAAGATGGTTTTCAAAGAATCAATCAAGCATTCCAAAGTGTGGGTTTAGGTAATACCCCGGAGGAATGGGCAAAAGAGGCCTCTAAATTGAAAAGTGATGTCGAACGATAGAAAAAGAATTGCAAAATGCACAAAGGATGGGCTAAGAAGTGCTCTCGAGATCTGCAGATTGCAGAAGGCGAACGTAGGCCGGCCTTACAAGATTTGGGGCTTTGGCAAAAAAGAATGAATTGTGTACAACAACTTCCATCGACTCAGAAAGCAAGCTGGTAAAGCTGAAAATAAAACTTTGATGAAGTTGATAGTTGACTGTAAGAAATTTGTACGAGAACTTTATGATCGTGCCGAGTCTTTTAAGAAAGAAAATGGCCAATACCGCCTACAGCTTCAAAAGTTGAAATGTAAATTAGGGAAAAAGATGACGTGATGAATGAGGCGATTACTCAAGCAAGAAACATGGCTCAAAAGTTGGTCGACTTAGCTGCCTTTGCAAGGGATGTAAAGAATATTGATGGCTCAGCACCAGACCATGCCCGAAAGATAACCTGGCTTCTGAATGAGATAGATAAATTAGGAGCTAAAGCTATTGATTATCTTTAGCTTGGATTCGATGTACTGAAACCTTTTGTGATCAATGAAAATCATTTTAAGATGGTTGCTCTGGATTGACACCTTTCTTTTGCATGCATTGCATTTATTTTAATTTTTATACATTTCTAATATAAAAAAATCATCAGATTAATTTTTGAAATGTTACATGACAATAATACCAAGATCTCCCATTTACGTTTCTCCTCTGCTCTCGATGGATAAGAGGTTATAAGCAATAGAGCAGTCCCAAGGAGAGTTACAGGATCAAATGCGAGGTCAAATGGCCATGTTGCAACAGAGGATGAGAAGTTAAGCCTTAATCTCTCACGAAGAAGTATTGGGTCAGATGACTAGAGTATTGGCTACATTGGCTGTTAACAGAGAAAATTATCTACTGAAAGACATCAACAAATTGGCACATCAAGGTGGGTTGACCACCTTAGGGCATCCTATTTGGAAAAGGGGAAAGAACCTGAGTCGATATTGGTTTTTCCCAGCTCGGGAGAAAAACGGTGTCGACAAAAAAAGCAATAAAATATAATCAACTGATTTTATTAATAAAGGATAAGAAGGTGAAATCTTTTTGAGTTGATGTTTCTTTCAAGGAGAAGGCAAACATTACAAAAAAGAACAAAAAACCAAGTATCTCTGATATCAAGAGCAAGTATCGTTCCATATTCTCATCAGGAATCTTTTCTGAAGATTAACATGTGTCTAGAGGATTCAGATTGTGTCAACACCATTTTTCTCTCGGGTTGGGAAAAAATAATATGACTTGGGGTTTGAAAAGATTTTAAAATGTTAGGAGTCGCCACTAATAATTTCAAGGTGCGATCGGGACACCATAAAAACTTGGTGATTTTAATAAGACATTTTATTTTTATCAAAATACTATGTTTATGGTCTACGAAAAACCAAAAAATAGATTTGGAGTCAGTTACGCGTGGGGAAGGATTAGCACCCCCACAACGCCTACAAATTGGTATCTAGTTGATTACCCTATATTTAGAATAAAAAAAATTCAGTTCAACTTTATCTAATTTAAAAATCATTACGGATGCAAAGTTGAAAAAATATTAATTTATTAAAGCCAATAACATTCACCCCTATCATGAATACGGAGATCAGCTATTGTGCCCAATAACTGGACATTGCCTCAATATTTTAGAAATCATGATGCAATCTTGAAAATGATGTTGACCTATTTCAGGAATCACCAGTAGTCACCCCCTGATCATACTTGTGGGAGATATATTATTGATTCCCTAATAAATTAACATTGCCTTAGGTTTTCAAATAAGATGCAATCAAACAATTTATCATTAACCCTAATTAAATTAAGGGTAGATTAATGCTTTCTCTATCTTAAAGTATCAAATTATTAAATAACCTTGAGGCATAAGCCTCAAAAGAGGTAGGCTCTAATATCAATCCTACTTGATTTTAACCAGTTATTGAATCGAATAATCGATATGGTCCCTTGAACATTTAGGCGAGAGCCAATTTAGCTTAAATTAAAGGGTCTATATTGAAATCTAACCTAAAGTGGAGGCTCTAATTAATAACATATTTAATTACATTAAATTAAAAATATAAATAAAAGTTGAAGGAGTAATGTACAAGGAAACTAAAATCTATATACCTAAATGTAAAACTTTAAAGTTTAAGGTCAAAAATCTATAATGGCTAAAGTTTAAGGACTAAACAATAAATCAAGGCTCTAATAATTATCCTAATTAACTATTAAAAAATTAAGGATTAAATTTTGTGAGCTTCAAAATTAATTGATGATTAATACTTTAAGAATTCAAACAATCGACTCGAGTAATCAGACATTTTATCCGAAAACTCGAATCAAATTGTTCCTAGTTAAAACTAAGGTGAGATCCTAAATACTAAATTTAATTTGGCATTAGAAGATCCAAATGACAATTTCTAAAAAATGAATTGAATAAAAAACTAGAAATACAATTTCAAATAGTAACCCAATTAAATAAATTAAAATTAAAAAATAAACAAACAAAAACATTTAAATAGAAAAATAAATATACAAGGATTAAATTCCACTAGCATCAAACTATAGGGATTAAAAACTAAATTGAACATGTAATTATAAGGGACTAAATTTAAATAAATTAAAATTTGAGCATGCAAAATAGCAAATAAATTCATGACCTAAGTGGAAAAACGTGCTAAATTAAGAAGGATTAAAATGTGATTTTCCATTTTTAATAAGCCAAATATGCAATAATAAATAAAATGCAAAAAGTACACAATTAGGACAACAAGATTTCAAAAAAATAAATAGTCACTACAGGTGGCCAGAATACAAAAACACGCTAAAACTAGGGAACTAAAAAGAAAATATTATAAAAAGACATAACACGTATAAAAAAGGGTAAATAACAATGTGATTTTCCATTTTTAATAAGCCAAATATGCAATAATAAATAAAATGCAAAAAGTACACAATTAGGACAACAAGATTTCAAAAAAATAAATAGTCACTACAGGTGGCCAGAATACAAAAACACGCTAAAACTAGGGGAACTAAAAAGAAAATATTATAAAAAGACATAACACGTATAAAAAAGGGTAAATAACAAATTTGGTCATCATAGGTGACCAAAATGCAAAAATACGACTAAACTTAGGGGACTTAAACGTGAATAACCCCTAAACACCTTTATAAAACACATTTTTCTCACCTTTTTTTTTAAATTTTTAACCTATTTCAGAAAAAAAAATCTAAAAAACTCTCTCAGCCATTTCTTCTCTCTCTTAGTCGACTCTCTGTCAACCCTTTACGTCGTCTCAACTGCTGCTCTGGATACCATGGTGATCGAAGTTTCTAAACCGAACCCAAAATGCCCCGCTCGCTTCGTTTCACTATTCTAAGCCCCTATGTGTTGTTAAAATAGCCAAATACTACACCTAAGTACCCCAAAACCCCCTAAACGCTTTGACTTCTATATTTTCGGCCACTACGAATACTACCTAAAACTTAAATCTAAAAACAAACCCCCTATACTCACCCTCCCTACTCTGGATAACCCACAAAATAGGTAAAGATCTTCACTTTTTTTTTTTTCTTTTTTTACATATATTTTGAAATATGCTAGGTAAATAAAAAAAACTTTTACCTTTAAAATATTTTTTTCTTTCTATTTCTTTTCTAAAAAATGGGATCCTCTTTAGCATTTTATACCCAAGATTACATAGCTTTTTTCAAATAAAAAAAAGAACCTAATCATATTTGATTATGACAAATATTGTTTGTGATGATTTTTTTCTTTTAATGTCCCAAATTGTTCGGGCTTTGTTGAGATATGTGATGAGATTTAGTTTGGCTAGGCTTGACGACGACAACGATCAGAGCGGCTGGACGTGGGAAGAGCTCAGTCGACAGATATGGAGCTTATCTTTAGAGGTGGTGGAGGTTGAAAAGAGGTGTTAGGGTTAGGTTTGATGTTTAGGGTTTTGGTTTTGGGCTCGAGTTTGAGTCTTGGTTTGGGTTTCGGTTTCGGTTTCAGTTTAGGCCTGGGTATTTTGGGTTTGTAATAAATATTTAATAATATTTTATTTATTTGTAATAATAATAATGATAATATATATAATAGTTATTTGTTGAAAAATGGTGATTACAACACTCCACTTTGCTCATTGCAGTGGAACAGGAATAGAGCAAAGGCACAAAGCACCATTTTTCAACGTGATCACTACTTGTCAAGCTGCGAACTCTTCGCTGGGGATTTAATCCACCTCCTTCTGCGATGGCTAAGACTTGATTGAACAAGTTCTTCTCATTATGAACTTATTCTCTCGGAAATACTAACCATACTCCTTTGTGATGGTTGACCCAAGGTGATGCTGATCCAACTCCTTATGTGATGGACGAGCCAAGGTGATGTTGATCCAACTTCTTTTGTGATGGACGAGTAAAATGATTATGCTGATCCAACTCCTTATATGATGAACGAGCGAAATGATGATGTTGATCCAACTTCTTATGCAATGGATGAACCAAGGTTGATGTTGTTTCAACTCTTTATGTGATGGAATCGAGCTAAGGTTGAACAAGTTTGTCTTATTATGAACTTCATCTCCCTCATCGGATGAGTTTTTCTCATTATGAACCATTCCATTGAAAATGTTGATCCACCCCCTTCTGTGATGGATTCGAACAAAGGTTGAACAAGTTTTTCTCATTATGAACTTATTCTCCCTCGTCAGATGAGTTCTTCTCATTATGAACTCTCCTATTGGAAATGTTGACCCACCTCCTCCTATGATGATTCGAACAAAGGTTAAACAAGTTCTTATCATTATGAACTTTTTCTCCCTCGTCGGATGAGTTCTTTTTAGTATGAACCCTTCCATTGAAAATGTTGATCCACCTCCTTCTATGATGGATTCGATCAAAGGTTGAACAAGTTCTTCTCATTATGAACTTCTTTTCCCTCATCGGATGAGTTCATCTCATTATGAACTCTCCCACTGGAAATGTTGATCCACCTCCTCATGTGATCGATTCGAACAAAGGTTGAACAAGTTCTTCTCATTATGAACTTCCACTCCCTCATCAGATGATTTCTTCTCAAATATGAACCCTTCCATTGGAAATGTTGATTGGTTTATCCTCTCTTTGAAATGTTTTAATCTGCAAAATATTATCGTATGTCAGTGATTTGTGTTTAAAGTACCTTAAGGTAATGACACGATGGTCCTCAATTTTTATTAAGATCAATTTTTTTCAATGGTGAAAATATGGATTGATCTTTGTTGAAATTATCTTCTTCATCATGAATTCGTGAAATGAAATCTTTGTTGACTCTTTGAATTCCTGTCATATGTTCAAAACTTGATGAAAAATGAATGTATGCTCCTATTTTTGCAAATGCCTAAATATGCATGATGTGATTTTTCTGTTTCGAGTTCTAAGGTCTTGTATATCTTTGTTTTCCTATCTTTGTTGAGTCTTCATATTTGTTGGGTACTTGCCCGGTCTGTGGTCCTGACTTTTTTTATTTCTAAAATCAATATTGATCTCTTAGCATTCTATGTGTGCTTCTGCCAGGGAGCAGCCAGAGATATGCCTATGAATGAGTTGTGTTATTGTCATTTAATTATTCATTTTGTTATTCAGGTTATTGACATCTCTCGTGTCACCTTCATTCAACTACTTGCTTCAATGCATGTGAACATTGTCATGATAGATTGCCTTGGATTCTCTGCACTTTATATGTTAATTCAAAGTAATATTGAGAAATTGCTCGTTTAAAAATGGGTTATGTTAGCCTGTTTATGACTCAAAGAAATGAATAATATAAAGCTTGAAGTGATAATCATGAAATTTATTGACAAAATATAGTTTTTTTACACAAAGTCATGGTAATCAAAAGAATTGAGTAAAGACTCTGGAAACAAAAGGCATATGTCCCAATTAATTATATCACAAGTGTTCCTGAATTAGTTAATTTGACACCTTGAGATGATCTTTTATTTGGGAGATATCAATGTCGTGAATCTGTCTGCATATGTGAAGTTTCTCACGAACTACCATACTTTTGAGAGGTTTATTTTCCAGATGCCTCAATATCAAATGCATTTGAGCCACCTTTTCAGGTTTTCAACTCAAATCCATCCTTTGTTTTCAAGACTTCTTTTACAGATTTTCATCTTAAACCCTCTTTTTATTTTCCTTTTTTTCTTTTTTTTTTTTTTTTCTTTTTTCTTTTTTTTTTTTTTTCTTAAGTGTAACATTTCTTGATAGAGTTTGAATTTATTGGATTCCTCAGCACTTTTTCGTCCATCTCTGCTAAAATCAATGCTCCTCTAGAAAAGGCATTTTTGACACATATGACTCTTCCCAATTAGGCATCCATTTCCCATGAAAGTCTTTATGGATTGGCAAGATCTTTTTAAGCACCAAATCACCCCCTCGAAACTCTCTTTGGATGAACTTTCTTATCGTGTGTTCGCATCATCCTTTTCTGGTACATCTGTTCATGACATATAGCTTTCAGTCTCTTTTCTTCAATAAGATTCAGTTCATCAACACAATATTGAACCCATTCATCTTCATTTAACTCTACTTCATACAAGACTCAGAGTGATGGGATTTCAACTTCAATGGGTATGGCTGCCTCTGTTCCATAGACCAAAGAGAAAGGGGGCACCCATGCTGATGTACGCACAATCATCCTATATCTATATAGGGATGATCGCTTGTAAATGTGTGCACTGTGGCAAGTAAATATGTTCAAGTGTACACAATCGATGCAAGTAATAAAGTAGTGAGTGAGTTATCGTCTCCACAAGGATTGGTGGGAGTTTTTATGTTTGCAACAGCTAGAACTAGGTGTCACTAACTAGTCCTACAATTCTTGTGAAATGATATTCACAAATGACAAACGAGTAGTATCTAATGATATGAACAGATAAAAGTATTGTTGAGGCAAGAAAAATTGTAAAGTATAGCAAACATAAAAGTTTGGTCGAGGTAATACATAAAAGTATAGACAAAGTGCTCATCTTGATTGCGAATCCTTTGGGTCGGATCGCCATAGTGTAAAGAAAATGCCTTTTGACGTTTGGTATGTTCAACAAAGCAGTATATTGTTCGAGAGTATGGGTCATGTCCACTTTGGCAAAGGTGAAGCAACAGTACGCTGAATTCCAGCATTCAACCAAAGCTCGAACGATAATTGTGTCAATCGATACTCTTAATAACTTTTACTACGTCTCCATAGATTTCCCTTAATAGCATTATCTTGGTCTCATCCCAACTAGACCATATTCTTGATAACTCTGCCCAATGTGTTTACTTCAAACTAATAATAACCTTCTCTGGCATCACAGATTCTTTACCAACCGTAATACTATCCCTAAACCACGATTATCCATACTCTAACCAAGTCTGAACATTTTTCATATTCTCAGTCCTATCGGATGAAATTGTTGCCTCAAGCCCTTTTTACAGTAATCAGATGATTCAGGAATCAATATCTTCTATGTAATGTTATGAAATGAGAATGAAAATGATACATGCAAATAAGAGACAAAAGAAATAGGTTAGTACAGTTAAATTAAAGAATTTAAAGAATAATGAATGCTAATTAAATTAATTCAAAGAATAAAAAATACTAATTATGGACATAAAACATACAAAAGGAAAATAAAATCCTAACCACATGTGTTCTAATTCTCTTAGGTTATCCACATGGCTCTAACGGGGTAGGTTTACAAAAATCTCTAGATGAGGTTTGGTTCTAAGAAGGTTCCCAAGCTATCTTTCCAGAGGTAATTTGTCAAACCCACACGAGGAAGCCCAAAGCTCCCCATGAGGTGTAAAGTTTCCCTACCTAAATAAAATGGGATTGAGCTAGGGTTTAGATCTATGATATGCAACCGTCCTAAATATTCACAGAAGTGTAAGCATTAACCGGAGATTTTTTTATTTTTTTGAAATAACATAATGAACCATAAATTAAACACGTAATTTCCATAATCCTAAATATAGTGTAACCAACTCGTGGCTCAACTCTCAACGTGATTTTAAAAAACAAAATGTCCCAAGCAGAGTTGCCAAGCTGTTGACACTATTTTTCACCCGGGTGGGCAAAACCAATATGACTTGGGGGTTTTTGAAAAGATTTTTAAATGTGAGGGGTGCCCACCAATCATTTTAAGGTGTGATTAGGACACCATAAAAACCAGGTGATTTTAATAAGATATTTTATTTTTCTTAAAATACCAAGTTTAGGGTCTACGAAAAACAGAAAATAAGTTCGGGAGTTAGTTACGCGTGGGGAAGGATTAGCACCCCCACAACACCCAAAAATTGGTACCTAGTTGATTACCCTATATTTGAATCGAAAATTTTGAGTTCAAACTTTATCAATTTAAAAATCATTACGGATGCAAAGTTGAAAAGGGTATTCATTTATTAAAGCCAATAGAATTCACCCCTAACATTAATAGGAAGATCATCTATTATGCCCAATAACCGGACATTTCCTCGATATTTTAGAAATCATGATGTAGTCTTGAAAAGGATGTTGACCTATTTCGTGAATCACCAATGGTCACCCCCTGAGCATTCTTGAAGAGATATACTATTATTTCCCTAATAAATGAACATTGCCTAAGGTTTTAAAATAAGATGCAAACAAATAATTTATTATCAACCCTAATTAAACTAAGGGTAGATTCATGCTTTCTCTATCTTAAAGTGTCAAATTATTAAAGAACCTAGAGGCATAAACCTCAAAAGAGGTATGCTCTAACATTAATTCTACTTTATTTTAACCAATTATTAAATCGAATAATCAATATGGTCCCTTGAGCATTTAGGCGAGGGGCATCATGTTACAACAATGAGATGTGACTTCTCTATCCTCAATTGGTGGGCATCATTTGAGCTTGATCGTTAACCTTGAATGTAACACCCATAACCCGTACAATTATACCTGTACAAATTATAGATGTCACCCGAATTTCTAAAAACATTTTCCAATTCAAAGTGATTTAAAATTATTTTCTTAAAATGGTGACTGATATATAAAAATATCATATCATATGAATGTTTCGTTATAAAAAATTTGATTCAAAAGATTATTTTTTATGAATAGTATCGTGAACAATGAACAGTGAAGGTATCGATACACTGTAGCAGGGTATCGGTACCCTTGTAGCATTCTGTAAATTTTTAACGTTAGTATTGTTCACCACTATTCACTACTACAGTAACTGCTATAGGAATTTCAGCAAAATATATATAAAACTTAACCTTTATGCAATATAAAGTTACCATTTTGTTTCCAAATTTGTTCAACAAAACAAATTGAACATTATTAATTACATGTCACTATCTAAGTCAAATTCCATCATAGGATGTCTTACTGATATTAAAATATACTCATCGATGCTTGATGTCACTTTGAACTCTTTATTCCACTATTAGCTTTTTACCTACGCGTGAAAATCATCACACGCTAAGTATATACCTAGTGAGGCAATTAAAATAATAAACAGTGCAATACAATTCATGCATGAATTTCAATGTCAATTTCAAAATGCCATAAAATCATGTTACCAACATATCCAATATTTTACACTGATAAAAATGATATAAAATTTCTTATCATTTATCCTATAAGCTCTTAAGCTTATTTTACCGATATACTTACCATTTATTCCATAAGATCGTAAGCTTATTGTATCAATATACTTACCATTTATTCCATAAGGTTGTAAGCTTGTTTTATCAATATACTTACCATTAATTCCATAAGCTTGTAAGCTTATTTTACCAATATAATTGTCCTTATTCCATAAGCTCGTAAGCTTATTTTCATGATTACCATTTATTAACCAATAAGCTATAACCCATAGACAATAGCCCAATATAACACCCTGAGGACCCTCGGTATTCAAGTAATATTTGCATCGTAGTGCTACAAATAAGGTCGTGCCCACCATATACACCGAAGTGTATTACACATAAAATCGTGCCCACCATATACACCAAAATGTATTACACATAAGGTCGTATCCACCATATACACCAAAGTGTATTATACATAAGGTCTTGCCCACAATATACACCGAAGTGTATTATAAACCTGCAGCTGCTATACTCTATGGCATGCCAACTATACCTTGTCCCTCAATGACTTACTTGGGCATATAGTCTATTTTATTTGATCAATCCATGGAAAAGTATATTATCAATATTTAACATTGGGCAGTTCATACCCAAAATAACATTCATGGTAAAATATCACATTATTCATGATCAATGCATTATAATTTCACACTATGACATATCAATGACATATTGAAATTATAAAAATGACATAATATCATGTTGATATAAACAAGGTCGACTTATCGCAAGTCTTCCTGATGATGTATAAAACATCCATATATAATGTCATGCATGTATTTCACTCACCTTGACACTTTATATCTTTCAAAATATATGCCTTACTATTTCCACAATAAACCTTTTTTATACTTGACTTGCTTCAATCGCAAATCAACCATGATCTGTACAAATCACAAATTCATAATGATACATATGTTAGTATTGTACTAACATAAACATATCCCAAAATAACTTCATAATATACTTTAAACTCATTTTCTATCAAAATACTTAACACTTAATAATTTCTTTTAACATTGGAACCAAATTTTCCAATTTACACAAAATGGTTATTCACCATTTTATCACTTAGATTCTTAATACCAAAAATTCCAGGATTGAAATTATTACCATTCAAATGCTTTTACAAAGGCATAATTACATTTAAGTACCCCAACTATGTGAAGTTGACTTAAATCGCCAATCTTTTCAAACTTCCAAAATAGTCATAATTCACATCTAACACATATTTCAATTCCAAAACAGCATTTTCCAGTATAGTACATCAACTATTAAACAATTATACAACCATTCACAAATTTTCAAAAGTTGTCAAATTGGTCCACCAACTTTTCAAAAATTACAAAATGGTGCCTGAATTTTTCCAAGGCTTGTAGAATACTTTCTACATCATTTCCAGACCTTATATAATTTTTCCATAAATTTTCTCATCCTTTAAGATCAAGGCCTAATGGTTTAAAGTTACAAAACTAGGTTTTTCATGATTTTACTCGATTTTGATTCGATTCAAGCTTGAAATCAACTTTCAATCAACCTTATAACATCTTTAAAATCGAATATCTAATCAACTCTCACCAGAATACAAAGTTCTACAATTTCCTCTTTTGACCGAATTTTAAAGAATTATTTATAGGAAAATTGAACATGTTATAACCATAAATGAAGCTTGAAAATGAATCTACAACTTCAAAAAATCAAGATTCATCATCAATTTCATGAACCTTATCATGAACATAAACCCTTAAATTTGGGATATTTGAAATCCAAAAAGATTAGAAAGAAATATTGGTACCAAATAATAGCGTTTTTCCGTATAGATCACTTTCTTATTTCACGGCATAACTCGAATTCTAAAGAAATTGGCTCAAAATTTGAAAATAAAATATTTTCTTACCTTGGAAGCTATCTCACGTCCTTTGCTGGAGAAGATGAACATCTTGGCATGATATTTTTTTATTGATATCATGCTTATCATCCTTTAAAAATATATTTAATTCATTAACTTGGGAAAATACCAATATACCCTTAATGAAACTTCATAATTGCCATAAAACCTAAATACTTATCCTTATCATCTTCCAAATCAGAGAAATATCATCCTTATCATCTTTCAATAGTCAAAGATGAACAAATAATTTTTCACTTTACCGTTTTACCCTTGCAATTTCCAAAAATTACAATTCAGTCACCTTAATCCAACGGTTCAAATTAAACATGGAATTAAACCATTAAATATTATTTTCCAACATTTTAAAAATGTGAAAATAATTTTTTTATTTTCTTATTTTCGTGACATATTTGTAATTTATCCAAAATTACATTTTGGTCCCTAAACTTTTCAAAGTTTATACTTTGGTCACCAAACTTTACCAAATTTATAATTTGGTCACTAAATCAATTTATGGAATACCATTCTTTTTGGGAAAATAAACACTTAATTCCTTAAACTTTTCCCAATTTTCTACTTTGACCATTAAACTTTCAAAATTTACATTTTGGTCATTATCTAAATTTTTTGGGTATTACAATTCTCCCCACCTTAAGAAAATTCGTCCTCCAATTTTAAAACTTTCTATTAAAACCATAACTCTCCTTTTATAAGGATTGCATTTTCCATTATAAATTCATAACCATAATTTAGGGTTGTATAGACTCGTAAGACGTGCCCTCGCTTTATGCGAAAACCTCTTCTGGTCTTGCCAACTTCTTGAATTCCGATTTTCCTCCTTAATTTCAGGATTTTGTGAAGATCGTACTAATCATTAGATATGGAATCTATTTAATCCAAATCTTCAACCTGATATGAAGATGTGTAGATATTATTTCTTCATATCATCCTCTCTTTAACAAGTAACATCCTTGACATTATGATTTTGCTAAATCACTTTAACTAGAGGAATCGTCTTGTTACGCAGTTCTTTGATTTATGGAACCAATGATCCGTATTGATTCTTCTTCATAAATCAAATATGGTCGGATCTCAATTTCCTCCGATGAAATGATATGTGAAAGATCCAATCGATACTTTCTAAGCATCGACACATGAAAAACATTGTGTACTTTGTCCAACTTCAGATTTCAATTACCTCCAGAGTTAATGCTAACTGATAAGCCATCAGCCTAACTCTTTTTAATATCTCATAAGGTCCATTGAATCTTAGACTTATTTTTCCTTTGGACTCAAAATACAAAATTTTGTTTTCCAAGGCGATTATTTAAGAAAAACTTTATCACCTTCATGAAATTTAATCTCTTTTTGCTTTAAGTCTGCATAAGATTGTTGTCGATCAAATGCCATCTTGAGATTTTCTTGAATTATCTTTATCCTCTTTCAATAAATCTGGGCCAACAAGATTTCGATCTTTTAACTTGAACCCATTCAATGGTGTTCGGTATTTTCTCCCATATAAAGTTTCATATTGAGCCATCTTGTTACTCAATTAATAATTGTTATTGTAGGAAAATTCTACTACAAGCAAATACTTTTCTTTTCCCATGATTCCTTAGAATCAATCACACGTGCTCTCAGCATATCTTCTAATATTTGAATAGTACTTTCTGACTTACCATCCATCTGTGGATGAAAAGTCGTACTAAAATTCAATCAAATACCCAAAACTTTATGCAAAGATTTCCAAAATCTTAAAGTGGACTTTGGATCCCTGTCCTATATAATGGATATTGGCATTCCATGTAGTCGAACTATTTCCTTGATATACAAATTTGTATATTTATCCAATGCATAGTCCATTCGCATCGAAATGAAATGTGCCGATTTAGTTAACCGGTCACTATTACCCAAATGAAATCCTTTTTATTTGATGTCAAAGGTAGTCCAGTAACAAAATTCATAGTGACTCTTTACTATTTCCACTCTAGAATATAAATCAATTGCAACAATTATGAAAGCACTTTATGCTCAGCTTTTACTTGTTGACATGTCAAACATGTAGCAATAAACATAGTAATGTTTCTTTTCATACATGGCCACCAAATGACTCTTTACATCCTGATACATTTTCTTCCCACTTGTATGCATAGTCAGTGGACAATAATATACCTGAGAAAAAAATATCTTTCTTCAACTCATCATTATGAGGAATACAAATTCTCCCTCGATAAAATAGACACCCATCAGAGTTGACTTCAAAGTCTTTAGTCTCACCTTTTTCCAAAAGTGAAATATATATATATATATATATATATATATATATATATATTAATCATATCCCATTCGAAGATTGATTTTAGAGAAAATTGATGCTCTCTTTAAACTGATCTAACAAGTCATCAATCTTCAAAATAGGATATTTGTTCATGATAGTTACTTTGTTTAACTATCAATAATCTATGCATAATCGCATAGATCCCTTTTTTTCATAAACAAAACCGGTTTACCCCAGGGTAAAATATTTGGTCTAATGTATCCTCAATCTAGCAGTTCTTGCAATTGGTTCTTTATTCTATTAACTCAATTGCAACCATTCGATATGAACCCATAGATACAGGATTAATGCCTTGATAACCATTAATATTGAATTCCACCTCTCGATATGGAGGTAACCCAAATCATAAATCTAAACAGACATGAAAATTCTCGAGTTATGTAAATATCATATGATCTTACTTCAGATACTTAAGTATCTATCACCTTAGCTAGAAAAGTTATGCATTCTTTTTACATCATCTTAATCATAACCATTGTTGATATCACTTATTGATGATTTCACTTTTTATCAATCATTAAAAATTTTAATTTCTCTGTATTTTTCTAACTTAATCGCTTCTTGTGACCATTAACCCAACCTTAATGCAGAGACAACCAACTCATGATCAAAATGATCTAAAACTCGTTAATGATAATCCCATCAGATTCATCAGGAACATAAGCTCCTGAATCTTTATCGAACATTTACTATTTGTCCATCTAACACTTGTGTCATGACCCATAGGTCTTCTATTATAATATCACTGAATATCAAGTAGAATTGAATATCTCCACTTTAGAATCCCTTAATTCATTCTTAAGGAAATTTGTATAACTTTTCCATATCCAAAGATAATATTTTCGAACAGTTGAAACATTTTCAATCTCAAATGAAAGTCTCAATGTTCACATCGTTCAATAAGAAAACTTGATAAATTTTGTAGCAATAACTTTATAGTAGTTAATGCTAAAATCACACTATCAAGTTATTTACTATTTTTCTTCTCATTATGAACTTGAAACTTTTCAAATTCTTTAGAATCCATCTCAATCTAAACAATAATTCATTATATCATGGAATGTTAGACAATCCATTTTCGCATATTTACCTTCACAAGGTAATTTTATCCAGTTTTATGGATTTGATATATATTCTCAATCCAACTCATAACCATTTGATTCACCATCAACTCAACTTTCTGTAAACTTTTAGCGGAAATCATATTTACGGCTTACTCAATTTCTCTTACACAAATCAACAATGCTTTAAACAATTAATGCTTAGCTTAAATATTTCTCACTTATTTAAGCTTACCTATAGGAACCTCAGAATCATCACTAGTTTCAGAAATCTGCTCTAGATCCTCATCCGATTTGACTTTTCTTGTAAGCCATTTAAACTTTTTAATGGATTCTTCCAATTCAGAATCATCATTAAAAACCGGGGCATTTTTTTCCCAAAATGGAGGAAAATCCCTAACAACATTCACCCTTTTAAGGCGTTTTACAAAAGTCCTCTTGGGTCCCTTTTGATCGATTTCAATCTCAACTTTCTTTTCAATATTTTCGACTTTCTTACATTTGTCTTTAGTTTCTGACATTTGAACATAGTCAAAATCATCATACATTAGTAAAGAGTAACTTTACTCCCTAATAAGCATCATCATAGTATATATACAACTATCAGTAACTTTTGACATCCTAGTGTCATGTATACACTTTTTAACTCAAAATAAACTCGGTTTAGTCCTAGAATCGGCTAAACATATCGCTCTGATACCAATAAATGTAACACCCATAACCCATACAATTATACCTATACAGATTATAGATGTCACCCGAATTTCTAAAAACATTTTCCAATTCAAAAGTGATTTAAAATTTATTTTCTTAAAATGGTGACTGATATTATAAAAATATCATATCATATGAATTATGTTTCGTTATAACAAATTTGATTCAAAAGAATATTTTTTTATGAATAGTACCATGAACAATGAACAGTTAGGGTATCGGTACACTATAGTAGGCTATCAGTACCCCTGTAGTATTCTGAAAATTTTTTATGTCAGTAATGTTCATCACTATTCACTGCTACAATAACTGCTACAGTAATTTCAGCAAAATATATATATATAACTTAACCTTTCTGCACTATAAAGTTACCATTTTGTATCCAAATTTGTTCAACAAAACAAATTGAACATTATTAATTACATGCCACTATCTAAGTCAAATTCCATCATAGGATGTCTTACTGATATTGAAATATACTCCTCGATGCTTGATGTCACTTTGAACTCTTTATTCCACTACTGGCTTTTTACCTACGCGTGAAAATCATCACACGCTAAGTATATACTTAGTGGGGCAATTAAAACAATAAACAGTGCAATACAATTCATGCATGAATTTCAATTTCAATGTCAATTTCAAAATGCCATAAAATCATGCTACCAACATATCCAATATTTTACACATAAGGTCGTACCCACCATATACACCGAAGTGTATTACACATAAGGTCGTGCCCATCATATACACCGAAGTGTATAATAAACATGCAGCTGCTATACTCTATGGCATGCCAACTATACCCTGTCCCTCAATGACTTACTTGGGCATATAGTCTATTTTATTTGATCCATCCATGGAAAAGTATATTATCAATATTTAACATTTGGCAGTTCATACCCGAAATAACATTCATGGTAAAATATCACATTATTCATTAGCAATGCATTATAATTTCATACTATGACATATCTATGTCATATTGAAGTTATAAAAATGACATAATATCATGTTGATATAAACAAGGTCGACTTATCGCAAGCCTTCTTGATGATGTATAAAACATCCATGTATAATGTCATGCAAGTATTGCACTAACATAAACATATCCCAAAAATAACTTCATAATATACTTGAAACTCATTTTCTATCAAAATACTTAACACTTAATAATTCCTTTTAACATTGGAACCAAATTTTCCAATTTACACAAAATGGTCCTTCACCATTTTATCACTTAGATTCTTAATACCAAAAATTCCAGCATTGAAATTATTACCATTCAAATGCTTTTACAAAGGCATAATTACATTTAAGTACCCCAACTATGTGAAGTTGACTTAAATCACCAATCTTTTCAAACTTCCAAAATAGTCATAATTCACATCTAACACTCGTTTCAATTCCAAAACAGCATTTTCCAGTGTAGTACATCAACTATTAAACAATTATAGAATCATTCACAACTTTTCCAAAGTTGTCGAATTCGTCCCCCAACTTTTCAAAAATTACAAAATGGTGCCCAAATTTTTCCAAGGCTTGTAGAATACTTTCGACATTATTTCCAGACCTTATATAATTTTTCCATAATTTTTCTCATCCTTTAAGATCAAGGCCTAATGGTTTAAAGTTACAAAACTAGGGTTTTCATGATTTTGCTTGATTTTGATTCGATTCAAGCTTGAAATCAACTTTCAATCAACCTTATAACATCTTTAAATTCAAATATCTAATCAACTCTCATCAGAACACAAAGTTCTATAATTTCCTCTTTTGACTGAATTTTAAAGAATTATTTATAGGAAGATTAAACATTTTATAACCATAAATCAGGCTTGAAAATGAATCTACAACAACTTGGAAGCTATCTCACGTCCTTTGCTGGTGAATATGAACATCTTGGCATGATATTTTTATTGATATCATGCTTATCATCCTTTAAAAATATTTTTAATTCATTAACTTGGGAAAATACCAATATACCCTTAATGAAACTTCATAATTACCATAAAACCTAAATACTTATCCTTATCATCTTCCAAATTAGAGAAATATCAGCCTTATCATCTTTCAATAGTCAAAGATGAACAAATAGTTTTCCACTTTACCGTATTACCCTTGCAATTTCCAAAAATTACAATTCAGTCACCTTAATCCAACGGTTCAAATTAAACATGGAATTAAACCATTAAATATTATTTTCCAACATTTTAAAAATGTGAAAATAATATTTTTTTCTTATTTTCGTGATTTATTTTTAATTTTCCAAAATTACATTTTTGGTCCCCAAAGTTTTCAAAGTTTATACTTTGGTCACTAAACTTTACCAAATTTATAATTTGGTCACTAAATAAATCCATTTATGGAATAACATTCTTTTTGGGAAAATCAACACTTAATTCCTTAAACTTTTCCCAATTTTCTACTTTGAGCATCAAACTTTCAAAATTTGCATTTTGGTCATTATCTAAATTTTTTGGGTATTACATTGAACATTGAGGCCAATGTAGCCAAGGAATCTGTCATTTGATTTTCCTCACGTAGTAGATAAGTGAAGGAAATTTCTTCAGATTCTTTTATCAAATCCAAGACTATATTATTGTATTTTATCAACTTGGAATCTGTAGTCATTCATTCTCCATGAAGTTGATAAATGACTAATGCAGAATCCCTGAATACCTCTAGGTTCTTAATTTTACGCTTAATTGCATCTTGAATTCCCAAGATACATGCTTCTTACTCATCCATGTTGTTTGTACATTCGAAAGTGAGTCGACTGGTAGTATAGTGATCCCCTTCAAGCGAAACCAACACTGCCAAAATTTCATACCCCACTACATTTGAAGCACCATCAAAGTTCATTTTCCATATTTAATCTTTTAGGACTTCCTTCTCTTCTATTGTGGATATGCACATTAGATCCTTATTGGGGAATTCGAATTTCACTAGTTTGTAGTCTTCTAGTGTTGTACTTTCCAAGAAGTCTGCAATTGAACTACCCTTCACTGCCTTTTGGCTCGCATAATCTATGTCAAATTCGGACAATAACATTTTCCCCACCTTGCCATCCTTCAAATTAAAGGTGAAGACTCTATCATCTATTTTAATGGATCCATCTTCGATATTAACTAGGTAGTGTGGTACGAAAAGTATTGCTTTATTCTTTTCCTGGTTCGCACCAAGGCACAACATCTCAATCGGGGAATATCAAGTCTCATAGTTAGTGAATTTTTTATTGAGATAATAGATGACCTTTTATTTCTTCCTAGTTTCATCATGTTGTTCTAGTACACATATCGTT
The DNA here is from genome assembly GCF_006381635.1 of Hibiscus syriacus. Classification (NCBI taxonomy): domain Eukaryota; kingdom Viridiplantae; phylum Streptophyta; class Magnoliopsida; order Malvales; family Malvaceae; genus Hibiscus; species Hibiscus syriacus. The sequence goes on from NW_024061866.1 coordinate 395,782, forward strand.
GAATTTTCAAAGACCGTTAAGTACAGAATCAGTGGCTTTTCGAGAATGGAGGGTACTAGAACTGGTGCGTTTGATAAGTAGTGTTTGACTTTGTAAAAACCTTCCTGACAATTATCATCCCAAATTTTTGGGTTTTTCTTCTCAACAAGAAGAAGAAGATTGGATCACACTTATCTATTAACTGATATATAATCCTGGCAATATAATTTACCCTCCCTAGGAATCCTTAGACTTCTTTTGGAGTTTTTGGCGATGGTAAGTCTTAGATTTCTTTAACCTTGTATGGATCTATCTCTATCCCCTTTTCTCTAACTATAAACCTTAGCAATTTCACTGATGTCGCTCCAAAAGTACATTTAGCCGGATTAAGCTTCAACTGATACTATCTAAATCTATAAAAAAAAAAGCTTTGTCAAAACTCCAACATGTTATTCTTTTATATGTGACTTGGCAATCATATCATTCACGTACACTTTTATTTCATTGTGCATCAAATCGTGGAACAAAGTGACAATGGTTTGTTGGCATGTTGCCCCTACACTTTTTAATCCGAATGACATCACTTTATAGCAAAATGTTCCCCACATTATTACAAATATTGTCTTCACCATAACTTCAAGATCCATCTTGATTTGGTTGTACCCTGAAACGAATCCATGAAAGAGAAAAGAGTATGTCTAGTCTTATTGTTGATCAACGTATTGTTATAAAGAAGTGGGAAGTTGTCTTTGGGACTCACACGATTAAGATCTCGGTAGTTAATACATATTTGGACTTTGTCGTCTTTATTTGGAACTGGTACAATATTAATTACCCAATCAAGGTACTTAGACACGTATAGGAAACTTTTGCCAAATTGTTTCTTCGCTTCTTCCTTTATTTTCAATAACATGTTTGGCCTCATTCTTTGGAGTTTCTGTTGTATTGGCTTGCATTATGGTTTTACTGGTAGTTTATGTAAAACACGTTAGTATCTAGACCAGGCATATCCATATACGACCAAGTGAAAACATCCTTAAACTCATGTAATAGGTTTATGAGATTATGTCTTATTTCTGATGAGAACGAAGTGCCAATCTTGACCTCATTTTTATCGTCCTACATCCCCAAGTTCGCTATCTCAATCATCTTCTAATGAGGCAAAATCTGCTTATTTTTTGTTCACTCAATTTGATAAGTTCAGGGTTTAAATCAATTTTCTTATCATCCTTATAACCCTAAGATTCCTCTAAACATATGTTATTTTTAAAATCATCATTTTCTTTGCAGATATCATTATTCTAGCAATCGATATCTAGAGACCTGTAAATGGAAAAAAATATGTTCAGGATATGGACAAGAATTCTATTTTATTTTTATTGTAAGAGTAACAATAATATGGTAATAAAGCTATAATGAATAAAATAGAATGTTTGCCACGAATAAAATAAAGAAATGCATCATTTCATTAAAGTAACAACGAATAAAAATTTGTCTGTAAAAAAAGAACTCTACTAGATTTAGGTCAAAAGGTGACAAGATTATTATTGCGCATTACTTTAAATTATATTTTTGAAATATAGGGAGTCCTTCGACGATATAGTTGTTAAGAGCATATCCAAGAAGACAAGGACGAATCGAAGCTCATGAGCATTCAGTTGAAACATCTGTGATAGAATTGATTCTTAAGTTTTCCATCATAATCTCAACTTCAGCAGCCTCTTCGTCAACCCATGAGTGATCTAATGTATCAAATATGATGCCCCCCGATAAGAAGGTCTTGGTGATAGGCGGTAGAGCTATAGGCCCCAAGATAATATCTTGACCACTTACCCTCGCCTTTTTTCTTTCCTTTAGCTTCTAGACATCCTTAATCTTGTCTTGATAGGTGCGCTTGTACCCAATTCCGAAACATATTCTTTTAGCTACCGGGACTGGACCTTTAGTAATTCCTTGCAACCTCTTTCCAAAGCCTTTCCCAACTTTAGCTCCCCCAAGATATAGTTTCTTTCAATTGCATCACCATGTTCCTTAAGAGTCTAGGAGAGGGCATCTTCCTTCATTCACAAACAAAGGTAGCATTAAAAAATTTCAACGATTGAAAGAACTCCAGTGCATTCTCATCCACCTCCACATATGGTGCATCAGTGGTGACAAAAACTAAAATTTTTTCTTCAGTTTTTATGGTTACTAAGGTTCTCTCATAAATGAATTAAAGCATATGATGCAATGAACAAGGAATTGCTCCATCCATATGTATCAATGGCCTTTCTAACAAATAGTTATAGTTCGGATGGATGTCCATGACCACAAACTCTACTTCAAATGTAGTTGGGCTAACTCCAAGGGGAATTATGATTTTTACCCATAATGTTTATCTCGGTGCCATCGAATACTCTAACAGCGTTACCACATACTGTCATGTGTGAAGTCTCCACAGAAAGTCTATTCAATGTCGCCCATGGCATAACATTCAAGGTTGATCCATATCTTATCAATACTATTTATAGAATAACCCTTTTGTTGTGGGCGGTTATGTGCAATGCCTTGCATCTATGTTTCCATGCATTGATGTGATTCACTAACCTATCAACACGCTCCACTAGTATATCATTTGGCACGAAGGTCTCATTCAACACTTTTAACAATGTGTTCCTGTGTACCTCAAAATGTAGAAAAAGAGATAACAATGAAATCCATACATGGGTTTTTTTGGAGTTGCTCCATATTGTTGTATTCACTATGCTTTAAAATTTTAGGAATTTATGAGCCTCCTCGATGTGAACAGGTTCATTCATGCTACGTTCAAATTCATTAATCACCACAGCTCTCACATTTTCAACTTTATTAGGAGAATAACATCTTCCATTCCTAGTGAAGCCCTAACTTAATCAACTTCACCCTTCTTATCTTCAGGAGTGTTAATTTGGCATGTGTAATTCCACGGGACCTTCTTATTGCTTGTGTAACCAAATGGTGTTGGTGCTTGTATTACCACCTTTGACATCGCCTTTCCCTTGCTCACCTCATAGATGAGCTTCAATATAATTGGTTTCTTCAACCTTTTACCCATCTTCTTTGAGCTTTCGTCAATTGCATTTACATCGCCTTCATTACTTGCGGGACAATTTTTTTATAGAATTGCATTTCTTTCCTATCCATCAATTCTTGGAATATCTGCTTGAACTCTTGACAGTCTTGGAGCTGATGTCCCTAATCACAGTGATATTTAGAAAAACAATCTTTAATTTTCTATCAGCAGATTCTTTCTTTAGACTCACTAATCCTCTTCCCAGCATTTGTTTATACACTTAGTGCTTTACCTATTCCACGGTAACATTCTTCAAAGAATTACACCAAGGATCACTATGTAATAAAAAATGGATGACGATTCAACTCTGATGATGATTTCGATAACACTCTATAGACGTAACCTTCTATCAAAACTAAAGTGGAAATGGTTTCTGTTTGTATTTGGTCGCCATGGTGACATTATTGATGCTTTCATTCCTGGGAAAAGGAACAGAAATGGGAATGATTTTGATTTGTTAAGCTCACAAGAAAACCAGAAGTGTCAAGAGCCTTAAATAGGCTAAATGGTTTTAATTTATATGGCATGTGAATTGAAGTTTCTTTTGAGAAGCACAAAAGTATTGGGGGCAAAGGGCCAGTCGAGGCTATAAATGGAGATGGCCTATCAAGGTCGAACTATTCCTAAGATAATATTAGGTCATATAGTTGTTGATATACTACTAGAGGGCCTTCAAATTGATCAGTAGGAAAGATTGCCTATGCGTGCAATATAGAAAATGTACAAGATAAACTATATTCTTTTGGTCTTGGTGATTTTGTCGTGAGAAGATATTTCCTTGTTAAAATACAAGAAAATGAATAGCTTAATATAATAAAAGAACAAATTTCCATAGAATGAGCACTTTGTGGTCCTAGAGAGACTAACATGGATTGAAGTGGCTGGAATCCCATTCCACTTCCAGAACTAAATATCATTTCGTAGAATCGCCAAAGGTTGGGATGCCTTGATAGTATTGGACGAAAATACAACAACCTAAAAGTTTCGATAAGGCTTCGTTGTGTTGAAAAAAATTTCTTACTGCAACACGAAAGATTAACACTTACTGAAAAAATAAATATGGTAAATAAATGAATAACAAGAAATTTTACTGTACCATGTAGTCACTGCTTAGAAGCAATTTCACCCGGACTGGCGTAATCCTTAACAATAAACGTTGCCCCCAAGGCTAACACAGTTTTCCATATTTCGTACACCTGAATTAAGGAAGTGAAGCTCTAAATAGTGTTGCAATTTTCTGGAAGAATGGAAAAATATTTTATCCTGAGTAAATCCTACCCGAAAAATATCAAAGGGCACTAGAAAAGTAAAAAATTCACTATGCTTTGTGAAGAGAGAAAATAGAAGTAAAGAGAAGGCCTCCTTTTATAGTTAAAAATGAGGGTGTTTAGGTAAAATTATCAAGCAACAAAATAGCAAAAAATCAGCAAAAAAATCTTTAAAAATCTCAACCCACTTTTTTTATATTTGAATTTAATTTATTTAAAATATAAAATTTTTAAAAATATATTTCTTTGAATTATTTATAAATATAACCAACAATCACCCACTAATGCAAAAGAGTAATAATCCATAAAAGGATTAAAAGAATAGAGAAACAGTGAAATTAGTCGCTTAAGCACTAATATATGTTAGATTTGAACTAGTACATAGTGGAATGAGTAATTCTTCTATTTAATAAGTGAAAAAATCTTGAACTTGTTAAGATTAGGATTAATTCATAACACACAACTAACCTCATATCTATTTGAGTTCCATGATAGTTTAAACATTTTGCAAAATAATACCTCATGATGCTTATAAGTGATCTAGAAAGACGACCCAAAGTCTTTCATAGAAGGTGGCTACTCTGTCACACTTACGTAGGTGATTTCATCAAGTCTATCTCAATATAGACCACCTGCATTGGAGTTATGAAACCATTAAGAGCTTTTGTTAAGCTCAGTATGTCATTTATGAATCAGGTGAATTCATCAAGTCTGTTTCACTAGGACCACCCACAAACTTGGGCTATGAATTCATTAAGAGTGTAAAACTCAACCTTATAAATTGGTGTATCCATTAGGTCTGTCTCACTAGGACCACCCAATTTCTGGGCTATGGATTCAATAAGAATATAAAAATCAACCTCTCAAGTGTACACGATACATCATAGGAATGGGTAGAAGCATACAATATGAATTACTCATCCGATGGGCTTAAGTCTCATTCCTCTCGACGAATCAAGAATCATTTTTCTACATAAACCTTTAGTTAAAGGATCATCGAGATTCCTTTCAGATTTTATGTTCTCTAAAGTGAGTACCCCATTCTTTATAAGATGTCTCACATATTCGTGTCTTATATTGATGTGTCTCTTCTTACCATTGTAAGATTGATTATTAGCAACACAGATTGCATATTGTGAGTCACATAATAACGACACTTGAGGTGTAGTTCTCCCCCATAAAGGAATCTTTGCAAGTGGATTCCTAAGCCATTCAACATCTTTCCCAGCTAAATCAAGAGCAATGAACTTTTATCCCATGGTGGAGCGAGCAATACACGTTTGTTTGCCATACTTATATGAAATAACTGCTCTACCTAAAGTAAAAATATACCCATTAGCGGAACTTACTACATCATTATCAATTACCCAATTTGCATTACAATATCCTTCAAAGACTGCAAAATATCCAACGAATTTAAGTTCATAATTTATTGTACCTTTAAGGTATCTAAGTAAACAACTAAGAGCATTCTAATGCTCACCACTAGAATTTTGAGTATATCTACTTAACCTACTAACAGCGTATGCAATATCAGGTCGAGTATAGTCATTCAAAACATTAGGCTTCCAATAATTTTTTCATATTCAGATTGTGAAATATTATTCCATTTATTCTTTTTGAGTTGAATGCTAAGATCATAAGGGGTACTTACAGGGATTACATCAAAATTGTTAAACGTTTTCAAAACTTTCTTTATGTAATGAGACTGATTTAACGGGTATCCCTTATCTAATTTAGTTACTTTTACCCCTAAAATTACATCAACTTCTCAAATTAGTCATTTCAAACTTAGTGGATAAAAAATCTTTGGTCTCTTTAATGGCTTTTAGGTGTGTGCTAAAAATTAATAAGTCGTCTACATACAGACTAATGATAACACAGTCATATCCAAACATTTTAGAGTATACACTTTCATATGTACCATTAACTATAAAACCATAACTTAGAAAGTTTATGAAATTTCTCATACCATTGTTTTGGAGCTTGTTTGAGACCATATAAAGATTTTTCGAGTCTGCAAACTTTATTTTCCTTTGCATCAATCATGGAGTTTGCCCCATGTAAATCTCCTAATCCAAATTACCATTCAAAAGGATTGTCTTTACATCCATCTGATGTATCAACAAGTTAAGAATAGAAGCTAAAGCAAATAAAACAAGAATAGTGGAGATTTTAGTAACAGGAGAATATGTATCACAGAAGTCAATCCCAAACTTTTGAGAAAAACCTTTTACAACTAGTCTTGCCTTATATAATTGAATTAATCCATCCAGTTTGAACTTCTTTCTAAGGACCCATTTGTTACTTATAGGTTACAGCCTTTAGGTAAGTCAACTAACTCCTAAGTATGATTAGAAAAATGGATTTTAATTCATCTTTAATAGCATCTCTAAAAAAAACTAGCATCAATTAAGCTAATAGCTTCATCATAAGTTTTTGGATCTTCATCTATTAAAAATGCATTTGTTATAGAATCACTAAGTGAGTCTAAATCATTAGCATCGCTTATGAAGAAGTAAGAAAGTCAGGTCCAAAATTAGTTGCTACTTTTTGTCTTTTACTCATTCTAGGTTCATCATCATTTTGATCATCTCTAGGAGTTTTCATAGAAGAATATCTCTAGGAGTTTTCATAGAAGAAGAAATATTTCTCATCTAATTTTAAATAATGAATACTATGCTTTTTAAAAGGAAAAAAAATTTTCAAAGAATATTGCATCTCTAGATTCACATATTGAATAATCATGCAAGAGCATAAATCTATAACCAACATTATTTAAAGCATAACCAATAAACACAACATCAATAGTTTTAGATCCAATTGTGTTCCTTTTAAAGGCAGGAAATCCTACCTTTGCTAGAAACCCCCACACTTTTAGATAATTTTAATTAGGAGTATGACTTTTCCGCAACTCCTATGGGGTACAATCTAACATTTTATGAGGCACTCTATTAAGAATATGATTAACAAAAAGTACGACCTCCCCCACATGTTATCAAATAAACCAGAGCTAAGAAAAAGAGCATTCATCATTTCTTTTAAAGTTCTATTATTTCTTTCAGCTATACCAATTTATTGTGGAGTGTAAGGGGCAGAAAGCTCATGAATAATACCTTATTTCTAACAAGTTTCTTTAAGAAGATTAGCCATATATTCTCCTCCCCAATTAGATCTAATTCTTTTTACTCTTTTGTCAAGTTGGTTTTCTACTTCTGCTTTATACACTAAAAAGACTTTTTCTGTTTCATCTTTAGACCTCTAGAGATAAACTTAGAAACTCTAGAGTAGTCATCAACAAAAGTGATATAGTATCTTTTCCACCTTTACTTATGTATTTCTAAAGTTTGCTAAATTTGTATGAATTAATTCTAAAAGTTCAGTTTGTTTAAAAGTAACAGATTTAAAGGGAGGTCTATCATGATTTACTTCAACACATTTCACATTTATTAAAGTTGGTTTCATCTAGATATGAAGCATGTTCATTTGTTTTAACCTTTTTAAAGAGTGAAGAATCACATGACCTAATCTAGCATGCCACATATCATAAGTCTCAACAATATAAACAAAAGTAGATGTCTTATTCATAACATTAGTCATAGTTTCAATCACAAAGAGGCCCCCACATAAATACTTCAAAATGTTTGATAGTCAGACCATAACTTGGGTAGCTTTTCGATCAACACATTCGCCTGTAAAATTTCATACATTTTCTTCCCTTCGGATAATATGTCAGAAACAACCTTTCATAGACATGCACTTGGTCCATGATGGGTTTATTGTCGGAAATGTAGAAGTAAAGAGGAGGATGAAGTGAGTGAGTTGAAAGTGAAGAGAGGACCTCCTTTTATAGCTAAAAAAAAGGGTGTTTAGGTAAAATTACAAGCAAAAAATCAGTAAACAAATCTCAAAAAATCTCAGACCACTTTTTTCAACATTTGAATTTAATTTATTTAAAATTTATAATTTAAATAAATATTTCTTTGCATTATTTATAAAATAACCAACACATTGCACTTGCTCATATTCACTCCCGTGACGGAACACATTACGGAGAAGATGCATTTTGATGTTGGTAGAGAGATTTGAAATAAAATTATGGGAAATAGGTTTCTCAGAAGATAATCTGAAATCACCACTGGCTAGATGAAGAATTGAATTCCATATGTGTTGGGAAGGACACCAATGTTTTTGTCAGTCTTGCTGTCAGGAACTCGATCAGCCAGATTGGTGAAATATAACGTTTCGTTCTAGGCTCCCTAATAACTAGTTTAGTAAAATGTTGACCACAAATCCACTTAAAGACAAGCAAGAAGAAAAAAAAAAGTAAACTTAAAGACATCGATGGTAATATTGAAATCTACGAGACTTCTCTTTGAAAATTGACCTATGTAATAGAAGGAATATTTATGTAATAATAATTCATTACATAGTGATCCTTGGTGCAGTTGATTTTATGCAAATCTCGAGTGATTGGGTCAGTGTGTTATAGGGTGGATTGAAATTTTTTAGCACATTATTAAAACAAACTGTTAAAACAATTAAAATTAAAGAATAAAAAAATGAGTATTTTTAGTATAAATGGAACAAAATTTCTTAAGAGCACCTGGAGCATGTGGTACAGACAATGCGAGAATTCTTCATTGTACGATGTACGTTCAACAATATATAAAATTAATTAGTAAAAGGCATAAAAGACAATACTGAGATAAAAAAAAATGCCCTTTTTCTTGCTTATTTACACTTTTATATTTGAAGGATTTGTTGCAATCGATTTTGGGTGGAAACTGATTATCCGGGTTTTTTTAAATGATTTATAAAAAATTTAGTCGTCATCAATCAATCAATTTTAAGGTGCAATTGAAACATCTAAAATAAGTCATTTTAATAAAAATACTTTTTATTTTAAAAAAATACCCAGTTTTAGTTTGTGAAATCAGAAATCAAGATTGGTAGTAGTTACGTGTTACAAAGGATTAGCATCCCCACAACGCCCTAAATTGGAACCTAGTCGATTACCTTATATTTTAAAATTGAAATTTTCGAGTTCAAAATTTTATTTAATTTAAATATATTATGTAGGAAAAATTAAAAAAAAAGATGTTGATTTACCAAGACCAATAACGTCACCCCAAGCACAAGCGTAAGCTTCGTTATCGTCCCAATTAATGAACCATCACCTTAATTATTTTTAAAATATATGATGAAAGGTTTTAAATAAATGATGTCGATTTACTTCGGGGATTAATAGTGGTCACCCCCAAGCAATGGCGAAAGATATACTATCAATCACCTAATAAATTAACATTGCCTTGATTTTAAAATTAAATGCAATCAAACATTTTTTTTATGAAACATAATTACTAAATAGGTTAATTAAGACATTCTTCTAACTTAAAGTGTAAAATTATGAATTTAAAGGACTTAAGGGACTAGACCTAAAAATACAGACTCTAATTAATCCTAATTTATTTTAACCAATTATTGAATCAAATAATTGAAATGCAGTCTCTAGCATTACTTCGAGGGCCATATCAAAATTATCCTAAATTAAAGGACTAAAAGGTGAAATTAATTTAAAGTGGAGGCTCTAATGCAAATCCTAATAAATTATGTCAATCGAATAATCAATTTGGAACCTCGGACACTAATACGGGGATCAAATCGAATTACTTACCTAATTAAGAAATTCAAGGAAAAATTAAAGGAAATCGAATTTAAAGACTAAACCTAAAGTAAGTATTATAATTAAGGACTAAATTAAAAGAAAAATCAAACCAAAATTAAAGGCAATAAAAACATGAAAGACTAAAATGCAATAAAATAATAAAAAAATCTACATATCAATTCTGTGACATGCGTTTAGTGATGTGATCCCTTAAACTAGATTCAATTAGCAAAGTGTGTAATGGGCCAGAATCTAAGTCTTTATTAACCTTAGCAGGTTGTAAGACTAGTTTGGGAACCCTTTTTTAGAACTGAACCTCTTATAGAGAATTCAACAAGTCTGCCCCTCTAGAGCCACGTAAATAACCTATGAGGACTAGAACACATGCGGTTAGGAACTTAATTTCCTTTGTTTTATTCGCAATCTCATCTATGAGTTGTATTTAATTATTTTTTTTCCAGGTCGCATTCCTTCGATTATTATTTCTACTAACTTGATTTGCTTTTGTCTTGTTGTGTGCATTGTTGTGTTATTTTTTTTTCATAAACTTGACATATTATTCAAAAGTAGTAATATCTGAAAAGCTAGTCATTTCAAAAGTTCTTTAAACAATAATGCCTTTCGTTAGATTAAATAGAATTTCAAAGATTCCTCCATGGACAAAACAAAAAAAAGCAACAAGAATCAAGAGATAGTCCACCTACTGAGGAGATAAGCTAGACTTAAGAAGATTTAATGTCGAAGATATTAGCCAAAGATTGTGAACTGACTTGACAAACCTTCTCTATGAGAAAGGAAGTAGAAACTCTGAATATTTTTGAACTGCAGAAGTGCTAGAATCTAACGAAAGATGATGCATTATCCAACCACTCGCAGGAGTTGAATAATTAGAAGATGGCCAATATTTTATTCATATTCTTTGACTTTTGCTTTCCCAAAGTACCGAGACATTTCCAATTCTTTAAGAATTAATCTATGAATAATTATTTGGGGATCAATACCTTTTGCATTGCATTTGCACTTACCTTTACATCTATATTTTGCATTAATTTATTCTTTTGCTAGTTTGTCCTTACTTGTTTCCTTTGTGCATTTCTTTTCCTTGCATCATATGGTCATGACATAAATAAAAGGTTTTGATTCGTGAATGGTCACAATTTAAAAGGTTTTCACAATGGATAAGGGGTTACATGATCAAGTGGACCATGATGTATCTAGAGGTGGCATCGTGAAGAGGCTCTGAGAATAGTAGAAAGCCATGTAGCCAAAGATCACATGTCCGACAGAGAACAACAAGAGATACAAGAGATAAGAGAGATGACTAAGATGATAGGAAAATAGGTTTCTAAAAAATAAGGGAAAGAGCTCGATGAGAACAATTGTAATGTCGGATACATAAGAGAATACTTTAAAATGAGGTAATCATAGCAAACTCAAGGAATCACGCACATTTATATTTCGATCAACAAGCTATCTATAGATACTAAGGAAGTCGTCATAACTATAAAAGTTTAAATAGATGAAGAAAATTCATGTGATCAAGACTTGTTGGTATTTGAGAATCTATTGCCTATGTTGGTATAAAGGAACCTTGTGACCTTGGCTCAATCTAAGCCGAAAGAGCCCCCATATCCTAAGGGATATAATGTTAATGGAAAATGTAACTGTCACTTAGGTAGCTCAGGACACACTACAAAAAAATTACAGTGCATTAAAAACAAAGTGAGATCTTATCTAGGCAAGATTGTTGAGTTTCAAGTAGGGTAAATTTGTGTTCCCTTAAAAACCAATAGTTATCAGAGTACCTAAAAAAGTGAAAATGAAGGATACTTTGAACCTAATTATAACAACTCAGTGTTCGAAGCTGCTTTCAAAAGCATGTTTTCACTTGATCGAGTCATACCTAAATGATGACCAAAAGCTAGAAAAAGGTTTCTTTGTTTTGATCTTGTTCCTATATCATACAGAGATTTGTACAATAAGTTGTTAGAAGTACAAGAAGTTACCTGTAGTTTGTGAAGCCCTAGAAACCTCAATATCCAAAGTGGTATCATGTTAATGCCAATTTTGAATGTCATACAGGAACTCAAGGACATTATATCATGAATTGTCTTGCATTTAAGCATCAAATTCAGTGCATGTTAGAACATGGAGTATTAGAGCTTGAGATAGAAGGTCAACCTGGTTCAGTAACTAAATGTCTGGATAAGGTGGAGCTGAGAGTGTTCAAGGATAAAAGCATCAGTTGGGGCACCCAAGACGAAGAGCGTTTGCTGAAGTACGAAGCCCAACTACGTCAATTGCAAAACGAAAGGATAATCTGAGTAGAGAAATGGAAGCCATGCAAGATGGTTTTCAAAGAGTCAATCAACCCCGTCAAAGTGCTGGCTTAGGTGATACTCTAGAGGAATGGGCAAAAGGAATTTTTAAATTGAAGAACGAATTTTAACAATGGAAAAAAGAATTGCAAAGTGAATGAAGGTCTAGCTAAGAAGTTATCTCATGATCTATATATTGCAGAAGGTAAATGCAATAAAACCTTAAACAATTTGAGGATATGTCAAGAAAATAATAAGATGTTGAGCACATTTATGACCGAATCAGAAGCTTCATTTCAAAGACACAAGTGCAAGAAAGATGCTAATGTAGAAGCTAGTGGAGCCAAGAATAAGACATTGACAGAGTTCGTACGATTATATAGAAATCTTGTCGAGAACTTCATAATGACATCGAGTCTCTTTCAAGGGAAAGTGATCAATATTGTCTACAGCTTCCATGATTGAAACATAAGGTGGGAAAGACAATGAAAGAGGTTATTACTCAAGCAAGTGATGTTGCTCACAAGTTGATCGACTTAGCTAGTTTTGTAAGATATTTGAAGCATATTGATAACTCAACACCAGAACATGCTTGGAAGTTAACTTGGCTCCTGAAGAGATAGAGAAACTAGACTTTAAAGTTATTCATTATCTTTAAAGTTTGGCTATTTAATGAAACCTTTATGTTCAATGAAAATTGTTTAAGATGATCACTCTAGAGCAACACCTTGTTGCATACATGCATTGCATTTATTTTATTTATTTAAATATTTTAGATGCCTTAATTATAAAACATAAAAATAATTCATGGAGAGTTACATGTCAGTAACACCAAGTTCCTCCAATCATGGATAAGAGGTTGGAAGTAATAGCAGCTCAAGGTGATTTACGAGATCAGTTGCAAGATTAGAGATAAACTTAAACAGATAGGGAAATTGGTTGAAGTAGTGAAATGTGTTGATGTCTCCCACAAGAATCTAGATGAGAGAGAACTTAGTTTAGTTCCTGATTTGGTCATCCCACAAGAGTTTTTGGTCATCCAATAATAGGTTAGAAGTAATAGAGCAATCTCAAGGTGATTTATGAGATCAATTGCAAGATTAGAGATAAACTTATACAGTTAGAGAAATTCGTTGAAGTAATGAAATGTGTTGATGTCTCCCACAAGAATCTAAATGCGAGAGATCTACTTTAGTTCCTGATTTGGTCATCCCACGAGAGTTTAAGTTGTCCGATTTGAAAAAATGATGGTACTAGTTGTATTTTGATCCATTTGAAGATGTTCTACAGAAAGATGGAAGAATACTTAAATAATGACAATTTTTTATCCATTACTTCCAGGAAAGGATCGTTGGACTTATAGTAGTATGGTATAATCGATTGAGCAAAGAATAAAGGTCATGGTTCAATTAGGCCAATGTTTTTCTAGAGAAATATTGATATGTCAAGGGCTTGGCTCTAAATCATCAAGATCTTCAGAGATTGAAAATGAAAGCTACTAAAACTTTAAACAATATGCACTGAGATGGAGAGGCTTGACATCTCAAGTTCAACCACCTACGTTGGAAAGGGTAATGTCATACATGTTTCATAGTATCCTCCCAGATCCTTTCTTTGAGTTAATTCTTTTAAATTCAATGAATTACTTTGAAGATCTTGTGAAAAGTGAGGAGAAAATATAATATGTGATTAGAAAGGAATATCATTTTAGAGATGATAATGTGAATAAATGTCATTTTTAGAGCCCTTATGGTTATAAAAGAAAAAAGCTAGTTGGAACTATGGGCCATTAATGAAAGAAATATACTTATTGAAATAGAGATACTTATTAGCAATGAAGTATTAACTCGAGAGTTGGTCGAGTAGTGGATGGTTAATTCAAAAGGGGGCATCAAAACGCAAGATGTAGCATTCGATCGAATCAAGTGCATCAACATCAAATGGATAACAAGAGTGTTATGGAATCAACATACGTGTCCACTACTCATACTCCATGAAGCTTTGTTGCATTTTCATTGTTTTGTTTTAATTTGTTTTTTGTCTTTCTTTGTTTTTAGGTTGTTTTCAAAGTTCTGATTGAATAAACACTACTCCTTTTTAGACTATGAGTAATGAAACAAATTTATTTTTGAAGTTAAATGAATATAATAAAATGTTCTTACAACCTTTAACAAGTGGAAAGATTGAAACCTTATAAACAATAACCTTGATCATGCTTCAGAGATTACACCTGAATGGTATACCCTTTTCTTACAGGATTAAACCTTGTCCTTACATGATAAAGCATGCAAAGGCAATGCGTTGAGGTGTGTATAGAGGCTAACAAAAGAAGTAACTCTTGGTTATGAAACTTAGTGTTGAGAATGTTCAATGATTATCATAATCTTTACATATAGAATGGTAGTGTAGATGAATTAGTTCAAGTCAGTGTCTTGGGAATTGAACTCTAAAGATGAATTTTTCTGAATTTCACACCCATGCTATTACAAGTTCTTCTCGATGAGCTTAAGAAATCGAATCAGTATACCCATAAAGTTAATGAAGTGTCTTAATAAGGTAAATGTAAGAAAGTTGAGTTATTACGCTAAAGAAATTGGTTATAGAGATAACCTAAAAGCCTAAATTTACGAATAGATTACATTTAAACCATGAAATTGATCGGATACCTGGTAATTTCGTGTTTTCTCCATTGTGGTTCTAAAGTCAAAGAATTTGTGATGAAATGAATCCTTCAACTATGCAAAATAAAGGTTAACAAATTTAAAGTTGATATATTTCAAGGAATAAAGGCAATAATGCTTAGTGTTTGAGTCAATAAGGAGTATCAGTGAAAATTAATTAATGGAGTTGAGAAACACTTGTTATAGTCAACTTCATACAAGCACTCGGAAATTTTGTTTTTAGATAGATATTTTTGTATTGCCTTTGTTAAAGAAGTTTATAAAGCTTGAACAAATGGAAGATTTCAGATAACTGAAATATAGGTGTTCTAAAAAGTTTAGTAATTGAGTATGCTAGTTGTTTCATTTTATTCGTATCCGATTGAAATGTTTAGTCGATATAGAAGGGAATGTCATGATGCTTGCATGATCGAGAAAAAAATGACGTCTTGATGATTGAAACCATATAAACAAAAAATCCAACCAAAAAACCACCCATTGATCTTCACACTAGTCAAAGAGCTATAATTTCTAAAAATATAAAAAAAAATTTACTCTATATTCATTGAACTGTTGATTTGTTTAAATTGTGAGCCTGAAGTAAGGGACATCATTTTGTTTTATAAAATTCTTTTAAAAAATAAAGAAAAAGGAAAATATTTCCGAACAAGACAATCTCGATAAATGAAGGAGATCCCTAAAGCTGATGAGGTTTATTCTATCTCAAATGAAGAAGTGATGCACCAAATAAAAGTTAAACCAAGAAGAATAAGCCATGTAGGAGAATCGAAGTCATTCTTTGATTCTTGAATGATAAGGTTTGAACAATCACAAAACACAAAGCTTCTAAAAATTATTTGTGATGTTGCCAACATTAATATTTGATCAGGGGACAATCGACCGCTTTAATAAAGGGAGCATGGCTTATTTCATGGCAACAAGGCATTTATGTCAAAAGTATTGATCACTTCTTGAGTGTCCATCCGATTATGCCACCTCAAAAGAGAAGATCGTAAACTATTCGATCAAAATAAGAAGGAAGAAATACATTTGATGAAACGTTTATTTTTCCAAGTTGGTAGCATGTGATTATTGATTAATAGCACGAGGATGAAACCATTCGAAGTCAAATTTTGCCATTAAGGATGAGCCATGAAAGTCTCGCGTTGAGGCATTTTCAAAAATCTCGATCATGTTAGCAAGAATCAGGTCAATAAGACATTGAAGATGAGATTCATCACTTGAGATAACAAGAGCAAAATGAAGACAAGAAACGCTTAGCTCGAAAAACTAAACCATTCATGCTTCAGTTGGTAGAAGGGTCCTAATGGAACAACTTTGGTCGAGCAAATGAGTTAAGGACAAACAGGGCATCCGACCATATAATTAATTGACCATATACCACACAAGATGATCAAATTGTTCTCTAGAAGATGTAAGCCTGAGCTATCAAGTTGCCACGCTAATATCGAGGCATGGTCTATTCAAGAGTGGTTAAGTGAAGGAGATTAAGTTCTCCACATTAAGGCTAGAAAAATATTGATGATCAACATTTCTGCATACAAGAAAATCATGCATTACATTTAGAGGCATTTAATTGCATTCATATTTTCATAAAAGATGCATAATACTTACATATCTTCTAAGGAAAGAAGAGCAAAATAAAATTCAAGCCTCAAATGAGGGAATTACCTTCAGAGTGTATATCCTCAAGAATTGAGGAGCCCAATCCATAGAAAAATCATTACTTTGAAGTGGGGCATGTTACCCGACCAATATGATTTTTGAAATGAATATTTTAAAGAAGCCAAGTTTTCTTTTCAAAGGTTTCTTGATGATTACCTGACTAATATGATGTTCTGAAATGAATTTTTAAAGAAGTCAAGTTTGATTTTCAAAGGTTTCTATATGATTAAATCCTTCAAATCATTTGTAAGTCTTTCGAGGAAGATGATAAATCCTTCGGGCCATCTATAAGACCTTCGGGAAGGATGTTTTCATATGATAATTTTGAAAAATGAGAAAGTGATTTTCAAAGTTTCTCATTTAATCTTTTATGAGAATGAAATTTTTGAAAAGTAAGAAAGCGATTTCCAAAGTTTCTTACTTAGTAGACTATTTCCAAGAACTAAGTCCTTCAGGCCATCAATAAATCTTTTGAGCATGATGATTAAATCCTTTAGGTCATCTGTAAGTGTTTCAAACAGGGTGATAAGTTCTTTGGGCCATCTATAAGACATTCGTGCATAATGTTTTCATGTGATATTTGAAAAATGAGAAAGTAGTTTCCAAAGTTTTCTCATTTAATAAAAATGAAAAAATTAAAATTAAAAAAAAAAAAGAGTAAATAAACGACATAATAAATCCTCAATTGTCCTGATTAAGGGTAATTGTGTCTTTTATAGGTCCATCATTTATGAGATTGAGGCAAACCAAGTGAGAGGTTTAGATACAGAGGAGCAGATCAGTAGATTGAGAAAACCACTATATGTGAAATTGGAGTTTTTAGAGGCAATGAGACAAGTCGTTTGATTAAAAGATAGGATAGTTAATCAAGAGAAGATCAAGGAAAAACGATAGAGCCTTGGGATTGTAATCGGATCAGACAAAATTAGGTCATTATTTGTCTTTGCTTCGTTCTTGTTGCATACCATCAAGCAAAGAGGGCACCTGTCATAACCTAATTTTGTTCGGATAACTTAATTTAAATCGAATTGAAGGCAATCGAACACCAATTTGAATTTATTTAAAGATTTAAATTTCACATGTGAAGAATGACTCGTGATGTGTGGTTAGGAAATCTCTTGAAAGGTCATTAAAATTATTTTGGATTCACATTCTTCCATTAATCTCGAGTTGATGCGCAATTTTGGGATTGTTTGGATTTATGCTTGCTTAAAGGAATTATAAACGGTAATTGTGGATTGCCAAATTTATAAGTGGAAATTGAGATGGTTCATTCATGCAGCATTGTGAAAAACTGAACCCAAATCCAAACAATAAAAAGAGTTTCAAAGTCCATTAAGTAATCTATGGATACCCAAAACCAATTTTGAAGCCCGGATTATTACATTTGACCCTCCAAAGGCTTTAGCTCCCCTGCAACGTCCCTTTGCTCCAAAAAATTCCACTGCCAGTAATGCTTCAAACGCAGCAAGGTGATTACTCCACCACTCCACCAAGTCACCAACGACCAACTCGGCCCCACCAATTCATACCAGTGACATACAAACAAAGAGAAAAGATGTAATTTCCTATTTTTGGTTTTTTTTTTTGTAACAGAATGGGTTTATAAAAACCCCATAAGAAATTTTAATCGGTGGGCTTTCCCTATTTTTTTAACAGAGCAGTTTCAAAATAGAGAAGTAATACGAGCGTAACATTTGAGAGGTATCTTAGTCTGTTTGTTTGGGGGAAAACATTTTACGTTTTCCCGTTTTTATGTTTGGTTTTAAGTAAAAGTATTTGGTCAATGAGAAAAGTTTTACGGTCAATGTAAAATAAGCTCCTAAATCCAGTAAAACACTTACAATTTAAAAAAAGAGAAAATAACCTCAGTGACCAAAAAATCCCATATAAATACGATTTTAACAACTTTTCCGGATTGCCAAAATGACCAACAAAATCGCAATGCGATCGCTAATTCGCAACGCGATCTCCATTATCGCAAATTCGCGTGCATTTTCGCAATGCGATAGTTGAAAATCGCGTTGCGATGGTCTACAGTATCGTTGTGATTTTCCCAATTCGCAATGCGAATAAGTAAATCGCAACGCGAATGGGAAAATCGCAATGCGAATAAGTAAATCGCAACGCGAATTGGGAAAATCGCAATGCGATACTTACTATCGCAATGCGATAATAAAAAAAAAATCGCAACGAGATACTTACTTTCGCAATGCGATACTGACTTTCGCAACGCGATTTACATAGCGCCATTCGTATTAACGCGTATTTTTTTTTCAAATTCCAAACACTATTTTTTAATAAATCGGAAAATGAACCGTCCACAGTAATCGCAACTCATAACCTCAAACCCAAAAACACAACACTCAGTCCCATCTCCATCTCTCACTCTACGGCGAAATCCGTCCCCATCTCCGAAGATTTCCGTCCCCATCGCCCGGCGAAATCACAACCATTAACAGTCAAAATCCCCACAATCATTCAGAAATGGAAAATCAACCTCCGAGGTTAGTTGTTTTTTATTTTGAAATTTTGAAATTTTTGCATTATTTTAGGTTTTTCATATTGAGATTGATGATAAGTTTACTGGTAATTTCAATAATAGATTAACCATTTCACTTAGATTTCTTATTAAATTCATTCGATTGCTGCCAATACTGCTAAACTGTTTAGCCTGTGAAGTTAGTATTTGTCTTTGCTTTGTCTTTTGGTTGAAGTAATGCAGAAGAAGAATATTTCGAGAATGAAAATCGCAACGCGGAAATAAAAATCGCAACGCGAAATGAAAATCGCAACGCGAAATAAAATCGCAACGCGAAACAAAATCGCATTGCGATTTTCATTTCGCGTTTGCGATTTTCATTTCGCGTTGCGATTTCATTTCGCGGTTGCGATTTTCATTTCGCGTTGCGATTGTCTGGTCGCTAGTCATTTCGCGTTGCGATTCTCTCGTTGCGATAGTCATTTCCGCGTGCGATTCTCATTATCTCGTTGCGATTTCATTTCAACCAAAAGACAAAAACAGTGTTGCAAATTTTAGTTTCAGAATAAACTACTATTTATGTTTATTGTTTTGTTTTTGGTATATCTTGACAGTGTAATTTTTGGTATATCTAACTTGGTATGTTTATTGTTTTTTTGTAGAAATTTTTTTCGGCTTCATGACATTAAGGAATAAAGTTAGCCTAGCCACTACAATTGCTTCGAAGCTTTCACCTGCACAAAGAAAATTGTTTGAAGAAACCTGCTTCGGGCCATGGCTGAGAGTACAGCATTCGGGTGGAGATGTTAGTTTGACCCCATTTGTGGCTTCAGACCATGACTAGCGATCTACCCGACAGTATACAACGTGGTGAGGAAGAGATATGGTTTCATTTTCCACCGGCGTATACTTGTTTTGGGCGAAGGAGTTCTGCTTAATCACTGGTCTACGATTCGGACACGATGATGTAGGCCGGTACACTCGTCATATCACCCGCCCATCATGGTTATCCAGGGTTTTTCCTGATGAGTCAATAGAGAAGCCGAACTTACACGTCGACGACATGAAGAATTTGTTTAATAAGAAAGATGTTTTACTCGGATGAATGACGTCGATGTTGTCCGAGTATGCCTTCTACTACTTTTGTATGCCGGCTTTCTAGGCAGAGGGCCAGACAACCTATTCCTCAGGAGCTAATATTATTGGTAGAGGACCTAAATGCATGGAATCTGTTTCCGTGGGGTTCGTATATATGGAAAGCTACCTGGACTAAGTTGTCGTCTGCCTTTGATGACCGCAAAAGTTTGCGGGGCGATGGGTCGAAATACACTTTGTCAGGCTTTGTTTGGGCCTTTAAGGTAAGAATTTCTATAAAGTTTGCGGGGCGATGGGTCGAAATACACTTTGTCAGGCTTTGTTTGGGCCTTTAAGGTAAGAATTCTATATTTGTAGCACTAATTATGAATTATACAATATCTTTGTATTATTATGATTGGATAATATTATTGTCTTAATATGTTGTAGTTTTAATTACACTTTAAAAATATTATTATTATTCCAATGTGATATATTATTGTTGTTTTAATAATGATGTAATTTTAATTATTTATTTTGAAAATATATTTTTAATACATTATAAAGATTATATCAATTAAACCTACATATAATATTAATTATAAGTTAAAATTTAATTTTAAAAATACAAATAAAAAGTATCATGAATACTTTAAATCTAAAATTGTGTATTTATAATACAATAAATATAAATTATTAATATATCTACAAATTTAAATTGATGTACTTATAAAAATAAGACATTTAATTTTAAAAATTTATAAAATATAATTTTATAAAAATAATTTTAAAAAATTAAAAGGTAAATAATAAGAAAAATATAAAAATGTATATACTTTTATAAAAAAAATTCGTAAATTATTTTTTTTAAATTAATCAAATAATATAAAATAATTTACAATACAACATCTAAATAATATAAAATATTTTTTGAAAAATTATTTTTGAAAATGTATTTTATTTTTTAAATTTTAATTTAAAAAATATATTTTCAGTGAAACTAACGAAATCTTAGATCTTTTCTTATTTTCAACCAGCATTATTTTTCTATTTTTCAAAATAAAATATAGTAAAAAAAGGGATTAGTGTTTTACCTTGTTTTATTGGAGTTCCCACCGATCTTGAAGCAATCATAGAGCCTATGTTCATCACCGGAGACGAGGGTAGAGGAGTCAAGGATTTTAACATAGTTAGGAGTCTATTTGTTTCTTGGTTCTGGTTTTATCAGATTTAGAAAGGATGAGAGAGAACTTTGAGAAGTTTAGCTACATCTAGGGTTGCCAGACCACCATGGCGGTTGCCAGATTTCATAGAAGGCCGATTTACGGTTAATGAGTGTAGGTTCGTGGATTTTAAAGCTTTTGATTTGGTTTATTGAGAGGAAGAGGTTAAAGGGAAGGTCACCGTCCACCCATCGTGGACGCAAGTTGGAGGATAGATTAGTGTCGGAGAACAACCGTCTGCAATCGACGGGTATGACGGTGTTCATGGAGGTTTCGGTTATGGTAACAGGAATGATGAGGGGCGTACGTTGCTTGATTTTGCTACTGCTCACGACTTAGTGATCACTAACTCCTTATTTAATAAATGAGATGCGAACTTGATTACGTTTCACAGTGGGGGACATTGTACCCAAATCGACTACATCTTGGTTAGAAATCGGGAACGATGGGCTTGCATTGACTGTAAGGTGTTCCCTGAAGAGGCATGTACTTCACAACACAAATTGTTGGTTTTGGTGTTCTGCGTACCCAACGGGCGGAGCACGCATAGGAGGGCTAAACTGGGTAAACCTAGGATCCTCTGGAAGAACTTACATGGAGCGACAACTGATGACTTTAGGAGTAAGCTTTTATCTAATACAGGTTTTGAAACTACAAACTCAAATAACGCAGATATGTTATGGAAAAATATGGCAAATTCCATCAGAGAGGTGGGCAAAAAAACCCTTGGGTTGTCGACGGGGAAGGCCAAGGAACATAAAGAATCGTGGTGGTGGAACGACGAAGTCCAAACTAAGGTGAAGACAAAACAAACTTGCTTCAAGGAGTTTCTTCAATGCAATGACGACGAAGAAAGGTCGGGAGCTAAACAAAGATACCAGGAGGCAAAGCGGGAAGCCAAGAAAACGGTAGCTAAAGCAAAGGATAAGGCATATGAGGAAATGTACAAGAGATTAGACACTAAGGAAGGACAAAATGGCATATTCAGACTTGCAAAATCTAGGGAGACTAGGAAAAAAGATCTAGGTAACATTAGGTTTATTAAGGACAACAATGGTGTTCTTTTAACGAAAGAACAGGATATTAAGAGGGTTTGGGGTAGTTACTTCTTTGGCTTATTTAATGACGGTGCCTCTCCATGTAGAGATAATATCGTTGTTGGGTCAGCCGACCATCATACTACGGCCAATGACTGCCCTACAAGTAGGATTGGGTTTGAGGAAGTCAAAATGGCTCTTAGAAAGATGGGAAGGGAGAAAGCTGTCGGTCCTGATCAAATTCCTATCACTGTGTGGTTAGCCTTAGGTGAGGAGGGAGTTAAGTGGTTGACCAACATCTTTAATATTATTTTAGAGACTGCCAAGATGCCAGAGGAGTGAGAGAGTCTACGGTGATACCAATTTATAAAAATAAAGGAGATCCCCAACGTTGTGGTAACTACAGAGGTATTAAACTACTCAGCCATACCATGAAGCTATGGGAAAGGGTGATAGAGGCTAGGTTGAGACAAGTCAGTAGGGTTTCGGAAAACCAATTTGGCTTTATGCCAAACAGGTCTACCACGGAGGCGATTCATCTACTTCGACGGCTTATGGAGAAATATAGGGAAAAGTCTAGAGATCTCCACATGGCGTTCATTGACCTTGAGAAGGCCTATGATAGCGTTCCTCGCGATACGATATGGAAGACTTTGGAAACGAGACGGATACCAACTGCTTATATCCGGACGATTCGTGATATGTACTGTAGATCTACTACTTACGTCAGGACTACAGTTGGCGACACCGAGGCATTCCCGGTGGAAATCGGACTCCACCAGGGGTCGGCTCTTAGCCCTTACATCTTCGCCTTGATTATGGACGACATCTATTGTGCGACACCAGACGGTGTACCTTGGTGTATGCTTTTCGCTGACGACATTTACTTAGTGGCTGAAACAAAATCTGAGTTGAATAGCAGACTGGCTACCTGGAAGACTGCTTTGGAAGAAAAAGGTTTAAGGATCAATATTGAAAAGACAGAGTATTTATGTTCAAACTTCAGTGGGAACCAAAATGATGAAAATGTAGAAGTATGCATCGAAGGACACGTTCTTCCCTCAAAGGATTGTTTCAAGTACTTAGGGTCTATGATACATAAAGATGGGGGTGTAGATGATGACGTTACACACGTATAAAGGCGGGATGGCTAAAGTGGAGGGCTGCTACTGGAGTTTGTGTGACAAGAAGGTGCCTCTAAAACTTAAGGGAAAATTTTATAGAATGGCAATAAGACCAGCGCTGTTGTATGGATCAGAATGTTGGGCACCAAGAAGGATCACGTTAGGAGGATAGAGGCCGCAGAAATGAGAATGCTTCGATGGACATGTGGTAGGACTCTGTGGGATATGACGACAAACTGCTATTAGGATGTCCTTAGGGGTGATGTCTGTTTCCGAAAAAATGAGGGAGGGAAGACTACGGTGGTTTGGACACGTCCTTAGGCGACTACCGTCGGATGCGGTCAGGAGGGTAGAGTCGATTACAGTCGACGGTGCCAGAAGGAAAGGACGACCAAGGCGGAAGTGGGATGACTGCTTGAGATCTGATTTGAGGGATTTAGGCCTTACCGAAGACATGACCTATGATAGGAAATTATGGAGGCTTAAGACTAGGGTAGTCGAGTAGTGTGGGTCACATCTATAGGGTGTATCATCTTTGTCTTCTTTTAAATACATTTGTAGTTATTTCCTTGACTTTTACTTTTTATACTTTTCTGTTTTGGTATTTATGAAATATTAGAAACTGGGCTTGCTATCGTTGTCTCATGTGTATCATTCTCATCATGTTTCCTATGTTAATTTTAGACGGGTCTTAGGTTTCTGTCTATATGCAGAGACTCTTTCGCAGGGATTATTTTGCAGGGATTTACTCCCCATTACAGAAGCACATATGATATTAATGACTGCATATGAATACTGTTAGCTATGTATTATGTAATTATTTATACATGCATTGCATTTTATCTATATTTTAAGTTCTGACTGCCGGAGGTCTTTCACGGAAGCTATTCTCAACCTGGCGTTGGGGGCAACCTACTAGCCTACCTCCCCCTTACCCCATACATATGGGAATTGGGTTTTGTTGTTGTTGTTGTTGTTGTGTCGTGTAATTGAAGGGTGGAGGAAGAAACAAAAGGGAATGAGACAGCCAATTTTTTAGGATTGTGATTAGGTTTAGTTTAATCTAAAATTAGGGTATCTTAAGACTTTTGGGTTAATTTACTTTTATCTACCATAATTTTAGGGTATAATTGTTCTTAGATCCTCTTACCTTTAGCGCTAAATTACATTTTGATCATGTGTATAGACACTTTTGTTGTTAACTTGAATACTTGTCCTGATTTTGTAATTGTACATATTTCGTTTGTTAGTGTAATTTTGGCTTAAAAAAATAAAATTATGCTTAGGTACTCTCAACTTTAGTGTATTTGCACATAGATCATGTCATAATTCTTGAATTTTCTTGCATAATTTGGATTTGTTCTGATTGGGTCACTATACTGATTTCTATGCCTTATTAAATATGGTCCCTAAATTATTATTTTGATTTTAATTTAGCCCTTAATAATTTTTATTAGATTAACTCTACCATTAATTTGTTTAGTAATTCATGTTATAATTATAAATTACTAATTAATTTTTATGTATATTAAATTTTGTATTAATTAATTTATATTTTATGCATGTTTATTATTATTTTTTATTTTTAATTTATTTTTCTAAGTTTTTTTAATTCACTAGATTTTAGGGTTAACATTTAGTTTAGATTTCTTTAATTTAGTCCATAATTAATAAGTTTGACTTTAAGTTTAACCTTTAGATTTAGATTTCTCACATTTTAATCCTTGAACTTTTAATTATCCATTGACATAATTAATTAGGTTATTATTTATAGCCCTTACGTTAGGTTTAATTTCACTTTAGTCCTTTAATTTAGGGAATAATTTCAATTAGCTCTCGGATTAACATGCTCGAGAGACCATTTTGGTTATTTTCAATAATTGGTTAAAATAAATTAGGGTTATTATTAAAGACTTCATTTTCAAGTTTAGTCCTATAGGTTCTTTAATTTTCATAATTGACACATTAAGTTAAGAAAGCCTTAATTAAACCACTTAGCATAATTATCTCTTTAAAAGGTTTTCCAATTGCATACGATTTTAAAATGAAAAAGAATGTTCATTTATCAAGGAATTAATAGTATATCCTCCGCATTATGCTTAGGAGTGACCATGGTAATTCTCGAAGTAAATCGACATCCTTTTCAAAACGCCACATCATGATTTCTTAAACTCCGAAGCAATGTTCATTATTGGGATTAATAATTAAGCTTTTGCATAAATTCTTGAGGGTGGATGTTATTGATTTGAATAAATGAGTATATATTTCAAATTTGCATTCATAATGATTTTAAATTAAATAAAACCTTGAACTCAAAATTTTCATTTTTTTAAATATAGAGTAATCGACTAGGTATTAATTTTTTGGTGTTGTAGGGGTGCTAATCCTTCCCCACGCGTAACCGACGCGAAACCATTTTTTATTTTTGCGGACTCAAAACTTTTTATTTTTGGTAAAATTACCCAATTTTAGGTGTTCCATTTGCATCTTAAAAATGATTGGTGGCAAATCCCAAATTTCATTAAAAATCTTTTCAAAAATCTACATCGTTGCAACTCGACTTCCTCCTGCTGAAGGGCCTATTGTGACACCAATAAAAGATATTTTCATTTCAAGAACCTTCTAAAATGACTAGTCAATTAAGGGATTAGTACCTTTTATGACATATCGTGTTATGCATGGAAGATAAAACATGCAAATAAAATAAAAGGAAACAAGTTAGTAAAATTAAAGTGATAATTAAAAGAAAATAAATAAATAAATAAATAAATAACTTTAACTGGTAAATAAATCATAAATACAACACACGAAGAGATTTAAAACCCGAACCACATGCGTTCTAATTATCTTAGGATATCCACATGGCTCTAGAGGGGTGTGCTTACTAAATTATCTATATGATATTTGACTCTATAAAGGTTTCTAAACTTTCCTTACAACTTGCTAAGGTAAATAAGTTCATTTCCATCCCATTACAGACTTTGCAAATTGAATTTTGTTTAGGGAATCACACCATTAAATGTCTGTTAAAGAAAATTGTACATGAAGGATGCTTTCTAGAGGTACTTTGCCAGACCTACATGAGGACAACCAATACTCCTCAGTGGTGCGGCGTTTTCCCCTACTTAAGAGAAACGAGACAAATCTCGGGTATAGAGTTATGATATGCAACAGTCCTATTTATATTCAAATAAGTGAAAGCATTAACCAGAGATAAAATTCATTTTTTTTTTATTTTTCTAAAAAACCAAAGTGTATCATAAACTAAATAAACTCAAATTGAAAATTCCAACTTCTAAAATATAGGGTAATCAACTCATGACTCGACTCTCTATTTTGTTTTAAAAACAAATGTCCTCAATGGAGTCGTTAAGTTGTTACAACCGACTTTTGCGAGAAAATCGATTATCGATTTTTTTTTAAAATGGTTAAAAAATTGAGAGTCGTCACCAATTATTTTTAAGGTGCAATTGAAACACCTACATCAGGTGATTTTAATGAAATATTTTTATTTTATCAAAAATACCCAGTTTTGGTCTGGGAAATCGAAAATTAGGTTCGAGAGTCTGTTACATGTGGGTAAGGATTAGGAACCCCTCAAGGGCCCAAATTGGTACCTAGTCAATTACCTTATATTTAAAAGTTCAAAATTTTATTTCATTTAAAATAATAATATGTATATAAAATTTTAAAAAAAGGATGTTGATTTACCAAGACCGATAATAACTACCCCAAGCACAAGCAGAAACTTCATTATTAATCCCAATAAATGAACATTGCATTAATTATTTTTTTAAAAAATATGGTGCATGATTTTAAATAAAAGATGTCGATTTACTTCGGGGATTAATAGTGGTCACCCCTAAGCAATAACGGAGGATACCCTATCAATCACCTAATAAATTAGCATCACCTTGATTTTAAAGTTAAATGCAATCAAACAATTTTTCTATGAAACCTAATTATACTAAATACGTTAATTAATGCATTTATTAATTCTAATCAATAATGTCAATTGAATAATTAATTTGGATCCTCGGTCATTAATGCAAGGATTAAATCAAATTACTTACCTAATTAAGAAATTCAAGGACTATATTAGAGGAAACCTAGATTTAAGAACTAAACCTAAAGTTTAAGTATTCTAATTAGGGACTAAAGCAAAAGAAAATTCAAACCAAAATTAAAGGAAATAAAAACGTGAAGGACTAAAATGCAATAAAATAATAAAAGACAACAACCAATTTAAAATAAATGTAAAATATTTCATCCAAATTAAAATAATTGATAAAACCGATATTAGGACTAAAATGAAAAATACAAGAAATTAAATAACAATATCAAGAATTTGTAAATTTTGATCTAAGGACGAAAGTGTAAAAGCATCCTAAATGTATGAGGGTCTGTATATGATTATACCTAAAATACTAAGTAAATTTAAGAACAAAATAACAGAGGAAAAATTATGCAATTAGTACACAAAATTCGAAATAAATTAAAAAAATGACTGCAGACTTAAATGTAAAAACAATCAAAACCTAGAGTGATCAAAACACAATATCTAATTTTTAATATGAGCAATTATTAATGGAATATAAAGGAAAAATAACTCAATTAGGACACCAATTTTGACTAAAGTGATTATGGACTAAAGTGAAAATACGGGGTAAAGTTTAGGGGACCTGATCGTAGTTTACTCTTATATTCTGATTATAAAATATAATTTTTGTTTTCTTTCATTCATTTTTAGCCTAACTCAAAAAAACCAAAGGGAAAACTCTCTCAACCCTCTCCCATTCTCATCCGACGTCGCCTTCGCCAAAGCCTTAAAAAAAGCGTCGGCCACTGTGGAGTCATCCCAAATTGACCCAAACTCTTCGATCCCTTCTCCTATACTCGAATCTGGTATTAAAAATACCTAAAAACGACTCTAAAGACCCCTAAACCTTCATGACTTCTTAGTTTTCTCGACCTCCAGCGACGACGGCTCTCTCGATTTACCTCTCTGGTGCTCTCTTACTTTGGCAAGATCTTAACACTGAGGTGCAAGTAACTTAAAGATATATGGGCCTTGAAACATTGAAAGGCCTGCAGAAGGAGGCTGATAATTCTAGTGGGTTGGAAATGAAAATCACATAGGGGATGATATTATAGTTAGTCAGATATAGGGAAAAGAATATTCAGGGCCACGCAAAGTAAAAAGATAATTGACTTAGAAGGGTAATAGTCTCATCTTAGATAGGAATAAATCTGGTAAGAAATACAGATCTCTATGGGAGTTTCAAGACAGGGTGCTAAGTACAAATGAGAAGAAGAGAGATCAGGCTAGAAGAAAAGAAATGAATGATTTAAGAAGTCCGGTTCTGTAACCCCCACAGACCGATAAGGGTAACCAGATCCGATCCGGGGTGTCACATTTGGGCCACCGGAGCGACCCACTCTAAAAATAGTGGAAAATTTAAAATTTTTTAAATTACATGTAAACTAATAAAATCAGTTGTCACTATTTAAAAATAAAACAGATTTCCAGACTCGTATATAAATTAAAATACAATTACATGCCCCCTAATCACATGTATCATACTCTACAACAACGCCGAAAAAACTCCCTTACTGAAGTCGATAGATCACGGTACAATTCTTTTAACCTGAAAAGGTGAGTAATAGAGTGAGCTTTGAAAAGCTCAGTAATAGAACTACCAGATAATGTTGAAGAACGTGCAGATACAGATAAATATACATATCCTTATTATTTCTGATTTATAGATTTATGCTGAGCAGAGATTCTACCGATATTTCAGATGGTAACGGACAATGAGCTTTCAGTTCAGACAAATATTTCGGATGACTGAGTTCAGGAGATCAGAATAGGTTATCTAGTGTGTTCCATAAAACCAGTAAAAAGATATATATATATATATATATATTATATATATATATATAGAATATATATATATTTAAAGCATATATATATACACCCCATCCTTTCACAATCTGTTTGTGTAGGTTCCCCGGAAACCATACACCCCGCACAACCAGTAACAGTAAGGCCATGAGCACACAGCCGAGGAGCCTGCAGTAATCTTCCTCCAACAATAAACCCCCCAGATAAAACATTTCTCGTCGGTAAACGGAGATATCAGAATCAAAACAGAATATCAGATATCAGAACAGAATCCAGATCGAATCAGAACAGAATTCAGGTAACGTATCAGAACAGAATTTAATTCGGAAATCAGATAAAATATTATATAATTAGGGAACACACCGGAGTTTATAGGTATTATTTAGAGGTACTGTATCAGGCAGAGAAACACAGTTATTCAGTATGCCGATAGAATATCGAAATTCAGAATCACTATTGGAAGAGTTAATAACTGAAAAAATCTCAATTATTCAGAATATGACTTGAGCTGTAAGGAAGAAAGAGAAGATTCATGATTTTACAATCTATGTCGATTGATCGGATTATCAAACAACTCTTAAATGAATAGCTCCCAAAATTAAGCTTGTCGATTGATCAATTCATTGTTCTTCCAGGGTATTTACTCTTTAAAACCACAAACTCTTGTCATAGATCTTTTAGAATCATCACTGAATAGATCTTCCAATGTCTTTATTTATTTTTACGCTTCCAAATCATGAAATACTGACGTGCTTGATTTCTAGTTCATGATCTAGAAGAACAGTACATGTGTATGTTCATTAAACGTTTCCATATCATTCACATCACTTACTTATCCTTAGTGTTTGAGGTTTTGCTTAGTTCATTTAGCATTCAAGTCCATTCCAGTTACTTCGGGATTTTCCAGAGTAATTTCGTACGTTTTTGAATTTCAGATACATATTGTACTTCAGTTCAGTTAGTTTGGTCTTCGTGGTTGATTGTCGAACAAATATCCAATTCTCAGTACCGAATGCAATCTAGAGTTGAGCTGAGCTGAATACTTCCAAAAATTTATTGAGCTAAACTTGAGTAGACGAACTGTATTCAAGTAATATCTATGTCGTTCAGGTACTGACATTATTAAGGTGATCAGCTCACTTAAGTTATGTTCCATAACTTTAAAGGTAGTCCAATACCTATGCTTATTTGGATTCCTTAATTAATCAAGGTATTTACTTAGTTTAGGCCATAAGGTTATTTTGGTAATTGGTGTTCAGTTTTATTCCATTTATTTCAGAGCTCGAGGATATCCAATCATTCCGAGCTGGTGATATTCTTGGGTCATTTCCATTACATGGGTTTGGTCATTTTACAGATCTACGGTATTTCAATCTTTTCCTGCCATCCGGTCTTATTATTTAATTCAATCTTATCATTTACTTCAGTTCTTTTGAACAATTCTGACAGCAGAATACCCTGATAAATTATTCTTCAAGTATTTACTCATTATTCGAATATTACGGTCAAGTGTCTTCTCAGATTTTACAAACGGAATATAGGAATTTTCTGCACTAAGTCAGGATCTTAACAATTAAATCCGTACTTAATCGAGTTAAGTATGAATCCCCTAAGTATTTTCTCATTCAGAGTCAACTCAGATTATTCTACCTCTTCAGGGCATTTCCATAATTTCTTAACCAGATAATTTCGATATTAGCTCTTAACGAAATAATATAATTTAGAGATCCTATGATTAATTGCTTTCTTGATACTCTCTGATCTTGAAACGGTTCTCTTAACAAAACTTCTAGTATTCTGACAAACTCTCATAGGATTAAAAACGGTTATCCATAATTTCCAAATAAAACTAACATTTCTTATGCACATCAATATTTTATCAGATCAATGTCTGTAAAATCCTCTTATCTAACTTCCATATTCAAATCTTGTCTTTTTATAACATAAGGGTATTTTTGTAATTTTACCTTACCAGAGTATTCATAATTTCTCATCCAAGTACCTTTAACATTTAACCTTTGATGAAATAAATTATAAGTTGCAGATACAGGGCTGATTTCTTTATCACTAATCACAAACTTGTAATTTAATCTAACAATTTATCAATCTCTTATATTAGTCATTCGATCCGTAATCAGTTACAGAATTTACCACATCATATCAAGTGTATAAACTATTCAACTCACCAAAGTGACCAACATTATCTTGTTCATGCATTTATCAATATAAACATGTTTCATAAAGCATAAAGAGGTAGTAAGTATTACCTCGATTTCCATGCAATACTGATTGACCATAAAATCCATACGAACACTTTGATCATCAATTCAACTTTCATATTTCTTCGGATCCATATAAACAGAAATTACATAAAAAACGGAGCTTAATTCTGAAAAAACGGATCGAATCGGATGATAATCAGTCAAAATTAGTTACCGGGTTCGAATTTGGCAAAACCGACTTCGGATTGGATTCAGGACGTCAAAAGCATAAAATATGACTTTTCAAAAATTTGGAATCTCGGTCAAAATCAAAGTCAAAGGGTTTGACCGGCAATTTTGAGGCCTTCGGATTCGAATTTTGAGAAACGGACTGCGAAATCGGATTTGGAACATCGAAAATATCAGGATAGGTATACTCGGTCAAAGTCAAAGCTCGTTTAATGCCCGGTCAAAGTTTTGGTCAACAGTGTTCAACGCCGGTCAACGGGTTAACGGGTCGGGTCAACGGGTAAACGGGTCGGGTCGGGTCGAGTTGTGACCGGTCAAACCGGTCAAATGGGTTACAAAACCGGTCAAACGATCATCGGGAGGTCGTAAACGGATGACCCGATCGTCGTGAATCGATGAAAAACCAACTAAAACCGAGTTATTACCAAGATACTTCCGACTGAAATTCACGACGAACGGTGATGATTCACGACGAAAGGTTCGAGTAGTTTGGTTCCTCTGTTGACAACGAACACGATGGTGGTTTCGGCTCGTCGATCGGAGGTCGGACGGCGAGTAGATCGGAGTTGGAAGGAGGGTTGACGGGGAGGGAAAACTGGAAAAATTTCCAGAAACATACGAGAGATTGGGGGTATATCATCTTATAATTAAAAATGACTAAACTAAGAGTTTAGCCACTGAACTTTCTGCACTTCATAAACGGTCAACGAACACGATGGTGGTTTCGGCTCGTCGATCGGAGGTCGGACGGCGAGTAGATCGGAGTTGGAAGGAGGTTGACGGGAGAGGGAAAACTGGAAAAATTTCCAGAAACATACGAGAGATTGGGGGTATATATCATCTTATAATTAAAAATGACTAAACTAAGAGTTTAGCCACTGAACTTTCTGCACTTCATAAAACGGTCTGCCAACTTTAAAATTTTATAATTTAACCCACTGTTTCTTTCAAAATACCAAATTAAATCCACCACTTTATAATTTCTTAAATTTAGCCCCTAAATTGGGGTGTTACAGGTTCAATATGTTGGATCGTTAGAAGATGCTAACAAGAGTGGCGGGGAAGGCTTTGGAGTTAGGGAAGAGTTTGGGTATCGAAATAGAAGAGGAAGAAAGAGAGGAAGTGATGGATTTGGCCTTGTTGAAAGTAGTCTAATAAGCCAAGGGAGCGGGTTTAGGGTGAGCACAGTTAACATGAGATTACTCACCTAGAACGCGAGAGGGTTGGGAGCGAAAGTGACGATAATCGCGTTTAAAGACTATTGATAGTGCAGAAAGTTGAGATGGCTCTAATTTAAGAAACGAAGAAAACAACTTGGTCAAGAGATGAAATCGGCAGAATTTAAAAGGATGATGATTTTGACTTTAGACTAGAGGAGGTTGTAATGTAGATTATGCATTGCTAACTGTTGTGAAATTAGCTTTGGAGGTGTCTATAGAAGCAGGACGGGTGGGCACAGCAAATTTCTTCATTGAAATGACTTCAAGTCTAGCTTTGAGGTGGATCACGGATTTCCTGTAAGACTATGGAATCGGTGGCATCGTTTTTCGAGATTGATAAATTAATCGGTTCTGTTGGGGGTGTTCATCTCAACCAGATTAAATGGCAGAGCATCAACCTGGCTGGCCATCTTGTGGAACGTATGTCTCGTAATTCCTTATATAAGCTTGGTGAAGTCGTTGTCGAGAACTGTTTTCAAGTAGTGTTGTCTGGAGTAATTTATTGAAGGGCAGTGAGGAAGTATGTTGTAGGATACTGGAATAACTTATATATCTCCAAGTATGATTGTTGCTTTTTTTTATAAGTGTAATTATTCTGTTCAGATGGTTCGAATGCTGTAAAGTCGGTATCTTTGTTTGAGATCTTTGGGAGTGGTTAGGAGATGTGTTTCTCCATTGATTTTGCTGGGCTAAGCTGGTTTTCAGGGTGCTTGGATGGTTTATTCATTTCTGCACAGTGATTTTTTGTTGGTAGCATGCAGTAGTTCAGTCAGTTACGTGAAGAGAATTTTGGTTTTGGTTGCTATTTGGTGAGTACGTTTGTTGATTTTTCTATGGTGGTTTTTGTTGTGTTGTGTTCCCTAGCCGTGAGTACTCTTATCCTCCATTTACGTGTAGATAGTTTTTTTAACGAGACTTACAGGTTAGGCTGTTTTATTAATAAAAACTCTCGCTGAGCAAAAAAGGATTCGCTTCCACCTTTCCTCCTAACTCACTGGTTATATCAATAAAGAACACCGAACACAAACAATATCTATATATAATATATATATAATTTGACTTTTGGAAATTGAGATGAAATAAGGGATATGGGGGAAGATCTCTTTGAAATCTCGACTTCCTTATTCAATTATAAGATAATGAGTAGAACAATGTGGCGTCCAGAGGTGTAAAACATGTGAGGAGGTTGTCCCAAAGGAGATATTGGTGTGTTTTAACACTAATTGTGGGGTTTACTGAAGGATTCAATCAATTAATTAAAGAAAAAAAAGGCATAAATATTTTAATTTGTTTAAGTAGCGGATGCTGGCGTTTAAAACAACAAGTTATATATATGAAACCTATTGTGCATTTGTTACACAAAAGCCACTGAAGTACACGCCTGTAGTGGCATTTAACCAAAACTCCAATATATATTAGTCTATCATATTTTTTACTAGAAATACCACTAAAGGTACATAAATATTGCGGCGTATTCCCGTAAAAGCCGTAAATTTTTTCATTTTGTAGCATTATTTCTGTAAATGCCATTATATACAAAAGTAATAGTGTTTACTCGAAAAACGTAACAAAAAGTGATGATATTGAGCTTGGTGTAGTGATCCATCTTGATTTTAAATATTCATTTACAATCGATCAACTTTGCACCTTCAGATAATGAGACAAGTTTTCAAATTTTATTATCTTTGTATAGACTTACTCTTCTTATATACCATCAATCCACTTTTGAGAGTCGAAACTTTTATGCACGACGAAAACTGATTGGATCATCTTCATTCTACTGTCATTCTTATTTCTTTGAAAAATACAACATAATCAACTAAAATAATATTTCTCTCATCTTGATGATCTTTTTCATGATACTTGTTCTTTGAGGTTGTTGAGTTTATTATTTCAAAACAATTATCTCATCTTAAATATGTTGTTATTCAATATTATCTTATTGAGGTTCTAGATTCACATCTTGATTGATGACATGTATGAAAACATGTATAACATCAAAAGTAATAGTAGGAATTGAGTTATAATCCAATTACTCCTCAAAAGCAATGTCCCAAATCTTATTTCTCCATTCGAACTCAACATCCTAAAAAATAATGTTTAAATCTTATCTTAAAATATTTCTAATTATGAAATAATAAAACTTATTGCTCTTGATTGCTAAATAACAAAAATAGTTGCTTACTATTTTAGAGTTTATATTTTCCTTATATGTCCTAATTTTTTACAAAAGAAAACAACCTTATATTATATGTTGTTTTTTTAGTGGACCCTTAACAACTATATTATGTTATTTTCTTTTCTTGCCCTTAACTTTGATGCACTTGTCAAATGAGTACTTTCAATTTATTATGCTTCAACTTTTATTCTTATTGCACACAATAAAAAATGAGCTTATCTAGAATTCATTTCCCCTTTTAATAGTTGTAACTAATTTTGAGTTGTTTAAACTCTATAAAAGCAATAATGAAATCATAAGAACAAACAAAATTTTCAGAAAAAACTCGATCTTGCGCCTTTCTCGGAACGGTCCTAAGATTAAATTTTGACTTAAGTGAACCATTTTACCTTTTTGAAGTCGCAACCAATCTTTTGGGTTAGGTAAGGTCATATACCTGAATTTTACCCTTTATCAGGTCTACGTGTTACCAGAGATTCTGGAATGGTTCGAGAGCAGGTTATGTATGAGGAATGATGAATACCCTCATTTCACCCTTTTAGTACCAAAATAATTGTGAGTTGTCTTAATACTGAAAATTAAATTTCAGGCTAAAATTGAAAGAAAATGAATTGGGGTTATGAATAAAAAGATAAAAATAAGAATAATATGAATCTAATATGCAAAAGTGAGACAAAAAGGCCATGAATGCCAAAATAATGGAAATAATTCAAAATATACATGGAAGATAAATGAATACTAAATTTAAATAAAAAGAAAAGAAAATTTAAAGGTCATACGACAATAAATTAACATTGCAAAATCAAATAAATATATAAAAAAATAAAAATGTAAATAAGTAATAAAAAACTATTTTAAATAAAGACAATATTTATTAAAAATGTAAATAAGTAATAAAATTAATTAAAATATAAAAACATTAATTAAAAATGTAAAACTACTTTAAATAGAGTTCTAATTAAGTTAAAAAATAAAATTCGATTAAAATAAATTTATAAAGAATCTAAAAAAATCAACATAAAAAAGGGGAAAACAAATTAAAAAAATTTAAAATATGCATTAAAACATATCAAATAAGAAAATTAAATTAGGAAATAAAAAAAGTTAAAAAAAATGTAAGGTAACAAAATTCTAGCAAAATAAAAAAATAGGAAACTAAAATGAAATTAAAACAGTAGAAGACATAAGCCTAGAAAATTTAGAAAGAAAAATAAAAAAAAACCTATAAAAAGATTAAGAAAAAAGTTAAAATGAATAACTTAATTGAAAAGATAATTTAATTTTTTTTAAAACAATAAAATTATGGAAAGGCGACCAAAATGAATCTTCAAAAGAAGTAGCTTGGATAATGATTATAATTATCTTCTACTCGTGTAAAAATATAAGGATCTCATAGGGATTTCATTGTGTCATCGATTCATTTAATTAACTAAAAAATACTAATGCATTTTATTCCTTCAAATTTTGAATAAAAACTAAATTAATATTAATATAAAACTTTTCTCATTTAATATTTACCTTTGGTTTTCATCGTGAAATATCAATGAATGATAGATTTATAAAGATTTTTTCAAAGCATTTTTCTTATTCATTGTTTTTATCATCCGATGGGATTTTCAAATAAATCAAGACCGAGATCGACTGATTTAAAGGAACACAAGCGAAATAAAATAAAAAGAAATACATCTAAACAAAAATCCTCTTTATTGATCTATTCTTCGAATTACGATCTTTGAGTGACCTTTCCCTTTTTTTCTCTTTTTTTCTCTTTTTATCCTTCTCTTTTTTATCCTTCTCTTTTACATAACATGTGTGTCTATTTATAGACTTCCAAAAAACTCTGAAAAAACCGTAACATCCTTTATTAATACTAGATTCAAAAATTAAAAGAAATTAAATCTTACCATAATACATAAGATCCTAAATTACCCTAAATAATATAAAGTCTAAATTTTAATTTAATTATAAATAACCAATAAAAATAAGTAAAAATTTGAATAAATTAAATTCTTGTATTGGAACGTATTCAATTTGAATAAATATAAAAGTCTAAATTTTAATTTAATTATAAATAACCAATAAAATAAGCATCTCTTAATTGTTTACACGTCTAGAATAACACAAGACTAATGAGTAAAAATACACGTATAAGAACAAAAGTTTTAAGTCGTAAATTACATGAAATAATCTTATAAAGAAAAAAGCCCTTAGAGGTGAAATAATCAAAATACACTATGGGTAGTAAATATGTATGGACTTTATAAATTATAAAAATATATATATCTATAAGGCATGAATGATTGTCAGTTGCATGACTTGGTGCATGATGTTGAGAAGGATTAAGGTAAGTCGACCCTACCTTATTACGATGATGCATGATTATGGATGCTTGAGGTAAGCTATCTTGATATTTTCTATCGATGGTTGATTATATGAAGGTAAGTGCATTGCATGCATTCTGTTATTGGTATTTCCCAAGTAAACTAGTTAGAGGGTATTGGTACAATGTCATGCCTAGGGTTAAGTAGTTGTATCTTGGTCTCCCGAGACCATTCACCTTAGTGGAGTAACTCCATGAAGGTATCGACACTTCAGTGCATTTGGACCTACGAGTTCATAACACTTTAGTGCATTTGGACCTTCGAGTTCATCTGCTATAGCAGAGCTTCCTTGATAATTTTACTTTGGGTTAGATAGAACTCTATTAGAGTTTACTTCGAGCTTCCTTGATACTTTTCATGATGAATCATAAATATTGATGATTATATACATTATATATATATATGCTCTTGCTATTGATGAACATATTCATGATATACATGCGCTTACTACTGATGAAATATACATGGTATATATATATATATATATATATATATACACTTGCTATTGATGATAATATGAATGATAAACATGTGTGTGCTATTAATTATTATATGCATGATACACATGTCTTTGCTACCGATGATTATATACATTATATACATGTGCTTGACATTAATGATTATATGCATGATATACATGTGCTTGCTATTGGGTTTATATGTGTGATCTTTTACTCATGTTGATGATAGGATTAATACATTATTCTAGATAAGATAATTGTCGAATAAATAATTAATGGTGAGACTATTATGATGGAACCACTTTATTGAATTAGAGAAATATCCTATGTTGGATAATTATCATTTCACTACATAATGAACTTAGAATTACTAAGATCACGAATATGTTATAATGAGTACGGTAATTTGATGAGAAAATATATGGTATCTTTCTATACCTTTGGTAAGAATATAAACCGACTGATAATGATAAGGCAATGAGAATAATTGATAATGGCTTAAGTTCATAAATGGTTAGCATGTTGAATTATGAGACTCGTGATATATAGGGTCGATGTGTACCCATTAGGCTTAATAGCTCACCCTTTTAGCTATTGACTTTCAAGGTTTAGTTTTGGGGATCATGATAGTACAACCATGTAAATTTTCTTGAGTATCAAAGTACAACAATGAGGACTTGAGTGGCCATGTAGCGATTAAAATTTTCTTTCAGACTGTTGTAAATGATTTATTTACGTATTTTGGTTTTCAAATAAAGGAGCTCCGCCTTTTCTAAATGTCTATTTTTTATACTGGAAAGATTGATTTTAACTTTAAGTAAATTGTATTTTTTGAGTCTTGAGTTTTAGGATCACTTTGGTGATCTAATGTGACATCGTCGATTCAGATTAAATTTCTAGGTCAGGTTTGAGGTGTTACATTTAGTGGTATCAGACCTAAGTTTAGCTGGTTCTAGGTTAACTTGGTCGATTCTGACATACACTCAAGTTTTCAAAGTGTACTCGTAGACTAAGGCTTCGATGTCGTTCGTCTATCGTGATCAGTAAGTTAATATGCTAGCTTGACTTAATAACTCGAATAAATATTAGTTCGATAACAATTTTTTTAGATGATGAAATTTAGAGTATGATTCTTATTGACTTGCATATCAAACATCAAATATGTGTGGAAAGGTTCGGGTAATGGACCTATCCCTGTCCATAGAATAAGTTATGATAACTTTCGCAAGTTAGCGAATATCATGTCAAGTTGAAAATCAATGATTAATACTTAAGCGATAAGAGATGTTCAAAATTGAAACTTTGACGTAGCAATAGGCGATTCCTAAGAGTATAAGTTGATCTTGATAACATTTTGTGATCAAAATTGTAGATGCAAATGAGAATTTAAGTTCTCCCTCAATCTAGTAATGAATATCAGAGTGCGTAGCGAAGGTGAAATATCTATGTCAATGTGAAAATTTAGAAGGATGAGTTTTAGGGTCCCCTATGGATCGTATCTAGTTGATCGAACTAGTATAAAAAGTTGACTTCTAATCCCTAAAGTCAATTACCTATAAAGGCATGTTGATTAGATGTATCTGTTATTAAGAGTTCATTCTCCCTTTGACTCCTATTAATTAAATGTTCATGGTCGTATCTTGGAGGTCAAACGTTATGATAAGTTCTCTCGTAATTTTTAATTAGATCAATATTTCACTGTGATCTTGTCATGGTAATGGATGATTCCATTGATGATGTTTTCGTAAGTTCTAAATTTAGAATGTTCAATTAGGCATTTTCACATATTCAATAAGTGGAAGCCTTCTAATTTTTGGAAATTTCTTACCTGCAATTCTCAAATGATTTCTGTAATCGATCCAATTGACATTTTACTTGCTTTGATAAGTGAATTCCATCTAGCCTTACTAAATGGACACCTTTAATTTCAAAATATTTTTCCTCATTCGAATATCTTGTAGTGGCAAGCAGTCATGTTTATTTCGAAATATCTTGGTCAGGCTCTTACAAGAGTTGTTATTGTTGTGATTTGAGTGTTTGTTAAAAAGGGACTCATTAGTCTGAGATTGTGCTACTTTAAATTATGAAAACTCATATTTTTGAATTTGAATTCTACAATTATGTTACATGAATACCTCCGGTACCCGTTGGATTCCTGCAACCCAAGTTAATATGGATATAATGTATTCAAATGAGTCATTCGAACGTTGATCTTCTGTGATTTGATAAACTCTTTCTCCTAATCTTCAAAACGATATTCATTAACCAGTTTTCGATTAATTTCAATGATCAAATTAGACTTTAAAGATATGTATCATATTTGCGTGAGAGCCTACGATGAGACAACCCGTGTATACTTTTAATGAGAAAGATCGTTTGATTCGAGATGATGATGGATCAAGATTCTTAAAACTCATGTTTATGAATTCGAGTTTCGTACTCTATAGGTTGTGAATTCTTTGTATGATACGTTGACTTCCTTTTAGTTTGAGTTTTTGGATGATCTATTTTTTTAGAAAACTCGATCAACTACAATCTCCAATGAATGTCTTTTCGAGTGTCACTGATGAAAGAATTTTCAGGAACTTTATATCCATGTTGTATTGAACTCTAGTTAATTTGAGTATGATAAGAACTCTATCTATGTGGCATCTGTGCCCTTGTTGAAATACAATTCGATTTGTGTTTGAATTGACATATAGTTGTGTCCTCATTCCTACCTAGATGGTATCCTTGTTCGAAACTAGGGTATTGATGAACATGTTGGAAGAGAATTCTTTGTAAATCAAATATTTCATTTATCTTATATTGATAAATTCTAATTAGAATCTATGATCCTTCTTAAATTCTTTGTAACCCCTCAGACCGATGCGGGTGGCCCGATCTGATCCAAGGAGTCACATTAGGGCCACCAGAGTGACCCACCGTAAAATCTCAGAAAATTATTTTTTTGTTAAAACATGTAAAATCATAAAATTGATTTATAATACAAAAGTAAAATTTATCAGTATTAAAATATAAAACATATTTTCAGACTCGTATATATAACAAATACAACATACATGTTGAAGTCGATAGCTGCACTGATACGATTCTTTTAACCTGAAATGGTGAATAATAGAGTGAGCTTTGGAAAGCTCAGTAATACAATACTACCAGTTGATGCTACAGGACATGCAGATAAATATAGAACAATAAAATTTCCTTATTGAATCAAACGTATACAGATTTTCGAAATAAGTTGGGGTTCTACTTGTAGTTCATCGAGTAGAAGCCATGAATATCTCAGTTCATAGGAAACATTCATAGTATCAAGTTTTCAGGAGATCGAATAGGATGTCTAGTGTGTTCCAACCAAAACTAGTGAAAAGATATATATCTTTTTAAAATAGTAATTGTTTACAACAAATTTTCAGAACCATAGTAGAACCTTCCAACCAAACACCGTTATGCAGTTCCCTAAAACTGCATCGTAAGGGCTTAACCTAAACACACATCAAATGAAGCCTACCTAAGGAATGCCTTGGGGCCTATAGGCCTACCCAAAGGTATCCTTAGGTCCGTAAGGATTTACCAGCTAGATCAGGGTTGTACCTCCATACTCCAGAATCATACCCATAAAAAAATCCAGTAGAAATTAGTTTTAACTGTAACCCGAAATAATCCAGTTATATGTCATAATTGTGATAATGATTCATTGACTAGATCAAACCAGGTGGGTCGGGTCGGATAGGCGGGTCGACCCGATTCTGGAATCTTCCACGGGCCAAAACAAACCCCACGTGCCTACAACAATGCGTGGAGGCGTAGACGGCGACGATGGAGGTTCGGTTGGATGGTCGAGCACTCCCTGTTTTAACACTAGCCATAATCGTCCAAAACACCTTCAACAATCAACTAAAACCAAATAAAAAATAAATAACGGAGCGATCAGAGTTTAATACCACTGACGGTCAGAGAAAAATACAACGAGAGGGGACACTACTGATTGGGTCTGGACCGCGACGAAATGGGGAGTTTGTTGGTGAGGGTGGTGTAACTCAACAGGGACGTAATCGGCGTAAATTGAGGCAGTGGTTTGGTTTCCATCGAACGGTTCAAACACCGATTCACAGCGACTACCACCGTATCACGACAAAGGGTGTTGGGTGTTTTGATCCTTAGTCGATGGCGCTCCAAACGGTGGTGGCAACGCGAGCTGCGGTGGCCGGACGACATAGCTCAGGGAGACTGAAAAAGTTCGTTCGGGGGAAAAATAATATAGGATTTTGAATGAAATTTGGGGGATTATTGGGTTAACTAATTGGGGAGGGGGAAGTTTATTTTTCACCTACAAAGAAAAATGGGAAAATTATGGGGTTGGTCCTCGAATTCCTGTAACTTTCTAAAACTAATTATAAGTTACTAAAACTTATAACTTGACCCAAAATTGGGGTCTTACAATTCTCCCCTCCTTAAAAGAATTTCGTCATCGAAATTTATTCAAGTCACAGAAATGCAGAAATGAGGCTTCCATCAGTTTTTCCATATCTTTCAATAGCTTTTACAGAAATACGGATCCTATACTAATCCTTAACTAGCTGAATGTTCTTTTCATCAAACGCTCTCTCTCATACCAAATAAAGGAATCTGAACAGAATCCTTGTGGAATCAATTGATTTTATCTATGAGGTTATCAATTTCATTTATGGAGTCGGGTCAAAATTTCTCGGATGAGTAATTCTCACATTACTCTAGAGGCACTTTACAGAATTTGAAAAAAACATTACTGTATCTCTTTATGCATAGGTCGAGCCCTAACGGATAGAAAACTTAGATTAGCTCAATATAGAGAGGGACTAGATATTGGAGTTATGGCTTAGAGAGTACGGTTGCAGTCTAGGAGCATGTACTGACCAGACCTCCTGTGACATTCGATCGACAGGTCTATCTAGAAAAATTTAACTCAACCTAAGCTCTGATACCACTAAATATAACCCCCTCAGACTGATGCGGGTGGTCTGATCCTATTTAGGGTGTCACATTAGGGCCACCAGAGTGACCCACAGTAAAAATCTCAGAAAAAATTAAAATTTTTGTTAAACATGTAAAATCATAAAATCAATTTATAATACAAAGTAAATTTATCAGTATTAAAAATAAAACATATTTTCAGACTCGTATATATAACAAATACAATATACATGCCCCCTAATCACCTCCACCGTACTCCGCAAGTAACGCTGGCGGAACTCCCCTACTGAAATCGATAGATGTACTGATACGA
Source organism: Hibiscus syriacus (assembly GCF_006381635.1). Taxonomy (NCBI): domain Eukaryota; kingdom Viridiplantae; phylum Streptophyta; class Magnoliopsida; order Malvales; family Malvaceae; genus Hibiscus; species Hibiscus syriacus. The sequence goes on from NW_024061866.1 coordinate 439,254, forward strand.
TTCTTTTAACCTGAACTGTTGAGTAACAGAGTGATCTTTGGAAAGCTCAGTAATACAATACTACCAGTTGATGCTACAGGACATGCAGATAAATATAGAACAATAAAATTTCCTTATTGAATCAAACGTATATAGGTTTTTGAAATAAGTTGGGGTTAGTTCATCAAGTAGAAGCCATGAAGATCTCAGTTCATAGGAAACATTCATAGTATAAAGTTTTCAAGAGATCGAATAGGATGTCTAGTGTGTTCCAGCCATAACTAGTGAAAAGATATAAATCTTTTTAAAATAATAATTGTTTACAACATATTTTCAAAACCATAGTAGAACCCTCCAACCAAACAACATTATGCAGTTCCCCAAAACTGCATCCATAAGGGCTTAGCCTAAGCACGCAATAAATAAAGCCAACCTAAATGAATGCCTTGGGGCCTATAGGCCTACCCAAGGGTATCCTTAGGTCGGTAAGGATTTAACAACTGGATCAGATTGTACCTCCATACTCCAGAATCCTACCCATATAAAAATCCAGTAGAAATCAGTTTTAACCGTAACCCATAATATTTGGTTCATGATCCAGTTATATGTCATAATTGTGATAATGAAATAAATCGTATAACTGATCTCCACCTGTACACCATAAATAATCCCATGATTAACCCAAGGGAGTGCCTTGGGCCTGAGAGCCTACCAAAGGATCACCTTAGGTCTGTAAGGTTAACCAGCTTGATCAGAGCTCTCCAGTCTACCTAGATAATGTCCCAATAAAATAGTTCAAGTAAAATAACCAATGAAATAGGAAACTGTAGTTCATAGCTTAGTAAATTTCCATGTTCCATAAATCAGGAACATTCATATTTTCGGTGAAATCAAATCGGAGAATATATACCATGCTGGCATGGTTCATAAACCATAAATCAATAATTTCATTAATCTCATTTCAAACATATTACTGTCATGTAGTACATTTGGAACACACTAGAGGATCCAGATATTCTTAAGAGCTACTTGGTGATCAGGAAGGTATTCATAATCTTTTTGTATCAGAGTTACTAATATTTCAAGTATGACATGAGTGATTCAATTACTCAACAATCAGGTATTCAGGATTATATAAGGTTCAAGACATTTACAATCTGTGTCGATCTATCAGATTATCGAAATAGCTCAAGCTGAACAACTCCCAAACTAATTCTTAACCAAAGATCACCTTCAGATCATCTCTGAATATATCTTAAAGAGCGAACATATTTCAATGGTCTTTATTTCATTTCAACATTGCACAATATCAGGAATTATCAACGTATTATAATTCATGGTTCACACCCATAAGGATAATACATCATGTAAGATCGACGGTATTTCCAAACTTATCCAAGTTATTCACTTAATTCAAGGTCATCAGGGTACTTAATTTAATTAGTGTTCAAATCTATCCTGGTCGCTTAAGAGTTCTTGAGTAATTCGGTCGTTTCTGCAAATTCGAATACATATAATACTTTCATTATGTATAACTTGGTCAAATAATATAGTCATATAGGTATTTGAGGTTGATTTATTCATTTTGGAAATACTTTAGGTTATTTTACACTTTAGGGGCATTTTGATCATTTACACTTTAGGGCATTTCTATAAATCCAATATAGATACTTAATTTAAAATGATGATTCCAAGGTTCAAGTGAATCAATATATGAGCTCTCATGTCGTCCCCATTATCATAGCATACATATTACTTTTTACTCTTTAAGGGTATTATCATAATTTCATTCAATTCCGACAATGGCATTACTTCGGGTAACTTAGGTTGAAAGTATTCCAGTTCCATTAAAGTTCAGAGTACTTTGCTCATTTTCTCCCTAGAAGTTAATTTCACCACTAGGGAAAGTCTTTGTCTTTTCTCAGTACAAGGGCATTTTCGTAATTTTTCCCTTAAGGTTATTTTAGGTAACGTATTATCCAAATATTCCCGGTATTTAACCTTAAAAGAAATTAATCAAAATTTACGGATCTTGAATTCAATTTATTCATTATTGAATCACCAAACATATTATTATTTTCGATTGATTTTCCACTTTCTTAAGCAAGCCATATAAGTTATATCCGGTTATCGACATTTTATAGTATTCGAATTGAGTTTAGGAAATAATCAAAACATACATGTGACCAATTATAATTATCCATGCAGGAATCAATACTAACATGTTCCATAAAGCATAAAACAGGTAGTAATGTATTACCTCAGTTTTATGTCATCGATCGACCATTCATTCGATTGCCCTCGAACTTGAATTCAACGTCCAATAATTCTTCAGATACAAAGCAACCAAATTTACGTCAAAAATGGACTTAATTTAAAAACCATATTGAATCTGAAGGTAAATCTCTAAAAAATAGCTTACTGGGTGCGAATTTGGCAAAACACTTTGGATTCAGACTTAGGACGTCGAAAACATAAAATGAGACCTTTTCAAAAAAGTTGACTTTTTGTCAAAGTTAACGATCAAAGTCAATGAGTTGACTCGGTGACTGAACCGAGCCAGGCGGGTCGAGTTGGGTTGGACAGGCGGGTCGACCGGATTCTAGAATCTTCCCTAGGCCAGAACAAACCCCACGTGCATACGACGGCGCGTGGAGGTACGTGCGGGGATGATGGAGGTTCGGTTGGACGGTTGAGCACTCCCTGTTTTAACACTAGCCATAATCGTCCAAAACACCATCAATAATCAACTAAAACCAATTAAAAAATAAATAATGAAGCGATCGAAGTTTATTTCCACCGGTGATCGGAGAAAAAAAACGACGGCAAGGGACACCACTGACTAGGTCTGGACTGCGACGGACGGGGAGTTTCTTAGTGAGGGTGGTATAACTCACGAGGACGTAATCGGTGTAAATCGAGGTGGTGGTTTGGTTTCCATCGAACAACTCAAACGCCGATTCACGGTGACTACCACCGTATCACAATAAGGGTGATGGGGGTTTTGATCCTTGGTCGATGGCACTCCAAGCGGTGGTGGCAGCGCGAGCTGCGGTGGCCGGACGACGTGGCTTAGGGAGACCGACAAAGTTCGATCAGGGGAAAATAATTTAAGGATTTGAATGAAATTTGGGGGATTATTGGGTTAACTAATCGGGGAAGGGGAAGTTTATTTTTCATCTATAAAGAAAATTGGCAAATTATGGGTTTGGTCCCCGAATTCCTACAACTTTCTATAACTGATTATAAGTTTCTAAAACTTATAACTTGACCCAAAATTTACATTCTTAAAATTTTGTCGTGAACAAGAAAAATCCTTAAATTTCTAATGACTATGTCATTATGATACTTTGGTGATTTTCTCGGTATTCGAAGGTAATTTACTTAACTTTGTGATCTTAAAAAATAAAAAAAAATCATTTTGTTCTACAACCTTATCAGTTAGTTGTTTATATGCTAAAAGTGGAATTTAGGTAAATTTTTTTACTTCTACTGTGTTAATAGTATTATTATGCCCAAATATCATTTAAATTCGTTCGAGGCGATGACTTGTGGTGATTAGATAGAATTATTAGCATTCAACGTTAATACTGAGAAACTTTAGGTTCGTGAGGTGTGAAGGAAATCTATTATCTGAAAGTCAACTATGTTCACGTTTATTCAAATATGGTGGAAAATTCGAGGATAATGTTTTCTTAAGGTGGTAGAGTTGTAACGCCCAAAATTTCATTAAGGACTAATTGGTAAATAAAATTATTGAGGACTAGTTAGAAAATTTCCATGTGCTATGGGATTGAATTTGAAGTATGTGATGGAGAATTAATCTTAGAATTTAATTTGTGGGATTAGTAACTAAATTGAAATAAAGGAATTAAACATCTCTAAGGTGAAAACAAGGGAAGAGTTGGACTTTTTAATGATAATTATCCACAAAAGTTATAATATATTTTACACGGGTGATTATAGACCATTAGATTGGATGGGGATTTTCCATCTTCAATTGACCCTTGTATCTAAATGAATTGTATGGTTGTCAATTTGTTAGAAAATAAGTTATATATGGAACTAAAGAGATGAATAAAGGGGAAATGATTATCCCCTCCATCTCCCTTAAGAAAACGTGAGGAAGAGAAGCAAGTTATGTCTCTCTCTTTCCTTAGTTTCCTCCATTTCTAGTTAGATTTGAGGGTAGATTGTGAGAAAAAAATATCCACCTCCTCATTTCCTTCAAGACGAGTACAAGAATGAAAATTTTGAATGATTTATGTTCAACTCTAAGTTTCTTCATGAAAGTTTAGTGATAGAGTTATAGGTCTATATATTTTGATAAATGAAGAGTAATGAGCTCTTTTCTTCCACCACTAAGGTTTTATTTTCTTAAGACAAGTGAAGAATCAAGTTATGGAAAGGTAATTTTTGGAGGTTAGATATCAAGGGTAAGAGTCTCTATGTTTCTCTAATTATTTCATGTAAATCTTTTTTTTAAGAATGTTAAAATATATTTAGTGATGTGTTTGATTTTCTGCTAAGAGTCTTGTGTAAGATAAAAAAGGAAGTGGAAAAAGGTGATTCTTTTAAGGGAGAAGTGTAAGATCTTCAATGAAGGTATTGGATGCTTGCTTAAGGTGATTACCCTCAAACTCTGGATTGTTTAATGATTTTCATAATCTTAATGCCTTGCTTGTCATACATGGACACTCGATTTAAGGTTCAACTTGTAATTCTTAAGAGCCTTCTTTTAATGATAAATTGATTAACGGAACCATTAGGAACGTACTTAGTTACCTAGATTTTAAGGGTTGGAAACCAAATTTTTAGGTTGCAACCTAGATTTTAAGTTGTAGCCTAGTTTTTAGGTTGGGATCCATATTTTAGGTTTCAACCCAGATATTTAAGCTGCAACCCATATTTTTATGTTGGAATCCAGATTTTAGGTTGCAACCCATATTATTAGGTTACAACCCAAATTTTTGGGTTGGAACCCATATTTTAGGTTAAAAGCCGAATTTTAGGTTGCAACCCATATTTTTAGGTTGACAACCAGATTTTAGGTTGAAAACCATATTTCTGGTTAGAAATCAAATTTTTAGGTGTAAGTTTGTTTAAGTTTAGTGTTGGAATTATGTGACAAGTTTAACTGGTGCAAATATGAGTTATGAAATTTCTTATGTAATACATAACATCTTTAGTTGGTTATACATCTATAATAAAACAAGATTAATGTGTAAAAATACTTGAATAAGAACAAAAGGCTTTAATTCGTAATTACATGAAATAATCTTATAAAAGAAAAAGACCCTTAGAGGTGAAATAACCAAATACCCTATGGGTAGTAAATGTCTTATGGACTTTATAATGATTAATAATATATATATATTCCGTAAGGAATGAATGATTTTCTGTTGTATACTTGATGCATGGTTGGGAAGGTTCAGGTACGTCGACCCAATATTTATTACGATGATGCATGATGATATGGAGGCTTAAAGTAAGCTATCCTAATTTTTTCTATTGATGGTTGATTATGCCGAGATAAGTGCATTGCATGCATTCTGATATTGGTATTGCCCAAGTAAATTACTTACAGGTCGTTTGTACAATGATATGCCTAGGGTCGAGCAGCTGTGTATTGGTCTCTCGAGACCGTTCTCCTTAGCGAACAACTCCATGATGGTATTGACACTTTGGTGCATTTTTACTTACGAATTTGTATCACTTCGTGCATTTGGACCTTTGGGTTCGTCTACTATAGTGGAGTGATTCTGTATCACTATAACAATTTGGCCTGCGTCACCTAGGCAGACCCTTATTAGAGTTTTACTTCAGGTTTCCTTGATAATTTTCCTGATGAATCATAATTATTGATGATTATATGCATTACATACTGCACTTGCTATTGATGAATGTGCATGATATACACGTGCTTTCTACTGATGAAATATCTATATACATACACACACGCTTGTTACTGATAATATACATGATATACATGTTCTTGCTATTAATAATTATATGCATTATATACATGTGATTGTTCTTGGTGGTTATATGCATGATCTTTTACTCATGTTGATGATAGTTTTAAATACATTATTCTAGATAAGATAATTTTTCGGATAAATAGTTCATGATGAGACTATTATGATGGAATCACTTTATTGAATAAGAGGAATATCCTAGATTAGATAATTATCGTGTTACTAGATAATGAACTCAAATTACTAAGATCACGGATATGTTATGATAAGTAAGGTAATTTGATGAGAAAAGACATGATATCTTCTAGACCTTGGGTAAGTATAATGAACCCAACTGATAGTGTTAAGACTATGAGAATCAATGATTAATGGCTTAAGTTCATAAGTGGATAGCATGTTGACTTTATGAGACTTGTGAACTATAGTAGGGTCAATGTGTACTCATTAGTCTTAATAGCTCACCCTTTTAACTATTACCATTTCAGGTTCAGGTTTTAGGGATCACGATGGGATAATTATGTCATTAGAGGAGTCTCGGTGGGAGTATTAGAGTACAACAATGAGGGCTTGAGTGGGCATGTAGCGATTAAAATTTTATTTGATTATGTTGTAAATTATTTATTTACATATTTTGGTTTCAAATAAAGGATCTCCGCCTTTTCTAAATGTATATTTTTTACAATGGTATTATTGGTTTTAACTTGAAAGTAAATTGTATTTTTTTAGGGTCTTGATTTGTAGGACTACTTTGGTGGTCTAATGTGACATCGTCGATTTAGATTAAATTTTTGGGTCAGGTTTAGGGTGTTACAACGTAACCTTGCTCATTGGACCTTGTTGAGGACTAATCCTTTTTGGTTATATTATGATGAACCTTGTTGTATTAAAGATGTAATTTCGGACGCCATTGGCCTTTAATGAATTTTGAATTCCTCTAAAAATGAGATTGATCATTAGATCTTTGATTTAATTGTTGAATGAAATTATTTCCTACAAGTATTGATGTGATTATGCATTCTTATGTGTGATTGAAGCAAATGATCCATTGATGTCTTTCTCAAGTAATGCAAAGGCAAGAGAAGGTTATTTGAACTTCTAGAGAAAAGTGATATATGTATCGAAGAGTACTCGGTAATGTTGCAAGTTTACACGATCTGTAGAGTATTTAGGGACTTAGGAATAATATGAAAACTTATTCTAATTTCATTACTAAGTGATTTCTATTAGGGTAAAATCCATATTTGTGGGCACATATGTATAATGTACAATGTTATCATAAAGTATGACACAAAATTAAGTGATAAATTATGTTACATATCTTATATGTATTAAAGTGTTTTGGAATCAAAATGTATATACCATAAGTTGTATTTATAATTTGAAGAGGGGAAGAATTATAAATACTTAAAAGATTGACGTAATATTCATCTATATAACAGGTAGTGGTCCCCAAAAAATAGATTAACTTGTATTACTCTTATCCTGCCAGAGAGTTTTTACGGCAAGAGCAAACCTATCTTCTTGGAATATCACAATAAAAAATAACTCAAAGATTTCAATCTATCAATTAATTCAAGTACGCTTCTGCAAATTTAGTATTTATTCTTGATAATTTGACATGATTACATCCTGATTATTTTTTATATCTATTATGGTTTGATTCTAACAAGTGGTATCAGACCAAGTTGTGTTAAATAATTGAGAATCAAGTAATTTAAGGTTTTATAATTTCTTAGATTAAAAGTATGGTATAAAGTTCTAGTATTCTACTTAAATGATAAGATTGACAAACAAAAATAAAATGTTTTATACGAATATATCAATAATTTTATATATACTTGATTAGACCCATACTTAACTTGGATTGACCTAGAAATCTACAGTATAGATATTCATTTTCGTTTGAAATTTTGGTCGAACATTTTATATATTTACTTCTTTTGATTTTTATTAGTGTTAGTGTTAATGTTTATATACATATTAGGTTACATTGTTATCAAATAAATATATTATATGTGTGTGAGTACATATTACTTATATATAAATATATATGTTATTATATGAGTGTATCTATATTTGACATGCTTAAATAAATATGTCTTGCAAGCGTTTATATGATATATATGATATGGGAAGAGCCTAATGTAATTTTGGATTCGATGGTAACAAAAAAGGTAAAAATGAAAAAAAAATTGTAACATAATAGGGGGATTGTAAAAAGGGATTCATTGAAAAAAGAAAAGAGAGCATTGTAAACGGTTTTTCAAGAGCAATTAAAAGGGATCTTTCCCGACTGAAAGAACAAAAACATTAGAATTCATTCATTCGAAGGTTTATTTTTCCCAGGAACCTTTTATTCAAGAAATTGTATGTGCATGTAGTCATTCAAAGCAAAATACGGTATGAGGTAAGTTGTTTACCTGAGTTGTTCGGTCACCTCATCAAAACTAAGATTGACGAGGGAGGAGAGAAACGAAGCCTTATAATGTCGCCAGAGTTTGGGTAGGCGAAGATGTTGGGACCGTCGGCGTAGTGGAAACAAAACTCGATGGTCTCACCAGTGATCCAAGTACGTAAAACCAAAATCGGGAGAAATGATGCGATACTTACAATAGGTTCCTTGAAAACACAAAGACAGCAACGGAAGTGGTGATCACGAACGGTTCGAATCGTAAGCTTCCACGAAAACAAGTCTCGGCCTCTACTTAGTTCACCCGATTGAGAGCAAATTTTTTTTCTCCCAAAAACGGTTTTCAGAAAAACGGCTGCTAGACCTTACCTCCTTTAAATATATCAATTACCCTAATATCTTATGGTTTTTAAAGTTATTTCGAATTAATAAATAAAATATTATTTAATTAATTCAAATTAAATATACATTAAAGACTTATAATCTGAATTACAATCTTTATGTTTATTTAAAACTTATTTAATTATTCCGAATTATATATCAATTAAAAAAGTTGTAATCTAAATTACATTCTTTTAATGCTTACTTACTATATTTGGGATAATTAAAATCATATGTATATCAAATATACATATCTTAACTCTAGATATATTTTAGTAACATACAACAAATTGTACATCTTTACTCATTTCTATCCCAGGATGTGATCCTGTAGGTTCTTGTAACATTAGTAGTAATTATTAGAACAATTCTAATATTACATACAATGAGTGACATTTAGCAATATATCATTGACACTTAAGTTACAAGAAATTATGATTTGACATATCATCTTCCTGATTAACTCTTTTATGTATTACATCCTTTTGTCCTTTATATCTAGAATAGGCAAAGTCTTAGAAAGTCACTTGTCTATTGTTTCTTGATATCTAGAGTAGACTATAATTAACGAATAATTTGTGATATCACATATCAACTTATTCGAGCATGACCATGCATTTCTAGTCTCACTCAATCAAGTGGCATGTGATATATTTCCTATTATGTAGGCAGGACAAATCCTATCTTAACCATATACACCCCACTACATATATCGAGATATATTCAATAACAGTCTTTATAGTGCAACCAGTTACGGAGCTTGTTTAATTGTATCAAAACATACAACAATATATGTTGGGATGACATTGATCTCAAGTCTGAGGATCATACATATAGTCATCACCATGAGCAATGCTATGATTGTTACATAATAATCCAAGACATATGCTCATGATGGGTCAATCCAATATATTGTTCTCTAACAATATAATCATGTATCAATTCTGACATCTTTATGTCAATGACAACTCCTTGTCATCAATCAATAACATGTTAGTCTTAAGCGTATTATTATTGTCCATGCCCATAGTAATACTTGACTATGGATCTTTTAATAATGTTATTATATGGAATTTATTATCTTTCAGTTTATGTTAAACACAAACATATAACTGAAAATAATATTGGCAATGTCTTTATTCAAAAAAATCGGTAAATAAATGTATTATTACAATCATCATATGATTGATTTTTGGCATACTCTAACAGAACAGTCGAGAGTGAATTTGATGCATGCAGTAAGACCCATGAACCAAATGGGCTTACTTCTCCACTTGGCCTAATTACGAAAACACGATCAAAGCAATTCAAAGACAAAATAAAATCAACGACTCAAGAGTTTGTAAGTAAGGGTTTGCAAGCCTTCATGATGAATCAAGAATTTTATGAAGAAAGCCCATGTCTTCAAGTCTCCAAGAACACTTGGATCACAAAATGCCAAGTTGTTGGCCCAAATAGCCTACAAGCCTAAATAATATCTAATGCCCCATTAGACTTTATATTAAATAATTAAAAGCTGATATATTAAGCTCTATGTGTTGATTTTTCGGATTTCATCTTTTTATCTTTTAATGCACTAAAAGGGACAATTTCCAAAACATTTACATATCTCTTTTAATTAGCTATTCATATGTTGATTTAAGGGATTAATTAGCTATCTTTTATGGTATTTTGGCGTCTCCCTTAAACTAGAACAGGAGGCAACCTTTTCTCTTGTAAATCAACACTTGAATAATTTCTTTCTCGAATAAAAATGTTTTTTGAGTATATTTTTTGCAAGTGTTGTTACTTGTACCTTCAAAGTGATTCTTCAACAATTTCTCTTCCTAGTTTCGTGATGAATTTCATCTTCACACTTCGGGTTGTCAAGAGTCTATTCTTGGATTGTCGATTAGAACTTTTGACAGAGTTTGCTTGAACAATCACGTTCAAGAAGGTTCGTAGGACAAAACCAACATCATCATCACACCATCTTCATCTTCAAATCATTTCCATCACATCTCTATTCCATATTTCTCTTTGAATCATTTAGTTCTTTATTCTAATTTGATTCTATCTTCTTCAATTGTTATCTTTTATTTTTCCTCACTTATGTATCCTTTGGTATCATATTTGGGCATGCTTGGTGGCTTCTTGAAGTACTTCATTGTGTTTCTCGATTCCTTCTTGTTTAAATCAACGTAAAAATCGATTTGGCGATGTTTTTCTTATTTCTTAGTTTTTTTCCTTCATTCTTTCTTCTTAAGTGAAATCTATTGGTAATATTAGGCCACATTCTTGCTAGAAAAAAGAAAAGAAAAGAGAATAATAAAAAAGTCAAGAAAAGAAAAAAAATCGGAGGCTGCACACAAAAATTTTAGAATTTTTCACTTCGGTAACACCTCGAATAAAGATCGTCAAGTTTCTTTGCAATTTTTCAGGTTTTTGTGTAATCTACCTTTTCTTTCACTCTTAGCTTTAGAATTCATTTGTTTTACCTTTTTATTGATTCCAATACATTTCCTAACGCTCTTTTTATCCTTGTGTTAGTTGGAATGTAAAAGTTGCAAAATTCCTTTCTTGTTACAACTAAATTCATTTGGTGTCAAGTATTTTCATTGGACTTTTAGTGCTTTAAGCTTCATTGATAGGATTATTCATCATTGAAGTGCGACCGAGGATCTTGAAAAGACTATTTTAAAGATGTACAAGATCATGGCAGTGATGATGATGAACCAAGACATGGACAACCTAGACATCGACCATTGTGTGCTCGTCGATTTGATGAAGCTAGACCCACTGCACATGAACTACCTTATTTGGCCAGACCAAAGTTCTCCATTCCTCCATTTCAAGGCAAACATGATCCAGATGCCTATTGTGATTGGGAGAGTAAGGTTGACCTAGTGTTTGCTTATTACAAGTGCCATAGAGAGGAGCAAGTACCTCTGGTTTCATTGGAGTTTTTTGACTGTGCCTTGAGTTGGTGGACTCAACTAATTCGTTCCAAATGTTACAACTAAGAGCTTGAGATTGAATCATGGGATGAGTTGAAATATGTGATGAGAATGTGGTTTGTTCCCCAATATTATTATAAGGATAGCAAACGACGGCTCCAACAATTGCATCAAGGAAATCGATCCATTGAGGAAATCGATCCATTGAGGAATACTTTCGAGAATTAGAGGTTCTCTTGCAACGAGCGGACATACATGAGCATGAAGAGGACATATTAGTCATGTTTATTGATGGAAAAGGTCATTCAAAAGGTCATTTCCATTGAGCATCAACTCCAAAAGAGGGCCAAATGTTGCTCACGAGAGTATTCATCCTATGGAAAAGGTACCTATAAATAATATCCTTTTAAGGGTACTAATAACACTTTGTTTGATCCTACTAAAGTGAAGCAAAAAGATGAATTTGGGAAGGCACCAATAACATCCACCAAACAAAGGCCAGGACCTCCTAAGCCGTCCATGATTGTTGAGACTCCTCAAAAATCAAGCTGAACTCAAGATATTGAGTGCTTCAAGTGTAGGGGGTCATGGACATTATGATCGAGATTGTCCAAATTCCAGAATCTTATTCAAGATGATGGTGTATTTTCTTCCGATTATAAAAAAGAAAAAGAGGATGATTCTGAAGCAGAGATCAATCATTGCTCTAGTTGCTTATAAGAGTGATTAGATGGACCATATATGCTTGGAGATACGACATTTCCTTAATACCCGAGCGGCAAAAGATGTTGACATGCAACAAACAAACATCTTCCATTCCCGATTTGTAGTTCAAGGTAAAACTTGTTCAATTATCATTGATAGTGGGAGTTGTGCGAATGTTGTTAGCAGCTTCTTGGTTGATGCACTCAATCTAGCCAACGATATCCAAAGCCATACAATGTTCAATGGTTGAATGAAGGATATGAGGTGAAGGTAATCAAACGTTCCCTTATCACTTTCAATATGGGTAATTATTTTGATGAAGTTTGGTGTGATGTAGTTCTTATGCAAACTACTCATTTATTACTCGAAAGATCGTGGCAGTATGATCATGATGTTGTTCACCATGGCAAGCTCAATCGGTATAACTTAGTATACCATGAGAAAAAGTACAATCTAACCTCGTTAAATCCCAAAGAGGTGTACAAAGATCAACTAAAGGCCTAATTTTTTTATTTTTTTTTTTGAGATGAAAAGAAGTAAGACAAGCCATTCTCACTAAATAGCCTTGTATCCTTATCTGATTTAGGCAAGCTTTTTTATCTATATCTAACACTAATGGAAGTTTGCCTAGTTTGTTTGCTTCATTATTACATGAATATTTTGATGTTTTGGATGATCCACCAAAAGGTTTGCCGCCATTGAGAAGAATAGAACATCAAATTGATCTAATTTTGGGATCTTCCATTCCAAACTGACTAGCATGTCGTTGCAACCCCGAAGAGACTACGGAGTTGGAGAATCTAGTGGAAGGTTGTTAGAGAAAGGGTACATACGAGAAAGTTTGAGTCATTGTACTGTTCAAGTACTCTTGGTACCCAAAAAAGATGGTAAGTAATGTGTGTGTTGATTGTCGACCCATTAACAACATTACCATCAAATATTGGCATCATATTCCCCACCTTGATGACATGCTTGATGAACTATATGGAGCATGAGTCTTTACAAAAATAGATTTGAAGAGTGAATATCATCAAATATGTGTAGACACCTAATTTTGTCCAAAAGGCAATCTTCATAAGTCTTGCATATTATTAATTACCATTATTACTATTATATTATTATTATTATTATTATTATTATTATTATGAATAAAATATTAGTTTTAGCTTATTCCTAATTATCAGTTTAATTCTTATTAATGATTTATACATTTAAAGGTTTATATAATATATTAAGTTTCGGAAGACTAATTATTAAATATTTAATATATATAAAATAAATCAATAATAAAATATAAAATACACTAACATATAATACTCTTATACATTTTACAGATCCACCCAAAGCCCAGGCCACCATTATAAGAATTTCAGACCCAAGGATGAAAGCCCAAACATATTAGGGTTTCATCATGTTCTAATGAAGCCACCTAATCTCCACCATCAAATCAAGATGAATAGCAATGGCCCAGACGCACCCAAAATCAGGGTTTTACCCTAACATGTAAACTACCGCCACTGCCACCTACAAGAATCAGCCGTCTGATAGCACGCTTGTGATGCACGCACCAGCCCTTCAATCTCTCTTTCGCATGATCCGTCGTCGATGATGTCCTGAGCCACCGTCATCAGCAAATCGGGCCAAATAAATACAAGATACACCACCATCAGTTAAACAAATTAAATCCGAAAAAACCATTAAAAATTCACCTAAATCTTGATAAATCTGGGAAAATCATTCCCCTACCACATAGATCTCATGATTTATACCCGAAAAAATAGCAATAAATCAGCATGCAACAATCAAAACCAAGAGGGGGTATTCGACAAAAAAATTCAAACCAAAAAGGGAGAGTTCGAACACACACAAAAAAAGGGAGACAAAAGGGAAAAGACTACCTTTTTTTCGGCCAAGACCTCACCTTTGCTTCACTGGAGTCATCAAAGGTAAAATGTTTTTTAACACATGTTTAGATTCGAGTGGAAAATGGTTTAAATGTTTGATTTTAAGTTGTTTTTAGCGTTACAAAAAGAAGAAGAGTGTTTAAGGTTGGTTCCCCTTCTCACCGCCACCGATTTACGATGGCCTGTGGAGTGAGGCATTTCTTTTTCACGGTGGCAGGAGTGGGTTGTGGGATAACTCTCTTCTTTTTGTTATTCTAGGAGACGGTTGAGAGTGATATAAAATGAAATAGGGTTTCAAAAACCCTTAAAATGGGTTATATATTAGCATCCATACGATGTCGTTTTGAAGAGTAGGAGACCGAGCACATGGTTTATGGGATAATGGTGTGTCTAGTCCTCGTATTTTGTAATCTCACTGATTGGTCATTGAATGAATTTTATGATATTTTGTTTCGGGCATTAATTCTTCTACATTTATATTTAAGTCACAAATCCTATGTGTTATGATATTTTCGTTGATATTTGATTATGGTCATAATGTTTACGACTCTTTTATTTTGGTCACTGTTTTGTATGGATTCCTTTAGGTAGAATTATTGTTCATCCTTCCAAATTTCTGGTTTATCTTATTTTAGTCACGAATATTCTTTATGATTTATTTATATTTCTAGTCACTGTTAATATCATTTTGGTCATTTGAATCACCAAGTATGCTTAATTTCCTTTGCTTGTTTTCTGATCTGCAATGACTGGTTGTTTTTTTTATTTCCGTCCTTTATATATACCTATATATACATATTCGTACATGTGCATAAAATTATATGTGTATTATGGTTTATATATTTTATGTGGAATAAATGTATTTTATATACTGTATTACACACATGTATTTCACCATGATATAATTTATCTTACATTTTATTATGAGTATGCATATATTATTTACATATTTTTCCTTTCATATTTATTTTTTATCATTATTTTATATTCATTTATTTGTTAATAAATATAATTTAATATATTATTCGAATATTTTCAAGAACACTTATTCATAAATGGGTGTGAAAAACACCACCTTATAGATGTAGTGCAATTCAATATGACATTCGAATGAAGTGTGAACTTCTAATAAATCGAGCTTTTTTATTTACCTATTAAAATTATAGTAATATTTTAATTAGCCCTTTTTATTTTAATTTAAGTATTGACAATTTATATTTTTTTAAAGTAATGAATTATTTCATGCAAGTTTTGATATTAATTTCTTGTTCTATTTAATATTTTTAAACAATTCGATGAGAGAATATTCTTTTACAAATAAGAAATAGATGTGATATCTTTTTCGATAGAGAATTGCGAATCTCGAGATTTATTTTTCAAGCTAATGAATTTTACCTAATAGTTAATTCAAAACAAATTATTTAATGTTCAATAAAAGGATTGTACTTTAAATATTGATATGAATTCATCATTTATGATTCCTATTCAATTAAATAGGTATATATTATATTTATTTTTTATAATATATTTTTTATAAATTATAATTTTCAAGTCATTATCTTCTCTTTCCTCCCATTATTTTCTTCTTTAATCTTTAAGTATTAAATCTTCATATTTTGTTCTACTTCTCACTCTATAAAAACACTATCCATAAAAACGTATAAAAATCTGATTCGTGCCCTTTGTGCATAAAATATAGCGTCTAAGAAGTAATAAATTATTGACTTTTTTAATATTAGTGGACGTTTATACTATATGTACATAAAATACATAATGCTTGTCTATATACATATAAAACTTTTCACACACATATCTATGCCATTAATACTATATATTATGATAAAGTAAATATATGTGTAAATATATAAAGTATTATTTAATGGAGATGTGGTAAAGGAAACTAACTTAAATGCTATCATAATTTTAAAATGGATGGAAGATGAGCCTATTTGATAATAGCATATAAATGAAAGGAAACAAAAATAAAGGTGGAAACTAAATAGATGTAATGTGAACGTAACAGTAAATAAATAATAAAAAAAGATAACTTTGACTAATTAAATGTTCAGAATTAAGCTAAATGAGTAAACAAAGATAGAACTTAAAATTAATTTCTCTGTACTAAGTCTTTTATGATTAAATATAATGAATTAAGATAAAAGATAAGTCAACCTTGTTTAATTAATTAAAAATGGTGAGGGAAATGGGTAAAAGTAAAATCATACGTAAACACTGCTTTTCGCCTGGATTCTAATTTGAGTTTTCTTTTAGAGTTTTCACTTCATGTTTTGAATGTTCAACTTTTGACTTTAATTAACATTTAATATTAATATATATGTTACGCTAGTTTTATATGTATTCGTAAGTATGAATTAAATGTTTATATTTATTATTATTGTTGTTATTTACTACTATTATTAATTATTATATTATTTATATTAATATATCTTAAAACGATTAAGTATACATATAAACAAATAGTAATATGAATATTTATACTAAAACTCCTTTTTTTACATATCCAAACATATTACGAGTCCAATATACATTTCAAGCCCATAATTGATTACAAAGGCCCACCAGAAGACCCATTTGTGTTCAGCAACCCGCACATATGAACCCAAGTGGAATTAGGGTTTTCACTTTTCCCTCTAAGAGCTGCCAACCAAGCACGCACCATCGGATCTGAACCCATCCACGGTCCAGATCAAAAATTGATTAGCGCTTCTTAACCCATATATCATCCCAACTTGCACCGCTAACATGTTCAAGAAGTTTCCAAGAGCCTATTCAGCTCCCATGTCGCGCCATATCACGCGCCGGTGGTCCCAAATGCAGCAGTCTCACTCGTGTAGCCGTTCGTGTCATTCATCAAGGCAGTGGTCCCTTTCTTTGGTCTTAGCTTACGGTGAAATGGTCCTCTCTTACAAAAACGACTCATGACAGAGGAATGAGGGCCTCACAGTAGTGTTAGAGCAGTAACGACCTTCGGATTTGTTTTGACAGCATCCTCACAAGGGTTGGATAAAAACTTGCAATCAAAAAAAGAGAGAAGGATAATCAGTCAACCACAAAAGAAAAACAAAACCAAAATCAGAGAAAACACGAGCAATAAAAAAACCAAAAAACGCAGAGGATAACAAGGAGAAAAAATGAAAAAGGTCCTTTTTCACAACCACGAAACAACCGAGAGAACCATTGGAACCGCAACCAAGCAAAGAACCATTCAAAAAAAGGGAGAAACCATTCGGTCGAGCAAAGAAATTGAAAAAGAATGGATCTTTTCAACCCAAAAAGCCAGGGAAAGATTTGCAGAGAAGCAAAAATAGAGAGAGCTTGGAACAAAGAAAACCCTTCCTCTTGAGAGAAATGTCGTCACGACCTTCAAATCGAAGGTAACCTGTGAAACATCTCTTGTTTCTGATTCGCTTGAGGGTTCTATTTTTGGGTTATTTCATGTTCGAAGAAGTGTTTTAGGTATAAGGGGGTTAGATCGGGGAAGTTTTGGTCACATAGGAGTGTTTAAGAGGTTTAGACCCGTAATGGAGTCACGAGTGGGTGGTGGCAACGGTGGTTCGTGGTGACTAGTTGTGTTTTCTAAAAAAATAGAAAGAAGGGAGATCTGTGAGAGGCGTCAGGAGTTGTATAAGTGAGAGTTAGGTTTTCATGAAACCAAAGAAGGCTTTATTACGATAAATGAAACGCTGTCGTTTTAGTGTTTAGGGTAACCTATGGGCGTTCGTTGGGATATTTCTTATAAGGGCCCTGCTAATTTTGAAACTATTATATTTTCGTATTCCAATCGAGGTTTGACGTATTCTGATTTTGTTCCCTATTTTACTCGTATTCAATTTTAGTCCTTTAGCCTTTTATTTTAATTTTCGTTGTTGTTTGCTTTGGATGCCTAGTTTCAAATAACTTCATTTTGAACCTTTGTGATTACTGGTCTATTTCAATTTTAGTGAATGTTCTTTCATGATATTCACATTTGATCCTGTAATTTGGTTGCGTATTTATTTTAGTCACTACATTTGGTTTGAATATGAGATTTTATGGGTTAATCATATTTGGTACTTTTTATGTTGTTTTTATATATCTTAGCCCCTATACTTTTATTGGATCTAGGAAGCATTAGGTTTATTAAGGACAACAATGGTGTTCTTTTAGCGAAAGATCATGATATTAAGAGGGTTTGGGGTTGTTACTTCTTTGGCTTATTTAATGACGGTGCCTCTCCTTGTAGAGATAGTACCATTGATGGGTCAGTCGACTATCATACTACGGCCAATGACTGCCCTTAAAGTAGGATTGGGTTTGAGGAAGTCAAAATGGCTCTTAGAAAGATAGGAAGGGACAAAGCTGTCGGTCCTGATCAAATTCCTATTACTGTGTGGTTGGCCCTAGGAGAAGAGGGAGTTAAGTGGTTTACCAATATCTTTAATATTATTTTAGAGACTGCCAAGATGCCAGAGGAGTGGAGAGAGTCTATGGTGGTACCAATCTATAAGAATAAAGGAGATCCCCAACGTTGTGGTAACTACAGAGGTATTAAACTACTCAGCCATACCATGAAGCTATGGGAAAGGGTGATAGAGGCTAGGTTGAGACAAGTTATAGGGTTTCGGAAAAACCAATTTGGCTTTGCCAGGCAGGTCTACCACAGAGGTGATTCATCTACTTCGACGGCTTATGGAGAAATATAGGGAAAAATCTAGAGATCTTCACATGGCGTTCATTGACCTTGAGAAGGCTTATGATAGCCTGCCCCGTGATACGATCTGGAAGACTTTGGAAACAAGACGGATCCCAACTGCTTATATCCGGGCGATTCGTGATATGTACTGTAGATCTACTACATATGTCAGGACTACAGTTGGCGACACCGAGGCATTCCCGGTGGAAATCGAACTCCACCAGGGGTCGGCCCTTAGCCCTACATCTTCGCCTTGATTATGGACGACATATATTGTGCGACACCAGACGGTGTACCATGGTGTATGCTATTCGCTGACGACATTGTCGTAGTTGTTGAAACAAAATATGAGTTGAATAGTAGACTAGCTACCTGGAAGATTGCTTTGGAAGAAAAAGGTTTAAGGATCAATATTGAAAAGACAGAGTATTTATGTTCAAACTTCAGTGGGAACCAAAACAATGAAGATGTAGAAGTATGCATAGAAGGACACGTTCTCCCCTCAAAGGATTGTTTCAAGTACCTAGGGTCTATGATACATAAAGATGGGGGGTGTAGATGATGACGTTACACACCGTATAAAGGCGGGATGGCTATAGTAGAGGGCCGCTACTGGAGTTTTGTGTGACAAAAAGGTGCCTCTAAAACTTAAGGGAAAATTTTATTGAATGGCAATAAGACCAGCGCTGTTGTATGAATCAGAATGTTGGGCAATCAAGAAGGATCACGTAATGAGGATAGAGGCCGCAGAAATGAGAATGCATCGATGGACATGTGGTAGGACTCTGTGGGATATGACAACAAACTCTGCTATTAGGATGTCCTTGGGGGTGGTGTCTGTTTCTGAAAAATTGAGGGAGGGAAGACTACGATGGTTTGGGCATGTCCTTAGGCGACTACCGTCGGATGCGGTCAGGAGAGTAGAGTCGATTACAGTCGACGGTGCCAGAAGGAGAGGACGACCAAGGTAGAAGTGGGAAGACTGCTTGAGATATGATTTGATGGATTTAGCCCTTACCAAGAACATGACCTCTGATAGGAAAGTATGGAGACTTAAGACTAGGGTAGTCGAGTAGTGTGGGTCACATCTATAGGGTGTATCATCTCTGTCTTCTTTTAATGCATTTGTAGTAATTCCCATGACTTCTACTTTTTATACGTTTCTGTTATTGGTATTTAAGAAGGCTTAGAACTGGGCTTGCTATCGTTGACTCATGTGTATCATTCTCTTCATGTTTCCTCTTTTAAATTTAGCCGGGTCTTACGTTTCTATCTATATGCAGAGATTTTTTTTCGCAGGGATTACTTCCCATTACAGACACGCATATGATATTAATGACTGCATATGAATATTGTTCAACTATGTATTTATGTATTTATTTATACATGCATTGCATTTTATCTATATTTTTAATTTTCTGACTGCCGGAGGTCTTCCACGGAAGCTACTCTCAGCCTAGCGTTGGGGGCAGCCTATTACCCTACCTCCCCCTTACCCCATTGCATATGGGAATTGGGTTTTGTTGTTGTTGTTGTTATTAGCCCCTATACTTTTATTGTTTTATTTTTAGTCCTTATATATATAATATGCTTGAACCTTATGTATTTATGTATATATTTTATTTTAAATTAATGTTTTTTAAATTATTATAAAATGCTTATTTTATTTGATAATATATTTACGTTTCGTACTCGTATTAATACGTCTTTTTAGAATGGGTGTGGAAAGTGCAACTTGTTAGAAGTAGCACGGTTCAATACGATATTCAAACGAAAAGTGAATTTAAAAAATCGAGCTTTTTTTAATAAAATATTATTATTTTATTAATAAACTTATTTTACCTTTTTTGCTGACATGTCTTATTTTTATTATTCGATTATTATATTGTATTTATATTTGATTTGTATGATTTTGCGATCAATAAAAGAAGAAGGGAATATTCTCGGGAAACTCTCATGTACAGTTTTTTTTAAGAGGGGGGAAGGAGCCTGACAGGGTCCCCCCACTAACTTGGCTCGGGCCTAAGTGAAAGTGAAGTGGTGGGCCTACCCATCCCAACCAGGGGTATGCTGGGATTCATGAAGAGCAGCACCTTACGATGTTCATGACCAATTGAATCTTGACGTACCAGTAGGTACAAGAGGAAATCGCTATGATCGTTACCGTATCCGTATTGAAGAGATGCGGCAAAGTGTCCGGATCATTGTGCAATGTCTTAATCAAATGCCTAGTGGCATGATCAAAGCTGATGATCGTAAGCTATGCCCCTTATATTATATATTATATTTATTATATTCTAGGAATTTCAAGAATTTTCTATTGCATGATATGTGGTTTTACATCGACAAGCAAGAAGAAGAAAGAAATTATTTAGTACTTCATGTCGATATACTGTTTGAAATTGCGTTGATGTGTCAGAAGAATGATAGCTATATTGATTTGGTATACTCTAAAAATACCTTTGGTACAATATTGAAGATCTCACAAAGATTGAGTTTCAGTGAATTTTCGTTTACTAATCCCATCTTTTACGGAAACAAGAATATGTGGAGCTCAACATGTCTGAAAGCACATGAGAACGTTCTTTTGCTGATATTATTACCAATATTCGATACTGGGTCATTCATAGTATTATTATAGCTTGCCTATTCATCGCGGATTGGTTATTTGTCAGCATAGGTTTAACTTATGATGTGTTTGGAAGCCCTCGTCCAAACGAGTATTTTACAGAGAATGAATAGATAGAGGGGATAACCTTCCCATTGGAGGACATGCGAATCCAGTGATCTCTTGTCAAAATAAGGAATGTTCCTTTATAAATGAGCAATTCAAATTAAATTAGTCAATGTTCAATAAAAAAAGGATCATATTTTATGTTTCGACTCGAATATACAAATTTCATCATTATGACAACATATAAATGACCAGACACCAATTTTAGACGTTGTGGGGGTGCGAATCCTTCCCCACATGTAACTGAATCCTAAACCCTTAAAAATGAATTTTTGGTAACATACAGACCAATTTTATCTTTTTAAATGATTTTTCCTAAAATTGTTTTAAAAGTCATTTTTAGGTATTCCACCTACCTAACCCAAAGGTCGATGGCGACTCCAAACCAAATCAAATCGATTTCAATAAAAATAAAATATTCATTGGTGACTGGTTAGAGAGTCAGACCATTAATCGCTTATGCGTTATCTTAGTTGTGGAAATTATGGGTTCGAGTCCAAAATTAGATTATAATCCTTTTCATTGAACATTGGTTAATTTATTCTTCATTCTTCATGTAAATAGTTGTAGTGATGTTTGAAGTCATGCTTGCAACTTCATTACACTTTCCTTTTCGAAAGTGCTTTTATCATTATTTTGTCTTTGTTAAAGGTTTGTAAGTTCCACCCCACACACGTCACGTGCACTAAGATTACATAAGCTCTATACCTAAGCTCCATCCCAATTAAGTAGGGGTGAATGCTTTGCTTTCGTGGTGAATTTATTCCTTGTATGAGATTTAACAATAAACCTTTGGGATACACACCTTATATCTTCGTGGGAATTTATTTCTTTGTATGGGTATAGGGTAATGGATCCCCTCAAATTGAACTCATTTCGTTTGAAGCCTATAATGGGTGAGGATCGAGGGGTTGACAGCCCAAGGGGGCACTGAGACCAAGGACAATTCGAGTACCCTTTCACATAGAGCTGAAACCATGCATAGAGTGAACCATAGACTAATCACCCTAGGTAGAACCATGTTGAACCTCTGTCCATCAGTAGATATGAAAATAGGTGTTCACAAAGGAGGAACGACTATAAATCTTCACCCTTTACTTTAAATTCATAGAATAATTTTATTTTCAAATGAAAACATGCGAACTAGATACCATGCAATTATGATTAATTTCTTGAAATAAAGCATGTCGGGTAGAAAGAATGTTTGGGTATGATTGTTATATAATAAAAGCATGTTTGGTAGATGCCATGATGATGTAGGTGTTATATTCATCTCTGAATAACATTTTATTCTTTATTGATTATTTTATATATACTAACTCATTTCTTTTTTATGTCATTTTTCGTTTTTTGCATCACACATCATGACATAATGCAAATTTTTCGATCCACATTTGAATATCTAAGTGAAAATGTTTTGAAGGGAGAAAAAAGTTTTCAATCAAGTAGTCGCATACATAGACATGCACTGATGGCTAGGAGAAGCTCTAAAGAAAAAGGAGGAAGCTCACTGGAAGAATGAGGTATCAAAATTGATCGATAAAATGACATCCAAGATTGGAGGACGTTGTAAGGGCATCATGAGAGATATGTCATGTTTTGAATGGAGCCTCTACATAAGTCCAAGACGTCCTAAAGAATTTGTAGGACATAATTTTCAAGGACAAAGATTCGAGCCAAAACATCGACTTACTTTAGATTTGGAAACCAAACAAAAGCATGTTTGAAAAATGGACTACTTTGTAAGTGAAAATTTTGTCTCCAATGAAACTTGTTCTATGATATTTATTATTGGCATCAACACCATTTGTATTTTAATTAACATTCACATTCACATCCTTGCATCTTTGCGTTTGCATATATATGAACTTATATTTATTTAAGCATTATAGAATTCATTTATTTAATAAAACATCGAATGATAAGATAAGGTTTCAGATTGCAGTGTTCATGGCCCCTACTAGTAGCAAAAAAATACTATGCACCCGTACAATACAAGAAAGATGACTAAGAAAATGGAGGAAAAACTAGCCAAAGTTGAGAAATAGCATAAAGAATTGTAAGAAGAGATAAGAGGACGATTCGCTAAGATCGAGGCTGGCATCGCTAATTCTTAGCTTGATTTGTTGAACAAGATGGAGGAGATGTTCAGGAAACATGTGACCATTGAAATGAGTCTTGCTAAAGACCCTACGCATCCTTCGGGTTTCACACCTATCCTTGTACACACCCCGGTATACTAGAAATTTGGACCTCAAGCTTTATTTATTATTGAGAACCTGCCTCAATATTAGGCTAGAACTTTTATCCATATTAACTTCTCTACCACGTTGTAATACCCCTAAACCTGAATCAAGGATTAAAAGCATTACCGGGATCAATAATCAAATACAAGATAATTAAATGTTGAATCAGACATACGCAGTGGACATTACAATTGAAGAGCCATTTTTCTCGAATACAATATTAATTAAATCTCAATCAATTTACTTATCAATTAATTCGATTAAGCCATGAATCCTAATTTATCACATATAGTTTCATTTCATTTGCATTCTTAATACATTAAACCGAATACTAGCATTTAAACAATATACATTCTATAAGAGATTAGTGAACTTAACATAATATGAGATTTATACATAACTCATCTTATATATATATATATTCCAAAAAGGAACCCTTAATGGCTTACACAGAAGAACATACTTGTAAGATATATACACACCAAAAGAGCCATTGACATTATGTATATTAGGGGTCCATTAACTTCATAGACTATAATATTTCATTAGGTTCTTAGGTACATTTCATAAACAACTTAATTACCCACCATATGCATTAGATTTGAACCACTATACTCAATGCTAAGCCACCAACTACGAGTATAAAGATAACGAAACAAGCCATACTTGAAATCTTCCTCTGAGTTGATTAGCTATGAAAGTTGAGCTTCAAAATACTCTAGAACACGTGGTTTGTGATAGAAAGGAACAAGAGTGATAAGTACGTAAAGTACTTAGTGAGGTAACACTTAATTCCATTGATTCTTTTCCATTTAATGATTTCCACAATCAACTAATATTTTGATTTCATTCAACTACTATATACTCTAATAGGATATAATTCAATTTAAACAATCTACATGATCTAGCTTTAATTTCGAACATGGAGAGAGTACACAATCATATACATTTAATTTAACAATTAACTAAGTCAACCAATTAAACAGTTCAATTATTCTTCTATTCGATCAAGGCATAAATTACCATAAATGCAACACACAATCTACATAGCATTTTGAATTAAGTAATTTAATCTATGTAGAAATTCAATTTGAATAATTTATGAATATACATTCACTCTTCTGATTTAATCTTGTCAATTAATTTAAGCCTTGGTTTCTAGTTCAATCTAGATAAGCAAGTCTCCAATCAACTGTCGCCATACACTTTAATTGCACCGTAGTGCTGGTCAACCCTCCTACTGTCACCAAAGACCACATAATGTATCCTCCATCTGGCACCAATAAGCACCATAGTTTTGGACCATAGTCTCCCTACATAATTGAGATGTAGATTCTAAGGCATGCCCTTATATCTTGGAGCAACTATTAACCAAGGATTTTGAATCTTATTTGCCAAGAAATCGTTTTTTCCATAACATAGATATCAAGGATTCTTCCATGTCAAGATTATACATTCAATTCCAAATTGATCATGGTAGCAAGCAACAATTTGTTCATTCAATAGTTCAATTCAATAGAGTTCGATCTTGGCAGCATGCACTAATTCACAATTCGATTCAGTTAAATCATAACAACATGCAATAATTCACCATTAGACTTAATTCGATCATGTAACCATGCAATAATTCACAATTCGATTCAATTCAATCATGCAGTATGCAATAATTCACAATTCGATTCTATTCAATTCAATCATGGCAGCATGCAATAATTCACAATTCAACTTAATTCGATCATGGCAGCATGCAATAAACCATAATTCAATTCACTTCAGTCATGGCAACATGTATTTATTCACAAACCAATTTAATTAGATCATGGTAACATGTATTAATTCACAATCGAATTCAATTTAAATCAAGGCAACAAGCAATAACTAATTTACCAATTAATTTCATATGACACTCAATAACTTATAGTCTTTAATTAATCTTTGTTTCCCTTACTTTAAGTTCCAATATGACTTAATTTCATTATTATCATATTGATTTCATGATCAATTGAAAATATCAATAAAAATAAAGGGTGGTTGGGACCTAATTCCCAAACATAGCATAGTTATATTCATAATACTCCAAGTTAGCCTTGAATTACTATTCATTTGTGCCTATCTTTGGTGGATCCTCCTTTAGTTCCTTCAGCCACTTCCTTAATTCTGTGCTCTATCAATTTATACACAACATAGGGAAGTTATTAGAATCAATACAATAGTATTCAAGCTAAATTAAGCTATTTGGCACTAAACAGATTCTGTTCTGGTAGATTATACACCTTAGAGTAATTTGTCCATAACTTTTAATTTACTCATCGGGATTTTAGATTTCTTTATACCCTTAGAAAGCTAATTCAATTATATTTCCAACCATCTATGGCTTGTATTTTAATTTCTTATATACAATTACAGTTTTGCATTTGAAATTAGACAATTTTTCAGTGACCAATTTGCCACTCTCGTAATTCAATGTACTTTGGTGAACTAATTCACCTAAAATCCTTACCAGATTAGCTTAGATCATTTTACCATTGTTCAATTTTATCCTTTCCATGAATTTTCATATCAACTTTAACCTTTAATACTCCAATTAAGTCATCTAATTAATAGTTTTCCCAAAATTGTCCAATTTTCCCAAAACTCATTTCAATCTATAAAAACAAGCTGAGAACACTTGAAGATACAAGAGAACAACTATCCAAGCAATCAAACACAAGAGAAGAGTTTTTCAATCTTATTTCATATTTATCTTGTAAATATTTTGTTATTGTGAGCTTAATTCTTGTAAACAACTACCTTAGAGAGGTTTTCTTGTTTATATTTCCTTTTATTGTAAAGGGGTTTTGGTTATAGCTTAGCTTGTTAAAAGATAGGGAAAGCATGTGAAAAACTAGGGAGTTGTAAAGGTTATCTCTTTGTCCTGTAAAAAGAAAGAACAAATTAGTAAATTTGTTGGAAATTGTTTGGTGAGGAGCTAAGGTAGTGGATGTAGATTTGTTTGTGAAGTCGAACTATTATAAATCGCTGTGCAATTTTTTATCTTTCAATCTCCTTACTCCCTAAACAGAAAAACCAATCCAACCCCTCTTTGCAAACTATTTCGGTTATCGATTCGAGCTTCCACAAATCCCAACAATTGGTATTAGAGCTTGACTTGTTAGAAGGCTTCACATCATTGAGACGATCCTCGAAGAAGCTCTACCAATTCTAGATGCAACCGACAAAGAAAATGGCTTTAACCTCTGGTACCTATTATGTTGAAGAATAAAACATTCTAGATTCACAACCGGTAAACAAGTCACCCTTCTTCAATGGAGCAAATTATGCCCATGGGAAGAATAAGATGATGTTCTTTATTCGAGCCTATGATCTAGGAGCTTGGAACTCAATCATGAAGGGTTACTCCACTCCACCCAGTGAGATAGATGATTGGGATGATTTGAGTAATTAAGAGAAGAAAAAGTTCTAGCATAATGCTAAGGCTATGCACATTCTCTTTTGTGCTTTAGGCCCAGATGAATATAGACGAATCTCATCTTGTTCCAGTGCCAAAGAGATTTGGGATAAGCTCCAAGTCATTCATGAAGGAACCGACGAAGTGAGGGAAACTAAGATAAGTCTTCTCAACCATAGCTACGAAAATTTCAAGATGGAACACGATGAAGACATCAAAGCTATGACGGATAGATTTTCTGTTATTGTCAACGGTCTCAAGGGATTTGGAGAAGAAATCCATAACGAGAAACTTGTGAGGAAGATGATCTACTCTCTTCCAAAGTCTGGCAATCGAAGAAGATGGCTATTATTGAAGCTAGAGACCTAAAGTCTCTCACTCTCGACGAGCTAATTGGTTCTCTTCTCACTCATGAGATGATGGTGAAGGAATAGGAAGAAGGTGAAGAGAAGAAAAATAAGAAAAAGAAAGAGGTAGACATTGCCTTCAAGTCCACCAATGAAAGCTATCAAGATTCAAGTGAAGAAGTGGATGAAGATGATGATGAAGAAGAAGAGATGGCCAAGCTCTTCAAAAAACTCAAGAGATTCATGTCTTCCAAGGAAGTGAAGTATGAATCAACTAAGAAGAAGAGCCCCCGGTGTGCTTCAATTGTCAAAGAACAAGGCATGTCAAGTATGATTGTCCCCTTCTAAGAAAGAAAGGATCATCTAAGAAGAATACATTTGTTGCAACTTGGAGTGATGAAGATGACTCCAATGATGAAGAAGAAGTAGTCAACCTATGCCTCATGGCCATCGAAGAAGATTTCGAGGTATCTTCTAACTCAAATGAATTAAATTTATATTCTTTTGATGAGTTAAAGATGCTTATAATGAGTTGTATTTGGAATTGAGACCATGAATTCCAAATATAAGAAATTAATTGCAAAACTCAAAATTGAAAATAAATCAATTTTGAAAGCAAAAGTTGATTTTGAAAATCAAAATGAAATTTTGAAAAATGATTTAGAGTTTTCAAAAATTAAAATCAATGATTTAGAAAAAGAAAATTTTGTTTAAAAAGTTAAGCTTGAGAGCTTAATAAAAGAAAAAAAATTAATTTCTAAAAACAACTCATTATGCTAAAAAATGGCAAAATGCTCACATTGTCATTTTCATGGTCATTTGGAACATAGTTGTCCTTTGAAGAAAGGAAAAAAAGTACGTTTTCCCATGGGAACAAGGGGCATTGAAACTAACGTCCAAGGATCCAAAGAAATTTGGATACAAAATCGAAATAAATGTCTCTTGTAGGTGTGTGGGAGAAATGGTGATGAATATGAAGAAATCAAGATGCTCTAGCAACACGTTGAAAAATAAATGGGTAATCTCTAAGCTTAATGCTCTTGATTTTTGGTTATTTGGTTGCTTATTTTGATTTATGCATGCGTGAGTTTTGATTTTGAATGAGTATGCATTGTTTTAATCTCATGTATGTTGAAAAGATGTTTATGGTGAATATTTTAAAGTTTTAATGATTTTTCATAATTTTTAGTTCATCATAAGGAATTTTGGTCAAAATTGGTTTTAAATGCAAATGATATCTATCTAACAATTTATATCAAGTTTTTAAATACTTTAAATTTACAAATTTTAAATTTTTGACCTAAATTTGAATGTTTATGCATGTGGTTTAAATGAAAATGATATATCTCTAACAATTGATATCAAATTTTGTCAAATGAATACCATTTTTAGAAAACTTTATGCATATATTTTTAGAAAACTTTATGCATATGCACTTAATTTCAACAATTAATTTTGCATAAAGTATTTTAGACTTGGATATATTGAATTTCATGTGCTACTAACATGTTTGTTATTCTTTGTTGAAATTCAATTTTAAGTGTCAAAATGTTAAAACTTAATTTTGTTTGGAATGCACATATTGAGGGGGAGCTTTAATTTTTCAAATGATTTTTAAATGTCATATTCATCACTTACTCTCCAAAGTTATTTTAGAACTTTAAAGATTGAATTATTTTTGATATAACAAAAGTGGGGAGAAGTATGGTTTTAAAAATTCAATTTCTTAATGAAAAAGGGGAGCTGAACATTATTATATATTTTCCAACAATTGGTAACAATTGGTGTCTTTTTCATTAAACATTTTATTAAGGGAGAGTTTTTTCCAAAAACATTTTTTCATATGTTTTGTTATATCAAAAAGAGGGAGACTATAAAACTATGTTTCGATATAACAAATTAAGGCAAAATGTTTTTGGACTTGAATTGAATTTATTCAAAGTTTTAAAAGATTTAAAAAATAATTCAAAGTCCATTTAAAAGATGAATTGAGCAAAAATTACAAGTAGTACCTATACTGTTCTTTGCAGTATCGATACCACATGAATCGATATCGATACCACATGAATCTGTATTGATACCCTACTTGTACTATCGATACCTTAGGAAAAGGTAGTACCGATACCATCAAGGTAGTAACGATACTACCATAAAGGCTTAAAACATCGAATGCAAAATGGGTACCGATACCATAGTGCAAAGTAGTACCGATACCCCTTAGGCAGTATCGATACTATAAGGCTCCAACGGCTAGCAACGGCTAGTTGAATTTGAAATTAACAAAGGTAATACCGATACCCTATAGAGGAGTACCGATACTTCCTATTCTGGACAACCTTATTTTGCAAGAAATTAATCCCCAACGGCTCCAAAACATCCCCAACAGCTAGATACGACTTCAAACTCATTTCAAGCTATAAAAACAAGCTGAGGACACTTGAAGATACAAGAGAACAACTATCCAAGCAATCAAACACAAGAGAAGAGTTTTTCAATCTTATTTCATCTTTCTCTTATAAATATTTTGTTCTTGTGAGCTTAATTCTTGTAAACACCTACCTTAGAGTGATTTTCTTGTTTTCATTTCCTTTCATTGTAGAGGGGTTTTGGTTCTAGCTTAGCCTGCTAAAAGCTAGGGAAAAGTTCTAGTTTAGCCTGTGAAAAACTAGGGAGTTGTAAAGGTTATCTTTTTGTCATGTAAAAAGAAAGAACAAATTAGTAAATTTGTTGGAAAATCCTTGGTAAGGAGCTAAGGTAGTGGATGTAGACTTGGTTGAGAAGTCGAACCACTATAAATCATTGTGTAATTTTCTATCTTTCAATCTCCTTACTCCCTAAACACAAAAACCGATCCAACCCCTCTTTGCAAACTATTTCAGTTGTCAATTCGAGCTTCCGCATATTCCAACAACAACAAAATGAACCATTCAAATGAGAAACAAATTCCACCTTCAATAAAAGCTCCCTGATTGATACAGCGTCAATGCAAACATTCATTAACCATGCTCCAGATCAGCCTTGAAAAAAAATACTTGTAGCAGCACTTAAGGACAGAACCATTTTGCACCTTCAAGACCAGATCCAACCAGCAAATATCAATTAGACCCCCAAGCAATTGAAATGGTTGGAGAAGCCAATGAAAAGACCACCAAAATACAATAGCACAAATAATTCAAAACAAACAACTTCGAAAATAAACTGGCCGCCAACATCGTCCCCACAACACCCCCAAGACTACACCACATAAAGGACATGCAATACTAACCACTTCCCATTTTTCGATTGAACCCTTCTTAGATTCCTAAATAAACGCCATCTCAACCTTGTGCCTTCTAATTGTTTTCCTCGAAGCTGAAATCTTCATTGCTGACCCTTGGCACACAACCTATCAACCAACTCTGAATTGACGCAAGTAGCAAAAGATAAATTCCACAGAGCCCTTTCCTTCACGCAATAAAAATTCATTAGCAGGGTTAAAACTCAATGCTCAGATTTAAAAAAACCACACCAAAACCCATCAAGTTCCACAAAGGGATACTTTAACAACCTTGTGGACACAGCTATACAACCCCTAATACTAACTCACCTAATTCAAAGCATCTCAAACGGTGCCAACCCTTTAAGAACCTCCATTTCATCTCCAATCACTTGGATACCAAGTTTCTTACCCAAAGAAAGTGTCTTTTCTACCTCTATAGTCGCAGCAACCCAACGATTTTTATGTCAGTGTCAGATATAGATCTCCCCGATAGCTCAGAAGAAACCAGATCAAACTTCTTTAGTTTGTTCATTTTCAACGTAATATCCCTCTTTATTCATTCAGAAATTGAGAGGACCTTGTCCTGGATGTTTATAAGTGACCCGTACTTTTTATGGCTTCTATTTTTCAACTGTTTTAATTATAGAAAGGACTCTTCTTCTAAATCTTCCTCGTGGCATTTATCTTTTACTTTATTCTCTGTTTCTGATCTACTCTGCCCATTTGGCTGAGTCCTCTATTATAATTAAAATTAATACTTTCCCCTACTAGAGCATATTGGATTTGGGCATTAAGACCACAAAAAGCATCAGCCTTATAGCCCACTCCAGACAACTCAACATATAGCAACACTGTTGAAGCCCAACTTTTGTGATATCTTTTATAGCTCTTTCCAAATTATCCACCAAATCCCCAGAATCAGCTTGAACTATGTTTTCCACGTGATCCTCTCCCTGGATATTGGGAACATAATCTGTTAAAAACCTCTTCCCATTCTATCTTCGAGCTTGAGACCTTCCTCAACTTAGAAACTAGAGTCATCATTTCTACTTTCACATAGTCCCATTTCAGAGGCCGAAACAATAAATGCGTTGCCCTTTGCTTACGATTCAACTTTGTCACCCGCTAGACCAGTAGAAGATGCCTCTGGCGACTCCTCAGAGAACTTTTCCAATGAAACCTTACCATCCCCGACCCCATAATCTGTAACCCCCTCAGACCGATGCGGATAACTCGATCCGATATGGAGTGTCAAATTAGGGCCACTGGAGCGACCCACTATAAAATAGCGGAAAATTTAAAACTTTTATTAAAACATGTAACTTATAAAATGATTTATCAATATACAAAAATAAAACAAATTTTCAGACTCAAATATTAAAACAAAATACAATTATATGCCCCCTAATCACAAGTACCATATTCTGCAACCAACGCCGGAGGGATTCTTTTACTAAAGTTTATAACCGCACTGGTACGATTCTTTTAACCTGAAAAGGTGAGTAACGGAGTGAGCTTCGGAAAGCTCAGTGATACAGAACTACCATATGATGTTGAAGAACGTGCAGATACAAATAAACGTATTTTTCCTTATTGGTTCAGATATTTACAGATTTCATTGGCTGAGCTGAGATCCTACGAATATTTCAGGGTAACATACAATGAGCTTTCATTTCAGAGAAATATTTCGGATGACTGAGTTCAGGAAATCAGAATAGGTTATCTAGTGTGTTCCCATAAAACCAGCGAAGATATATAGATATTTTCTTTTTAAACAGTAGTAGTTTAAAAACATATTTTTATTAAAAAACCATATTAATCCCTCCAACCAAACACTCAATAATGTGTAGGTTCCCCAGAACCATACACCCACCTACACAGCAAGTAAGGACTTACCCTGAGCACAAAGCAGAGGAGCCTGTAGTAACGATAACTTCCTCCAACAACACCCTCCCATAAAACATTTATCAAAAATCATATTATTTCCTCCAACCAACACTCCATAATGTGTAGGTTCCCCAGAACCATACACCCACCTACACACCAAGTAAGGACTTACCCTGAGCACAAAGCAGAGGAGCCTGCAGTAATGGTAACTTCCTCCAACAACACCTTTCTATAAAAACATTTATCAAAAATCATATTATTCCCTCCAACCAACACTCCATAATGTGTAGGTTCCACAGAACCTTACACCCACCTGCACTCCTACTAAATTCCATGATTCCATAAACCAGGAACAATTCATATTTTCCAGTGAAAATAGGAAACCAAATAACACATTTCAGGTAACCATAATTCATAAACTAGTAAATTCCATTATTTCATAAATCATGTACAATTCATACTTTTTGATGAAAACCGTAATCAGAAATCACATACCATGTTGCCATGGTTCATAAACCAATAAATCAATACTTTCGTTAAAACTCATTTGAAACATATAAAACTATCATGTAATACATGTGGAACACACTAGAGGATCAAAATATTTATCAAATAGTCTTATTGGGCAGAGAAACAAGGATCTTTAGTTTACTGATAGAATGTCAGAATTTAGAATCACTATATGAATTGTTCAATAACTAATGGAATCATCAGTTATTCAGAATATAACTTGAGCTGATAAGGAGGAAATGAAGATTCAGGACATTTACAGTCGGCGTCGATTTATCGGATTATTAAACAGTTTTAAATGAGTATCTCCCAGAATTAATGCTTGTCGACTGGTCAATTCATTGTCCTTACAGGGTATTTACACTTTAATACCACAAATTCTAGTCCATATATCATATTCGGAATCATCATTGAATAAATCTTTCAATGTCTTTATTTCATATTCACGCTTTCACTATATCATGAAATGCTGACGTGCTTGATTTGTAGTTCATGATCCATAAGAACATTACATCATGTATGCTCATTAACGTTTCCAGACTCATTCAAATCACTTACTTAATCCTTAGTCATTGAGGTTACTTAATTCATTTAGCAGTCAAGTCCATTACAGTTACTTCAGGGTTTTTCAGGGTAATCTAGACGTTTCTAAATTTCATATACATAGTGTACTTTCGTTCAATTTAATTTGATCTTCGTGATTAATTTGTCTAACAAATATCTATTTCATATTACCGAATGCGACCTAGAGTTAAGCTGAGATGAGTACTTTCAAAATTATCATCGAACCACACTTGAGAAGTTGAACACGCATTCAAGTAACATCTATGTCGTTCAGGTACTGACATATCCTTAAGATTGATCAACTCACTTAATTTGTGTTCCATAATTTCTAAAGGTAGTCCAACACCTATGCTTATTTGGACTCCTTAATTAATCCAAGACATTTACTTAGTATAGGCCATAAGGGTATTTTGGTCATTTTGGTGTTCAATTTTATTCTAATCATTAAAGAGCTTGAGGATATCCCATCATTCTTGAGCTTAATGGTATTCTTGGGTCATTTCCATTATAGGGGTATTTTGGTCATTTTACAGATTCAATGTATTTTAATCCTTTTCTTCCATCCGATCTTACTATTAAATTCAATCTTATCATTTATTTCACTTATTTCAATCAATTATGATAATAGAATACCCCCGATAATTATTCTTCAAGTATTTACTCATTACTCGGATATTTTTGGGTCAAGTGCCTTCTCAGATTTTACAAACGAAATATTATGATTTTTTCTATACAAAGACAGGATCTTAACAATTAAATCCGTAATTTATCGAGTTAAGTACAAATCCTTAAAGTACTTTCTCATTCAGGGTCAACTCGGACTATTTTACCTCTCAGGGGCATTTTTGTAATTTCCTAACCAGATAATTTCGATATTAGCTCTTAACAAAAATAATTATAATTTAAAGATCCTATGGTCAATTGCTTTCCCGAACATTCTCTGATATTGAAATTATTCCTTAACAAACTTTTAGCGTCTTGCGCAAACCCTTTTTGGCGTTAAAAACCAGTTATCCAAATTTTCTAAACAAAATTATCATTTCTTATGCAAATCTGTAATTATATAAGATCAATATATATTTTCAAAGTTATTAACCAACTTCCAGGTACAATTCTTGTCATCCTACAACATAAGGGCATTTTCGTAATTTTACCCTATCGGAGTATTCTCATAATTTTCGATCCAAGTACCTTTAACATTTAACCTTTGATGATATAAAATATAAGTTACAAATCCATGGCTGCTTTCTTTATCACTAATCACAAACCTGTAATTTAATTCTAACAATTCCTCAATTTCTTATATTAGTCATTTGATCCGTATTCAGTTACAGAATTTCTACCATATTCATATCAAGTGTATAAATTATTCAACTCCACAAAAATGACCAACATTATCTTATTCATGTATTTACCAATATCAAAATATTCCATAAAGCATAAAGAGGTAGTAAAGTATTACCTCGATTCTCGTGCAATATTGATCGACCATATAAATTTCATTCAAACGTCTTTGATCTTTAATTCAACTTTCAATATTTCCTCGGATCCATATCAACAGAAATTACATAAAAAACAGAGCTTAATTCCAAAAAACAAATTGAATCAGGTGATAAATCAGTCAAAAACAGCTTACCGGGTTCGAGTTTGGCGAAACGGACCCCAAAAACAGATTCGGGACATCAAAATATAAAATATGACTTTTCAAAAATTTTGAATTTTCAGTCAAAGTCAACGGGTTTGACTGGCAATTTCGAGGCATTCGGGTCTGAATTTCAAAAAACGGACTGCGGAATTGGACTTGGAACGTCGAAAAACATCAGGATAGGTATACTCGGTCAAAGTCAAAGGTCGTTTAATGCCCGGTCAATGCCGGTCAAAGTTTTGGTCAACTATGGTCAACGGTCAAAGCAGGTCAACGGTCAACAGTCGACCATTTTACGCAAATATCACCCTAACAGAAATTAATTACAAAATTAGCCACCTTCTGTAAATATTTACGAAACTAACACCCGAATTTTACACAAATAGTACCTAACAGAAATTAATTACAACCAGACGATGCCCACTCTCGGGGGTGGTGCGTGGGGTGCGTGAACAGTGATACGGTGTCGGAAAATTCCAGGAAAAATTCCTAAAAATTATTTTAAGGTGTTTTGAGACACTTACCAAGCTCGATTCACAATTTTGAACGACGGAGAGCTCAATTCTGAAACGTCGAAAACTTTGACGGTCTCACCCCTCCACGCGTCGGCGATGATGGAGAAACAGAGAACACCAGTGGACTCGAAACGATGCAAGGAACACGATGGTGCGGGAGGTGTCGTAAACGGGTGACCGAATCTTCGTGAATCGACGAAAAACCAACTGAAATTGATTTATTACCGATGATACTTTCGACTGAAATTAACGACGAACGACGACGATTCACGATGAAAAGTTTGAGGGGTTTTGTTCCTCGGTCGACAACGAACACTATGGTCGTTTCAATTCGTCGATCGGACGTCGTACGACAAGTAGATCGGAGTTGAAAGGAGGGCTGTTGGAGAGGGAAAACTGAAAATTTTTCTGGAAACTGCACACTGGGAAGAGTTTTATAATTCATCATATATAAAAAATGGTTAAATCATGGGCTTAGTCACTGAACTTCCTGCACTTCTTAAAATGGTCTGCCAACTATACGATTTTACAATTTAATCCATAATTTCTTCCAAAAATACCAATTAAAATCACCACTTTATAATTTCTTAAATTTAGCCCCTAAATTGGGGTGTTACATAATCAGAAACATTATTTTCATTCGCCTTAACTCTTTATTTGATATTTCCAGATTCCTTCAACTTAATCATCGAATGATCAAGCATTCCCCTTTCAATTAACCTAACTTCAAACTTCATCTTACCCACTACAAAATCAACTACTTCATCAACTCTAACATCTAAGGAAATAACCACTAACATGGATATTTTCTTACAGTCGATTCTCACCATAAGCCTCAAAATTCCCCCACAAAGCTGCCAGACATTCTCAAGGTTATTTCGTTCCAGCAATGCAGTGGTAACCGAGAAAATTCTAACGAAACTAATCTTCCCTTATGGCAACAAGACTCTGTCCAAGGAGAAATTTCCATGAAAATCTCCTTAAGATAGGACCATGGAAGGTCTTCAAGCAAAATGAACAGGTGCTCATCTTCTGAAGTCAAGGTTGGACCTATGGGCATGACTTGGGGCATTACAATGTCCGATGTGGCAGTTCTGTCAGTAGCTTCCAAAAGACGATCAAGTTAGCATTCTAGAAGGACGGGTGGATGACTTATATTTAGTTTAAATTTGAATTTTGGAATTATCACTTGCTTATCTTTATGATTTTATTATTTGAGTATTTTTAAGGTTTTATCCTTAGCTATTTTCATTTTATTTTAAGGTTTTAGGAAGATATAAATACCCTCTTAGGTTAAAGCTTGAAATATACTTCGAATTAGGTTTGTACTTTACTTTTTTGATTTTTATAAAGTTTTTTTCTTTTCTCTTTCATTTTACTTTTAAGTTTTTTACTTTATTTTCTTTAAAAATGCTAAGTATGATTTTTATCATGCTTAGCTAATCTTCCAATAAGCCAAAGGCTTAAGCGACAACTCAATTCCAATCGTGAGAATTGAAAAACACCTAATACCTTCGGATATTATTCTCAATTTTCTAAAAATTTGGATTGGCAGTCGATCTTTCCTTTAAAAATCTTTACACTTTCAAATTCAAAAAGAGCTCGTTGGTTTGATTGTTGTTTCGATTTAAAGTTGGGAGGAAGGATCGGCTTGTAGCACATTCGACTTCCGATGAACACACTTAGCGGTGGTTTGCTAAGGGAAATTGAGATCGAGTTCGATTTTCATTCTCATTAAGACAACATAACCCAAGCTGAGCTTTTCCAAAACTTAAATTGTATTGGTGCTAGCGACAATAGTCATGGTTAGTCCAAATATGGACTGAATTCCAAAGATTGACTTTATATTGTTGGTTTATCGGAGAGAAAAACAAGTTACAAGAGTTGGGGCTCGTAGACTTTAACCAACATTTATCCGGATTAAAAAATCCTCTTCGTTGATCAATTGGAACTGAGGCAGAGCGAGGCCCGAGGCAGTTTTACTTAAATTGAATTTCTTCTAAATTTTACTTTCATCAATTTTTAGATTTAATTTTTCAAAATTACTTTACTTTTACATTTATTTTCATTTCATTCTTTCAACCGAAATTCCCCATTTCCTTTATCTTTTTCGCCAAAATCATAATCAAAACATTCCCATATCAAAATCTTCAAAGTTCCTGCGGATCGACCGTTTCTTCTCTATACTACATTTCTAACTTAATTATTTGAAAAAAATGCTATTTATTTAGCAATATACGACGCTTGTTATTTATTCCTTAAAAAAATTGAGATTCACAAATATGACTCCAAATTTCAGAAAATTTTCACCAAAACAAAATCGTTTTGCATATATATAAAAAGTCCATATATAACTTCGTTAGTGAGAAAATGGATGAATGACAAAAAAAAAACTCAATGTATTAAGTTCAATGAGTAAAGTGAAAAGATTTAAAGTACATTGAGTAAAATAAGTGAGAGAGTAAAGTTCAGTTACCAAATTTAATCCTCCTTTGAATGTCATAAAAAACTGCCAGAACTAAAATAAATGTAAATTAAATTTAATTGAATTCATTTCATTTTTGGTAAACAACGGCAAGAATAAGGATACAAAGGGTTTATGTTTCAAAAAGTTGAGAAAATTAAAATTTAATCCCTAAGCAAATTGAGATTCACAAATCTGGCTCAAAATTTCAGAAAAGTTTAATTTAAACCTCCAAACTCTGAATTTCTTTCAAATAATTCCTAAGTATAAAACTTTAATTATTCCGTAAAATTTGATTTCGTTAGACGAAACTTCTAAGGCAAACTTTTTAGTGTTAGAATTAATTTAATGTGAAAGTTATAAGTTAAAGATATTTGATATAACTAACTCTTAAATTAATAAAAAATATAAATATTCATTATTTAGCAAGGAAAAAACTAAAGAGATTTTTGAAATCTCTTGTAATTTCTCATATGTAGTAATAATAAAATGGAAACAATGTATCATGTAAATAAGAAAAAATAAATAAAAATATTTGGAATATTTAAAGATAAATTCTTCATAACTTGTCCCACCAGCACATATAAAGTCAAGAGAATTTATATGTTGAGGTATCATTTTTAAAAGGCCAAAGATAAAAGAAACAGAGAAAAAGAAGATAAAGAGTTTCCTTGTCTACCGCATTTTTATGTTGGTCAGGTAAAAAGATCAATTTAAAATATATATAGTATTGAAAGATTTTGGTTATATGTTTATTCTATACACCAAACAAAAAAGGGATAGCATTATGACCAAGAATAAACTGAGTGGGTACTGAGAGTGCTCATACTTCATGTCAATTTAAATTTTCATATGATATAGATATTTTTTTTATTTTCTATCGATAATTTAATTTTAAATTCTCTAAAATTATAGTTTCATTTTCTCTAATTTTTCTATATACCTTCATAAAAGTTTAAATCATTGGCATGAAGTTTTATGTTTGTCGATATATTAAACTTATTTTTATTTTTGTTAAATGTATAATATCTATTTAACATTGATGAAATTTGATTTCACATAGGAAAGGAAGCAACAGGGAAATCATGTAAACTGAATATAAGTTTGGGTGAAACACATTGCTATGGCTACCTTTGCATGCAAGATTGTATTAATAAGTTTGGGGATGGTGCTAAAAGTTCTTTTAGAGTTGGTGACTTCATTAATTTGTACTTACCATTGTTAATTTATAAAAAAAGGTTTAGGCTGTCACAATATCTTCTTAATAATAATGCTAAAATCATATTAATTTGTTGAATAATGAAAGAAACACATTAGTAAAAGTGGATTAATGCAACCACTTGTTTTTATTTTACTTTGATTTCCTTTCCCTTTTATCTGATCATTTTGTTTTAGCCTAATTCACTTTCATGACTATTTTATTTTCATAATATTTTGATTTTTTAATATTTATGGACATGATATTTTCAAATTAGGTATTGTGTAATCGATATTTATTTCAAATGTAATTAAGGTCTTTTTAAAAAACCCATCATATCTCAATCATGTCGAGTCTCGATCAGGATAGGGGACAAAAAAAAAAGAGTGTGAAGAGAACTGGATAACAATAACTCAAATTTGCATCAAAACTAACATGTGCATCCATTGATATTGAAAACTCTATACTACTTTAAAAAAGAGATCTTCTAAGCGAAAGAAATCTTTCCAAACTTTCCACGAAATGAGAACAGAAGGAAACACCTGCTATAAAACAAGAATCCAGCTGTTGCCACTTCTCGAAACACAACCACTATATGCTGAATTAAAAGATGCATTAAAATGGAAACGAATTTTTTTTATGTGGAGCTGAGGAGAAGCAACCCCTAAAAACAACGAAGAGGATTTCCAGAATGAGCAACACAAAAAAACTTGGCATCTATCGAATTCAATATGAAATTTAAGAGCTGATAACTACAGTCATCGCCTACGAGTAAAAAAACAACAACAAAGATATCCAAATCCAACCAAGAAAACCAACTCCCTCCCTAGGTTAATAAAAAATAATTCGAGCTATCCATATTTAGAAACCCCATCTTTCGCTAGCTTGTCTGCCTCAATATAACAACTTCTAGAGGACAAACCAATAAACCAACAATTCTTTTTAATAATCTAAGAAATTCTAAGAATTCTTTTAGCGTAAATTATCGGTGCTTTAGAAGTGTCAACGATCAACTAATTGCAACTTGACTATTGCACTAGAAAATAAGTCAAACTCACCTTCCAATAGGACGATAAAAGAAAAGAGACAACATACTCAATAACTGGCAAACTAGGACCAGTTGACAAGGAGAAAACAAACAAAATCAAACCATTTTTCATGTATATTGCAGGTAGACAATTAGGAGGTCCAATTTTTATGTGTACTGAATATAATGTTTTATGACTTATTCATTACGTTATATCAAAATATTTTCTATACAAACTCAATAAGTAGTTTAAGTTTTAAACGAGAGAGTAACTCTTCCTAGAGAACTTTGGTTCATACAATTACGTTTGTACGATGTGCGTTCATTGTTAATAACTAAAAAAATAAGTCTAAAAATCACCTTCCATCAGGACGATAGGAAAAAAAAAACCGGCATACTCAATAACTCGCAAACCAGGACCAATTGGCAATGAAAAAACAAACAAAATAAAACCAGTTTTCATGGATACTGCAGCAGGTAGACAATTAGGAGGTCCAAATTTTATGTGTACTGGATATAATGTTTTATGAATTTTTTCATTACGTTATATCAAAATATTTTCTATACGAGCCCAATAAGTAATTGTCGACATCGTTTTTCGCCCGAGTGGGGAAAAGACTGATACCGACTCGGTAGTTTTCTCTTTGAAAAGTGTTTTGAAATGTGAGGAGTCGTCACCAATCATTTAAGGTGAGATTGGGACACCATAAAAACCGGGTGATTTTAATAAAACATTTTATTTTTTATCAAAATATCAAGTTTTAAGGTCTGCGAAAATCTAGAAATCAGGTTCGGGATTCAGTTACGCGTGGGGAAGGATTAGCACCCCTACAAGCTCCCAAAAATTGGTACCTATTTGATTTCCCTATATTTAAAATTGGAAATTTTGAGTTCGATCTTTATTTAATTTGAATATCATTACGGATGCAAAGTTGAAAAATTTATTCGTTTATTGAGACCGATACTATTCTCTCCCAAGCGTAAATGCGAGAGATCAACTATTGTGCCTAATAACCGAATATTGCCTCGTTTTTAGAAAATAATGATGCGGTCTTTGAAAAGAATGCGACCTATTTCGGGAATCACCAATAAGTCATCCCCTTAGCATACTTGCGGGAGATATACTTTTAATTCCCTAATAAGTGAACATTGCATTAGGTTTAAAAAAAAATGCAATCAAACAAATTTTTATTCATCCTAATTAAGTTAAGGGTAAATTAAGGCTTTTTTTATCTTAAAGTGTCAAATTATGAAAATTAAGGAACCTAGAGGATTAAACCTAAATGTAGGCTCTAATATTTATCCTATTTGATTTTTAATCCATTATTGAATTGAATAATCGAGATAGTCCCTTGAGCATTTTGGCGAGGGTCAACTCGAATTATTCCCTAAATTAAAAGAGTTAGATTGAAATCTATCTAAAGTAGAGGTTCTAACATTAATTTAAATTAATTTTAATCAATATTGCAATTCGAATAATTAAATTGGAACCTCGAGCAAAAACGAGGACCAAATTAAGAATTTTCCTATAAGGACCAAATGTGAAATTAGGCCTAATATGGAGACTATAATACTAATCCTAATTAATTTTTTATCAATATTAATCCTAATTCATTTAAAACTACAATGGTCCCTCGAACATGTTAATGCGAATGCCAAATCGAATTATTCCCTGGATTTAAAGACTAAGTGCAATTCTATCTAAAATGGAGGTTCTAATTAAAAATCCTAGTTTCATATGATAAATTAATAATTAAAAATTCAAGGACTAAATCTAAAGAAACCTAAGTTTAGGGGCTGAATCTAAAAGAAGTCTAAATAAAAGGACTAAACCCGAATATTAATAATCCAACAATAATTAAATTAAACGAGTATAAAATCATAGACTAAAAATAAAATAAATGCACACAAAAAACACATTCATTTTAAAATAAACAAAAAGATTCAAAATAAGTATATGAACTAATTAATAAAAATGCTAAAAAAAATACAAAGATGGAAATAAAATCAAGAAAGAAAAGAAACAAACATATAATAAATCAGAACACATGTCACGTAATTATGAAGAAAATAAAATCAAAATATGCTAGCTAACATCTAAATTTAAGGGAAATGAAACTTAAAAAAAGAAAAGAAAAAAAAATCAAACAAATGCACATAAAGGTAAAAAGTAATAAAATGTAACTAAAAATCAAAGGAAATAAAGCTTGACTAAATTAAAGTTATAATCTAAAAGTAAACATAAAAAACATGGAAAGGTCAAACATGAATTAAGCATATTTTAAAAGATTAAATAAATTCAAGATACACGGTTAAATTGCATGAAATAAGAGAAACACCCAAAAAATTAAAACTGGAAAATAGCAAAATCAGTACATCATGTTGCAATTAATAAAATAAAAGAAGGATCAATGACCTAAATATATAAAAACACTTAAATAAAAAGGATCTAAAGGAAATTTTATTTTTTACGAGAGCTAACAAAAAATGGGAAAATCACACAAACGATGCTCATATATTTAAAGTAGTTCGTGAAATCAGATAAACGGGGGACCAAAATGTAATAAAATAAAAAAATTAGCCAAATCATAAATAGGCAGTGACCAAAATAATTAAATTGAAAGTATCGCATCAAATTCATAAATAAATAAAGATAACAAAACTATTTAGTGACTAAAATGTAATAACATAAAATTTAGTGATCAATTCTGAATAACTAGAAAAATAAAATAGTGACTAAATTAAAATAAAATGATAAAAATGCAATAAAATAGAAAAGGTAGGTCCAGTGACCAAAATACAAAAACACGACAAACATAGGGGGACTTGTAAGAAATAGATCAAAAGTTAGCATTAGAACATTAAAATGGTAAAATAACAAAATAATGACAAATTATTTTAAAAATAAGTGAAATAAGTTGAAATTGGGACCAAAATGAACACATGAGGAAGCTTGAGTGACTGCACGCGTGATTTGACCATTAGGGCCCAAAGCGCATGGATATGGTCCCCAAAACGATACCGTTTTACTTCGGGTATAAATACCACACTAATTTTTCTTTTCTTCATTATTTTCTCATTTTCCCTTTTTTTTAGAGAGAGAAGCTCTCTTTTCTCTCTCTAAAAATCTTAGAATCCGACGGTAGTCCCGTCGCCGGTTACCGCATCGGTCGTCGTAGGCCACCGTGCTGCCACCATCACTGATGGTCGTTCGAGCCCAAAATTTATCGGTAACTCGCTTTGACTCTAGGAACGTCGATTTGGACTCGGTTTCGCAAGCATTGACCCACAATTCCTCAAAACAAATCAAAAACCCCCAACTTCCACTCAGCCGATCTCTTCCGTCCACCTTCAGATCAGGCTGCTTTTTAAGTATGTTGTTCCCCTCGTCGGTATATTCCTCCCCACCATTCGGATTAGCCATAGGAGGTCCCTAACACCGATGAATGGTCCGACCGAAAAGTATACTCCTTTTTTTTTGGCTTTTTTGTTCTTGTTCATTGGAATGAGTAGAAAAAATAAAAAAAAAAATGCTTTCTTAGTATTTCTTTCAAAAAAATGGAGGGAGAGATCCCATTATATTATTTTCCTTGGGTTTTATACCCATATTTACATATATGAAAATAAAATAAAATGATGCTGAGTTGATGGGTCA
The DNA here is from genome assembly GCF_006381635.1 of Hibiscus syriacus. Lineage (NCBI taxonomy): Eukaryota > Viridiplantae > Streptophyta > Magnoliopsida > Malvales > Malvaceae > Hibiscus > Hibiscus syriacus. The sequence goes on from NW_024061866.1 coordinate 483,739, forward strand.
GCAGGGCATGGTGGTGTGGTTGCTGTGTTGCAGGGGATGGGCTGTTGTATCGGGTTGGTGGTGTGTGTGGAAGTACCTGGGGCTTGGCAGCAGCTGAGCAGGCGTGGTGGATGGTGCTGCTACTTAACATGGGCATGGCAGAGCATGGTAAGCTTCAACTGGGATTTGGTGGAGCAAGGTATGGATGTAATAATTTTTCATTTTAAATTAATTTTGAATTTTGGGATAAAATTGGTGATTACAACTGCCCCTCTTCGCTCATTACTGTGAAACGGGAATGGAGCAAGACATAAAGCACCAATTTTATCTAGCTTGGTCATCTGACTTCTCTGAGCTCCAAGTTCTTCTAATCATGATCTGTCCACTAGAAATGTTCGTCCCTTGAGTGAGGCATCACTGATTCGAAATGTTGTGTGAATTGGACAAAAGAAATGTTATCCCCTTTGGTGGGGCGTTGCTGATTCAAAATGTTGTGTGAATTGAGCAAAAGAAATGTTATCCCCTCTAGTGGGGCGTTGCTGATTCGAGGTGTTGTGAATTGAGCAATAGGAAATGTAATCCCCTCTGGTGGGGTGTTGTTTGTTTTAAGAAAAACAATCTCAAGTGAGATAAATCTTTTGTTTCGAGTGAAACTATCTCAAGCGAGATGTTGATCCTTCAAGTGAGGCATCACTGATTTGAAATACTGTGAATAGATCAAAGGAAAAGTTGAAAAATCATGCCCGAAGGTCTTATGGATGGCCTAAAAGACTTATCATCTTGCTCGAAATACTTATAGATGACCTGAAGGATTTAAGCATCATGCTTGAAAGACTTACTGATGGCCCGAAGGACTTACTCATCAAGAAACCCTTGAAAATCAAGCTTAGTTTCTTAAAATATTTCATTTTTGGTTGTCATCAAGGAACCCCTAAAAATTAGGCTTAGTTTACTTTAAAATTCTTTGGAGATAATCATTAAGAAATCCCTGAAAATTAGGCTTAGTTTCAAAAAACTCATTTGAAAACATCAAGAAACCCCTAAAAATTAGGCTTAGCTTCTTTTTAAAAAATTCTTTGAAAATCATCATCAATAAACCCCTGAAAATCAGGCTTAGTTTATAAAAACTCATTTGAAAACATTAAGAAAGCCCTAAAAATTAGCTTAGCTTCTTTTAAGAATTCATTGAAAATCATCATCAAGAAACCCTTGAAAATCAGACTTAGTTTCTTTAAAAATTCTTTTGAAAATATCATGTTGTTTGGGTAACGTGCCCCCACATCAAAGTATTGATTCTTCTTAGATTAGGTTCCTCAATTTTTAAGGTTCTGCCACTCGGAATGTAAGTCCCTTTATTCAAGAATATAGTTATGTATTTTCCTTCTATTATTTTCTTGAAAAATCTGTAAATATATGCTTTGATGCATGAAATATGAATGAAATATGTATCTATATGTAATGCATGACTCTCTTATATGTAGAAATGTTTATCAGTAACCATTTTTTGACTTCTAAATGGAGATCTCAGTCTTCCTTCAATTGATCACTCTTGTATGGAGTCTGCCCCAACATCAACATGGTCAAACTAATCCTCTAGAATAATCACGTCCCTCCCATTTTCTATCTTTTGTCTTGCTTCTTCAACATGATTCTAGAAGAATTGCTACATCCCTTGAATTCTCGCTGCGATCAGGTAGATTACTGGGCACCTTATACGTCTTTGACTCGACCTTTCAATCAAAATTGTTTCTCAAGAGCCCTTTGCTAATTGAAGTGTGAATGGTTCAATTCAAGGTGAGCTCTTTTTGTTGTTCATCTTCAGCCATGGCACTCCAAGTGGCGGGGGTCATTCATTATGTCTGTTTAATTTGAATCTTGTTATCTTAACAACATATGGTTTTGGTAATGCCCTAATGTGGGTACTCATGGCTCTCTTCATGTCAAAATCTTTGTTTTGAATGGCCTCATTCTTATGTTGCTAATCAACAATGTTAACTTTCTTTTCATGATGCCACAACTAGATTGACACTTAAGAATTGATCAATTCCTCTAATATGATTGTCTCTCATCTTTGCTATGAGCTGGGATGTATGCCACCTTCAACTAAGGCGATCATTTGCTTCTGACAATGTCACAATGAAGTATTAGAAGTTATGACCTTTAGTCCTTAAGATCTCTCAGACTATTTGCTTTTAAGAAAAGCTTGATTATTCTAGCATCATTTTTTCTTTTTATTCGATAGAGGAAGAATGAGCCTCACCAGTCTCAAGGACCTTTTTCACTCGAGATTGTCCTGTTTGAAAATGTTTTCCTCTTTTCTTTTCCTTTAGAAATGTGAAAAAATGTTGAATACAATTTAAAAGTGTTGTCATTTTCTTCCGGCTCACAATCAAAACAAATTGTAAAACAAGAGTTCACTAAATATCAAATAAGTCAAATTTTCTTTTAATCCTTAAAAAAATATATACATTTGAAAAGTGTAAAGATTAATGATGATAAAATGATTAGGTTGACTTGGGAAGGTAATGTGTTTCAGGTTAATTTGGGAGGTAATATGTTTCAGGTTGGCTTCTTGCGTTCTTGATTCTGGTGTTCATTAATCTGATGAAGTAACCATTATGCTTCTCCTATGGAAATGTTCACTGGTTATCAGTCTTCGTGAGCGCATTTGGACTGTGCAATTCTTTATCAAGAGATGTATAAGATCATATTTCTGTGCAATGGTTGACAATCTTCGTGTTCGAGTTGCCTTTTCAGGTTTTCAACTCGAATTCTCCTTTAGTTTCAAGACATTATCTAAAATTTTATATCTTGAACCCCCATTTTATAATTTTTTCCCTATCATGCATTAAATATTTTAAAAACCATTTTTTGCAAATAAAATTAACCCTGAGGGGCAGAATGAAATATGAAGATAGTCTCTTCACTTAGAAATCCATGTATGATTAGAAGGGACTTTTTAGACACATAACGTAGGCTGGGGCTTAGGGTTTTGAAAGAAAGGGATAAATAGGCCCAAATAAGTGTTTAAGGGTTAACGAACCAAGGATCAATTGTTGTCTTCAATCTTGTCTTGCTTGATTTGAATATGCTTATGCAACTTTTTATTTTCTTTTCCTTTGGTGTTCCATGATCTTTTAGTAAATTGATTCTAGATCTTTGAATCAGTTGTCTTGAAGCATTTTATATGTTTTCTGTCTTCTTTCTTTCGTCTTTTTTTTCTTCTGTTTTTATTATTTTTATTCTTTCTTTCTTTTTCTCTTTTTGTGTGTGTTTTTTCTTGCTATATCTTTTTTATTTTTTCTCTATTTGTTATCAACTCGATTTGATCTTTGAGTACTTCGTATATGGTACACCTTGCGTTATCTTATTTTTTCTCACCTTATTTCATCATGGCCTTCTTCTGTAACAAAATCTTGATTGATGATCTTCACTCATGCAAGCAGATGTCCTTCACCTTTGCCCCTAGTGTGGAGGGTGATCCTTGGTTAGGGTTGAATCAGAAGAAAAAATACTATAGGCTCAAAAGGGGACAACAAGGGATATGTATATATTTGAAAGGATAAATGAAACAAAGTCATTCATCATCTCATACACGGAGGTCTTTGTAAAAGAGGTATCCTCAGGGGGACGAGTATTCAAGTTTAATCTTATTTACAAGAAAACAATGTAATTAATGCATGATAGAATTACTGTTGAAAACATTTTGATATTTCGATATAACAAATTAAGTTAAATGAATTTTAAGATTTTGCAAATGATTTTCTAATTATATTCGATAGAATTATTCGAATATCAAAACATTACTCCAAATCTTTCAAAGATCATTTTTAATCCTTACTCAAAGTGTAAAATTAAGTTTTAATCTTAAAACAATTTCAAAATAATTTTACAAAGTATTTCGAACCATTTCAAAGCCAAAAATTCCAGATTGCTCAGAGGGAACCGATTCCCCCTGAATAGTTTGGCTCCGAGAATTCCAGCATGCTCGGAGGGAATCGATTCCCCCCAGGGGGTACCGATTCCCCCCTTGTATAACGGTCGAAATATTTGAATTTTACACTTAGGGAACCGATTCCCCCACGCTCCAAACTATTTTATTAATTGTTTTCACACTAAAACGGCTATATTATTTTCTCTAATTATCCCCAACGTTCAGAAGTGATTCAAGGTGTATTTAAGTAAGCTTATAAGCCATTGATCAACATCAATAAACATCAAGCAATTAGAATCAAGAGAGAATCAAAGAGAAATCATCAAACCTCAAGTTTGAGCATTTCAAGCCTATTTTTCATTCAATATTCATTTTGCTTTCAAGAACACTTATTGTGCTCAATTGTATTTATTCTTGAGTGTTCTTTCTTTGTTCTAGAATTGTGCAAACATATTTGCCTTGTGAGGTTTTTCTTGTAAGTTTGCAAATTTGTATTTCTCTTTGAGAAAAGAGTGTTCTCAAGAATTGAGGTATATTCTTGAGGGAGTTGTAAGGTTATCTCTTTGGCCTCAAAAGAAAGAACAAATTAGTGAATTTGTTAGAAAATCCTTAGTGTGGATAGCTAAGGTAGTGGGCGTAGACTTTGGTTGATAAAGTCGAACCACTCTAAATTGTTGTACAATTTCTTTTAATTTTCTGCAAAAGCTTCCACAAAAATTTTTATTGCCAATTCACCCCCCTCTTGGTTGATTCAGTCAATCGATTAACTCAACAATTGGCATCAGAGCCTAACTCATTTGAAGGTTTAATCACCTCTTGAGTCAATTCGGGAAGAGTTATATCGATAATCAAAGTCATCAATGGCCTCCGCTTCAAACTTCGACTCCAGTCTCGACTCGATGCCCGTCAACAAGCCTCCTTTCTTCAATGGAGCTAACTATGCCTATTGGAAGAATAGAATGATTTACTTCATTCAAGCAAGTGACATGGGAGCATGAAATGCTGTAGAAGAAGGATACATCAAACCTCTCACTCATCCAAGGTTGTGGAGTGAAGGAGAGATAAGAATGTTCCAGCTCAACTCCAAAGTCATCCATATCATTTTTTGTGCTCTTGGACTAGATGAATAAGGAAGAGTTTCATCGTGTACAACCGCCAAAGAAATATGGGACAAACTTCAAGTCACTCATGAAGGTACCAATGAGGTAAAGAAATCTAAAATTAGTATTCTAACGCATAGCTATGAAAATTTCATGATGAAACCAAATGAAGATATCAAAGCTATGACGGATAGATTTTCAATGAACGTCAATGGTCTCAAATCATATGGAGAGATCATTTCAAATGAAAAGCTTGTGAGGGAGTTAGTCTACTCCCTCCCAAAATCGTGGCAATCAAAGAAGACGGCAATCATCGAGTCTAAGGACTTAACGTCCTTAACTCTTGAAGAGCTAATTGGGTCACTCCTCACTCATGAAATGATGCTCGAAGATGAGGTAGACCTCGACAAGATTGACGAGACACCAAAGGAAAAGGAGAAGAAGAAAAACATTGAAGTTGCTCTCAAATCCATAAAAGATGAGAGTGATTCGAATAACGATGACGATGACGAGGAAATGGCATTGTTTACCAAACGGTTCAGAAAAATGATGAGACCTTATCGAGGAAGAAAATTCAAACGAAATAAAGGCCTCAAAAATGAACCGAAAGAGAAGGACCCAATCATTTGCTACGAATGCAAAAAGCCAGGGCATGTCAAATATGATTGCCCACAATTGAAGAAAAAGGGTCAATCAAAGAATAAGCACAAGGCTCATGTGGCTACATGGAGCGATGAAGAAAGTTCCGATGAAGAGGTACAAGAAGTAGCTAACTTGTGCTTGATGGCATTTGGGGAAGATTCTAAGGTAATCTCTAACTCATCCGATTTTGATGATTTATCCTATGATGAGTTATTAGATGAATATAATGAGTTGGCTTCGGATTATGAGAAATTATTTTTAAAATATAAAAATGATGTTTCAAAATTGAAAAATGAAAACAAACTCATATCCAAAACCAACACGATCTTGAAAGTAAAATCAAATATTTGCAAATCAAACTAGGAGAGTTTGAAAAGAAAAATTTAGATTTGCAAAATTTACTTTCAAAGATCAATGATGATCATCAAAAGAATATTGATGATCTTAAAACTTCTTTTGATAAAGTTGGAACAAAACATTTTGAAAAAGGTGGAAATTCAAAATCCAACTTTGTTAGAAAAAGTTTTAGAAACTACAATCATAGAGGTCCTCAAAGAACCTCTAATGGAAAAATCGTTAGAAGTATGTGGGTTCCTAAAGAACTCATTACTACTAAAGATAAAAATATCCTACACAAATGGATACCTAAGGGGACTAGGATTTTGGAAACTAATGAATATGGACCCAAAAGAATTTGGGTACCAAAAATCAAAAATTAATCTATGTTTGTAGGGAAAGGAGCATTGCTACAAGGCACGGGAAACAAATTCAAATTCATGGTACCTTGATAGTGGATGCTCAAGACACATGACCGGAGACAAAAGCCGGTTCATTGAGCTTAACGCCAAAAATGGAGGAGAAGTGACTTTTGGAGATAATTCAAAAGGTCACATTGAAGGTATTGGTACAATAGGTAATACCTCTTCCATACAAATTAAAAATGTTTTATATGTGAATGGATTAAAGCATAATCTATTGAGTATTAGTAAATTATGCGATAAAGGATTCAATGTCTTATTTGAAATTAATGGTTGTAAAGTCATTGACATTGCTTCTAATCGGATTATGCTTGTTGGTCATAGAATAGGAAACATATACATGGTGCATTTAGATTCTTTTGATATGACTAATTTATGCCTAGTTTCCAAGGATGATCATGATAGTTGGTTATGGCATAGGAGACTAGGACATGCTAGTATGAGTGTTTTGCAACGGTTAATTCAAGGAGACCTAGTAAGAGGGTTGCCTAAGCTTAAATTTGATAATGATAAAATCTGTGATGCTTGTGCTAATGGAAAACAAAAGCGAGTTTCTTTTAAATCCATTAATGATGTATCAACTAGTAGAGTTTTATAATTGATCCATTTAGATCTTTTTGGGCCAACTAGAACTACTAGCTTGGGTGGAAAACAATATGCATTTGTTTTGGTAGATGACTATTCTAGATATACTTGGGTTCTATTTTTAAATACTAAAGATGAAGCATTAGAACAATTCATCACGTTTTCAAAAGTAATCCAAAATGAAAAAGGTTACTCTATAACTAGTGTTAGGAGTGATCATGGAACTGAATTTGAAAATCTTGGATTTACTGAATTTTGTATCTCTAACGGTATTAGCCATAATTTTTCAGCACCTAGAACCCCTCAACAAAATGGAGTTGTTGAGAGGAAAAATAGAACTTGAGAAGAAATGGCTAGAACCATGCGTTGTGAAAATAATTTTCCAAAATATTTTTGGGCGGAAGCCACAAATACCGCTTGTTATGTTGTAAATCGAGTAATGATTAAGCCAATTTTAAAGAAAACTCCATATGAAATTTTTAAAAATAAAAAGCCTAACATTAGTTATTTTCATCCTTTTGGATGTAAATGTTTTGTTTTAAACAACGGTAAAGAAAACCTTGGCAAATTTGATGCTAAAAGTGATGAAGGAATTTTTCTGGGTTATTCCTTAAATTCTAAAGCCTATCGTCTATTTAATAAAAGAAATTTAGTTGTAGAAGAGTCTATACATGTTATTTTCGATGATAATCCCATTCCGAGGAAGGATTCTTGTGTGAATGATGATGTAGGTGTTATAAATACAAATGACGTTAGACATGACGTTGGAGAACCATCATCAAAGGAAGAAACGAAAAATGAGGAAACTCATGATCCTCTTGAGAATCCAACCATTGAAGAAAAGGAAGTATCTTATCCAAGAGAGTACAACTATGTCAAGGATGGTGAAATTATAGGTGATCCATCCAAAGGGGTAACAACTCGATCTTCTCTTAGAAATATTTTTAATTATGTTGCATTTATCTCATGCATAGAGCCTAAGAATATTAAAGAAGCATTAAATGATGAACATTGGATTATGGCTATGCAAGAAGAATTAAATCAATTTGAGAGAAGTAAAGTATGGACATTAGTTGAAAGGCCTAGTAATAAATCTACTGTAAGTACTAGATGGGTATTTAGGAATAAGCTTGATGAGAGTGGTAATATAGTGAGAAACAAGGCTAGACTTGTTGCTCAAGGGTATACTCAAGAAGAGGGCATAGACTATGATGAAACATACGCTCCCGTAGCTAGGATGGAAGCAATTAGAATGTTATTAGCATTTGCATGTTTCAATGAATTTAAATTATATCAAATGGATGTTAAAAGTGCATTTTTAAATGGTTTTATAAAAGAAGAAGTGTATGTGGAACAACCTCCAGGTTTTGAAGATTCAAATTTTCCGGATCATGTTTTAAAATTGACAAAAGCTCTTTATGGTTTAAAGCAAGCTCCTAGAGCTTGGTATGAAAGATTGTCAAATTTTTTAATTGAAAAAGTTTTTCAAAAGGAAGGTTGACACTACATTTTTTGAAGCATAAAGGTAAAGATTATTAGTAGTTCAAATTTATGTTGATGATATAATATTTGGTTCTACTAATGATGTTCTTTGCCAAGAATTTTCTAAGCTAATGCAAAGTGAGTTTGAGATGAGCATGATGGGGGAGCTCTCATTTTTCTTGGGACTCCAAATCAAGCAAAGAAAATATGGCATCTTCATCAATCAAGCTAAGTACGTCAAAGATATGCTCAAGAAGTTTGGACTGGAAAATGGGAAACCTCATGACACTCCAATGAGCTCTTCAACAAATTGACTTAGATGAAGGAGGTAAATGTGTAGATGTTAAATTATATAGGTCAATGATTGGATCTCTACTTTATCTAACTTGCAAGTAGACCGGATATTATGTTTAGTGTTTGCTTATGTGCTAGATTTCAATCATGTCCTAAGGAATCACATTTACTAGCTGTTAAGAGAATCTCTAGATACCTTAAAGACACTCCTAGTTTAGGACTTTGGTATCATAGAGACTCTAGCTTTAGCTTGCATGCTTTTTCTGATGCGGATTATGGAGGATGCAAATTAGATAGGAAAAGCACCTCCGGTACTTGCCAATTCCTTGGAAATATGCTAATTTCTTGGTTTTCAAAGAAACAAAATTGTGTTGCATTATCTACCACTGAAGCCGAATACATTTCAGCTGGTAGTTGCTGTGCACAAGTTTTATGGATGAAACAAAAACTTTTTGATTATGGAATTGAAGTAGGTACCATTCCTATCAAGTGTGACAATACTAGTGCTATTTGTCTCACTAAAAATCCCATCCAACACTCTAGAACTAAGCACATTGAAATAAGACATCACTTCATTAGAGACCATGTCACTAAGGAAGATGTAGTTCTAGAATTAGTTGATACTTTGCACCAATTAGCGGATATCTTTACAAAACCTTTAGACAAGGAACAATTTTGGACACTTAGGAGAGAATTAGGTTTGACCAATCTATCTTCACTGAGTGTTTAAAATAATTTTAGCACTTTTAATAATAAATGAAAAATGCTTATAATAGTAATTTTTGATTGCATTCATTGCTATTAGTTAGGGGGAGTTAATGATTCTTGATGAAAAATTAATTTTATGTTCAAATATCGTTTAAAGATTAATTGAATTGTTTGAACATGATTAATTTTCAATATATGAGTTGCCAATACCACTAGAGGAAATTAATTTAGCATTTTGGGTGTTTAAAATCGGATTTTAGCATTTTGGTGTAGAGGGAATCGATCCCCCCTTGAGGGAACCGATTCCCCCTTTGAAGGGGAACCGATTCCCCCCACAGGGGAATCGATACCCCCTGGGGTTCTGGTTAAATACGGGCAGAACCCTTATTTTTGTTCAAAACCCTCTATTTTCTTCCTTCCGTCATTTCTCTCCCTCTAAGCACTCAAATCTCCATTTTTGCCTCAAATCAACATTTTTAATCGGAATTCACTTCAAATATCATCCTCTAAACCTGTTGGAATCATCAAAAACGTGCAAACTTCATCTAATCTCACTCAAATCTGAAATCATTCAAGGTATTTTTCCAAAACTTCTTTTTTATCAATTTATGAACATAAAACTAGTTTTAATTAGTTCTAGGTTGAATTTTAGATCGGACATTGATTATTTAGTGATTAGAAACTAGATATTACAACTAATTTCATCAAAAACACAAGAATTTTCCTAAATTTTCTAAATTTTCGAAATAAAAAAAAATTAATTTTCAAATTATTGTGTTTTTATTAAATTATGTTGTTGTTATGAAAACTATACATATATTGTTTCTCAAAACCATATTTTTCAAAAGTTTTTCAAAAACTTTGCCCATTAGGATTGATTTAGAGAACCTTGAAATATTGAGACTAAATTGAGTTTTGGGATTGATGAATTGCATACATGTGTTTTCTAAATTGCAGGTTATCAATTCTATTCCGATTTCCTATACCATGTCCAATCCTAAACGTGCTAGGTCATCATCTAGTCGTTCACACCGTCAACCAAATCCACCTCCAAATCCTCCTCCTATTCCAATTTCTAATCCCAATCCCATTGATCCTAACTTGACTATCCAAAATTCGTGTTTCAATCATCCTGGTCCTAGAAATCATCGTTTTTGGTATTATCAATATTTTGACTCTTACAAAATCCGGGAAGAACGTATTCCTTCTCGTCAAGTTATGTTAGCTATCAATTTTAAATATCTTCCTCTTTTACAAGAGTGGAAATTTGATAAACTCTTTGACCTTGAACCCATCGTTTACCATCAACTTGTTCGTATTTTCGATTCTAATACCGTTTGTGTTAAAAACCAAACTGAAATCGAAACTATAGGAATTCGTTCCTATCTTCTAGGACAATTCTTATATATTGACTCGGCTTACATAGCCAATACATTCGGATTAGATAAAAATGGTATTTCAAATGAAAAACAGGTTTTAGGATCTCGTTATAAAAGAAGGGATAGTGCAAGTGTCTTAGAACTTCATGAACGTTTTCTTCATCTAATGATTTCTTGGTGGTTTCGACCATCCGGAGGTCGTTATTCTACTCTTAGAGCCTTAGATCTTTGGTGGTTACATTGTTTCGAAAACAATATTAAAATCAACCTACCTCAGATTATTTTTGCTGAAATTGTTGAAACCGTAAATCTTGTTCCTAACAAAAAACTCTGTTCATCTCTTGTTTACGGTTGCATTTTGAGTAATCTGTTTTCCAAAGCTGGGCTTAGAGTCGGTCTAGATGCCGTTTTTTCCCTTAAGAAACAAATTAACCTTATTTCCTTAACAAGAGCGGGATGGATTAAGGATAAGTAAACCGGTGAATGGGTTCGATCTTCTGCAAATACTCCGGGAGCTAGTTCTTCACAAGCTCCACCCAAAGCTGACGAAGATCTCGAGCTTGAGCAATTAATGCAAGACATCGATGAAGCCGAAGATGAGCCTGAGCAGCCCGAGGAGCAAGCACAACAAACGCATTAAATTCCTCCATATTTTCAAACCTTTATGGAGACATTCGATTTTTGATATGCTACCATGGATTCGCGCTTTAATTCTATAGAGTCCCATTTATCCACAATGGTAGCTCAACAATTAGAAATTCTTCGGGAGATGCGTGCAAATAATGAAGCAACCAACGCGCGTATTAATGACATCACTAACGAAATGGCCGCTATGCGAGCTCGTTTTCCTCCTCCTGATCCTGATATGTGATTCTATGTTTTGCTTTGAACTCCAAACTTATTGTTTTAACATTTTGAATATTTTGGAATGTTTGAATTTGTGGATTGATTGACTTTGAATTTGTTTTTATGAATGGTTAGAAATTATCTATTTGGTGTGATTAAATTTATTCATTATTGCATCATTTACTTCATGATTAGATAAATGACCAATTTTACCATTTCACATTAATTATGAATATTGATTATGAAACTAATGGCTAACGTTTCTCTTGCTTGTGATCTTAGCAGCTTATATTATATATAATCAATTGGCTAAATGATTTCAAAACCTTGTTTAAATTCTTTAAAATGTCTCTTTGATTTAACAAAAAGGGGGAGAAGTGTTAAATGTGTTTTTAAATGATAAATGGGAGAAGTGATTAAAGTAAGGGGGAGTAATTTCAAAACTTGATTTCAAAATCTTAAAATTACTAAAATGTTTTGTTATATCAAAAAGGGGGAGATTGTTGTAAACATTTTGATATTTCCGATATAACAAATTAAGTTAAATGAATTTTAAGATTTTACAAATGATTTTCTAAGTATATTCGATAGAATTATTCGAATATCAAAACATTACTCCAAATCTTTCAAAGATCATTTTTAATCCTTACTCAAAGTGTAAAATTAAGTTTTAATCTTAAAACAATTTCAAAATAATTTTACAAAGTATTTCGAACCATTTCAAAGCCAAAAATTCCAGATTGCTCAGAGGGAATCGATTCCCCCATAAGGGGTGCCGATCCCCCCTGAATTGTTTGGCTCTGAGAATTCCAGTATGTTCAGAGGGAACCGATTCCCCCCAAGGGGCACCGATTCCCCCTTGTATAACGGTCGAAATATTTGAATTTTACACTTAGGGAACCGATTCCCCATAGGGGGTACCGATTCCCCCCACGCTCCAAACTGTTTTATTAATTGTTTTCACACTAAAACTGCTATATTATTTTCTCTAATTATCCCCAACGTTCAGAAGTGATTCAAGGTGTATTTAAGCAAGCTTAGAAGCCATTGATCAACATCAATAAACATCAAGCAATTAGAATCAAGAGAGAATCAAAGAGAAAGCATCAAACCTCAAGTTTGAGCATTTCAAGCCTATTTTTCATTCAATATTCATTTTGCTTTCAAGAACACTTATTGTGCTCAATTGTTTTTATTCTTGAGTGTTCTTTCTTTGTTCTAGAATTTTGCAAACATATTTGCCTTGTGAGGTTTTTCTTGTAAGTTTGCAAATTTGTATTTCTCTTTGAGAAAAGAGTGTTCTTAAGAATTGGGGTATATTCTTGAGGGAGTTGTAAGGTTATCTCTTTGGCCTCAAAAGAAAGAACATATTAGTGAATTTGTTAGAAAATCCTTAGTGTGGATAGCTAAGGTAGTGGACGTAGACTTTGGTTGATAAAGTCGAACCACTCTAAATCGATGTGCTATTTCTTTCAATTTTCTACAAAAGCTTCCACAAAAATTTTTATTGCCAATTCACCCCCCTCTTGGCCGATTCAGTCAATCGATTAACTCAACAATTACTTCAATAATTCCCTTTATTTGTTCTTCTTCCATTCGCTCCTAGTATGCCCCAATTATTCGAATTCTCTAGCAAAAAACTTGATATCTAACACTCCTTCTTGTCTTTCTTGCAGGAATGGTTCTTGTTATGCACCCAAAATTTATCAAGGTTGGGAAATGAATGTTGATTTTGTGTCTAGGAAGGGAAATATGTGACTTTAAAGTCGTAATTCTAAAATGGGTAATGTTATGGAAATATGATTTTTGTCTGGGAAGGTAAAAGTACAATTTTGGTGTCTCATGGGATAAGGGCATGATTTTATTGTTTTGAAGGGAGGTGATATCAAAGTTTGGTCTTTTGGTAATGAACACATGATGTGTAAGGAAACGAGTAAGGGTGTTCAACTTTGGAGGAACATGAAAGGTTTAATCTTGCCCTTGTTAACGATATATAATTAATGAAGTAAAAAAACTTTAATTAATTTGATATTCAAAGAATTAGAAGATTAAAACTTGATTTATTGCTCATAACCTAAAAAACCATAAGTTCAATCAATAAAATATTTATCGAGTTACAAAGAACAAAAAAAAGTTCAAACAGGACAAAGCCAGTGCCATAAGGCTTCACGCTGAGTGGAAGAACTTCTTTTTAATTGGCCCCAGAATGTCTTGTTAGGAGTTAAATGTCAATACCCCTGGGTCAAACAAACTCTGGGCCTTACTTCTCAGTGTCCCATAGATCTCGATGATGTGCCTTGTAATAACCCAAATATCAGGTTAGTGACATTATGGGAAAGATTTAGAATTTGAGGATCAAATTGAATAAAAACTAAAAGATGAGAAAATGATTGGGAATCGTATTTTGAACTAAATCGTATAGAAAGATGAATAAAGAGGGCATTTTGGTCTTTTAGGAGGAAAATTAAAATATATCCCTATTAGGGATTTAAAAGGGGAAAAAGAGGAAAGTTGATATCTCTCTATTTTCTCTTATTTTTCCCTATGGACAAGTACTCCCCATAGCAAAGGTGAGATTTCAATTTGATGGTTTATTCTTTTATTTTAGTTAGTTATTGAAGCCTTGAGCATGATAGAAGCTTAAGGAAGGATTAGATGGGATTAAAATATGAGATAAGGGAAATATTAGAGAATTTAAAAAATGGGTTTTTAAATAATATGTTAATATATGAGTGTTTATTGAGGTTTATTGGTAGAACTGACTTGTCATAGAGGTAAATGAAAGATTAGAAGCATTGGATGAGTTTAAAAACAAGTTATAAATTTTGGTGTGATTCTTAGAATCAAATGCTCTTGAAGGATACTAAAGGTTTTAAGTAACTAAATGAAGAAAAGTTTGTATAGATAAGTGAAGAATAGTTAAGTACCATTGTTGGGGGTAAATATAGAGAAATTTGGCTCCATTTGGTTAATAATCTGGTTAAAAATTGGAAAATCTGGGCAAGGGTATGAGTACTGATAGAACAATACCGATATTATATCCTAAAATGGGACAAATTAGCTGAGTAGTATCCATAGTGATTCAATCAGTATCGATACCGACGAGGTAGTATCAATACCATGAATAAGGGTATCGATACTAAGAAAATCAAATTAAAAACTTGTATCGATACCGTAAGGGGGTATCAGTACCATAGTATGGTAATATCGATATCATGGTAAGAGTATCGATACTAGGCAACATCGAACCTAAATTCAGTATCGATGCCAGAAGGGTATCGATACCATAGTATAGAAGTATCTGTACTAGGGTAGTAGTATCGATACTATAGAGTCAGAAATGTTAAAAATAGGTTGATATTGTTATAGAAAGTTTATGATATGTTCTTTTGAGTATGATTTAAGTATAATGTTTAGGAAATATACTAATATTGAGTATGATACATGTTTTAATGGGTGCTTGAGTAGATCGGAATCAAGATTCCAAGTCAAGGAAAACTAAAGACAAAGGCAAAGTGCCGGAGTGATCAACTTTGCATTTTGGATACATAGCGAGGAAATTCAGGTGAGTACATTTATTGTATGCAAACTATATAATAATGATTAGAAATAATTCATGCAAACTATATAATAATGATTAGAAATAATTCAATATATAACATTTAAATATTAATGTATGTTTTATCGTAATTACTATGTTTTATTGAATACATGGTAATGATATTGTGAATAAGTTTTAGAGTATGAATTGCTCTAAAACAAATGAAAAAAATAATGCATATGGGTGCATTATTGGCAAGAAAGGATGCCATAGTTGAAATGTATATGGGTACATTGTCAACATAAAAGAATAATTCATATGAGTGCATTATTGGCATGAAAGGATGCCATAGCTGAAATGTATATGGGTACTTTGTCAGCATAAAAGAATAATGCATATGGGTGCATTATTGGCATGAAAGGATACCATCGTTGAAATACAATGGGGTTGCACTATCAACATAAAAGTATATTATATTTAGAATGAATAATGGTGCATTACATATATGAATTTCCGTATTGGGCACATTGTGTGCTAAAATGATAAGAAATTCATACTAAGTGTATGAACTTTTGTATGAGAAATATATGTGTATGAACATAAGAAAATTATAATAAAGAAGTGGATTTTTATATTAGTATTGAGTATAAGAACCACATAGGTTTTTGTAATGGTTGTGAAATGATGGTAAAAGCACTAGTAACGTAAATCATAGAATGTGTAATGACTAAAAGGGTTAATTGATATTATGAATGATTATTATAGTAGGGACTGCTCTAGAATAAAAGATTAATAGGTCTTACAGTGCATTTGACATAAAGGTGTCATTTATGCCAGTTGGATGAACAGTTAAATACTGTTGTATAATGGTAATATCCTTGCAGTATTATGTCTCACTAAGTATATACTTAACATATGTTTACGTCACGCGTAGGTAAAGGCAAAGATTAGTTGCGTAAGGAGTGCAGCAGTAGCAACGGATATCATCAGTTAAGGTTGACTCATTTGTAATATTATGACAATCTTATTCATTTTGAGAACTTAGTTGGCATGTAATTAAACTATGGTAATTATTTTGTAATATAATTAAGTGATAGTTTTACTCTAGTGCTTTTTGAAATATCATATTTTGTAATGATAAGTTTGAAACAAAATTTTATGGGTTTTGGTGTCATTATATGTACGATGAGCGGTGCCATATTTACACGGATCACAAAAGTCTAAAGTATTTGTTGACTCAAAAAGAACTGAACTTGAGGCATAGAAGATGGATCGAGCTTTTAAAAGATTATAATGTGATGATCGATTATCATCCAAGAAAAACTAATGTGGTAGCTGATGCACTTAGTCGAAAGACTTTTGTATCTTTACAAGCTTTGGATGCACGTATGTCAATAAAGGAAGATGGCACCTTAATTGCTGAGCTTAAGCTAAATATAATGCTTTTGGATCGGATAAAAGAGCTACAAGGACAAGATGGAAAATGTTTGACTAGAATTGCACAAGTAGAAAAAGATTTGGCCAAAGACTTTGAAATAAGGAGTGTTGGGTGTTTGTATTGTCATGGAAGACTTTGCATTCCAGATAATGAAGAATTGTTAAAACATATTCTCTCTGAGGAACATTATAATCCTTTGACGATGCACCCAGGCGAAAATTAGATGTATAGAGATATAAAGAGTCGTTATTCGTGGATTGGTATGAAAAAAGTTGTATCGGAGTTTGTGGAAAAATGTCTGACTTGTCAGGAAGTGAAAGCTTAGCATCAAGTGCCTTCCGGATTGCTACAACTGATATCCAATCTTGAGTGGAAGTCGGAACAAATTACAATGGATTTTATTTTGGGGCTACCATTGTCACCAAATAAAAAGGACTCAATATGTGTAATTGTGGATAGGTTGACCAAGATAGCTCACTTTATTCCAATTCGGGTGGATTATTCGATGGATGGATATGTAGAATTGTATATAAAAGAGATAGGTAGGTTGCATGGAGTGCCTATGTCAACAGTGTTCGATTGAGACCCAGTTTTTACTTTAAGATTCTGAAAGTCCTTGCATGAGGATTTGAGCACTCGATTGAATTTCAACACAACTTTCCATCCACAAACTATTCAGGTATTGGAGGATATGCGAATTTGATAAAATAAATGGAGGAGAAAGTGAAAGTTATCCAGGATAATCGAAAGATAGCCTATGATCGACAAAAGTCTTATGCTGATTTGAAAAGAAAAGAAATTGAATTTCAAGTGAGATACAAGGTATTTATGAAAGTGTATCATTGGAAGAAAGTATTACGTTTTGGGCACAAAGGAAAGTTGACTCTGAGATTCATTGGATCTTATGAGATTTTGAAAAGCGTCGGACCAATAGCATATCAATTAGCTTTGCCTCCTGATATGGGCAATATCCATAATGTTTTTCATGTGACGATGCTTATAAGGTACCGATCGGATCCATCCCATATTATCACACCAGAGGAAATATAGATCCAACAAGATCTGACTTATGAGGAAGAACCAGTGCGGATCTCAGCTCGAGAAAGAAAAGAATTGTGTAAAAAGAATATTTCTCTAGTTAAAGTACTTTGGCAAAACCATAAGGTAGAAGAAGCTACTTGGGAAAGAGATGAGGACTTAAGGAAGTAGTTTCTACACCTCTTCGTATAAGGTACTTCTTAAAATTCGAGGATGAATTTTCTTAAGGGGAAGAATTGTAATACCCAAATATCGAGTCGATGACCATAATGAAAGTATTTAAAATTTGGAGGATTTAATGGAATAAATGGTAAAGTACAAGAAAGGAATTAGGAAATTTAGTTAAGACTAATTATTAAGAATGGAAGAATGGAGGGGCAATTTAGTATTTTAGATAGAATGAATTTAATATTATTTTAAAAGGGGATATTTAATAAGTTTGGTAAGGAGAAATGGGAAAAAGTTGTCAAGAACTTGCTTATCTTCTCATTCTTTCCCATGTTCACGTTCTTCTTATAGCCAAAGGTAAAGCTTCATCTAGTTGGTTTTTCCTTTTATTTTGGAGTTGGTCTTGAAACTTTAAGTGATGTGGAAGCTAAAGGAAGGTTTAAATATGATTAAAACTCAAAGATGGATAATTTATTTGAGATTGAAGAAAATGGGTTTTTTAGTGATATGTTGAAATATGAGTTTTTATTGAGATTTACAAGTATATTTGACTTGTCAAAGAAGTAAATAATAGATTAAAAGCCTTGAAAGTTATTAAAAACATGTATAAAAAAGTAGTGTAATTTTTAGTTTGGGATGTTCTTTGGAGATTTTAGATGTTATGAGAAGCTAAATGGAGGAAAGTTAATTGGGTTAAGTGATGATAAGTTTAAGGGTAAAATTAGAGGTAAAAGTAAGATAATTTAACGAAATTTGGGTAAAACTCGAAATGAAAAATGTAAAATTTGGACAAAGGTACCAGTACTGGAAGAACATAACCGATACTATAGGTTTAAATTTGAAGATATAAGATGAATAGTACCGATATTGATGCAAGTAGTATCGATATTGCTATGGGTATCCATACTAATAGGAAGGTATCGATATTATGGATTCTATAATGCAAAAATGGTATCGATACTAAAAGGGAGTATCGGTACCATAGTATATAAGTGTCGATACCATAGCAGGGGTACCGATACTATTGAGCCTAGAATTTTAAGATATGATGAATTTTTAATAGAATTTGAAAATAAATGTATTTTTAAGTATTATTAAAGGAATAAATGTTAGAAAGTATACTAATATTTGGATGGTATGTGTAATTAGGGTTGCTTTTGTAGATCACAACCAAGCTCCAGAGTAATACAAGAAAAAGGGCAAAGATAAAGTTGTCGAATAACTGGACATCCTTAAAGCATATTAGTGAGGCATATCAGGTGAGTGCATTTATTGTACTTATATGAAAGGAGGAAGGCTCGCGATGAGTCAACCTTAAATGTTTTGTTAAATATATATTTTACAGCACTTTGGTATATTTTCATAACGTGAATGGGAATGATATTATGAATAAGTTTTAGAGTTTGAATTGCTCTAAAATGAATGGATGAATATTGATGTTGTGCAATGGTTATCGATATTGCCAAAATAAATGTCTAAATTTGTGAATTTAACTTAAAAGCTTGTTTTATGTTCGTTGAGAGTCATAGGTGTATTTCGGTATAAAATATGCCACTAATGAAAGTTATCGATCGATTTTGTTTAATGCATAATGGTGCATTTTTGACATAAAAAGTGCCTCTCAAGGTATTCGTAAAAGGTGAATTACCGTTTCGACATACTTCGTGTATGAAAGTTATCGATCAATTTTGTTTAATGCATAAGATGCATTTTCGGCATAAAAGGTGTCACTCATGGTGTTCATAAAAGGTGAATGACCATTTCGGTGCTTTGGTGCAATGCATGTACCTTATATTTTCATTTGACATACATTGGGCAAAATAATGGATAATTGGGAAAAAATATACAGAATGATATATATGTTGTGCATACTAAGAATAGTTTCAATGACGATATGAAAGAAACTTTGTTTAACTGAGATGACTTTAAATGATTCTTATGAAGTATATGATTTAGTTTGTATTTCAATAGCCATGATATACTTATGTATGAATTGTAGTTCCTCTACATTATTATGCCTGACTAAGTAAATACTTAGTGTGTGTTGATTTCACGTGTAGGTAAGAGTAAAGACTAGCCGAGTAAGGAGTGCAACAGAGATCATCAATCCAAGGTTGACTAATCAGTAACTATAGGACAATTATATCAACTTTTGATAATTAGATGGCATGTATTTGAACTTATGAAATTGCTCTGGAATGTATTAAATTTATAATTTTTGTAATATGTTACAGAGAATGTTTTATTATTATATTAAAATGTTTTGTTTTAATTTTGAAACAGAATTTTATGGGTTTTACAAATAAGTAAATGTTTTTAAAAGTCATGTGACACCTGTGACTTGTGTCCGGTTACGTATACTGGAAATGGGTGTTACAAAAATACATTTATTGGATTTTGGTTCCAACTTATTAGAAACTAAACATTTCATATAAGCTTCACTACCCCAAATTTTAAGAAAATACAAGTTTAACTTCTTATCAATCCACATCTCATATAGTCTTTTTTAACTTCTTTGAAAGGAACTCGATTTAGAGCAAAAGTATATGTTTCAAGTGCATGACCCCAAAAGATAAGAGAAAGATATATTAGACTCATCTTATATCGAACTATATCTAATAATGTTCAATTTCTCCTTTTTAATACACCATTACACTTTTATGTTCCAGGAGGAGTTAATTGTGAAATGATTCTACAATTATTAAGATGATCATCTAATTTTTGGCTTAAATATTGTCCACCTCAATCAGATTAAAGAGCTTTTATTGTTTTTCCAAGTTTATTTTTACTTTCTTTTGAAAAGATTTGAACAATTCAAATGATTCAGATTTATATTTAACGGGTAAGCATAACTATATATATTGAAGTCGTTAGTAAATGTAATGAAGTACTTGTAAGATCCTCTAGCAATTAAAGTTAAAGGTCTACCTAAATATGTATGTATTAGGTCCAATAAATCATTGGCCCTTTTACGGTGTCAAATAAATGGGTTCTTTGTCATCTTACCCGATAAATAAGATTCATAAGTATCATACGATACAAAATCAAAATAATTCAAAAGTCGATCTTGATGATGTTTTGAAATCCTCTTCTCATTTATATGGACAAGATGAAAATGAAAAAGATAGTTGGATTTAAATCATTAGACTTAAATATCTTGTTACTTAAGTTATATATGGAAGTTTCAATGTATTTTTGAAGTATCAAAAAATAAAGACCATATTGTAAATAGAATATGTGTCTACCACAAATGGAGTAAATATTATTGTTAGTAAGAAAAGAAAAACCATCATTATCCAAAGAACAAACTGAAATGATATTCTTATTTATAGTACATACATAAAAACATATTGGGCAAAGTAAGTTCATAACTTCCTACATCTAAAGCAGCAACTATTTCTCCATTACGTACTCATAGGTCAACATTTCCTTTTTTTCATTTTTACTCCTTTTGACTCCCTACATATTTGTACATATGTGATATCCACATCCACTATCTAATATCGAAGAACTTGTACGAAAATAATAATACAATATGAGAAAATTTTTGCAAGAGTTGATTACCTTGTGCCTTCAAAGCATTTTTTCCTTTAATTTCATCCAAGTTCTAGAGAGAAAGATCTTCACATTCGGGTTTGCTTTCTCATTGCGATTAGGAGGGATGGTTAGAGTCGTATTACCGAGTTTGTCTTTTTATTGAGATTAAGAGGGTTCGGTAGGACATATCCATCTATTTTTCATATCCATAAACCATCATATACTTCCTCCATCTTCACACCAACTTCCATCTCAAAACCCTAGGGTTTGCTTTAAGAATCTTTCCTAGTGGGGGTAAATTTTCAAATCACTTTTTATGAAGATTCGACTGTCAGAATTCTGATATGTCTTCTTATTTGAAATCCTTATCTTGTTATCTTTCCATCAAGTATTTATCCATCCAAATACATTGAAAACATCCCCTTCTCACCCATCATAAGGAAATATAAGCTTAATTCTTTCATTACATATTTTTTCTTTTAGTTTATTTCATTACCCTTGTTCTTTTCGTTTATCCTAATTTCATTAGAATTCTATTACCCTTGTTTTTATTATCTTAAACTATTCTTATTTTTCTTAAATTAAGCAAATAAAAATCCTAATTCAATACCTAGACACCACCCACATCCATATTTAATCATCTCGTTCTTTGATCGAGTCTTGAGTATTTTAGGTTTGATTTCTCGACGAAGAGAAATGTTCATCATTTGTTGCCACTTACCTATCAATTGATATAATATTTAGGATAATTCTTGTAGAAAATAAAATGTTCTTGATTCTTTTTGCAAGAATACTTCATCAAGGTACCCCAACGGAGCTAGTTGAGACAAGTTCATCTTTTTCAGGTTCTTTTCAATTTATTTAAATTTAGTTTCAATTCCTTCTTATTAGTTTGTTGTTTTTCATCAAAAAGAAAAGAAAAAAGAAAAAGGCACAAAAAATATAAAAAAGCCAAAAGATTAAAAAAATTAGAAAATGCAAACAAAGGAATTTTGGACTACTTTTTTATATGTACTTGCCTCATCCTAAGAGCAATATCTAGTTCAAATTTTTTCGGGTTTAGTTTTTCCATCCTTTTATTTGACTCTTATTGCTTTAGGTTCTTTTGTTTTACCTGTTATTGTTCATCTGCGTCATCTAGCATATTCTATTCCTTGTGTTAGTAGGATTAAAGAGTTTTCATACTTCTTCTTCATTGCATTCTCATTCTCTTAGAGTTTTAACTTTCTTTGGCCTCTTCGAACACTGAGTAACGCTAGTGATTGAACTCGAATACAAACAATGGAAAGTTTTTTGGAGAATAAAGTTTTAAAGAGTACAAGATTGACTTTCTTACCTCTCATTGTGTTACTTCCATGGAATAACTTGCGAGGTTTCTTGTTTTCTTGCTTTCTTTTCACTTTAAATTTTTTCTTTTAGTGTTGTGATTTCAAGATGGAAGAAAAAACTACTTTGAAATTTTTTTAGCAACACTGTTGAATGTTGTAAATCAGAAGTCCACCTTACTATAGGGAATTCAAGAACAATTTGAAGAACTTTTGACTAATATCACCACGAGAAGATAACAAAACGCAAATGATCAATTAAGATTTCAAAGGCCGAACATTTTTGCTAAACCAAAGTTCATAATTCCATAATTCAAATGAGATTACAATCCAGACGGCTACATAGATTGGAAGAGCAAAGTTGACCGTATGATCTCCCACTATAATTGTCCCATGGAAAAAGAAGTACTATTGATCACCTTAGAACTCCAATGTTATGCTCTCACTTGATGGAAGCAATCACAAAAAGTGATACATGGTTTCTGAATACCAGATATCATGTCTTGGATAGATCTTAAACGAGTAATATCCCAATAGACTATATTTAGGAAGTTAAGCAAGGACTTCATCGACTTCGACAAGCTAGAAGATCAGTAGAAGTATACTACAAGGTTATGTCATCCTTAATGAATTATGCAGGCATACATGAAGTATAAGGATATACAGTGAATAGATTTGTCATCGACTTGCATGCAAATATTTTTAATCTTCTTGACTTACATGGTTATGAATGCGTTTAAGATACACTAAAGAAAGTAATGAAAACCGAATCACAACTTCAGAGGAAGTATCGTTTCAGAGACACATATTGAGGTACTTCATCTAGTTACCAAGGAACTTTATCTACTTACCAAGGTACTTCTTCTACTTACTAAGTTAATTCATCTACTTTCACTTATTATTCTACTCCATTTTCTACCACAGGTATTGAATCAAGCAATGATATCGACGAAAATGATGATGGAAGCATTGTAATAGAAGATACCCAAGGTAATTCATCTATTTCCACTTATTCTATTCCATCTTATTCTGAGGATATAGAATCAGATAATGATATTAATGAATATGATGTTATAAGTATTGAAATAGAAGATACCGATCTTCTGTCACTTAACCTTTCACTAATGGAATAAAAATACGTAATTAAAAGTCATGTGATGAAATTTTGTGTGGAGAGTGAGAAGCCACAAAAAGAAAAATACATGAAATACATCAAAATTAAAATAGGTCAAAACCCATAAAGTCCATGAACATGACCTACAGAGGTGAGTGAATCTAATTGTGAAAAGAATTGAAACTACATATGCTCGCTGAAAAGAAATGATATAGAACATTCTTCAAAAAAATAATGGCATCCTTATTCTCTTTAGGGAGTTAACTGTTTCGATTTCTAACATTAACAAGGATTTTCCTAATGTTTTTATTTTTCTCTTACATGATTTTTGGAAGAGTGATAGGTGATCCACCAAATGGATTACCACCGAAAATAGGAAAATCCACCAAAACAATCTAATTCAAGGTTCCTCATATCTCATCGCACAGACAATCTCAAATAAACCAAAGTGTTAGATTTGTTGCAAAAATGCTACATCCATGAAAGCCTTAGTCATTGTGTTATCTCAGTGATGAAACAAGAGTTAAACCACCCAAAGGTGAGTATGTTGTTTACTTTCATGATATTCTTACCTACAAATTTTTTCTTGATTTTCATATATTCCTCTTTCGCTTGGTTATTGATGTTCTCCGATGATAACACTTTTATGCTAACATGGATAAGTACTTGTTTTGTAAACTTATCTTTTTAGGCTTTATATTAAGTGCAAAGGGAATCCATATTGATGTTGGAAAGGCAAATGCAATTAAAGAATGGCCCCCACCATCTTCCATAGCCGAGGTAAGATATTTCCATGGCTTAGAAAGCTTTTACCATCTTTTTGTCAAGGATTTCTCCACCATTGTCGCACCTTTGATGGAACAACAAAAAGTCAGTTGAATTCAAATAGGGACCACAAAAAGAAGAAGCATTCAAACTTCTTAAAGTCATGTTATGTTATGCCCCTATTTTTCTTCTTCAATATTGTTCTAACACTGTCGAGCTATAATGTGATGATTTAGATATATGCATAGTTCTTATGTAGGAAACACAACCTATTGCTTGCTTTAATGAGAAGTTAAAAGATTCACAATTAAATTACTTTACCTATAACAAAGAACTTCTATCATTAGTTCATCCACTCGAAGTATGGCAACACTATCTTCTTCCTACAAAGTTTGTCATACATACTAACCACGAATTCTTTATGTGGTTAAAAGACCAAGGAAAGAAAAACATATTAGAAGACTCAATTTCCAAAAGGTACACTCTTACCTATCAAACACATATACTATTATGAGAATTTAAAATATTGAAGATGTACATCAAGATGATTTGGGAGATTTCTGATATATATATATATATATATATATATATACCCATTCTTTTGAAAGTATTTTTGATGATTTTTATCTTTCAAATGGGTTTCTGTTTCAACTTAACATGTTATGCAGTCCACAAACTTCTCACGATAATTTTCATCTCATGAACCACACTTAGGAGATATGAGGCAAGAATAAAAACTATGAAAAGGACATATGAGGCAATCACGAAGAAAACCATGAAAAAGTCATATAAAGCAATGACAAAGAAGACCAATAGTGGTTGATGCTATGTTTAATTTCAATCAAAACACCATATTTCAAGAAAATAATAATTCGATTCCAATAAGGAAAAACCTCTACTAAAGTTCATAACGACACATCAAATTGATCGGAGTAAGTATTTCACAACTTGTCCTTCCCACATAACTAATTCTCTTTTCTTGAATTTTTAAATTTATGGATGAATCCTTTCATGCAGATGGGGATTGATATATGTACCAGAGTTCATAATGATGACAACATATGCTTCTTTGAACTATTGGTTCTACTCGAACATAGTATAAGAACAAAGTCTCGAAGATTTTAAGAATATCTACTAGGTGAGTATAATGTGAATAAATTCTTAAAAGGCTTTAATGTTTCTCCCTTTGATGTTCTAGATTCGAGGTTGAATCCATTTGAAGGCAAGGATAATGATACATGCATCACAAGGATCAAATCAAAGGAAGATAGAAAAACTTCTAAGTGATCCACATGACAAAACATTGGAAAATAAGAACAACATAGCAATAGACTTGCGACTGCTTTTTGAATGGGATCCTGATGTTATTTTGTTAACATGTCTTCTGAAATTATGATCCGCTGTCTCTTAGCTTCCAACAGTTCTTGAATTGCCTAAATCCGATATTGTAAACTCAAGATATGTCCATTTTAGTGAAGGCAACAAATGCAGAAAATCCTATATGGGATTAATACGAGATATTGTAAATATTACAATTTTTAATATTTTTATTTATTATTTGTAATATAATTTAATATATGATGATACATTATCTTTTAGTATTATATTTTATTTTTTTATAAGTTAATATCAAGTTAAAACATTACTTTATTAGTATTTTATTAGTTAGTCATGTTACTACAAGGATTCCTCCAAACCTATATAAGAAGACACATTCCCTTCATTGTAATCATCAACTTTTCTTTGAATAATAATACAGCATGAGTACATTTTTTCAAGAGATTATTGCCTTGTGCCTTCGAAGTATATTTTCCTTTAAGTTCTTCCAAGATCTTGAGAGAAAAATCTTCACACTCCGGTTTGCCTTCGAATTGTGATTAGGAGGGTTGTTAAAATCGTATTGTCGAGTTCACCTTTTTATTTATACTATGAGGGTTCGATAGGACATATACATCTATTTTCCATCTCCATAAGCCATCATCTTCTTCCTCCATCTTCATGCTAACTTCCATCTCAAAACCATAGGGTTTACGTTAAGCACCATACCTACAAGGAAAAATTTTTAAATCAATTTTTACGAAGATATGACAATCAAAATTCTAATCCGTATTCTTCGTTGCAATCATTACCTCATTATCTTTCAAATGAGTATTCATCCATCCATATCCATCCCCAACGATCCCTTTTCACCCATCATATGGGATAATAAGCTTAATTTATTCATTACATATTTTGTCTTTTGGTTTATTTCATTACTATTGTTTTTCCTTGCCCAAATTTCATTAGAATTCTATTACCATTGTTTTTATTGTCTTGTCGCCACTCACATCCATCTTTCATCGTCTCGTTATTTGTTCAAGTCCATAGCTCTCTAGGTTTGATTCCTCGAGGAAGGGCAATATTCATCATCCGATGCGGCTTCTCTATTAATCCCTGCTCTTAATCCTTCTAATATATTTTCCCTATAAACTTTTTCCCATGAGATCATAGCCTATCCCAAAACAATGTGCTTCTTGGACCAACAAAAAGATCGTATCTGGGCAGTGATGTCCTCTAAGTTGGCTTCCAAAATGAGTTAACAGGACATGGCATACGTAGGGAGGGCTTGGGCCACCGATTAAAGAAAAATTGTCCTCAAATGGTGAGAATATTCTTGGTCAATCTTTAAATCCTTTTTGTTGTCTTGTCATTGACAAAGCTGAAGTTATTGTTATTTCTTTTCTCCACGATGAGCGGGAGGCAAAGATATATGTACGGGTCATCATTTTCTTTAATCCCAAAGACCTTTATAATGCTTATACGATGGCCTTGATGAATGTAGGGGCTAAATAAGATACTTGTAATATCCCAACTAATAGGTTAGTGGTTGACTTAAAAAGGAATTAAAAAGTTAGAGGACTGAATTGATTAATTTATAAAGATGAGAATGAATTGAGAATAATAATTTAGACATAATTATAGTGATGAAAGATTAAAAAGGGTATTTTGGGTAATTAGAGTAAAATGAATTAAAAATTCATTTCTTTACATGGTATATTAAGTAGAGAAATAAAGATAAAAGGGAAAACAAAAGTCAATAATCTCTTCTTCTTTCTTTTTCATGTGAAAAGCCTTCAACCCTAGCTAAAGGTAAGATCTCAATTTGATGGTTTGTTCTTCTATGTTAGGTTAGTTATTGAAGATTAGAGTTTGATAGAAGTTTAAGGAAGGATTAAATGAGATTAAAACTAACAAATGGTGGAAATAACGGCGATTTTGGAAAATGAGTTTTGAGATGATATGTTAATATAGGAGTGTTTATGGATGTTTATGGTAAATTAAACTTGTCATAGAGGCCAATGAGAGATTAGAAGAATTGGATATGATTAAAAAAACATTATAATAAGTGGTGTGATTCTTATAACTAAATGTTCTTGATAGATGTTAGATGTTTTATGAAACAATATGAGGGGAAATTGTTATGGATAAGTAGAGAAGAGTTAAATATCATTGCGGGGTATAAATATAAAGGAATTTGGCTCCATTTTGCTAATAATCGGGTTAAAAACTGGAAAATCTGGGCAAAGGTATCTGTTCTGATAGAACAACACTAATACTATAGGTAAAAAGGGGACAAATTTGTTGTATAGTATCGATATTGATTCAATCAGCATCGATACCATTGAGTAGTATCAATACCATTGTAAGGGTATCGATACCAAGCAAACATCGAATCTAATTTTGGTATCGATACCGTAAGGGGGTATCAGTGCCATAGTATAGTAGTAATGATACCATGGTAAGGGTATCGATTCCAGAAAACATCAAAGATAATTTTGGTATCGATACTAGAAGGGGGTATTGATACCATAGTATAGAAGTATTGATACCATATTATAGAAGAATCGATACTGGAAGGATGCATTAAGGCATGAAAGGATGCATTAAGGCATGAAAGGATGCCATAACTAAAATGCATGAAAGGATACATTAAGGCATGAAAGGATTCCATAACTAAAATACATGAAAGGATGCATTAAGGCATGAAAGGATGCCATAACCAAAATGCATGAAAGGATGTATTAAGGCTTGAAAGGATGCCATAACTAAAATGCATGAAATGATGCATTAAGGCATGAAATGATGTCATATCTAAAATGCATGAAAGGATGCATTAAGGCATGAAAGGATGCCATATCTAAAATGCATGGAATGATGCATTAAGGCATGTCATGATGCCATATCTAAAATGCATGAAAGGATGCATTAAGGCATGAAAGGATGCCATATCTAAAATGCATGAAAGGATGCATTAAGGCATGAAAGGATTCCATAACTAAAATGCATGGAAGTATGCATTAAGGCATGAAAGGATGCCATAATTTAAATGTATAAATGGATTTGTTAACATGTGAACAGAGGCAAAATTGAAGTTAATGATTTAATGAGAAGTATGTTGGACATACTAAAGGTTGTTACGGTAATTAAATGACCAATGTTTAATTAGGATACAAAGAACTTCACTAATTTATATAGATGTTATAATTTAGTTAAAGTCACTTAACTATGAGATACTTAGGTATCATTTAATGTTCTTTACTATGATATATCTCACTAAGTAATTGCTTAACGTATGTTGTTTCTCACGCATAGGTTAAAGAAAAGATAAACTAAGTAAGGAGTGCTTTTTTAGCTATGGAGATCATCAACTAAGGTGGACTTATCTGTGACACCAAGATAATCTAAATTATTTTATAAAACTTCGTTGGCATATAATCACAATGTTTAAATGTTTTAATTTTAATCAAGTATAACTTATAACAGTTGAAATCAATGTTTTGTCTTATATTACAATATTATGTTTTAAAAAAATGAAAATATAATGTGACACCTATATCTCGTGTACCAAAGGGTATACTGGGAATGGGTGTTACAATACTGCACTTATCATAGTTAATTTTTTACCCCAAATATCATTCATAGGTCCTGTTGAGCTTTCATCATAGTGTTCTTGATTAATAACAAGTTATCATCCGCATTGAGAAAATGGGCACTCTAGGTCCTCGCACACTAGCTCTCACCCCTTTTATGTGACCTTTTTTGGTATGAATATTGAAGTAGGGCTGACAATCCCATAGCAAAAAAAAAAACAACAAGTACGGGGAAAGGCGTCTCCTTGTCAGAGTCTCCTCTCTGATTTGAAAGCATGAGAAAGTTAACCATTAATCATAATTTGTAAAGAGACAAAACGAATACATTTTCTAAAGAGAGACATAAAGTCACTATTAAATCCTATTTGTTCCATAACTCGAAGGATAAAGTTCCACACAAGTTTGTCGTAAGCTTTATCCATGTCTAGTTTGAGAGCTACCCCCTTATTAGGGATATTTTTAGAGCTTTTGAGGTAGGGGATTAGTTCATGCGCTACAAAAAAGTTATCCAAGATTCATTTTCAAAGAACAAAAGAACTTTGATTTAATGCAACACATTTAGAAATAATAGACTTAAGACGATTAATTATAGCTTTTGACGTAACTTTTTAGAGGACCAAACAAAGACTAATTGGTCTATAATTCTCCAATGATTTTGGATTACTTAGCTTAGGGATGAGAATATTAACAAAACGGTTAACACCCTCAGAATTAGTAAGCTTATTTATTAGTTTAAGGCAAAGATTCACAAGATCATAACATACAACATCCCAAAAAGACTGATTAGAAGAACTAAAAATACCATCGATACTTAGAGCTTTGTTGGGGTTCATTTAAGAAAAAGCAAGGTGGACCTCCTTGGTAGTGAACTTTAACAAAGCTTTGTGTTTTCCTCGAAAGAAACACATTTATCTATGGATTTAATGATTGCATCTAAAGGTTCTACCCTAGATTAATAGAAGAGAGAGAAAAAGAAACTTGTGGCAATGTAAAACACTTATTGAGGTTGTTCCACCCAACGCTCATCCTCATCTTCTAGCCCGTTGATTGAGTTCTTCTTTTTTCACCCATTAGCTATGGCATGAAAGAAAGTAGCTTTCCTATCCCTATCTTTGAGCCAAGTCACTATTGACCTTGCATTCAATAAGACTCATCCTTGTCAATAAGCTCTTTAAGTTCTCCTTTGGCTTGTATGAGGCTCTCCATCGAATCCTCAATGATTGGTCTTCCTTCGAAACTTTCTATGCATGAGCGTAATACTTTCTATTCCTTCTTTGCCCTGGCTCCATGAGTTCTTTCCAACTGCCCAACTGACTTTCGTCTGCTTGGATCTTGTTAGTGGTAGTCCCTGTCTTGCCAATTTAAGTTTCTCTAACTACTCTTTTGCAATGGTTCTCCTTAGCCCATAAAAAATCAAACTTGAAATAGTTACCATGACTATTCAAAGAGGGATGACTCATCGATGCTAAAAGGCCCATTAAGATAGTTGCATGATTAGAATAGAATGCATGTTTGATGGACACATTGTAGTATTTTAAAATATGTAGCTAGCTCAGAGAAGCCACAAAAAGGTCAAGGTTTTTTTGAATCTGATTCCTTGATTGTTTTCCATAGGTTCACGTGAACCAACTCGTTTGATGTTTCAAACTTACAGGTTGACGATTTATATATCAAGTCTAAAATCTTCTATGTTAACCTTTGATCTACAATGCCTTGTAAACTTCTCATTATGGTGAACGATTTCATTGAAATCTCCCCTACCACCCACGGTAAGTGTGAGGATCTAACAAGTCTATTTATAAGCTCCAATTCTATTTTTTCCGCATGATAGAACACAAATTGAAGAAACCTTTGAATTGAAAGTGTAAGTTGTCCCATGTAACCTCAACATTAATATAAGGATTAGAATAACCGAGAAGATTCACTTGTACATCCTCATTCCATAATAGTAGAAGACCCATATATTTTATAGAACTTTCAACCACAAAACACCCCTTTATACCCATATTGGTCCTAATATTCTCGGTTTTATTCTTCTGCAGTCTAGAATCACAAATGAAAATAAGCTTTGGGTCAATCTTGGAGATAATTCTCCTAAGCTCTCGAATTGTCGCTAGGTTACCAATCCCATGATAGTTCCACTAGATAATGATCATTGTAATTGGCGGGGCTGCTCTGCAATCTCCACCATTGGTTAATTGATTTCACCATTGTCTCTTGGAGCTTTTGTAATATCCCAAATTTTGGACTAGTGACCAAATATAAATTTTGAAAGTTTAGTGGCAAAAGTACAAATTTAGGAAACGTTTAGAGACTAAAGTGGTATTTTTAGTAAAAAGAATTTTTATTCTGTAAATGGATATTTTTATGGACTTTATATTATTGATATGGGGTTTCTATAAAGGGCTATTAAGCGATAAAGTTCGGTAAAATACTCAGATAATCGAATTGTAAAAAAATTAGGAAAATATGAAGGATGATAATATAATGTTAATAATATTAGTTTCATATTTTAATCAGTAGAATTTAACAAGGATCGGTGAATTTAAGTTGTTTCCATGTTAAATCAGAATCTTTATATTAGAGTGACTAGATTACAATTTTTGGAAAAGTGCAAGGATCAAGATGAAAACTAATAAAATATTATTTTATAGTTGACATGATGTAGTAAGGAATGATTTCATGATAATGGCATGGTGGTAATTACCATTATTTAGTAATGGTAAATAGGAATTTCTAATTATTTTTTTAATTCTCTATCATTTGGTGTAAATATTTCATGTTTTCTTTCTTGGAGAGTTGATTTTATAAAAATGGTTGTTGAAGGGGAATATAAAATTTGATGATTTAAGAATTAATGTTGATGTTAGTGATGTTATAGAATCAATTCCATGCATGTGTGATGATTGGAATCACTTGGAAATTCTTGTTTAAGCATTCAACCACCTTGGTGTTACATGGATAAATATTGAAGTTAGATAGTTTTTGATATGAAAATGATTGAGGTTACATAAAAACGATGTTTAGATGATGAATTCATGTTTGAATCAAATTGGAAATAATTAGAAACATACCCCATAGTATTTGGCCATAGTGAAAATATTAGGGAAAATATGCAAACAATTCCCAACGGTTAGAATGGATATAAAATGATTCTATTGCTTTGAAATGTGTTTTGAACAAATTTTGAACTTTTTTAAGTTATAAGGACTTTGTTTTTCAAATTTTGGAAGGTTTATGTACTATGTTGAAATTTAATGTTTGGAAAGTTGTATAAGTTTAGGGAACAAAACGCAAATCTTGAAAAAATTGGAAATTTAATGGTATTATGTAAAAGTTGTTGTACTTGTTTGAAAATATTGCTAGGAAGTTTGAATATTGTGATTGATATGGAATTTAAGTGAATAAGAATATACCATTTTGGAATATTGGGATATATATTAAAGAAATACTAATTGGTGGCTAAATGTGAAATTTTAAAAAGTTGGTACAAGGACTTGAAAGGTTAATTTGAATGATTTAAGTCAGTAATGATTAGGTGAAAGAAAATTAGCATCGAATATGTATTAATCGTATTTTTTAGAATTTTTATACGAATATGTGCCTACTATGTTAGTTAAAATTGTATCATATGTTTTAAAATTGTATATGATGGGAAAATGATTCTTGTGTAGATTGTTGTCGAAAACAAGACCAAAGTGAGTTAAAAGGGAAGGACAAAGTTCGAGAGTGAATCCATATATACAGTAAGGTATATTACTGAGGCATAAGGTGAATGCAAAAGAAAAGATTTTAAAATTGTATTTTGATATATATATGTATATATATATATATATATATATACATATATATATATATATCTGTGTGTGTGTGTGTGTATTGTTGTTTTACTACATGGTATATAAATATTTTTGTGTATGAACTTTATGGACTTTTATATTTTCCATATGGATGCTTTTATATGTGAAATGTATTATGATTTTGTAAAAGCTCATTGTATGTGACTAGAGAGTTATTGGCACAATGACATGTGATGAGGTGGAGTATTATTACTCGATCATACATAGGTATTTTCATGTACATCACAATTACAAGATATATTTTTATGTATTCATGGTCATAGGTATAGTGATGTTATGTTCTATAGTACATGTATTGTAATACCCCAAATAATAGGACAATGATTAAATTGAAAGGAAATAAAAAAATAGAGAACTAAATTGATTAATTGATAAAGATGAGAATAAGTAGGAATAGTAGCTTAGACTAAATTGTAGTGAGGAAAGATTAAAAAGGACATTTTGGGTATTTGGAGATAAATAATTTTAAAAAATTCATTTATCATACTAGATATATATATTAGAGAAATAAGAGAGGATGAAAAGAAAAGTCAAATACTCTTTTCTTCTTTATCTTTTACGTGAGAGAGACCTTCAACCCTAGCTAATGGTAAGTTTCCAAATTAATGATTTCTTCCTTCAATTGTTGTTAGTTATTAAATCCTTGCCTATGATGGAAACTTAATAAAGGTTTAGAGGGGATTAAAACTAAGTTAAGAATGAGATATTAAAGATTAAAGAAAATGGTTTTATAATGATATGTTAATATATGAAGGTTTAGTAATGGTTGTTGGTAAAATTGACTTGTCAAGAAGGTAAATGAAAGATTAGAAGCATTTGTCGAGTGAAATAACAAGTTAGAAATTATGGTGTGATTCTTAAAATTGAGTGCTCTTGAGGAATAATAGATGTTTTAAGTGGTTAAATGAAGGAAAGTTAGCAAGATTAAGTAGAGAAGTGTTATATAGTATTGTTAGGGGTAAAGGAGATGAAAATTGCCTAAACATGGGTAAATTTCGAGTGGAAAACTGGAAAATTTGGTTAGGGTATCGGTACCCTTTGGAACAGTACCGATACCTAGACAAGAATTAGGCAAAATTTTATAAGAGATATCGATACTGATTCAACCAGTATCGGTACCCCGACAATGTGGTATCGATACCAGTAAACTTCGAATCTAATTTAGTATCGATACCTAGAGGGGTATCGATACCATAACATAGGGGTATCGATACCATGGTGAGGGTATCGATACCAGGCTATATCGAAGCTAATTTCGGTATTTATACATTAAGGGTATCGATACACTAATAGGGTAGTATCGATACCATAAGCAGGGGTATTGATACCTAAGGGCTAGAAATGTTAAGTTGGGGCTGATAATATTTTAGGAAGTTAATAATAAATATTTTGATTGATGATAAGTTATAATTGTTAGCAAGCATACTTACAATTGATATTATGTATGTCTTTCATGAATGTGGAATAGATCGCAAACAAGCTCGTGAGTCGAGTAAGTCAAAGGGCAAGGGCCAAGTTCTTGAATAATTATCTTCTCATTTTGGATATCTAAGCAAGGTGAGCCATGTGAGTACATTTATTGCATGTAATTTAGATGAATATCGTTAGAAATTATTCAAAATGTAATATTTATGTGTTAATGTATATTTTACCGAATGTATCATAGAATATATGAAATTGATGTTGTAAATGAGGTTTTAGAGTATGAAATGCTCTAAAACGAATGTAAAAGAATAATGTATATGGGTGTGGGCATGAAAGGATGTCATAGCTGAAATGTACATGGGTACATTGTCAATATAAAAGAATAATGCATATGGGTGCATTATGGGCATGACAAGATGTCATAGCTGAAATGTATATGGGTACGTTGTCAGCATAAAAGAATAATGCATATGAGTGCATTATTGTCATGAAAGGATGCCATAGCTAAAATATATGGGTACATTGTGAGCATAAAAGAATAATGCATATGGGTGCATTATGGGCATGAAAGGATGCCATAGCTAAGATGTATATGGGTACATTGTCAGCATAAAAGAATAATGCATATGGGTGCATTATTGGCATGAAATGATGCCATAGTTTAAATGCATATGTGTGCATTATCAACACAAAAGTATGCAAAAGTTGAAATGTATATGGGTGCATTATCAACAGAAAAATATACTAGAGTTGAAACGTATATGGGTACATTATCAACAGAAAAGTATACGATGGTTGAAATGTATATGGATACATTATCAACATAAAAGTATACTATAGTTGAAATGCATATGGGTGCCTTATCAACAAAAAAGTTGTTAGAATTTAAAATGCATAATGAAGTATTATAAACATAAATAGAGGTTACAAACTAAAAGAAAGAATCATGGCAAATGGTTTTGATAAAGGGGAAATGAAATATGTTAGAACACCAAAGGTTATTTATTTTTTCATGACTCACTAAGTTATACTTATCATGTGTATTTCCATATGTAGGTAACATCAGATATTCATCAAGTAAGGAGTGAAGTTGTAACCGCAGACATTATCTACTAAGGTTGACTCGCCAGTAACATTAGGACTTTATACGTAACTGTATATAGAATATGGGTGTTACATTTATTGGTATCAGAGTTATAGGTTTATCGTCTCGGCTAAAATTAGTTCTATTTAAAAAAAGAGATTAATGTCCAGATGGTGAGTGAAGGTGTACTGTGATGTTACTAAGATGGTGTCAAACTTTAATAATGAGGATAATCGTGCACAACCTATTCCTTCTGAAAATTCAAGTGCACCTGCACCTCAAGGGATTCCAGCACCTGACTTTGGAACTTTCATACAAGACCTTGATGCTATGATGACTCGATTTCAACCTCCCCCTTCTCGTCCACTATCTCGAATGTTGATTCCAAAGGAGTTGTAGAGTTTAGGAGCTCCAGAATTCAGAGAGATGAGGGTGAGGGTCTAATGAAGGCTAATATGTGGTTAAATGATATGATGATAATGCTTGAAAGCTTGCAATGTTCGGATCAGGAGAAGTTGGGAGGAGTTGTGTCTTTTTTGAGAGGATCAACTCAATGGTGGTTCAATTCTACGATGTATGCGTTATCGGAGCAAGTCACCTTGCAATTTTAGGAAGAATTCAGAAACGAGTATATGGGTGAGCAGTTCAAACGAGCAATGTTGATGATTTCTTAATTTAAAGCAAGGTGACCGAGTTTTCCATGAATTTGAGGTGGAATATAACAAGTTGAGCTATTTTGCCACTAAGATTGTGCCAAATGATAAGGCCAGACGTTATTGGTTCATAGAGGGTTTGAGGCCCAAGTTGAAAGAAATAATGATGGCCTTGATCTTGTCGAGCCTGCAAGAAGTTATAAACAAAACCAGAGCTATTGAAAGAGCCCGGAGGAAACATTAGTAGCAGAGTAGAGTGTTCAAGCGGGGAAAAGAGTGTGAATGTCTTCCACTCCCCATTATGCTAAAAGAGGAAAAGGCTCAAGTTCTAGAGTCTCGGAGATAGATAGTTTTACAACGCATCACAGAAGAATATATAATTCTAGCCTTTTACTGCTATATCGGGTAGAGCTTCTAGGGAAAGAAATCCATGTTAATCTTGTGGCAAATTATACCGAGGATTTTATAGATTTGTCGGTTGACCTTTCTTTTTTTATGGTGATATGGGTGTCTTTGCTCGAAACTGCCCTAAAACGTCTGGTGATAATTGGCACAGTCTGAAAGATCAGTGGCATCCTCGAATAGAATCAAAGGAAGGGGTAGGTCCAGGGGACAGACAGACTCAATGCAAGTTAAGAGACACAAGGAGTGCCCAGGATTTACAATCTTAAGACCACTGAAGATTGAGATGACCCTGAAATCACAGGTACTTTCCATCTTTACGATGAACCTATATTTGTTTTAGTTGACCCTGGTTCTACACATTCATACATTAGTACAAAGTTGGTTAGAGCTAGAGGAATTCCATGAGACCAATAGTGAGTGAGATGATAGTGATAAATTCTATGGGTCACAGTGCGAGAGTATCTAGAGTATGTAACAAATGTCCTATTAAGATTCAGGGGATTGTGTTTTTGGCCAACTTAAGGGAATTTCCCTTCAATGAAATTGAAATTATTTTAGGTATGGATTAGTTGTCGTCACATTATAGATGGGTCGATTGTTGTAAGAAAAGGTTGTTTTTAAAGAATGTCGAAGGTGCAGAAATGTAGTAATCAGAGAAAAATTGAAGTTACCCTCGAATGTTATATCTGCTATGACTACGAAGAAGATGATGTCGAAGGGATGTATAGCTTTTCTAGCCAATGTGATAGATACCAAAATTTCAGAAATTAGATTGAATGATATTCTACGGCTAGAGAATTTCTGGATGTATTTCCTAAGGATTTACGGGACTGTCTCTAGATCGTGAGGTAAAATTTAGGGTTGATATTTATACGGGTATGAAACTGGTGTCTATGGCTCCATATATAATGGCTCTGATGGAATTACAAGAATTGAAAGCCCAACTGTAAGAATTAATTGATAAGAGGTTTGTAAGACCTATTGTTTCTCTTTGGGGATCACTTTTTTTATTTGTGAAAAGAAAGGCGGGACTATACGATTATGTATCGATTACCATCACTTGAATAAGGTTACCATAAAGAAAAATATCCTCTTCCGAGGATTGATGATTTGTTTGACCAGTTGAAAGGAGCATCAATGTTTTCTAAGATAGACTTATGGTCGGGGTATCATCAGTTGAAAATCAAAGAAGATGATATTTCAAAGATAGCTTTTTGTACCCGGTATGGACATTATGAATTTGTAGTGATGCCATTTGGTTTGACAAATTCACCAACGACATTCATGGACTTGATGAATCGAGTTTTCCAACCATGTTTGGACCAGTTCGTGGTAGTGTTTATAGATGATATCCTAGTCTATTCCAAGTCAAAGGAGGATTATGATACTCATTTAAGTAGTCTTTAGATACTTCGTGACAAGAAGTTATATATTAATTGTCTCAAATGTGAGTTTTGGTTGTCTGAGATTTCCTTTCTTGGTCATATAGTATCGGCAGAAGG
Organism: Hibiscus syriacus; assembly: GCF_006381635.1. Taxonomy (NCBI): domain Eukaryota; kingdom Viridiplantae; phylum Streptophyta; class Magnoliopsida; order Malvales; family Malvaceae; genus Hibiscus; species Hibiscus syriacus. The sequence goes on from NW_024061866.1 coordinate 522,211, forward strand.
CATTAGAGTCGACCCCAAGAAGATCCAAGCCATAGTAGAATGGTAATCTCCAAAGTATATGGCGTAAGTTCGGAGTTTCTTGGGGCTGGCAGGCTCTTATAGACGATTTATTAAGAATTTTCCATGATATATCTATCGCTAACTAAGCGTTTGCGAAAAGATGTGTCATTTGTTTGGTCAGGAAAGTGCCAAGAAAGTTTTGAGATGTTAAATAGAATTTTAACGGAGGTTCCCGTGCTTGTGCAACCTGAGTCGGGTAAAGAATATGTCGTGTATAGTAATGCATCCCATAATGGGTTAGGTTTTATGCTGATGCAAAAGGCAAGGTTGTGGCTTATGCCTCCCGACAATTGAAGAATCACGAGCGAAATTACCTGAAGCAAGACTTAGAATTGGCTAATGGTTTTTGCTTTAAAAATCTGGCGCAATTATTTGTACGGTAAGCGTTACTGTGTTTTCACAGATCATAAGAGCTTAAAATATATGTTAAATAAAAAAGAACTGAATTTAAGGCAGAGGAGATGGATAGAGCTTTTGAAAGATTACGATTTGATTATTGATTACCATTCGGGAAAAACTAATGTAGTAGCAGATGCACTCATTCAAAAAACTTTTGCACCTTTAAGAGCATTAATAGATGTATGTATGTGGATGGAGATGGTGCTATGAATACCGAATTAAAGTTAAAACGATGCTTTTGGACTAAGTAAATGAATTGCAAGGGAGATATAAAAAGTGTTTGATGAAATTGGTGTTGTTTGAAAAAAAAAAGAGAACAAAGATTTTGAAAGAAGAGATGATAGATGCGTATATACGGGGAAGGCTTTATATTCCAGTTGATGATGATCTAAGGAGAGATATTCTTTACAAAGCCCATTATAGCCCTTTGACTATGCATCTAGGCGGGAATAAGATGTATCAAGACTTGAAGAGTCGTTATTGGTGGCCTGGAATGAAAAGAGCAGTAACAGAATTTATAGCTATATGTTTATCATGTCAGCAAGTGAAAACTGAGCATCAGGTGCCATCCAGATTACTGTAGCCTATATCTATTCCTGAATGGAAGTGTGAACGAGTAACAATGGATTTATTTTGGGGATAGATGCGTATATTACCGGGGAAGGCTTTATATTCCAGTTGATGATGATCTAAGGAGAGATATTCTTTACAAAGCCCATTATAGCCCTTTGACTATGCATCTAGGCGGGAATAAGATGTATCAAGACTTGAAGAGTCATTATTGGTGGCCTGGAATGAAAAGAGCAGTAACAGAATTTATAGCTATATGTTTATCATGTCAGCAAGTGAAAACTGAGCATCAGGTACCATCCAGATTACTGCAGCCTATATCTATTCTTGAATGGAAGTGTGAACGAGTAACAATGGATTTTATTTTGGGGTTACCGTTGTCATCAGGTAAAAAGGTCTCGATATGAGTTATAGTGGACATATTAACTAAGACATCTCATTTTATTTCGGTGCAAGTAGACTACTCGATGAACAAGCTTGCTGAGTTGTATATAAAAGAGATAGTCCGACTGCATGGAGTACTGATATCGATAGTTTCTGATCGAAATTTGTATATAATAATAGTTATCAATCCAGTATAAAGATGGCCCCATATGAAGCTCTGTATGAGAGAAAATGTCGAACACTATTAAATTAGTTTGAATTGAAAGATCGAGATCTAATCACGCCAGATTTGATGAAAGATATAGAGGAGAAAGTGAAGATTGTATAGAGTAATCTAAAGACAGCCTCAGATATCAGAAGTCATATGCAGATTTGAAAGGGAAAGAAATAGAATTTCATGTGGGAGACAAAGTATTCTGAAAGTATCACCTTGGAAGAAAGTATTACGATTTGGGCGAAAAGGAACGCTAAGTTTGAGATTTATTGGACCGTATGAGATATTGAAAAAGGATTGGACCCGTGGCTTATCAATTAGCTTTGCCTCCAGATATGGACTGTAACAACCCGATTTTCAAAATAATATTTAATTAAAATTTGAGGGTTTAATTGTGAAAATTGGGACTGAATTGAAAGATTTTAAAACTTGGAGCTTGTTTTAAAGTTAAAAAGAAAATTCAGGGACCAAGCCCTGAATTTAACCATGGAGTGTCGGCAGACAATTGATATATGCGTGATTTCTGTTTTGAAAAACAGAAATCAATTTCACAATCCTTCCTCACGCACACAACTTCCAAACTCGATTCCGACGCCGTCCGAATTTCTATCGTGTTTTGAAACCACCGTTGTGTCATCATCGAGCGAGGAGCAAAAACCTTCAAATTAATTGAAGCGAAACGCGGCCAAACGTCGGGAATTTCCAGTCAAAGTAGCGACGGTTTTGTTAGCTCTATCGCCGAGAAAATCTTAAATTCACCGCTGATCGTGCTCTGTTTACGACCCTCCGCACCATCGTGTTCCTTGTGCCGTTCGAGTTCCACGTGTCAATCTTGTCCGCCGTAGACGGCGGCGCGTGAGGAGGTGGTGCAGTCAAAGATCGGCCGATTTGAAATCGAGCTCTCCGCCGTTCAAAATTTGAACCGATGTTGTAAGTATCTTGAAATCGCTCAAAATATTTTTTAGAAATTTTCCGGGATTTTTAGGGCCCCGGAGGACGCCACGCGCCACACGCGCCGCCGCAGGGCGAGTGGCTGGAAACCGGTTTGACCGGTTTCAAACTGGTTCTGACCGGTTTGACCGGTTTCAACCGGTTCGAACCGGTTTGACCGGTCTGAATCGGTTTGACCGGTCGACCCGACCGACCGTTGACCGACCGACCCGACATTGACCCGACCGACCCGACCGTGACTTCTTTGACCAAAACTTAAAATGGCTTTGACCGAGCATTAAGCGACCGTTAATCTTTTCCGAGTATACCTATCCTGATAGTTTTCGACGTGCCGAATCCGTTTCCGTGGTCTGTTGTGTCAAATTCGAATCCGAAGGTCTCCAAATCTACGTCAAAGTGGTTGACTTTGACTTTGACCAAGAATATGAATTTTCAAAAAGTCATACTTTATGTTTTTCGACGTCCTGATTCCGATTCCGCAGTCCGTTTGGCCAAATTCAGACTCGAAATACCCCAAAATGATAGTCAAACCCGAAAAATGCTTATATACTTAAGAATTCTAGCTTTGAACAATTAAGTAAGATTTGGGGCTGATTAATTATTATTGTTTGAAGGTACAAGACTCTCCGGATCGTTCGATAGCTCGACCCAACTCTTCTAGATCAGTTAAACCACGTATACCAGTATTCCACTCGTAAGACTCGTAAATTTTATGATTTAGAGATTATTATGTTACCCATTAGTAATATAGTGATATTATAAATTAGGTTCGAAAACTGTAGCAGAGCGTGGTGAAACCAGCAATCAGTAGATCCACGATTGAACATATATCGAGGTGTGTTCCCTATTTATTACTGAACTGTTTTATTTGTTTTAATATGTGTACATGAATTCTTTGGTTTTCGTATTGTTGATGCACCGATTTAATGTGATGATTTATGGATTATGACTGTTATCTGATAATGTTTTGAAATGGTATATGATTACCATGCTTATGGATTTATGGAATTTATAACATGGTGCAATTGAATTTTTGGAATACGAATTTATAAAAGTACAGCTCTGATCAAGCTGGAAAATTTTACAGACCTAATGTGACTCTTAGGTAGGCTCTGCGGCCCTGAGATCATTCTAGGCCCTACGGCCCTAAGATGTATTCTTAGGTAGGCCTCACGACCCCGAAATCTATCTTGGTAGGCTCTCAGGCCCTAAGATGTTCCCTTAGGGTAACGCTTTTTAAAGAGATTTACTGCAGTATAATTTTATGAGACTTATTGGACTAGATTTGTTTAGTGTACCTATAGTGATTTATGGTAATATTGGGAAACACTGAGCCTAGCTCACTTTTCGAAATGTTTTCCCCCTTTCAGATACTGTTGGTTAGTTACCCTGGATTGAGCACTTGGAGGATCAACATATCTCTTGAAGTATATCTGATTGTAATGTTTTTACCTTGCAAGTTGACTTATTTTTGTTGACATGGACCTTATTTTAAAGTATGAGATTTTAATATGATGACATTTTTACTATTACTATTCGGTTTATCGTGATTGATTTTTAAGATATGTTTAAATTAATTTATTACTTATTGGTATTAATTTACAAGTTAGGTTTTGATAGTATGATTTATTATTATTTCATGTCATTTAATGTGATTTTACATTGTTTGAATAACAGTTTCGGAAAAATGTCTTAAAGAATCATATGTGATCCACTAGACTAGTCGAAACTCATAGCTGGGTCTAGGGGTTACATTTATTGGTATCAGAGCTTTTGGTTTTTAACCCTCGACTGTGTATGAGTCCACATGGAAGATACGATTTTGAAATATTTTACAAAACAAGATACAAAGGTCATATCACAAAGTTATTAAAATTTTAACTGTGTGAGACTCCAAGTGCTTATCTAACCCTAAGTTTTATCTTCTGTAGTAAACTTGAGATCCATCAAAATGAGTGCTAGACGTGGTCGTCGAACTAGCCGTGGACGAGGTCGAGTGCTAGATTTGCAGATCCGATCAATGAGATACGAGTAGATCCCCCACCTCCGATAGGTGATCTGCTCCTACGACCCCAACGAATCTGCCTCCTACCGATGGTATTGGCATGACTACACCGATCATAGGAGCGACAGATATTGAGTCAGAATCTACCGGAGTTGCTTTGGATGAGACTTTGGTAGACAATTTCTGCAGTTGATACAGGGAGCAGTCAGAGCTGCTGGTGTTGTATCTGAGGTCCTATTTCGCAGACTCTAATTGCTAATGGGGTCAGGACTTTTGGAGGACAGCTTGGAGGAATTCCTACTGAAGAGAAGATTGGCTACAGGATACAGAAAGCATGGATCAGTTGGGTTTGGACTCAGCAAAGAGATATTTGGGGGCATAGCGATGTTAGATGGAATGCCCACACATGATGGGAGTCGTGACCAGTAGTGTTTCTACTGATCGTTTGACATGGATTTCTTCAAGGAGCGCTTTCGGAGCCGATTCTTAGGTGAGCGCTACTTAGTCCAGAGACGACAGCAGTTTCAGGACTTGGTTCAGGGTGACATGACTGTTTCAGAGTATGAGATAGAGTTCTTGAAATTGTTAAAGTATGGAATCAGTCTGGTGCCTACCGAAAGAGATCGATGTCGTAAATTTGCCTTTGACTCAGATACGAGCTACGTAGGCAGGTGGTAGCCCTTCAAGATGAGATTTTTGATGTGCTGGTAAGCAGAGCCAAGGATGCTGAGGAGATGGAGGCGTTAGCTTCTGGTAGAGAGCGTGTTGATCAGGAGCGATCTAGGAAATCGTTTGGCCCTACTGAATCATCCGCACATTCCGGTAAGAGGACTCGTACTTCAGCCCCTCAGAGGAGCAATACACGCTTCAGGTCTACTGTATCATCACCTTCAGCTGTTAGTAGAGGTGGTTCTTCGGTTCCGGTTCTAGTGCCTCAGTGTGACTTTTATGGGAAACGGCACACGGGATAGTGTTATAGGAAGACCGGAGCATGTTTTCATTGTGGATCTAGTGGACATTTTCGGAGGGATTGTCCTCAGCTAGCTTCGTCTGAGCGGATCGCTACCCAGACTCCTGTGCGTTCTCAGACTACAGTACATACTCCAATTAGAGATCGTAGCCAAGTAAAGGCTCGTGGTTCAGCGTCCAGGACAGACAGTAGAGCTCGACCTCAGCAAAATAGAGGGCCAACAGTTTCTGAGGCTAGACAGCCAGCCTTGGTTTATGCCACTAGACGTCGGGATGACAGAGATGAGCCTGAGGTTATTGCAGGTACATTTACTATTTATTCTATCCCATCTTTGCATTACTGGACAATGGCTCCACTCATCCTATGTATCGAGCTCAGTATCTCGAAACTTCAGATTCCGATAGAGAACACTGAAAATACGTTACAGTTACAAGTCCAGTAGGACAAGCGTTATTAGTGAATAAGGTATTTCGGCGTTGTCCTTTGGAGGTGCAGGGAGAAATTTTTCTCGTTGATCTTATGGAGCTTCCTCTAGAGGAGTTTGATCTAATTCTTGGGATGGTTTGGTTGAATAAACACAAGGTAAATCTGGATTGTGAGTACAAGCGAGCTACCCTAAAGACTTCAGATGGTCGGACTGTTGTGTTAATTGGTGAACGGCGTGGCTATCTCTCCAATATAGTTCAGCGATGGAAATTGATCGATGATCGAAAGGGATATGAGACGTTCATTGCCTGTATTTTGAACACTAAAGGTGCATTGTCCACAATCGAGGAGATTCGTACAGTTAGCGAGTTTCCTGATGTTTTTCCTGAGGAGTTGCCTGGGTTACCTCCTGATAGAAAGGTAGAGTTCGAGATTGAGACTTATCCGGGATCTTCACCTATTTCTATGGCACCTTATCGCATGGCTCCAAAGGAACTTAAGGAGTTGAAGGTCCAATTGCAAGAATTATTCGATCGAGGATTTATCCGACATAGTACTTCACCATGGGGAGCTCCAGTTCTATTCGTGAAAAAGAAGGATGGGTCGCTAAGATTATGTATTGACTATCGGAAATTGAACAAGATGACGGTCAAGAATAAATACCCATTACCCAGGATTGATGACTTATTTGATCAATTACGAGGAGCTACTGTATTCTCTAAGATTGATCTTCGTTCGGGGTATTATCAATTGAAAGTAAAGGATCTGATGTTGCAAAAACGGCCATCGCACTAGATATGGTCATTATGAATTTTTAGTGATGCCTTTTGGTTTGACGAACGCTCCTGCAGCTTTTATGGATTTGATGAATCGGGTGTTCCGACATATTTGGATCAATTTGTGGTGGTCTTCATTGACGATATTCTGATCTATTCTCGTACTGAGGCAGAGCATGACGAGCATTTGAAGATCGTTCTGCGGACTTTGAGAGAGCATCGTCTATATGCCAAACTAGCAAGTGTGAGTTTTGGCTTCAAGAAGTGTCATTTCTGGGGCATATTATGCGCGAGGTGTTCAGGTTGATCCCAGCAAGATGAGGCTATATGAATGGAAACGACCTAAGAACGTATCTGAAATCCGCAGTTTCTTGGGCTTGGCTGGTTATTATCGACGTTTTGTTGAGGGCTTCTCGATCATTGCTTCTCCTTTGACAAAGTTGTTAAGGAAGAATGTGTTATTTGACTGGGCGAGGCACAACAGGAGAGCTTTGAGAAATAAAGGCGGTTTTGACTCAAGCACGGTGTTGATTCAACCGGAGTCCGGGAAGGATTTTACAGTGTATAGTGATGCTTCACATTCAGGACTTGGTTGTGTTTAATGCAGGAAAGTAAGGTGGTGGCTTATGCATCCCGTCAGCTGCGGCCGCATGAGAGTAATTATCCTACTCACGATTTAGAGTTGGCAGCAGTAATTTTTGCCTTGAAGATTTGGGACACTATCTTATGGAGAGAAGTGTTACATTTTCACAGATCATAAGAGCTTAAAGTATCTTCTGACCCAGAAGGAACTTAATTTGAGACAGCGTCGCTGGTTAGAGCTTCTAAAAGATTATGATTGCGTGATTGATTACCACCCTGGTAAAGCTAACATTGTAGCAGATGCTTTGAGTCGAAAGACGGTATCAGAGTTGAGGTCTTTAATGGCCAAGATGAATTTATATGACGATGGCACTTTGAGCAAGTAGAGCAGGGGACAAACACAGATTACGCAATTGATCAGGATGAAGTTTTATGCTTTAAAGGTAGATATTGTGTGCCTGATGACGCTGAATTGAGGCAGACTATCCTTACTGAGGCTCATAGTAGTCCATATACTATGCACCCCGGAGGAGATAAGATGTACCGGAATTTGAGAGAGGTATTATTGGACTGGTATGAAGAAAGACATATGACTGTGGCTAGGTGTTTGACTTGTCAGCAAGTTAAGGCAGAACATCAACATCCATCAGGTTTGTTACAGCCTATCAAGATTCCTGAATGGAAAATGGGAGCGTAATACTATGGATTTTGTTACTGGCTTTGCCTATGACTCCTTTGAAAAAAGATTCAGTTTGGGTGATTGTTGACAGACTTACAAAGTCAGCTCACTTCATTCCTGTGCGAGTAAATTATACTTTGGATAAGCTGGCAAGATTGTATATTTCAGAGATTGTCAGATTGCATGGGTTCCATGTCTATTATTTCTGATCGAGATCCGAGATTTACTTCGAGATTTTGGAAGGCGTTACATACGCTTGGGAACAAGATTGGATTATAGTACATCCTTTCATCCATAAACTGATGTCAATCTGAGAGAGTAATTCAGATTCTGGAGGATATTTTGCGGGGTTGCGTAATCGTTTTCATGGTAGTTGGGAGAACTTTTTGCCGTTGGCTGAATTTGCTACAATAACAGTTATCAGACCAGTCGTATGGCACCCTATGAAGCACTCTATGGGCGTAAATGTCGCACTCCGATCTGTTGGACTGAGTTGCGTGATAGGAAAACGTTAGGACCTGAGTTAGTGCAGAGACGGAGGACACAGTCAGATTATCCGTGACCGTCTGAAAGAGGCATTTGATAGGCAGAAATCTTATGCAGATCAAAGAAGGAAGGATATACAGTTTGAAGTGGGAGATCGGTCTTTTTGAAAGTTTCACCCTGGAAGAAAGTATTAAGATTCGGGCGTAAGGGTAAATTGAGTCCAGATTTATTGGACCATTTCGTATCTTGAAGAGGGTAGGACCTGTTGCATATCAGCTTGAGTTGCCTTCTGAGCTAAGTCGTATTCATGATGTCTTTCATGTATCAATGTTGAGGAGATACCGTCCAGATCCAGGTCACATTATTCAGGTTGAGAAGTAGAGATGAGACCTGATTTGTCATATGAAGAGGAGCCCATTCAGATATTGGAGAGAGAACGAGTCTTCGGAATAGACGAATTCCCAATGGTCAAAGTTCAGTGGAGGAATCGAGGCCCTCAGAAGCTACTTGGGAGACATTGGAGTCAATGGAGGCTCAGTTTCCTCAACTATTCTCATAAGGTAAATTTCGAGGACGAATTTCTTGTAGAGGGGGAGAATTGTAACAACCCGATTTCAAAATAATATTTAATTAAAATTTGAGGGTTTAATTGTGAAAATTTGGGATTGAATTGAAAGATTTTAAAACTTGGAGCTTGTTTTAAAAGTTAAAGAAAATTCAGGGACCAAGCCCTGAATTTAACCATGGAGTGTCGGCAGACAATTGATATATGCGTGATTTCTGTTTTGAAAAACAGAAATCAATTTCACAAATCCTTCCTCACGCACAACTTCCAAACTCGATTCCGACGCCGTCCGAATTTCCGATCGTTGTTTGAAACCACCGTTGTGTTCATCTCGAGCGAGGAGAAAAACCTTCAAATTAATTGAAGCGAAACACGGCCAAACGTCGGGTATTTCCAGTCAAAGTAGCGACGGTTTTGTTAGCTCTATCGCCGAGAAAATCTTAAATTCACCGCTGATCGTTGCTCTGTTTACGACACCTCCCACACCATCGTGTTCCTTGTGCCGTCCGAGTTCACCGGTGTCAATCTTGTCCGCCGTATACGGCGGCGCGTGAGGAGGTGGTGCAGTCAAAGATTCGGCCGATTTGAAATCGAGCTCTCCGCCGTTCAAAAATTTGAACCGATCGTTGTAATTATCTTGAAATCGCTCAAAATAATTTTTAGAAATTTTTCCGGGATTTTTAGGGTCCCGGAGGACGCCTCACGCGCCACACGCGCCGCCGCAGGGCGAGTGGCTGCTGGAAACCGGTTTGACCGGTTTTCAACCGGTTCTGACCGGTTTGACCGTTTCAACCGGTTCGAACGGTTTGACCGGTCTGAATCGGTTTTGACCGGTCTGACCCGACCCGACCGTTGACCCGACCCGACCCGACCGTTGACCCGACCCGACCGTTGACCGTTGACCGTTGACCGTTGACTTTCTTTGACCAAACTTAAATGGCTTTGACCGAGCATTAAACGACCGTTAATCTTTTCCGAGTATACCTATCCTGATAGTTTTCGACCTGCCGAATCCGTTTCCGTGGTCTGTTTTGTCAAATTCGAATCCGAAGGTCTCCAAAATCTACGGTCAAAGTGGTTGACTTTGACTTTGACCAAGAATCTGAATTTTCAAAAAGTCATACTTTAGTTTTCGACGTCCTGATTCCGATTCCGCAGTCCGTTTGGCCAAATTCAGACTCAATACCCCAAAATGATAGTCAAACCCGAAAAATGCTTATATACTTAAGAATTCTAGCTTTGAACAATTAAGTAAGATTTGGGGTTGATTAATTATTATTGTTTGAAGGTACAAGACTCTCCGGATCGTTCGATAGCTCGACCCAACTCTTCTAGATCATTTAAACACGTATACCAGTATTCACTCGTAACTCGTAAATTTTATGATTTTAGAGATTTATTTATGTTACCCTTAGTAATATAGTGATATTATAAATTAGGTTCGAAAACTGTAGCAGAGCGTGGTGAAACCAGCAATCAGTAGATCCACGATTTGAACATATTATCGAGGTGTGTTCCTATTTATTACTGAACTGTTTTATTTGTTTAATATGTGGTACACTGAATTCTTTGGTTTTCGTATTGTTGATGCACCGATTTAATGTGATGATTATGGATTATGACTGTTATCTGATAATTGTTTTGAAATGTATATGATTACCATTTATGGATTATGGAATTTATAACATGGTGCAATTGAATTTTTGGAATACGAATTTATAAAGTACAGCTCTGATCAAGCTGGAAAATTTTACAGACCTAATGTGACTCTTAGGTAGGCTCTGCGGCCCTGAGATCATCTCGGGTAGGCCCTGCGGCCCTAAGATGTGTTCTTAGGTAGGCCTCACGGCCCCGAAATCTATCTTGGTAGGCTCTCAGGCCCTAAGATGTTCCCTTAGGGTAACGTTTTTAAAGAGATTTACGCAGTATAATTTTATGAGACTTATTGGACTATGATTTGTTTAGTGTACCTATAGTGATTTTATGGTAATATTGGGACACACTGAGCCTAGCTCACTTTTCGAAAATGTTTTCCCCCTTTCAGATACTGTTGGTTAGTTACCCTGGATTGAGCACTTGGAGGATCAACATATCTCTTGAAGTATATCTGATTGTAATGTTTTTACCTTGCAAGTTGACTTTATTTTGTTGACATGGACCTTGTTTTAAAGTATGAGATTTTAATATGATGACATTTTTACTATTACTATTCGGTTTATCGTGATTTGATTTTTAAGATATGTTTTAAATTAATTTATACTTATTGGTATTATATTTACAAGTAGTTTTGATAGTATGATTTATTATAATTTCATGTCATTTATAATGTGATTTTACATTGTTTGAATAACAGTTTCGGAAAAATGTCTTAAAGAATCATAATGTGATCCACTAGACTTAGTCGAAACTCATAGGCTGGGTCTAGGGGGTTACATGGACAAGATCCATAATGTTTTTCATGTATCGATGCTTAGGAGGTATAGATTAGATCCCTTACATGTTATCACTCCGGAAGAGGTAGAAATCCAAACATATTTGACTTATGAGGAAGAATCAGTGCAAATTTTGGCTAAAGAAACCAATGAATTACATAGTAAAAGGATTCCGTTGGTTAAAGTGCTTTGGCGGAATCATAAAGTGGAATAGGCTACCTGGGAAAGAGAAGAGGATATGAAAAAATAATTTCCATCTCTTTGCTTGAGGTATTTCTTTAAAATTCGAGGATGAATTTTATTAAGGGGGATTTATAATACCCCAAATAATAGAACAGTAATTAAATTGAAAGGAATTAAAAATATGAAGGACTAAATTGATTAATTGATAAAGATGAGAATAAATAGGAATAGTAGCTTATACTAAATTATAGTGAGGAAAGATTAAAAAGGGCATTTTGGGTATTTGGAGATAAATGAATTTAAAATTCATTTATCATAGTAGATATATATATTAGAGAAATAAGAGAGGATGAAAAGAAAAAGTCAAATACTCTCTTCTTCTTCCTCTTTTACGTGAGAGAGACCTTCAACCCTAGCTAAAAGTAAGCTTCCAAATTAATGATTTATTCCTTCAATTGTTGTTAGTTATTAAATCCTTGCATACGAGGGAAACTTAATAAAGGTTTAGATTGGATTAAAACTAAGTTAAGAATGAGATATTAAAGATTAAAGAAATTGGGTTTTATAATGATATGTTAATATATGAAGGTTTAGTAATGGTTGTTGGTAAAATTGACTTGTCAAAAAAGTAAAAGAAAGATTAGAAGCCTTTGTTGAGTGAAATAACAAGTTAGAAATTATGGTGTGACTCTTAAAATCGAGTTCTCTTGCGAAATATTAGATGTTTTAAGTAGTTAAATGAAGTAAAGTTAGCAAGGTTAAGTAGAGTAGTGTTATATACTATTGATAGGGGTAAAGGAGATGAAAATTGCCTAAAATTGGGTAAATTTCGAGTGGAAAACTGGAAAATCTAGGTAGGGGTATCGGTACCCTATGGAACAGTACTGATACCCTAGGAAAGAATTAGGCTAAATTGTATAAAGGTATCGATACTGATTCAACCAGTATCGGTACCCAAGGAACGTGGTATCGATAATAGTAAACTTCGAATCTAATTTGGGTATCGATACCTAGAGGGGTGTCGGTACCATAGCATAGGGGTATCGATACCATGGTGAGGGTATCGATACTATAATATATCGAAGCTAATTTCAGTATTGATATATTAAGGGGCTATCGATATCCTAATAGGGTAGTATCGATACCATAAGTAGGGGTATCGATACCTAAGGGCTAGAAATGTTAAGATGGGATTGATAATGTTATAGGAAGTTAATAATAAATATTTTGATTGACGATAAGTTATAATTATTAGCAAGCACACTAACAATTGATATTATGTATATCTTTAATGAATGTGGAATAGATCGCAAACAAGCTCCTGAGTTGAGTAAGTCAAAAGACAAGGGCCAAGTTGCGGAATAATTATCTTCTCATTTTGGATATCTAAGCATGGCAAGCCAATTTAGTACATTTATTGTATGTAATTTAGATTAATATGATTAGAAATTCTTCATAATGTGTAATATATATATGTTAATGTATATTTTACCAAAATTATTATGTAGTATGGAATATATGAAATTGATATTGTAAATGAGGTTCTTAACCTTGAGGTCGTGGGATCGAGTTCCATGGAGGGCATTTCATAATTTGGAGGTCTCCTACGGAAGTTGCTCTCAACCTAGTGTTGGGGGCAGCCTACTATCTTACCTCCCCCTTACCCCATTACATATGGGAACAAGGGATAACCATTTTGATATTGTAAATGCGGTTTTTGAGTATGAACTGCTCTAAAACGAATGTAAAAGAATAATGCATATGGGTGCATTATGGGCATGAAAGGATGCCATAGCTGAAATGTATATGGGTACATTCTCAGCATAAAAGAATAATGCATATGGGTGTAATATGGGCATGAAAGGATGTCATAGTTGAAATGCGTATGGGAGCATTATCAACAGAAAAGTATGCTAAAGTTGAAATTCATATGGGTGCATTATCAACAGAAAAGTATACTGGAGTTGAAATATATATGGGTGCATTATCAACAGAAAAATATACTATGGTTGAAATGCATATGGGTACATTATCAACATAAAAGTATACTATAGTTGAAATGCATATGGGTGCCTTATCAATAGAAAAGATGTTAGGATTTAAAATGCATAATGAAGTATTATAAACAAAATAGAGGTTACAAACTAAAAGAAAGAATCATGGCAAATGGTTTTGATAAAGGGTAAATGAAATATGTTAGAACACCAAAGGTTATTTATTATATAATGACTCACTAAGTTATACTTATCATGTGTATTTCCACGTATAGGTAACATTAGATATTCATCAAGTAAGGAGTTAAGCTGCAACCGCAAACATCATCTACTAAGGTTGACTCGCCAGTAACATTAGGACTTTAATGACCCTTTTTGGAACCTGTTTGGCATGTAATCAAATATAACTAAAATATTTTTTTTATTATGTTTTAATGAACCATTATCTATGATCTTAATTATATGAAATTAAGTTTGCAAGGAAATTTTAAAGGATTTTCAAACGAGTATACCATATTTTAAGTATTATGACTTTTATATCTGTATACGTAACCGTATATAGAATGGGTGTTACATGTATATTCATAGGATTATTGAGGTGCAATTCTTTCATAGGGAAATATAAGTCTAATTTATTCACATGCTGTTATATTGCACACAACGTAAAACACTCAATCATTGACTCGTGTAGCATGTGTTCTCATTATTATACATTGGGCTATTGCATGAATCAAAATAGAATAGTACAGATTTGACCGATATAATTTAAAGTAAAACACTTATTACATATTATGATTTGACGTGGGATGACTCATAGGTGATAAGTTGAACTATATGTTATTGATATATGAAAATAATTTTAAAAAATTGTCTTTACTTTATTTATGATTTTATTTTTTTATATCATGATATATGTTTTATATATTATTAAGTGTACTTCATATTATTACTTTGATTACCTCACTAAATGGAAACTTAGCGTGTTATTGTTTCAAATATAGGAAAAGGAAAAGAAAAGACGGTGGAGTAGGGAGCGTTCGGCATCATTTTTGAAGAATCAAATATGCGTCAAGTATTAGTAAGAACATCTTAAGATGGTACTTTTTACTTATATAGTGACATGTATATTATAGATGTTTAAGATGCTCTGATATGAATTTATAAACATGGTTTTGTAATATAAAAAATAGTAATATGTAAAGATGGAAATATTAGATATAACTAGTAATATGAATGAATAGTATTTTTTATAAATTATGTTTTAAATGCTAATTAGTTAAATTTTAATAGGTAGTTTTTTTACATAGTTTTATTGATACGAAACATCATTTAACCGCCTAATTGCTGCATAACATTGTACTTAACTGAGTGTTAAAATATTAAATTATGATTTTACATGATTTCTGGTTTTAAAAATAATATGTGATTTGGAAATTTTTAAAGAAACAAAATTTTATCGGTTTAAAAATAGTAAATGTTTTATATGATAGATGTGACATTCTTGACTGGTATATGGTTACGTATATAGGAAGTGGTGTTACATTTATTGGTATCAGAGCTATTGGTTTAGCATATTCTCGGCCTAAACCAAAGTTAATACGTATTAAAAAGTTTGTAAATGTCACTAGAATATCAATGTTTCTAATACGGTATGTTTAAGTGATTTAATTATTGATGTTACTCCTTACTAGTGTATGGTTGAAATATGTATGTTATAGAAGTCGAAAACATGTTTGCATCATACGACCGATCAAAAAGTCCCGAAAGAAAATACGAGTGGGAGTAATGAGGTGAATAATGAACGTCTGGCTCATCCCAACTGTAAGTAGAACTGACATATAGGGAGTGCTTGTGTAGGATCAATGAACATTTTTTTCCATAACTTGGAGACTACCTTTGCACTATATCAGCCACCTCTTCTACCACCTAATCCTCCAGCTCCCCAAGTGTCGATTGAAAAGGAATTAAAGAGTTTGGAAGCTCCAAAGTTTAAGGGAGAAGTTTATGAGGGTTCAGTTGATGCAGATCTTTGGCTCAATGATGTAAAATTTATGTTGGATATATTTTATTCTACGGGTCCTTAGAAAATTGGATAGGGTTGTATCACTACTTCGGGTTCAGGCTCGGATATGATGGACGAATGCCATAATACAAGTTCCTCCATAGAAAGTGACTTGGTAATTATTCCTAAAAGAATTTAAGAAGAAAATATGTAATGGCGACAAATTTATTTAGGAAATGAAGCAACACTTTCTCAATTTAAACAAGGCAATCAGACTATCTATGAGTTTGAGTGCGAGTTCAATAAGCTTAGCCAGTTTGCATTAGTGTTGATCCCCAGTGAGAAGGACCAATGTGATTGGTTTATTGAGGGCTTACGTCTAAGACTAGAGGAGTTCATGCCGGCATTAAATCTGCCTACATTTCAAGAGACATGAAACTGAACAAAAAAGATTTGGCAAGAGCCCATAACAAAAAATTTACAAAGCAAAGAGTTTAGTCAGTAAAGATATCAAGGATATTTTCAGCTTCAGTCTAGTCGAAGAGAGTTTGAGGTTTAAATTATAGATACTAGAGTAGATCTGAGAGTACTCCTTCTAATCGAAAGGGATATAATGTTGGAAAAGGCAAATAGTCTTAGTCAGTTGTTGCGGGTGTAGCAGATCAAGTAACGTCACAAAATTAGGTATAGTAGTGTTCGGTCGGTAGACAGGTCAATTTTTAGATTTTTGGTAAAAAAATAATAATTTGGTGATTTTAAAGTGATAAATAATTTTGAAAGTAGATTTAATAAGTTTAAATGGTTTGGAATTATTAATTTCTATTTTTAGAAATGAATAATTTGATTTTAATAGGTGACTAAAAAAAATGGTATTAAAATTTTGATTTTAATGACTAAAATGTAAAGATCACAAAATCAAAAATATATGAAGCTTATTTTACTAAGTTTTATGTTAAGTGTTTTCCATCCTAAAATAATTAAATCTTAATTCATCTTTTTGCAAAAATTTGTCTATATTCATTTTCTAATATTTTTTAATTTTTATTTTGGTTTGTGCTTAACCATTCATTTTCTCTTTTCACAAATTTTATTATATATTTTCTCCCAAAATTCTCTCAAACTTTCTACCATTGGTGAAACCTTTTTTTCTTTTCAATTCCATTTTCAATGATTTCTATCTCTTTATCTTAATTATCTTTTCTAATCAAAAGATTGTTCATCTTCATTTCCTGTTACTTTTTCTTTAATCCTCTCTGGTGATTGCCATTGATGAACATTCCTTTTGTTCTTCTCTTTTTCTAGCAAGGTAACAATTCTGCCTTAGTTTTTTTATGCTTCAACGATTAATGATCTATGTTATTGATGCTTCTGATGTATAAATATTTTCTAAAGAGGAATTTTGGATTTAAAGATGATTTTCAAAGTTAATTAAAATATTTTTTTCATGAATTAATTTTGAGGTCTTATTTAAATAATTGGTGTGTTTTTGGAGTAATTAAAATCATGCTAAATCAGTTTTCATTTGATTATGGTTTGGATATCGATTTCATGAAAACAAGTGTAATTTTGATTTTTTATGGAATATGGGAATTGACTTTGGTTGCTAATGATTTGGATGGATTAATTGGTTACTTGGAGTTAATTTTAGTTGATCTTGATTACCTTTAGGTGATGTAAAGTGCTGTTAAGGTATTAGGAAGCTTTGGTTGCAAGAGCTATAAGTTTTTTAGTTTTTTCATTATTGTTCGCTCTGTTTTGATAGCAAAGTTTTTCACTATTTTGAGTGAATTTTTGATGTGTTGAATTGCTTTTCAAGGTGTTTGATAAATTGTTCACTGAGGAAAATTGGTGCATAGTGTCTTGGTGATCATTTCCTAAGTATGTGGAAATCATTTTTCTTAGCGGACAACAAAGGTGAGTGACTTTCATTCTTTGTGTATGGACTTGTTCAAAGGTAAATAAAAGTATAGTGTGCAAGGCCTTTTGTTTAGAAATCGAATAATGATGAACCTTATTTATTTATTTATTGAATATGAGATATGGTATGAAATGTGAACATGTTATGTTAGTGGTGATTGTGTTGAGTTGATGCATAATGATTTCAAAAGTGTATTTAAAAGTGAATATATATAAAGTGAAAGTGAACATAGATGAGACAAACTTATCATTCTCCATATAAGTGTGATTGATCATCACAATAAATATGATAGTGTTTGAAAGTGTATAAGGAAAAACTATGCGTCATTGACAACCACTTTTGATGAACATGGATTAATTAGCTATTTGTTCTTAATGGGAACTTTGGATATGAAAGGCATGCCTAGAAAAGAGTACTTTAGTGTTTTGTACAAGTGTATGTGTTATCGAGATTATATGGGGTAAGGTTGATGTGTTGAGTTTTGCTCCGAGAAGAATATGGGGTAAGGTTGGTTTGTCTAGTTTTGCTATGAAAATCATGGTTTTTGGACCTATGTGATTCCAAAAATAAATTGGGAGATGTATAAAGTCCATTTATCTAATGAGTGAGTTTTATTTTGAACAAATGCCATTGATCTTTTAATTAAATAAAGTGTGCATTGTGTCTGACTTGGCCAAAAAGGTAATTGTGATGTGTGTATGTGATCTCTAGTGGAAATATGACAACTATTGGCGTGTATTCATTCTAAAATTTGTGTTTAATTATGGTGCATGATGCCATGACATGAGCTTATATATGTTGAGGTAAAAACAAGTGAATGAATTCATATAGGGCTTGCCTTTAGCTTAGAGTGGTGTATTACCTAGAATATTGGTTATTCATGGGGCTTTCAACTCATACTCGTTGATTAATACCTTTTTTAGAGGACTAGCCACTGTGTTGGAGGCAAGGAGCTTGCACTTAAGGTGATCGAGCAAGGAAAAAGTGAATAAAACATATGTGTTGGTTTTCTCTAAACATGGAAATATGGGATCCTTGGGATTTAGATATTCTTGGTATATTTTGATGTAATAAATATTTTAATGGTTGTGGAACGTAGAGTTAGGGTCATGGATGCTATTTGGTTAGATTTGAGGATTTGAATTATTCAAATGCATGTCCTTGTATGCTTGTGTGAGAAGAGTTGCCAAATGTTGATGTATGCTTTAAACAAGTGTTTGGTGTGCCTAGACAAGTGACATTAAGTGTACTAAGCCTAATAGACTTATAGGAAGCATGAAATGACCTAAGATGCATAATTGGACTAGGTGACTTGTCCTCTAAGTGAAATTTTATGTAAACTTTGACTTTAGATGCAGAATCTTATTATGATGTTGTATTTCATGTTATAAAGCATGCTACAAGTTTTTTTTATATGTTTGATATAGTATGATAGGGTCCAAACATGTATATAGTCCCTAAGAACAATTATGTAGAAGTTTGGTAACTCAAATATGCATGTTCTTGAGAATTCTGGACTTTTCTATAAAAAGGATTGATCCCTTGGTCGGAAGGATTGATCCCTTGGCCGGAAGGATTGATCCGAAACTCACTGTTTTGCTTATAATCGATCCCTGTGAAAAATGATCGATCCCCTCTAAAAAAAGATCGATCCCTTCGTTTTGTATCTCGATAGAAAATGAAGATAATACATTCATTAAGGTCTGAAGTGTTCCCAAGTCATATGTTGATCCATCATGTTTGTAAAAGTTCAATGTTGTCCATAAATTGTTTTTCTAATTAATTATAACACTAAAATTGAATTTTTTTGGTGAGACTTGAGTTGTCACTCTTAAATATATCTTATTTCATAATGAAATTGTCAATTGTATGAATGCTATTGGTACATGACTTTTGAAATGTTTATGTTTTGTTCCTTATAATTGCAAGATTAATTAAGTGTTCAAATGATGTCCAATTGATATGGAATTTTCATGTCATTAATTGGTAACTAGATCAGAGTGATGGTAATCCCCATTTGATAACTAATTTTCGAATTGTCATTGTGATGTGGAATATAGATTTTACCTCTATTTGAGTAATGTTGTCGTTTTTTGTTACTTCATTGTTTAGTAAACGTTTTCTTGAATTTAATACTTCATTGTCACTTGTTTTAATGTAATTATTTAATTTTATGTGCTTTCTCTTAGAGCGCATGATATGATTTTGTTCATCCGACATTATCGAAATCTAATGCGCACTCAAGTATTCGGGTTTATCTTCTTGACTGGGTATGGGGCATTACAAATAAGCTTATAAGTACTTTCGATTACGTGAGATATATGCTAGATCACATTTAGGAGTACGTCGAGTTATTTATTCAGCTTGCTTTCGTTGTGGAGAGAATGGTGATTTTATAAAAGATTTTCCTTTAGCTTGCTAGTTCAGAATGAAAGTTCTGTTGTAGTTTCATAGAGAGGCAAAGGCATAGGTAAACAGATAGGCCCATCAGAATCTTCTTCATAGCCTGTAATGTGCACAACTGCCGGAGTTTATAATATCAAAACTGATGAGGATCGAGATAACCTAGAGATCATATCAAGCACTTTTTACTTTTATGATAAACATGTATTTATTCTGATTGATTCTGACTCTACACATTTGAATATTAGTAAAAAGATAATTAGAGAAAGAGTTATTTCTCTAGAAAATATTTCAATTGAGACAAACCTTATGGGCCAGAGTGCTAGGGCAAATTGGATAAGTAGAAATTATCCGATAAAAATTCAAGGCATCGAGTTTCCAACAAACTTGATGGAACTAACTTTTGAGGAGTTTAGGATTATTTTAGGATGGACTAATTATCTCTTTATCATTCCATAGTAGATTGTCGCTTAAAGAGATTAATATTGAATTACTCGGAAGGTACAAACGTGATGGTAGTGAGAGAAAGGGTAAATTCATTATCTATTGTGATTTCAACTGTTTATACTTAAAAACTATTACAACAAGGTAACCAAGCTTTCTATGCCAACGTGTTAGATACTTTAGCCTCTAATGTTACGTTGGAAGATATTCCAACTATCAGGTAATATTCATATTTGTTTCAAATGAGTTACTAGGATTACCTATAGATAGAGAGGTTGAAATTTAAAATTGAAGTATTTCCTGGTACTACGCCTATCTCGATGGCCCCATATCGTATGGTTCCAACCGAGCTCACAGAGTTAAAAGCCCAATTAGAAGAGTTGTTGTGTCACCTTGGGGTACACCAGTGATTTTTGTGAAAAAGAAAGATGGATCTATGCAATTATGCATAAACTATCGTCAGCTAAATAAGGTGAAAGTGAAGAAAAAGTATCCTCTTCCAAGGATTGTTGATCTATGTTGATCTATTGGCACCACAATATTTTCCAAGATTGATCCTTGATTTGGGTATTTCAATTGAAGATTAAAGAAGAGGATATTCCAAAGACTTCTTATCAGACCTGATACGGACACTTTGAGTTCGTAGGATGTTGTTTGGTTTGACTAATGCTCCTATGAAATTCATGGATTTGATGGCTTGAGTATTACAGTCGTACCTGGATTAGTTTGTGGTTGTATTTATCGATTATATATTGGTTTATAAAAGGACAAAGGAAGACCATGATTGTACAAAAACTTTAAGATAAAAAGTTGTATGTCAAGTTGTTAAAGTGTGAATTATGGTTGTCAGAAGTAGCATTTCTTGGAGATGTGGTATCAGTAGAGGGAATTGAAGTGGATCCCAAAAAAGTTCAAGTTATAATGGAATGGAAAATTCCAAGGAATTATCTCGAGGTTCGAGTTTCTTCGGATTGGGGGTTATTATCGAAGGTTCATAAAGGACATTTCAATGATTGCCTCCCCTTTGAAAAAGATGTTAAGGAAAGATGTGTCATTTATTTGATAGATAAGTTCCAAGAATGTTTTGGAATATTGAAAAAGGGGTCTTGATAGAGGCTCTGTGCTAGTGCAGCCAGAATCATGCAAGGATTATATGTATATCGCAATGTGTTTCATAATGGGTTGGGATGCATACTGATGCAAAAAAGAAAAACTGGAAGCTTATGGTTTAAGACAACTTAAGCTGAATGAGGAGAATTATCTAACTCAGTATCTCGAGTTGGTAGTTGTGGTATTTACGTTGAAAATATGGTGTCACTACTTATATGGTGAGTGGTGCTACATCTACACTGATCACAAAAGTCTAAAGTACTTGCTAACTCAAAAGGATTTGAACTTGAGGCAAAGGAGATGGATAAAGCTCCCTAAATATTATGATATGGCTATAGAATACCATCCAAGAAAGGCTAATATGGTAGCTGACGTGTTAAGTCAAAAGACCTTTTCAGTATTGAGAGCTTTAGATGCCCAATTATCGGTGATGGAAGATAGTGTATTAGTTTTTAAATAAAGTTAATGCTTTTCTTGTTGGATCGAATAAAGGATCTTCAGGGAAAAGACGAAAAGTGCTTGACAAGGATGTAACAAGTGGAAAAATGCAAAAAAAAAAAAAAACTTTGAAGTAAATTATGATGGGTGCTTATATTACAAAGGCAGGGTCTATATTCCAAATGATGAAGAATTGAAGAAAGAGATCCTTAGTAAGGCACAGTTTAGTTATTTGACTATACACCCTATTGGAATTAAGATGTATATAAATATAAAGAGATGATACTGGTTGCCAACCATGAAAAGGGCTATAGCATAGTTTGTTTCCAAGTGCCTAACATGTAAGTAAGTAAAAGCAGAGCATCAGGTACCTTCTGGACTACTGTAGTTGATTTTCATTCCTTAATGGAAATGGGAAAGCGTTACAATGGATTTCATAACATGTCTACCTTTGACACCTAACAAGAAACATTCAATTTGGGTGATTGTTGATATATTACTAAGACATCGCACTTCATCCTAGTTTGAACTGACTACTCGATGGATAAATATGTTAAGTTATACATTAAAGAGATACTTAGAATACATGGAGTGCCAATTTTGATAGTATTTGATAAAGATCTAAGGTTTATTTTGAGATTTTAGAATTCATTGCATAAAGCCTTGGGAACTCGGCTAAATTTTAGTATAACTTCTCACCCTCAAACTGATGGACAATCAAATCATACTATTCAAGCAAGTACTTTCCTTTAGCAGAGTTCACTTATAATAAAAGCTATCAAGAAATTATCAAGTTGGCTCCCTATTGGGAACACTGACGTACCCCATGAAGCAGTGGAAACAAACTCAATGGTCTCACCAGTGATCCCTGTACGATAAAACTAAAAACGAGAGGAAAAGGATATGCTTACTTACATTGGGGTTCTTTGAAAAATAGTAAGATTTCAACAACGATAATAGTGATCATGAACGATTCGAATCGTAAGCCTCCAAAAAATTGTCTTGGGCTCTACTTAGTTCACCCTGTTGAGAGCAAATATTTTCACTCTTCTCCAAAAATGGTTTTAAGAAAATCGGCTAAAAGATAAAGGACGACTGATAAACCCTTGGTTATCTTTATATACACGAGCTACCCTAACCTTTATGGGTTATAATTTTGAAGTAATAAAAATCTTATTTAATTATTCTGAAATAAAGTTATTTAATTATTCTGAATTAAATATTCATTAAAAGAGTTGTAATCGAAACTATATTATTTTAATGTCCACTCATTTTATTCAAGACAATTATATTATATGTATATCAAAATATACATATATTACTTCTAGTTATATTGTACAATAAAAACCATTAAATATTTTCTCATTTCAACCTTAGGGTGTGACCCTGTAGGTTCTTGTAACATTAGTAGTGTAATACCCTAAAACTTTAGACAATGACCAAAATGAAAATTTTGAAAGTTTGATGGTCAAAGTAGAAAATTGGGAAAAGTTTAGGGAATTAAGGGATAATTTCCTAAAAAGAATTTTATGCCATAAATATATAGTTTACTCTTGAGAGTGGGGTTTTATAGAAATCAAATTTTTGGATTTGGAATTTTGGTAAAGAAAATTCGTAAGGGTTAAAGTCGGTAAGGAATCAATAATTTCAGATCGAATTGGAATTCTACAAAAATTTGAAGGATGTTATAAAATGGTTGGAAATTTATTTTAACATTATGATCAGATAAATTTGGTATGGATAGGTGCAATTTTTCAGATTTAACCGAAACAGTGGAATTTAGTGACTAAAACGTAATTTTTGAAAATTCAATGGGAATTTCGGAAATGAAAGTCAAATTAATTCATATTTGACTTTATAATATGATAAGGATCAGGTGGCTTGGTTTTATGGTGAATAGGAAGATTCATTAAGGGTGATTTGGTCTTATCTCAACTAAATGAATATTATATTCATTTAAAGTGGAATGAAATGTAAATTAAGATGAGATGTTTCCCACATTTAATCCAAATTTGTTCATCTCTTCTCCAACCAGACATGGGCTTCTTCAAAGGTAAGAGAAAACTTCAATTCAATTTTCAAACAATTTCATTAGGATTTTGAGTATGCTGAAAATAGAAAATTGTTATATGCGAAAACGCTATCTTTTGGTACCAATATTGCATGATAATATTTTTGGTTGTTCAAGTTCATCTTGAGTTGATGAAGGGGATGTTGATGCTTGTGTTTTATGGGTTTGAAGAGTTAAGTGATTTTAAAGAATTGGTTGTAAGAATTGATGAAGAACCTAAGAATGAAGTTAAAGAAAACAATTTGGATTTTGAAACTGACAGTAGGTTCGAAAATTCACCAGAAATTATATAAAAATAATTTGGAGGTTATTTTTATATATTTGTGTTCATATATCGATCTAGTTTTTTTAAAATAAATGGGGATTTATTTTAAGGTGTATACAAAAAGATATGAATTTTTAACCGAGGAAGGTCAGAAAATTCGAATAGTAGATTCTGCAAAACAGATTTTGTTGATCAACTTTGAAAATTCACCATAAATTGTACAGAATGAATTAGAAGGAGTTTTTTATATGGATAGATTCCTATTTGAGTCTAGTTTTCAAAGGAAAAAACATAATTGAATTCTAGTGTATATATCAATACATAATATTGATTCTTTAAAGGTAGTGCGAGTTGTCTGAATATGGAAAATTGATGGGTTGTTGTGTAAGTGTTATAAATTGATGTACTATGCTGGAAATTGTTGTTTGGGAATTGAAATGACTGTAAGATGTGAAATATGACTATTTTGGAAGTTTGAAAAGATTAGTGATTTAAGTACAATAATTTCATAGTTAGGGTACTTAAATGTAATTATGCTTTTGTAAAAGCATTTGAATGGAAATAATTTCAATGCTGGAATTATTGGTATTAAGAATCTAAGTGATAAAATGGTGAAGGACCATTTTGAGTAAATTGGAAAAGTAGGTTCCAATGTTAAAAGGAATTATTAAGTATTGAGTATTTTGATAGAAAATGAGTTTCAAGTATAATTATGGAATTTATTTCGGAAATGTATTTATGTTAGTACAATACTAACATATGTATCATTATGAATTTGTGATTAATACAGATTATGATTGATTTACAATTGAAGCAAGTCAAGTATAAAAGAGTTATTGTGGACAATAGTGAGGCTCATATTTTGGAAATTATAAAGTGTCAAGGGAGTGCAATACATGCATGAAATTATACATGGATGTTTTATACATCATAAGGAAGACTTACGATAAATCGACCTTGTTTATATCAGCATGATATTATGTCATATTTTTATAAATTGACATGACATTGATATGTCAAAGTATGAAATTATAAAGCGTTGATTATAGAAAATGTGATGACTTATCATGAATATTATTTCGGGTATGAACTGCCCAATGTTAAATGGTATTGATATACTTTGTCATGGATGAATTGAATAAAATAAACTATATGCCCAAGTAAGTCATTGAGGGATAGGGTATAGTTGGCATGCCATAGAGTATATTAGCTGCAGATTTATAGTACACTTCGGTGTATATGGTGGGCACGACCTTATGTGTAATACACTTCGGTGTATATGGTGGGCACGACCTTATGTGTAATATACTTCGGTGTATATGGTGGGCACGACCTTATGTGTAAAAGAATTCGGTGTATATGGTGGACACGACCTTATGTGTAGCACTACGGTGCAAATATTACTCGAATACCCAGGGTCCTCATAGTGTTATATTGGGCTATTGTCTATGGTTTATGGTTTATTGGTTGATAAATGGTAAACATGAAAATAAGCTTACGAGCTTATGGAATAATGGCACGTATATTGGTAAAATAAGCTTACGAGCTTATGGAAATAATGGTAAGTATATTGGTAAAATAAGCTTACGAGCTTATGGAATAAATGGTAAGTATTTTGGTATAATAAGCTTACAAGCTCATGGGATAAATGATGATAAATTTTATATTATTTTGATCATGGAAAAAAATATTGGATATGTTGGTAACATGATTTTATAGCATTTTTTTTGACATTGAAAGTCATGTATGAATTGTATTGCACTGTTTATTGTTTTAATTGCCTCACTAAGTATATACTTAGTGTGTGATGATTTTCACGCGTAGGTAAAAAGCCAGTAGTGGAATAAAGATTTCAAAGTAACATCAAGCATCGGGGAGTATATTTCAATATCAGTAAGACATCCTATGGTGTAATGTTGATTTTATTAATGGCATATATTCATTAATGTTCAATTTATTTTGTTGAACAAATTTAGAAACAAAAATTGAAATTTTATAGTGATGAAAGGTTAATTTTTATGAGATTTATATGTAATTTTTGGAGGTTACTGTAGTAGTTACTATAGCAATGAATAGTAACAACGTTTAACAAAAATTTCCAGAATGCTTTGAGGGAACCGATTCCCCTGCTACAGGAATCGATTCCCCCACTGTACACTATACACTGTTCACTATTCACAGCACTATTCAAAAAAATCTTTTGATTTAAATTTGTTTATAACGAAATATAAATTATATGATATGATATTTTTATAATATCAGTTACTATTTTAAGAAGATAAATTTTAAATCGATTTTGAAATGCAAATGGTTTTAGAAATTAAGTGACAACTATAATTTGTATAGGTATAATTATACGGGTTATGGGTGTTACATTAGTAGTTATTAGAAGCATTTTAATATTATAAACAATGAGTAACCTAATAATATATCATTGTCACCAAAGTTACAAGAAATCATGAATTGACATATCATCTTTGTGATGTACTAAATCCTTTGGTCCTTTATATCCATAATAGGCACAAGTCTTGGAATAGTCACACTTGTATAGCCCATCTATTATTTCTTGACATCCAGAGTAGACTATAATTAACGAATAATTTTTGATATCTCATATCAACTTATTCGAGCGTGGCCATGCATTTCTAATCTCACTCAATCAAGTGGCCTGTGATATATTTCCTATTATGTAGGAAGAATAAATCTTATCTTAATCATTCACATCCCACAACATATATCAAGATATGTTTAATATCAATTTTTATAGTGCAACTAATTAAAGAGCATGTTTAACTGTATCAAAACATATAACAATATATGTTAAGATAGTAATGATCTCAAGTTTGAGGATCATACATACAATCATCACCATGAGCAATGTTATGACCATCACATAATAATCCAAGACATATGCTCATAGTGGGTCATCCAATATGTCGCTGTCTAACAACATATTCATGCATCTATTTTGACATCTCTATTTCAATGTCAATTCATTATCATCAATCAATAGCACGTTAGTCTTAAACATATTATTACTGTCCATACCCATAATAATATTTGACTAAGGATATTTAATAATAATCATATTATTATACAAACTTTATTATCTTTCAGTTTATGTTAGACACACATACATATATATATCTCAAAATAATAGTGGCAATACCTTTATTCAATAAAATCAGTAAATAAAATAGGTCCATACAATCATCATATGATTGGCATTTGGGCATACTCTAACACTCTCTATGAAGCTTTATACAAAAGAATTTTAAATACAATTTAACTGGTACGAGTTGAAAGATCGAGATATAATTGGTCCTGATCTGATTAAAGAAGTGGAAGACAAAGTGAAATTTATACTAGATAATCTTAAGATTGCAACTGTTTGAAAGAAGTCTTATTCAAACTTAAAAAGAAAAGAGATTGAATTTTAGATCGGCTATAAAGTATTTCTCAAAGTATTAGTGTGGAAAACGATTCTACAGTTTGGACAAAAAGGAAAGTTAGATTCGAGATTCACTGGTCTGTATAAAGTTGTGAAAAGATTTGGTTTAGTGGCCTATCAGTTAGCTTTACCTTTATAAGTGGACAAAATTCACAATGTTTTTCATGTGTCAATGTTTTGGAAGTATCAATATGTCATCACACCAGAGGAAATCAAGAATCAACCATATTTAACTTATGAAGATGAACTAACACAAATACTAGAGAATGATCAAAGAACTATGGAACAATATGATTCCACTAGTTAATGTTCCTTGGCAAAACCATAAAATCGAGGAAGCTGTGGGGGAAAAAATGAGATATGAAAAACAATTTCCTCATCTTTTTTTGCAACATGTATGATATGAAAATTTGAGGAAGAATTTTCAAAAGGGGGAGAATTGTAATATCCCAAATTTTGAACTAGTGACCAAAATATAAATGTTGAAAGTTTAGTGACTAAAGTAAAACCTTAGGAAAGGTTTAGCGGCCAAAGTGGTAATTTTCCCAAAAAAAAGAGTTTTTAACCCCTAAATGAATATTTCACCCTAAGAATGATATTTTTTGGGTTTCATATTTTTAATATGGGGTTTGTATAAAGGGTTATTAAGCGATAAAGTTTGGTAAAATACTTGGATAATCATATCGAATCCAAAATTGAGGAAAATTTGAACGATGATTTTATAAGGTTAATAATATTATTTTTATATTTTTAATCAATATAATTTAACATGAATCTATGGTTTTAAGTTGTTTTTCTATGTTAAATTGGGACCGTTGGATTAGAGTGACTATATTGGAATTTTTGGAAAAATGTAAGGATGAAGATGAAAAATAATAAAAATATTATTTTATAAATTGAAATAGTGAAGTAAGGAATGATGTCATGATAATGGCATGGTGGTTTTTATCATGATTTAGTAATGGTAAATAAGTCATTTCTAATTAAGTGAATTTTTAATTCATTTAATTAGCTTTAAAAGATAAATATTAGGAGATTTGTTGTTAGAATAATCAAGAAACGTTCTTCTTTGTTCTCCATAGTTGTCGTGAACTACACAGAAAGGTGAGCAAGTTTTCTTTTTCATTTTATTAAGTTTTTGGATTAAGATATAAATAGAAAAATAATCTACGACAAATTCGATATCATTTGGTAGAAATATTTTACGTTTTCTTGCTTGGAAAGTTGATTTCATGAAAATGCTGGTTAAAGGGGAAGTTGAAATTTGATTATTTATTGTTTAATTTTGATATTAGAGATGTTGTAGAATCAATCACAAGCTTGTGTGATAATTGAGATCACTTGAAATTTCTTGTTTAAGCATTCGGTCACCTTGGTGTTACAAGGAGAAATGATGAAGTTAAATAGTTTTTTATATGGACATGATTGACATTTCATGGGAAGATTGTTTAGATGATGAATTCATGCTTGAATCAAATTGGAAATCATTAGAAACATACCCTATAGTATTCGACCATAGTTAAAAATATTAGGGAAAATATGCAAAAAAAACTCCTAAGGGTTAGAATGGATATGAGAATGATTCTACAGCTTTAAAATGTGTTTTAGACTAATTTGGAACTTTGTTAAGTTATAAGGATTTTTTCGCATACTTTGAGAAAGTAAAGGATTAAGATGAAATGTTGGAAAGTTGGTGTATTATGCTGAAATTTAATGTTAGAAAGTTCAATTGTATCATTTTGAAAGTTGTATAAGTTTAGGGAACAAAATGCAAATCTTGGAAAATTTGGAAATTTAATGGCGTTATGTAAATGTTGGTGTATTCATTTGAAAGTATTAAAGTAAGTCGTATTAGTGATTCATCAGATGAGTGCCTCTATACTTACTATTAAATATAATATGAGGAAGACTTATGATGAGTCAACCTCGATTGATTTGAAAAGAAAGGTGTAACACCCAATTTCCCGTATACGTTTCCGTACACGAGTCATAGATGTCACATCACTTTTAAAAACCTTCCAATTTGAATAAAACCAGTAAAAAAATTCAATCATAAAACGTTTTGAGTTAATAAACTTAAACTTTCATTTACATATAATATGTAATTAGATCTTACAGGTTTGAACATCTTTAAAATGTTTTATCATCATACTTCAAATTACTTTTCAGAGCATTATAGTAAATCTATTACATGTCAGCTAACAACATCAAAAGTGGACATGTACAATTACTGATGAGGCGACCCTTGAATGAAAAATGTCAAAGGCACTTCTTACTCAGTTTGCTAAAACATACGCGTGAAATAAACACAAGTTAAGTATTTACTTAGTGGGGCAATAACACTAATGAGGTGAAATCAATGCATCCGTATATCATAACTACCCAATTCGAATTTATTGTTTTCAAATCATTATAAGTTCTTGGGGTGCACACGTAGTGTCGATATAGTCGTTCATAAACTTATTATGGATTCTGTGGGTTGCACACTTAGTGCCGATATGATCGTTCATAAACTTATTATGAATTATGTGGGTTGCACACTTAGTCTCGATACGGTCGTTTATAAACTTATTATGAATTTCGTGGGTTGCACACTTTGTGTCGAGACGGTCGTTCATAAACTTATTATGAATTCTTTGGATTGCACACTTAGTGTCAATACAGTCTCTCATAAATTTATTATGAATTTCGTGGGTTTCACACTTTGTGACGGTATGGTCGTTCATAAACTTGTTATGAATTTCGTGGGTTGTACATTTAGTGGTTACTCCTTTAAGTATCGATACCATTTTTGTATTCTGGAATCCACGCTATCAATACCTTCCTATTAGTATCGATACCCACAGCAGTATCGATACTAATTACATCAGTATCGATATTGTTAATTCTATTTCCCCAAATTTAAACCTATAGTATCGGTAATGTTCTTCCAGTACCGATACCCTTACTAAGATTTTCCATTTTTCAGCTCGATTTTTACCCAAATTTCGTTTAAATTTCTTACTTTTACTTCCAACAATACTATTAAGCTCATCATTACTTAACCCAACTAACATTCCTTCATGGATCTTCCTATAACATCCAAATTCTCTAAAGAACACTCCAAACCAAAAATCACACTACTTTTTCATACCTATTTTTAAACACGCCCAATGCTTCTAATCTCTTATTTACTTGTTTGAAAAGTCAAATTTACTTATAAACCTCAATAAAAACTCATACTTCAACATATCACTCAAAACCCCATTTTCTTCAATCTCAAATAAATCATATATCTCTTAGTTTTAATCCTCTTTAAACCTTCCTTAAGCTTCCACATCACTTAAGGTTTCAAGAACAAACCAAAAACAAAAGGAAAAACAAGCTAGATGAAGCCTTACCTTTTGCTATGGGAAAAACAACAGCGAATATGAAGGAAAATACTTAGTTATTCAACTTTTCCCATTTTCTCTCTTAAATCCCTAATAAAAATGAATTTTAAATTCATTTCCCTCTAAAGGACCAAAATGCCCCTTTCATTCTTCTATTTTTGCTAACTGGTCTTAATTAAATCGTTTCTTATACTTTACCATTTATTCAAATTAAATCCTCAAAAATTTTAAATCTTTTCAATATAGTCACCGACCCGATATTTGAGGTATTACAAAAGGTTTTAAAATCATATTTTGAATATTTATAAAATATTTTTTACTTCATGGTATATGAATGGTATGTGATTGACAAAAGCCCATTGTATATGACTTGAGAGTTATTGGTGTTTATCACAGTTACATGATACATATATGTATTCCTAATCATAGGTACAGTGATGATGTGTTCTATAATACATGTACATTCAAAGGACACATATGGTGCAATTGATTCATAGGGTACTATATGTGTAATTTATTCATAGGTAGTTATACTGCATACAGTATAGAACACTCAATCATAGACTCATCTACCATGTGTTCTCATAATTATACATTGGGCTATGACATGAACTGAAATGGAATAGTATATATTTGATCGAAATAATTTAAAGTAAAGCTCTTATTATATATTCTGATTTGATTTGGGATGATTCATAGATTATAAGCTGAACTATAGGTTACTAAAATATGAAAATGATTTTAATAAATTGCCTTTATTTTATATATGTTTTTATACGATGTTATTTTTTTATACCATGAAACAAGTTTTATATGTTATCAAGGGTACTTTATATTATTTCTTTGATTAACTCACTATGTAGAAACTTAGCGTGTGATT
Source organism: Hibiscus syriacus (assembly GCF_006381635.1). NCBI lineage: Eukaryota > Viridiplantae > Streptophyta > Magnoliopsida > Malvales > Malvaceae > Hibiscus > Hibiscus syriacus. Next base: position 554,240 of record NW_024061866.1, read on the forward strand.
GTTTCACACATAGGAAAAGGGAAGGAAAAGACTACGGAGTAGGGAGCGTGCCACCATCACTTTTGAAGAATCAAATCTACCTTCAGAATCATTAAGAACATCTTATGATGTTACTTTTGGCTTATATAATGGCATGTATATTATAGATGTTTAAGCTTCTTTAATATGAAGTTATAAATATGGTTTTGTAATATAAAAATTAGTACTAATTAAATATGGAAATATTACATATAACTAGTACTATAAATGAATAGTATTTTTTTAAAATTATGTTTTAAATGCTAGTTAGTTAAATTTTTATTTAGGCAGTTTTATGTATTTGTATTCATGATATGAAACATCATGGAATTGCTTAATTGCTACATAAAATCGGATTTGAACTGAGCATTAAAATATTAAATTATGATTTTACACGATTACTAGTTTGAAAAAATAAATATGTGATTTGGAAATTTTAAAATAAATAAAATTTATCGGTTTTCAAATAGTAAATATTTTATATGATGGGATTCGACATCTCTGATTATATACGAGGACGTATACGATAAATGTATGTTACAACTACGATTGGGTTCTCCTCTTTATTGTTAGGATACAAAAAAACTTTGTGCTTTGTGAGCACAATTTCAGGGAAGTGATAATATTGGACAGTTTAGCTAAACTGAAATCGGTAAGGGAAGCAAGATAAACACAACACGAAAGGGAATGGTTGAAAGGTGTGGTTAAAGACCTATTATTAGAATGGTGGTTTGCATTGGGCAAAGATATAGTATAAAACCAAAGGACGAGGAGAATATGGCTTCAACACACTTCCCAAGGAGTGGTTGATTAGATTTCTCAAAGCTGGTCTCTTTTAGAAATCGGGTCTTTTCCTTATTTCCATTTCTTTCATCCAATTAGTCTTACCACTTATCCTTGACACTCATCTTTTATACCAATAATTGGGTGGCTTCGTTATGTTCACCATGTGAGATTGACCAATAAAGAAGCAACTTGTTGGGATTTTGTGAAAGCTCGAATCAACAACCGAAAGGATTGCAAAGAGGGGTTAAATCAGTTTTATGGAGTAAGGAGATTAAAAGATAAAAAATTGCAAAGCGATTTATAGTGGTTCGACTTCTCAACCAAGTCTACATCCACTACCTTAGCTCCTCACCAAGGATTTTCCAATAAATTCAATAATTTGTTCTTTCTTTTTACAGGACAAAGAGGTAACCTTTACAACTCCCTAGTTTTGCACATGCTAAATTATAATATTTCCCTAGCTTTTAGCAGGCTAAGCTAGAACCAAAACCCTTTACAATGAAAGGAAATGTAAACAAGAAAACCTCTCTAAGGTAAGGGTTTACAAGAATTTAGCTCACAAGAACAAAATATTTACAAGAGAGAAAGATGAAATAAGATTGAAAAACTATTATCCTGTGTTTGCTTGCTTGGATAGTTGTTCTCTTACTTCTTCAAGTGTCCTCAGTTTGTTTTTATGGCTTGAAATAAGTTTGAAGTCGTATCTAGCTGTTGGGGATGATTTGGAGCCGTTGGGGATTCATTTTCTGCCAAATAAAACTGCCCAAAACAAGTAGTATCGGTACTCCTTCATTGAGTATCGATACTACCTTTGTAATATTTGAATTTTTGACCATTTGGGATTGATATTACTATAGCAGTATCGGTACTAAATTTGCAATCGATGTTTTTTATCATACATACTGGTCATTGTTGTTCACACAATATTGATACTATTTTTACAATATCAGTATTGTTCCTACAGTACAATACTATTCATAAAAAAATTGTGCTCAATTCCAACTTAAATGAACTTTGAATTATTTTTTGAAAACTTTGAATAAATTCAATTCATGTCCAAAAACATTTTGTCATAAATTGTTATATCAGAACATAGTTCAACAATCTCCCCTTTTTTGGTATAACAAAACATTTGAAAATTTGTTTTTGGCAAAACTCCCCCTTAATAAGATATTTAATGAAAAAGATATCAATTGTTACCAATTGTTGGAAAATATATGAAAATGTTCATCTCCCCCTTTTCCATTAAGAAATTTAATTTTTCAAACCATATTTATCCCCCTTTTTGTTATATAAAAATAATTCAACTTTAAAATTCAAAAATAATATTGGAGAGTAAGTGGTAATTTAACATTAAAAACATTTGAAAAAAAAATCAAAGATCCCCTTTATAAAGTGCATTCCAAACAAAATTTAGCTTTAAAAATATTGACACTTAAACGAAATTGAATTTCAACCAAGAATAACAAACATGTTAGTAACACATGAAATTTAATATATTAAAGTCTAAAATACTTTATGCAATATCAATTGTTGAGATTAAGTGCATATGCATAAAGTTTTCCAAAAATGTTATGCATTTTAAAATTTTGATATCAATTGATAGAGAGAGATATTTTTCATTTAAAACACATGCATAAACATTTTAAATTTAAGTCAAAAATTTAAAATATGTAAAATCAAACCATTTGAAAAATTGATATCAATTGTAAGAGATATATCATTTGCATTTAAAACCAATTTTGACCAAAATTCACTATGTTGAACTAAAAATTATGAAAAATCATTAAAACTTTAAAATGTTCATCATAACTTCCTTTTAACATACATGAGCTAGAAATTTAACACAAAATCATTTAAGTTCAAAACTCATGCATGTATAAACATAAATGAGTAACCAATTAATAAAATACAAACGCTTTAAGTTTAGAGGTTACTCATTCTTTTTCAAGTGTGACTAGAGCATTTGAACATCATCACTTTCATCACCATTGCTCCCACACACCTACAAGAGACATTTATTTCAATTTTGGTATCAAAATTGCTTTGGATCCTTGGACGTTAATTTCAATGCCCCTTGTTCCCTTAGGAACCCATACTTGTCTAATTTTAAAATATTTTCCTTTCTTCAAAGGACAAGTATGTTCCTTATGACCATGATAACGGCAATGTTAGCATTTTTTTCATTTTTAAACATAATAAGTTGTTTTTAGAAATTAATTCTTTTTTTTGTTAAGCTTTCAAGCTTAACTTTTAAACCAAAAGTTTGTTTTTATAAATCATTTATTTTGATTTTTGAAAGCTCTAAATCATTTTTCAAAATTTCATTTTGATTTTCAAAATCAACTTTTGCTTTCAAAATCGATTTATTTTCAATTTTGAGTTTTGAAATTAATTTTGTATATTTGGAATTCATGGTCTCAAATCACAAATACAACTTATTATAAGAATCTTGTAACTCATCAAAAGAATATGAATTAAATTCATTTGAGTTAGAAGATACCCCGGGCTCTTCACGAGCCATTAAAGACGCCACCTTTATTGGTTCTTCTTTATTGTTTCCATGGATTTCCTCTAGCTTATTCCAAAGCTCCTTGGCACTTGAACGCGAAGAAACTCCTTCATAGATTTAAGGACCAAATGCACAAAACACCATGTGCATGGCCTTAGCATTTTGTTGAGCTTTCTTCCGTTCTTGGTCACTCCACTTCTTCTCTTTCTTCTTTGGAGAAGAGTATCCACTCTCGAACATCTCCCATGCATCAAGATCTTTGGCTTGGATAAATAACTTCATTAATTTCTTCCAATGATGGTAGTTGGCTCCATTGAAGTATGGATACATGTCAGTTGGTAGGGAGTCTTCCATGTTGAACGAGCCAGAGGTGGAAGTCATCTTCTTGGTTGTTTCAGAAATTGATAGATCTTCTTCGAGGATCTTCTCAAGGTGGTTAAACCTTCTAATGAGTTAAGCTCTAATACCAATTGTTGGGATTTTGCAGAAGCTCGAATCAACAGTCGAAAGGATTGTAAAGAATGGTTGAATCAGTTTTTGTGTTTATGGAGTAAGGAGATTAAAAGATAGAAAATTGCAAAATGATTTATAGTGGTTCAACTTCTCAACCAAGTATACATCTACTACCTTAGCTCCTCACTAAGGATCTTCCAACAAATTCATTATTTTGTTATTTCTTTTTACAGGACAAAGAGATAACCTTTACAACTCCCTAGTTTTTCACGGGATAAACTAAAACCTTTCCTTAGCTTTTAGCATGCTAAGCTAGAACCAAAACCCCTTTACAATGAAAGGAAATGTAAACAAGAAAATCACTCTAAAGTATATGTTTACAAGAATTTAGCTCACATGAACAAAATATTTACAAGATAAAGATGAAATAAGATTGAAAAACTCTTCTCTTGTGTTTGATTGCTTAGATAGTTGTTTTATTACTTCTTCAAGTTCCTCAGCTTGTTTTTATAGATTGAAATGAGTTTGAAGGCATATCTAGCTGTTGGGGATGTTTTGGAGTTGTTGGGGATTCATTTTTTGCAAAATAAAACTGCCCAGAACAAGTAGTATCGGTACTCCTTCAATAAGTATTGGAACTACCTTTGTAATATTTGAATTACCGTTTGGCCTTGATATTAATGTAGTAGTATCAGTATTCATTTTGCATTTGATGTTTTTGAGCATCGGTATTGTTCATTACTGTTCATACAGTAGAAGTACTATTAATACAATATCGATACTATTTATACAGTACAATACTATTCATAAAAAAATTGTGCTTAATTCCAACTTAAATGGACTTTGAATTATTTTTGAAAACTTTGAATAAATTCAATTCAAGTCCAAAACCATTTTACCATAAATTGTTATTTGAAAACATAGTTCAGCACAACTATTAAGACTTTTTTCATGCAATACCTTTCTTTTCTCTTGACTTATATCCCAATGATAATTCTTGGGAAGACAATGTAACACCCCATACCTGGTCCACTAGAATAACTCGGTATATGCTTGTATATTAGAACCTAAACTTGTCAAATAGAACATAAACCCTAAACATGCATACTATATAAAAGCATTCAAATTTAAAAATACACTATGCAACACATTGCAGCGAATAAACAAATAACAATTTTGCATCACCTAAACAATTGATGCATTGCAAGACATATTATTAACCAAGTAGGGGTAAATCAATAATTTCACATCATCGAATAATTAAATTTAGAAATACTATATTCATTACTAATCCTTAATTAGTCACATGCAAAATTTTAGCTTATTTGGACATCGCTTAGACACCTAATTGAACATACTCAATTTAGGGACTAAAATTTAAACATTTCAAAATATGAAAATAAATCAAAATATGAAATTTAAGGTTCCATTATGAAATAATAATTATTATTATTATTACTATAAAGTCAAATAACAAATATTAAAAAAATCTAAGTTGAAATCAAGCTTTAATTGCAAAATCATGTTTCTTGACCAAATTGAATACATAAATTTCAGGGACCATCCAAGGACTTATGGAACACTTTATACCTCTAATGAATGCAATTTGACCCATTTTGATTTAGTACACAATGAAAGGATCGTTTTTTCATGGGGAATCGATCCTTTGCAAAACAATATGTAAATATTGAGCTATGGATCGATCTTTTTGGGGTGGGATCAATCCTTTGCATGAAGGGGTCAATCCTTTTGAGCAAGGGATTGATCCTTTTTAGGAAAATATAGAAATTACATATTAATGTGCATGAACATGCATCTAATTGGTCATGAAATCAATCATGGGGTCTACAAACATGTTTGGACACTCTTAAATCACTTAAAATATGTCATAATACTTGTGTAGCATGCTTCATAACATCATTTAATAAAATATACGAGTATTTAACATACAAATTCAAATTTTACATATAAAGTCAACTTAAACATAAGTTACCTAACCCTTTTGTGCATTATTGATCGTTTCATGCTCCCTGTGAGTCTCACATATTATGTCATATTATTATAACTTGTCTAGATGATCAAGACATGTATTTAAGGCATAAATCATACTTTGATCAACTTAGGCGTGCTCAGTAATATAGCATAACATGTAACCCAACATCAAAATTCATATTTTCATTATTCATTCAAGAATCAAAGTATAACACATCATTATATGCCACTAATGCATTAGTAAGTGTCACAAGAACAAATCAACTTAAAGCTCAATTAAAGAACCCATATTGCCTCAAAATAAAACCAAGGTTCAAAATAATTTTAGAAAACTACCTTGTTTTGATCACCACCAAGTTCCTTATCCCACAAGCTCTTGAATCGAAGGGTAAAGATTGGAAAATATTATACGAGTTTGAGCTATAACGAGCACTGAATGACCAAACATTCAATTATGATGCACATTCCAAGGCTAAAGTAAAACATACCTAAATGCCATAAAGTCGTACTTGTTTTTATCTCGATGATCAATACCAGAATTTCATGCTTTATTATTCACTTAATGCATCATAAATGCACACAAAATCAAGACTATAGACATGCTTTACATAATTGTATACCTTGTACCAAACCACATTCACACATGCACAATTACTTTTTTGGCAAAGTCACATAAACACATACATTGTTTCTGATTAATATTAATGACCTTTTTACAAAACACATCTTACTCATTGGATAAACGAACTCCATATGACTCACTCTTTTGTTTTTGGACTCCCTCATGTTCAAAACAACATGATTCAAAGTAAAGCTCAACGCTCTAACCTTACCACGTAATCTTCTCGAAGCATTTCTCAATGTACCAACCTTACCCTGTAAAGCCCAATATCACATACACTTGTACAAAACACATACATATTCTTTCATAGGCATTCATTTTATATCCAAAGATCCATTAAGAACAAATAGCCATTTACTCTTAGTACACAAGAGTGGTTTTCAAATGATGTATAGATTAGCACATATACACTTTCAAAATAAACTTTGAAACACTTATTGGTTGTCATGATCAACCTTATATGGACAATAAGTTGCTCTCTCAACCATGGATAGTAAATGTAACACCCCATACTCGGTCACGAAGAAATACTGAGGTACCTGAGCATACATTAGATTCTGATCTTATCAGAGAAAAAACCCTAATTCAAGTACACTAAGCGAAAGTATAAAAATTTAAATTATAATCGTGCATTATGTGGCAACAAATATCACTGAATACTTTAAAGTCTCGAAGTAATCAGAACAATGCATGACAATCGCAACCAATTAGTTAGGAGTAAGTCATTCATTTGCATAACCAATTAATTACAAGGTGAATCATAAAATTAAGTTTTTCAATAATCTTGAATAATCTTTAATTAGTGACATGCAAATTTCCAAATAATCGAACATCAAATATTGACTTAATTGAACATACAATTTTAGGGACTAAAAGGTAAAAAATTCAAAACTCACATGCACACAACCGATATGCAATTGACACATTCATTATGTAATTAAGTATATTTAAGAGTGACAACTCAAATCTTAACAAATTCCAATTAGTGTCTAATATTAATTAGTAAATCAATTTGTGGACCATATTGAACTTATATAAACACCCTAGTGCCAAACTATGACTTACGGATACTTAGGACCTTTAATGAATGCAATTTTACCTTTTTTCATCGAGAACGCAGAGAAGGGATCAATCCTTTGTAAAATAGTGAGTGTGGGATCAATCCTTCTAACTAATGGATCGATCTTTTCCCCTAAGGGATCAATTTTTTCTGCAAAAGTGTAGAAATCTCAAGAACATGCATGAGTGAATTACCAAAATTTTATATAATAAATCCTAGAGACTATATACATTCTTGGACACTTCCATACCACATCATACATGTAAAAGTACACTTTTAGCATGCTTTATAACACAAGTCACAACATCATACATTAATCTTGCATAAAAATCAAACATTACATAAGATTTCACTTTTAATACAAGTCAGATAGTCCATTAATACATTTTGGGTCATTTCATACATCCTAAGAGTCTAACACATTTAGCACACTTAATGTAACTTGTCTAAATACATCAACCATTTCTTTAAGGCACAAATCAACATTTGGCTAATATGATGTTCAATTCAACCAATAACATGAGTTCAACGTTCCAAATCAAACTAATTAACAAAATCTAACACAAAATCAATGGTCCATAATATGCAACACTTATTACAACTCATTATATCAATATAGTTTATGTCCTAAAATGATTCATACATTGCCACTATATGGATTCAACCACATAAACTTTACTTAGTAATGTCTTGCTTGACCACTCCAGATGCTTGGTCCTCTCCTCCAACTCATCTATTAATCCTCTGCAAAGTGTTAAACATTGAGTGTGAGCTGAAAACCCCTGTAAACAACTAACATTCTAAGCAAGTACATTCCAAAACTAAAGGAAAACCCTATATGCAATCACTCATCCTTTTTTTACCTTATCATTCATGTCATCATGTCATGCTTTTATATTAACGTATTTTATCTTAAATGTACACAAAATCCAAAATATATACATGCCATTTATTATCAAATGTCAACAACAAACACGTACACTCATGCACAATTACCTTTTGGCATGCAACATACAATACACACATTATTCTAATTAAATATCAATGGAATTTTTATAAAAATACAACTCACTTATTAGATAAATGGATTCAATACATCTCCCTTTTATTTGTGGACTCACTTAGGTACAAAACCACGACATTCGAAGCTAAGCTCAATAAACCAACTTTACCCTGTGATCTTGTTGGAGTATTAATCAAAGCATCAACCTTACCCTGTATAACCCGATATCTCATACTCTTATACAAAACACATAGAGTACTCTTTCCTAGGCATCCCTTCCATATCCAAGGGTCCCATTAAGAAAACAATAGCCAATTAATCCAAGTTCATCAAGAGCGGTTGTCAAATGGCACATATCTCTCACATATACACTTTCAAAATACACTTTGAAACATATCAAAAGTGGTTTTCATGATCAATCTTTAATGGATATCGAGACGCTCACTCATCCATGCTCACTTATATATACACTTTCTAATTCTCTTTTAAAACCAATATGCATCAATTGCAACACATACACAATTCACAATACATATCCACATTTCATGTCAATAATGTGCATAAATAAAGATTCATCTATTCATAGTTAAAGCTAAGAGAACATTCTAAACTACACCTTCTTTTACCCTTGAACTTGTTCATCCATAAAGAATGAAAGTCACTCACCTTTGATGTCTACTAATTGAAATAGCTTCCAAATACAACAAATGTTCAGCAAAACATGATGCTCTAATTTTCATTTATAATCAAAACATCACACACCTTTGAAAGAAAAATAACACATCAAGGAAACTTCCAAAACAAAGTTGAATTTTCTGTTTTCAAAATAGAGTGAAAAGACTGAAATTACTAAAACCTTACCGAAAGGACTCTGAACTTCTAATACAATCAAAACTACTCCTACTCAATAAGAGATGATCAAGGAAAATGAATATAAAAAACTAAACTCAAATAAAACCTCAAAATTACCCTTAATTAACTCTAATTCTCGGATTCCTTAAAAACCAAAATCAAGCCTGGTTTAAAGAAATTGATATCCAAATCAAATGAGATTGAAAACTTATTTAGTACGATAACAATATCATCAAAAAATATTAATAAACATATGAAAACCTTGAAAAGTGATCAAGAAAAATAACACATTAAATACCTTTAAAAATCATGATTAATTCACAAACTTCTCTTAAAAATAATTGCTTAGTTAAAATCATCAATAACATAGGATCATTGATCATTTAAGGAAAAAAAATAACAGAAAAGAGAATTACCTTGATGGAAAAGAAGATGAAGATCAACAATAGAAACACCAAAGAGATCGAGTAAAAACGACAAAGTGAAAATCAAAAGAAACAATATTGATTGAAGAGGGGAAATCAAGAAGAAAGGAACAAGAATCAATAAAAAGAAATAGAAAAGAAGAAGAGTTTCAGCTATGAGAGAGTTTTGAGGGAATTTTGGAGATAAAATACAATAGTGTTTGGATGAGAGAAAATGAAAGGAATGATTAATGAAAATTTGAAATGAAGATGAGAAAAAATTAAGAGAATGAATCTAGATAGAAAATAAACAAAAAGGATATTAAAATACGGTTAAAATTGGATGGAAAAAACTAAATACGAGCCTTGGTAAAATTAGCTCATAGATTTTTATTTTTGTGACCTCTTTACAAATTATTCACTAAAAGTCACAATTTCCAATTCATTCAATTTAGTCACTTTATAAAATCAACTTAGAAATTTTGGAATTTAATAATTCAAAACTATTTCAAACATTTTAGAAAATATTTATCAATCAAAAATTAAAATATTATTTTTTACCAAAAATATAAAAATTAACCTGACTAAGACATGAAACTACTAACCCGAACTTTGGGACATTACAACTCTCTCCCCTAAAATGTATTTCTTCCTCAAAATTACCTTAATTGAACAATTACAAATACTAAGCTCTCATTGAATCCTCCGTCTCCTACATTGCCTCTTCAATATTGTGGTTACGTCACAACACTTTCACTAACGAAACTGACTTGTTCCGAAGAACTTTCACATCACTAGCTAAAATCTTAATCGACTCTTCCTCGTACAAAAGATTATCTCAAACCTCAACATCATCCATCAAAATGAAATGCAAAAGATTTGATTGATACTTAATCAACATTGACACATGAAACACATCATGAATACGCTCGAGCTCAGTGGCAGCCTAAGACGAACGCGACAAGACCAACATGCTCTAACACCTCATACAATAATATAAAACTAGGACTAAGCTTACCCTTACATCCAAAATACAACACTTTCTTCTAAGGTGAAACTTTCAAGAGCACAAAATTACCCACGACATGCCCAATCTCTCGACCTTCAAATCAACATGCGACTTTTACCTATACAAAATGACCCTTAAGTGTTCCATAATCAACTTAATCTTATATTTCATCTCACGAACTAGATCCGGACCAATAACATACCTCTCATTCAACTTAGACAACACAAAAGTGTATGACACTTAAACTCATACGATACCTCAAACGGTGCCATTTGAATGCAAACTATACCAACAAAAAATAACGCTCCCAAGAACCAACAAAGTCTATAATGCAAGATCGAATCATATCATCAAAAAGTAGAATCACACGCTCTGACTGACTGTCCATTTGCAGATGATAAGCCATACTCAAACTAAGCCTCGAATCCAAAGCTTTATGCAAACTCTTCCAAAACCTTGGTGCAAAATGCATATCACGATCCGAGATAATTGAAAAAGGAACACCATGCAATTCCACTATCTCTGCTATGTAATACTCTACTAACTTATGCAACGAAAATGTCATACACATTGACAAAAAATGCATACTCTTGGAAAAATGATAAACAAGCACCCAAATAGAATACTTTTTTAAAGTCATCAATGGAAAACCCATTACAAAATCCATCGTAATACACTCCCACTTCCACTCTGTAACATGTTGACAAACCAAACATCACCCCCACAAACTCAACAACAACACGCTTCAATTTTTTCCACTAATACAACTCTCACAAATCCCGACACATCTTTGTACTATGTCCCTCAAATTTGAATTCACATGCACACACAACCTACCTCAAACACACAACACACCCTTATAATTCAATAAGAAATCGCTACCCTAACCATCTCTCGCAAGTTGCAAATTCTCTTCAACTTATTATCACTAGATTGCAAATCTCAAATATGTTACTACCATGTAGACTTAATTTGCAATTTAGTGAAAAACGCTCCATCCTCAAAAAAAGCTCAAACTCCCCAAAAAGCCCATAAGTTTGCCTTACCCAAATGATACTTAATCAAATAATCATAATCCTTTAATAACTCAACCCAATGCCTTTGCCTCAAATTTAACTCATTCTAAGAAATAAGGTACTTGAGAGTTTTATAAATGGTGTAAATGACACACCTATCACTATACAAATAATGATGTCAAATATTTAGCAAAAATACTATCGTAGCCAACCCTAAATCATACGTAGAATAGTTATTCTCATGCGGCTTTAACTGCCTCGACGCATAATGAACCACCATACCATCTTGCATCAACAACCACCAAAACCAGTAATTGATGCATAACTAAAACCACATAATCATTTCTCAACACTAACTGCACCAAAAAATGAGCCTCTCTCAACACTAACTCAACTTCTCTAAACTACTCTACCTCTATTCAATCCACTCAAACTTAGTCTTCTTTTACAATAACCTTGTTAAAAGAGTTGCACTAAGCAAAGAAACCTTCCACGAAGCGATGATATTAACCAGCCAACTTAAGAAAAGTACGAACTTCGGTAACGCTTCTAGGTGGCTCCACTAAACTATCGCTTTAGTCTTATTCGGATCAACCCAAACACCCCCAGCTAAAACAACATGACCAAGAAACACTACCACACTCGACCAAAACTCGTACTTTGAAAACTTTACATACAACTTCTTTTCTCTCAACACTTGTAAGACAATCCTAAGATGTGAATCATGTTGTTCCTCTGAACACGAATACACCAAGATATCATTGATTAACACTACCAAAATGTAATACCACAAAATTTTGGTTAGTGACCAAAATGTAAATTTTGATAGTTTGGTAACCAAAGTAGAAAATTGGGAAACAATTAGGGACCTAAGTGCTAGTTTTACCAAAACATTTTTTATTCCATAAATGGATAGTTTACTCTTGAGAGTGGGGTTTTATTGAATAAAATTTTTGACCTGGAATTTTAAAAAAAACTAGAAAGTGTTATTATTTGGTAAAAATTCGGTAAATCGGATCGAATAAAACTTTTGAGAAAATTTTAAGGACGCTAAATTAAGATTAGAAATAATATTTCCACGTTTTAAAATGATGGAAAATAATATGGAGCATTATATTTGAGAATTTATTTTCATGTTAAATTTGAACAGTTGGATGAAAAATGGCAAGATTGAAATTTTTGGAAAATTGCATGGGCAAAGTTGTAAAGGGTAAAATGTTTGTCCATCTTTGACTTTGGAAGAAGATAAGGTTTATGTGGCTTGGTATTACGGTAAATATCAAGTTTGATTAAGGGTAAAATGGATATTTCTTATTAAATAAATATATATTCATTTAAGCTTAAATAAAGGCTAAATTAACATGAAATTCACCAAAATTTCATGAAGATAAGCCATTTTCAGTCAAAATTTCGTGCTCCTTCATACCAAGGTAAGAGAAATTTTATTTTTCATTTTTTGAGCAACTTCCTTTGGATTTTCGATCATGCCATGAAATAGAAATTATTATATTCGAAAAACGCTATCATTTAGTACCATTATTGCTTGAATTTAGTTTGTGTTCAAGGATCCCAAATTCTAGGTTTTATGCACACTAGGGTTTATGGAATTGATGAAGGATTTTGATGTTTTTGAGGTTGTAGAATCATTTCCAAGCATGATTGATGATTAAAATCACTTGCACATGGTTATATGAACCTATAAAGTTTCGGCCAAACCCTAGATTTAGGGGAGATATGTGTTTTAATGAAATTAAGTTAGGGCTTTTATAAGGTTGAATAGAAGTTTATTTCAGGCTTGAATCAAATCAAAATCAAAATCATGAAAACCCTAATCTTGAACATTCAAAGCATTATGCCTTGACTATAGAGGATGAGAAAAATTATGGAAAATTTGTAGGGGCTGGAAATGATGTATGAAATATTCTACAAGCCTTATAAAATTTTGTGACCATTTTGTAAATTTTGAAAAATTAGGGGACCAAATCAATAATTTTGGAAAAGTTATGCATTGTTGTGTACTTTTTCAATAGTTGATATATTATGCAGGAAATTAATGTTTAAGTGTTAAAATTGAAGTTAGGATGTGAAATTGGATTATTTTGGAAACCTTGTAAAAGTTGAAGCTTGAAATCACAAATATGGAAATGTTGTGAGCTTAAGTCAAAATGTTTTGTGAAGTTGGGATAAAAAGAAATCGGAATGGTAAATTTTAAAGTGTTATGGTTAACAATAGCTTGCGATGAGCTAGTGACGGAGTTACTATCGTAAGAAGCGAGTCCTAATTGTTATGTGAATTGTGGTGCATGTATATATTTGTATTTGGTGAGCTAATAGAATTAGTGAAAAGCTGAAAATACAAATTGGTGAAGTCTGCTTAAAATTTAGTTATGGACATCAAGTTTAGAAAATTAGTATAAATTATGAAAAAATGATTAGAGGGTTATTTTCATACCTTTGGATTCTCATATCAGTCTAGTTTTGTTTAGATCAAACAGAAACGGATTTCGATGTATATATAAAAAGATGTGAATTTTAACCGATGATAGGTCAGAAAATGGGGCAGCAGATGCTCAAAATAGATTCTGTCGGTCAACTTTGAAAATTCACCATAAATTGTACAAATTGAACTAGAAGGATTTATTTATATGGATAGATTGGTATTAAAGTTTAGCTTCCATTGGTATAAACGGAATAATTTTTACAGTTACATATTAATACAGAATAATATTTCCTTAAATGTAGTGCAAACTGCCAAGATATGAAATTATGATAAAATTTTGGATTTAACCAAATTAAAGCAAAGGATCAAGTTAAAGCTTAGTGAAGCTTATATTTTGACTTGCATATAAAGTCTCAATGTGACTGCAATGCATGCAGAATATAATACATGGATGTTTATACAACATTGGGTAGGACTTGTGATAAGTCTACCTTGTTTATGTTGGCATGATAGTTATGCCATATATCATATATTTTACATATTCTAAATATGTCAAAGGTTGAATATAAAATGCATTGATTGTTTGTTATTATATATATGTTTTTATCGTGAATATATATGATGTTTATTATGAATGTTACTTCGGGTATGAATTGCCCCAAGTTAAAATTATATTAATATACATTGCCATGGGTTGAATAAAAAACACTCAATGCCGAAGTAAGTCATTGAGGGACAGGGTATAGTTGGCATGCCATAGTTTATAGCAACAACAGGTTTATATTAGCACTAGTGTGTAAGGACACTAAGTTCAGGTGGTAGGCACAATCCTATGTGACATATTCGGATTAGCACTAGAGTGTAAACCTAGTATAGGTGGTGGGCACAACTTTATATGTCATAAATGGATTAGCAATAGAGTGTAAGCTTAGTGCAAGTTTAGCACTATGCTCCATATATTTGACTCAAATACCCAGGGTCCTCAGGGTTCAAATTGGGTTATGGTTTATTGGTCAATAAATGATAAACATGAAAATAAGCTTACGAGCTTATGGGATAAATGGAAAGTATATTGGTTAGAAACTTTATATCCGATTATACCATGTTAATTTATGGTAACATGGTTGGAATGCAGGTAAATTTATCACATTGCATTGAATATTATTACGTCTTTATATTTATATTTTGCATTGCTTTAAATATTTATATGATTGCATCTCTAAGTGTATACTTAACGTGTGATGATTTTCACGCATAGGAAAAAGAAAGAAAATGAGTAAGGAGCTAAGCTTCACATTAATCACAAGGGAATATTTACAGGTAACAATGATGACATCCTACTGTGTTCTAAAAGTTCTAGCTGGCGTGTATATGTGAATGAAATGTCTACAATTTCTTAATATAGTTAGTATTAAACATAATTAATAGTATGAATAAATATTGTGATATTAAAATTTGCTTAAAAATTAATTTTGGTTTTAAATTAAATGTGTTAGACAGTCTTATTTATTTTATAAAATAGAACATAATTGTATCACTGCTTGAAACTGGTTTTGAATTGCTAACAAAAAATATTATATTACAATTTTTCTCTAAATAATTATTTTATAATAATTGTTCAAGTTATGAAACTGGTGATGTTTGAATAAAAAAATTACTCAGTTCTATTAAAGAAATGTTTTGAACTTGTGATGTGACATATGTAACTCGTATTGGTTCGTGTATACGGGTTATGGATGCTACATTTATTGGTATTAGAGCTATAGGTTTAGCAAATTCTAGGACTAAACCAAGCTTGTTTTGAGCTAAAAAGTGTAAACATGCCATTAGAATGTCATTGTTACTGGTTTGGTGATTATAAGGTTCAATTGATGTCACTCCTTACTTATAAAGGTGAATAAATAAGCTAATAGTGATAGTAATGATGTTAACCATTATTCTCATGTTTAGTCTAAATAAGTTGATGATTTGGTAAAATAGGAAGTGTCAATGTAAGTTTAAGAAAACCCTCGTTCATACATAAGTATAGTATGTATTAAAGAATAAAACATTCTAATAGAATTGATCTTAAGTGACGTGTGTGCCTAACCCTTTAGTCTTAAAGGCGAGGGTGAGTAGTATTTGTAGACAATAATTGTCTAGTAAGAATTCAAATTTTGGAGTTTTAATGGATTGATTTCCCCTACCATGTCATGATGAATTATCGCTTAAAGTGATTAATTTTAAAGAATTCAAAATGTTTTGAGATATTATTAGTAGGGAAAGAGAGCAAACATGTTCCCTACTAGGATTTTGGTAGTAACTATTATGAAGTTATTGCTATAAGGTTGTTAATCCTTCTTAGTGGATGAGGTGGATATTCAAACTTTCATAGTTAAGTTGGATGATATTCCAACTATTCGAGGGTATCCAAACATGTATCTATAAAAGTTACTTGGATTACCTCTAGATTGATATGTAGAATGTAAAATAGAGATGCTTCTTGATATTGCGTTTATTTCTATAGTTGTATCGAATGGTTACGATTGAGCTCAGAGAATTAAAGGCATCGTTAGTAGAATTGTAAGACGGGGATTTACAAGGCTTAGTGTGTCATCTAGGATGCACCAGTGTTATAATGAAAAAGAAAGACGGGTTTATGCAATTATACATTGATTATCGTCCGTTAAATAAGGTAACAAAGACGAACAAGTATCCTCTTCCGAGGATTGGTAATTGATGAAAGGTACTCATACCTTAAATTGATTGTGGAACTAGGAAGGAAGCAAAACAACCTGCATAAGTGAATGGCTCAAAGAGATGGCTTGGTGGTAGATGTACAGGTGAAATGGAAGGCTATTTATGTTATTAAGATGGTAGTGGAAGTATGTTGATATGGCTAAGGTATGGGAAAGGATGGTTGGTGAGAATAGTAGCTTAGAAAGACCAAGGAGGAACCAATGCTACAATGAGAAAAGACCCAGCCTTACAAATCTCTCTAAGGGGTGGTGACATAGAACTTGGACCCACTATCTATAAGGAGATAGGAACCACAAGTATCAAGGAATAGAGGTTGATGCCACAAGTAATTAACTTACTTGATAAGTCGATAAAAGTCACAAGGACTTGAGAAAAAAGAATAATCTCACTTAAATTATATGAAAAGTGTGTTTACAAAATGAATAGGACTAGCATATTTATAGGATTTGAAGGGACATGGCCGAATGGAAATATAATGGTTCGGCCAGACCTTGTGTCTTCTTGAAAATACAAAATTAATTGAAGAATTAACATGAATCCATAGGTGATGATTCGATTAGTTGAAGGGGGCATGTCTCATGGCTAAATAGTACTTGAGTCCTTTCAAGTTGTCGCCAATTTGAAGGGTAAAGGTTGCTTGGCCGAATGGTTATGTAACCATTCATCTTTTGCACTTAAAGGAGCCACACTCATAGCACATGGCTTGGCTGGTAACAAGGCATGCACATGGTTCTCTAAGAGGCTTATAGTGTAGCCTTATGCATATGATGAATACAAAACATGTGCAGCAGCCTTGAGCTTGAGTTGAGTTATCTTTAAGCTTGCATGTGTATAGCTAGCTAGCGATGCAAGGGCTGGTGATGAAGTATCTTCTTAGCTATGATCTCCCAAGCTCCCTAGCATCTTCTTCAGCTATGTTCAGCTACATTTGTTGTCACTTTCAGTAACTTGTCTTCAAATATTCCAACTAGTTGAGATGAGCTAGCTAAGTACATAATGATATAACATATTAAGCTAATGTATAAGACTTAAGAGCTAAAATGAATGCATATAAGCTAACAAATGAATGATTAAGCATGTTGTCATTTCATGAATGTAATGAATCATGCTTAAATGAATGCAAGACTAATCTAACATACATAATATACTTATATCATTGTGTATCAATCATAAAGATGTGGATATGATACGTTACTTTACTCATTAAAACACATTACTAACAAACTTAAAATGATATGTATGATTATTTCATAAATGATATAAAGTAAGTAAAATATTAATATGTTCAAGAATACTCCCTTTGCTTGTGGTGAAAACGTGCTTGCATCATCCCCCTTCTTTAGGGCGATTTGTCCTCAAATTTAAGTCTTTGATATGCCAAATGTTTATCATTATGTTCTTGCATAGCTTTACGTTCTTTTGTAAAAGAATGTCTCATTTGGATGAATGTTTTCTTACAATAGGTACCCTTTCACAAAATATCCGTTTAGGCCATTTTTAGAATATAAATTACCAACAAATACCTTTTTGGAAGTAACCATTCATTTGGCTTATCCTAAAAAGTGAAGAGTAACGATGTTTCAAATGAAGGATTACTTACCTTTTCAAGACATGAACCATAACCCTTGATGAAGAGTTGTGACTTTGAACCCCAACTATCACATTATTCATAGGAGTCCCTCCATTTTACAGCAACGAACCATCATGCTTCTTCATGAAGAAGTTCGGTTTCATGTCCCGTCCATCTTTATTCTTCATTGGTAGTTTGTCTTTTCGCAAGTCTTGGACACTTCTTTGCATATGCATTTGATCTTGTTGGACTTCTTTAGGCATCAAAGACACCAAATTTACCTTGTGTCCTCATTCTTAAAGGATTATTGGTTGTGATAATAATCATGAATGGCCTTTTTGTCATACTGCCATGTCCTCCCAAGTAGAATGTGGCTACCATGCTTTGGGACAATGTTACAAAGTACCTCATCCTTGTACCTACAAACTGAAAAATGAATTAGGACTGTTTAGTAACATTTAACTTGCCACTTTTCTTGAGCCATTGGAGTTTATATGGAGTTGGATGCTTTAAGGTTGTCAAACCGAGTTTATCCACCATAATAGTGTTGGCTACATTTTTGCATCTCCCTCGATCAATAATCATTGTATAAACCTTGTCCTTGACATGGCACCTTATGTGAAAAAGGGTATTTCTTTGTAGATCTTCGTTTATTGATTGTGATTGGAGGCACCTCTTTGAAATAAGCATTTCTCCATAATTGGCATTCTCTCTTGACTCTTCTTCATGGATTGCTTCTGGTTCCTCATCATGGACAGGTTCTTTATAATATGAGACAACATATCCATTGTCTAGCAGTATCATAGTATTTTGGTTGGGACATTGGCTTGCAACATGTCCTTGTCAAAAATAGTTAAAACACTTGATGTCTCTGGACCTCTCGAAAGTGTTTGTTTGTCTTTCTTTACCCTTCTGGATTCACCCACTTGTATTATTTTGGATACCTCAAAATTATCCTTCACTTGGACTGGGGTTGCCTTCCAGAAAGTATTAGGTTCTTACTTTCATTTGATGGCCAAACTTGGGATACTCCGGTTGAAAACCATTCTTTTAATTTGTCCTTCGATATTCATGGCCATAAGTACCGTCTCCTCAACCTTTACATAATGTTGCAGTTCAACAAGGTTAGCAATTTAAGAATTTAAGCCAGATAAAAAACAGTTCCATGCTTATTTCCCTATCTTCATCAATTTGGCTCGAATCATGGCTATCTCCATTTCCTTGAAATATCTTCAACGTTCTGCCTTCATTGTTTAAGATTTTGAATCTTATGATAAAGATCACTGTGATAGTGAGTAGGCCCGAACCTTTTCCTCATAATGGCCTTAATTTCTTCCCAAGTATTGATTGAGCGTTAACCATTTCTTCTTCTTGAACTTATTAATTGGTCCCACCAAATGAGGGCGTTGTCCACAAATTCCATAACGGCAAGCCTTACTTTCTTTTGCTCCGTATAATTTTGGCATTCAAAAATACACTCAATTTTTATTTTCTAGTCAATATAGGCTTTAGGATCAGTTCATCCTTGAAATGGAGGAATTGTTACCTTGATGTTGTTGAATTTATCATTTTGGTACCCTTTCCCCTATATCCCTGTGGACTTGTCTTCTTGCTCCTTGGGTTATTTTCTCTACCTCAGTCTCCTCAAATTCCTCTTCTATCCTAGTCCGAATTATCCTTCAGTTTCCGAATGATGCTTCAACTTGATCCATACTTTCATGTAAGGGCTCCAACTCTAATTTCAATAATATTGTCGTCTCATGCATAATTGCTTGAGTTTGTAAGTTAAGGGTTTCTCTTTCAGGTGGTTGTCCTGGACTCCAAGACCTGATTAGTGAAATAAAGAAAAGAAAATGTGTAAAATACCTTACAAAATAATGCTCTCATAAAGCCTCACGAGTTCACTACAAAGAAACTTGAATGTCACTCAATCTGCTCGTGTTTGCACTCAAATACTTCAAGGCTTTTATTAGTCCTCTTATAGTCTCCCACGCTCAAGCCTTTCGTCTCAATCTCTTTATCTCAAGTTCTAAGTAAGTTTACTCAAAACTATACCAAGTAAAGTTTACTTGTTGTGCGTCGGCTGCAAAAGGGTTAGTAGGAATAGAAAGTAATATATAATGAAAATGGTGGCTTTGAAATAAGAAATAAGATAATAAAGGGGTTACTTGCACAAAGTCACTTCACACACACCACAATCAATTTTAGAGGCTTATTTGAATGGCTTGGTAATTAGACTTGTTGTTGTGTGCTTTCAACTTTTCACTGTAATTTCTTTCTTTTTTTCTTCTTTTTGTTTTCTTATTGAGTTCTTAATTTTTGATTTTTTTATTTCTTCACTCGCACTTCACTTGTACTTCTTTTTTTATTTTGTGTTGTTGTTGTTTCACATTGCTCTTCTACCAAAGCTCTGAATATTGCTTGATGTAAGGTACTCCTACCTTAAATTGATTATGGATCTAGGAAGGAAAGCCTTTCGTCTCAATCTCTTTATCTCAAGTTCTAAGTAAGTTTACTCAAAACTATACCAAGTAAAGTTTACTTGTTGTGCGTCGGCTGCAAAAGGGTTAGTAGGAATAGAAAGTAATATATAATGAAAATGGTGGCTTTGAAATAAGAAATAAGATAATAAAGGGGTTACTTGCACAAAGTCACTTCACACTATCACCACAATCAATTTTAGAGGCTTATTTGAATGGCTTGGTAATTAGACTTGTTGTTGTGTGCTTTCAACTTTTCACTGTAATTTTCTTTTCTTTTTCTTCTTTTTGTTTTCTTATTTGAGTTCTTGCAATTTCTTTATTGATTTTTTTATTTCTTCACTCGCACTTCACTTGTACTTCTTTTTTATTTGTTGTTGTTGTTTCACATTGCTTCTTCTACCAAAGCTCTGAATATTGCTTGATGTAAGGTACTCCTACCTTAAATTGATTATGGATCTAGGAAGGAAGCAAAACAACTTGCATAAGTGAATGGCTCAAAGAGATGGATTGGTGGTAGATGTAAAGGTGAAATGGAGGGCTATTTATGTTATGAAGGTCGTAACGGAAGTATGTTGATATGGATAAGGTATGGGCGATGAAACAAAGGATGGTTGGTGAGGATAGTATCTTAGAAAGACCAAGGAATAATCAATGCTACAATGAGCAAAGACCCAGCCTTACAAATCTCTCTAAAGGGTGATAACAAAGAACTTGGGCCCACTATCTATAAGGAGATAGGAACCACAAGTATCAAAGAATAGAGGTTGACACCACAAGTAATTAACTTACTTGATAAGTCGATTAAAGTCACAAGGACTTGAGAAAAGAGAATAATCTCACTTAAATTATATGAAAGGTGTGTTTAGAAAATGAATAGGACTAACCTATTTATAGGATTTGAAGGGACATGGCCGAATGAAGCATAATGGTTCAACCAACCCTTATGTCTCCTTGAAAATATATAATTAATTGAAGAATTAAGATGAATGGACAGGTGATGATTCGGCTGGTTGGAGGAGCCATGTCTCATGGCTGAGTAGTGCTTGAGTCCTTTCAAGTTGGTGCCAATTTTTAGGGTAAGGGTTGCTTGGTCGAATGGTTATGTAACCATTCATCTTTGGCGTCTAAATGAGGAACACGCATAGCACATGGTTTGGCTAGTCACAATGCATTCACATGGTTCTCTAGGAGGCTTATGGTGTAGCCTTATGCATTTGATAAAGACCAAACATGTGCAGCAGCCTTGGGCGTGAGTTGAGCTATCTTCAAGCTTGCATGTGTATAGCTAGCTAGAAATGCAAGGGCTAATGGTGAAGTATCTTCTTAGCCATGATCTCCCAAGCTCCCTAGCATCTCCTTCAGCTATGTTCAACTACATTTGTTGTCACTTTCAGCAACTTGTCTTCAAATAGTCCAACTAGTTGAGATGAGCTAGCCTTGAGCTCCACCAACTGAGTTGAGCTTCCCATTGTGTTCCACAAGCTGCCATGATATTTGTGAGATAATTGTGAGCTGCATATGGATCTCAAATAATCCAACAAGCTGCCCAATGTGACATGCATGTCCCATCTACATGTACAAAGAAAACAAGGTAGATTAAAGGCATTGAGCTTGTATGATTCAAATACCTTGCTGTCGTGCATGAATATGATCTTGTGAGTTATGTATGCATGTCATGAGCTAAGTACATAATGATATAACATATGTAAGCTAATGTATAGGGCTTAAGATCTAAAATGAATGCATATAAGCTAACAAATAAATGATTAAGCATGCTGCCATTTAATGAATGTAATGAATCATGCTTAAATGAATGAAAGACTAATCTAACATACTTAACATGCTTATCATTATGTATCAATCATAATTATGTGGATATGCTAAGTTACTTTACTCATTAAAACACATAACTAACCTTAACATGATATGTATGATTATTTTATAGATGATATAAAGAAATACAATTAAGATTTCAAGAATACTCCCTATGCATATGATGAAAACGTGCTTGCATCAAATATTTTGACCAGTTAAAAAGGTGCATTGGCGTCTCTCAAGTCGGATCTTCTATCTGTATTATTAGAGTAGATGAAGAAGATATTCCTAAGACAGTTTTCAAAATTCGATATGAACAGTACGAGTTGGAGATAATGTAGCTTGTTTTAACAAATATTCCTGTGACACTTATGGATTGGATAAACAGAGTATTTTAGTTATACTTGGATTAATTGGTGGTAGTGTTCGTTGATGTTATTGTGATCTGTTGTAAGACCAGGGAAGAACACAACGTCTATTTTTGTATAGCACTTCCAACTATTTGGGAGAAACATTGCATGCTAAGTTCACCAAGTGTAAATGTTAGTTGTCTAAGGTTGTATTCCTTGGCCATGTGGACTCAGCTAAGGGGATAAGAATATATATCAAGGAAGCACGCGATATAGTCGAATGATAAATTCCAATGAATGTTTTTGAATTTCAAAGTTTCTTACGATTTGTTGGTTACTATCGAAGGTTCATAAAGAACTTTTCGATGATTATATTCCCGTTAACCAAGCTATTGAGGAAAGACGTGTTATTCATTTGGATCGTTTATTGCCAAGAAACCTTTAAGATGTTAAAAAGAATACTGACATAAGGTCCAAGGATAGTATAATTAAAATCTATAAAAGATTATATGAATTATAGTAATGCGTCTCATAATGCTTTGGGATGTGTGATCGGATAAGAGGAAAAGTTTTTCTTACACGTGAAAGCAACTATAGAATCATGAAAGAAATTATTGACTTATGATCTAGAGTTGGAATAGTTGTGTTTACTTCGTTGATATAACATCACTAACTACATGATGAGTGTCGCTATATCTATATGGATCTCAAAAGTCAAAGTATGTGTTGACTCAAAGGAGTGAAAAGAAAGGAATGGATTGAATTCCTTAATGAATGATGACATGCTTATCAACTGCAAACATGAAAGGTTAATGTGATGGCTGATAAGATAAAGCTAAAATACATTTCTATTATGAGAGTTTTGAATACGTGATTGTCTTTAAAGAAAAATGGTGTTTTGATTGTATAATTAAATTTAAAGCCTATGTTGCTGGAAAAAATAAAGGATCTTAAAGAAAAGATGAAAATTTTCGTGCTTCTCAAAAATAGAACAAGCAGGAAAAAGAGAAACTAAAGATTTTAGTCTAATGAATGTTTATATTATTGAGGAAAGAGTTTAGAAGCAGGTATGAAAAGAGTTATCATCGAGCTTGTTTATAAATGGCTGACATGTCAGTGAGTTAAAGTAAAGTATCAAGTGCCTTCTAAATTATTGTAACCGATTTCTATCCCTTAGTGGGAATAGGAACGAGTTACAATAGACCTTGTAATGGAAAATATCATTTAAGATAATCTCAAGATAGTTATTGATCGACAAAAGTCTTACACACACTTGAAAAGAAAAGAAATTGAATACCAGGAATGTCATAAAGAAGTGTCTTAAATTATCATCTTGGAAAAAAATGATTGTGGTTCGAACGTAAAGGAAAGTTGAGTCTGATATTTATTGGACCTTATAAGATTATAAAAAAAGGTAGATCAGTCACTTATTAACTAGAAGTGCCTCCGGAAATGGATAAGATCCATAATTTTTTCATATGTCGATGCTCAAAAAGTATCAATCAAATCCTTCGCATATTATCACCCCGAAGGAAATAGAGATTGGGCCAGTTTTGACTTATGAAAAATAACCAGTGCTTATTAAAGTTCTACAAATAAATCAAATAGTGAAAAAGAAGCATCCTTGTCAATTTACATCATGTACGTATTGAAATTTTGACGAAGAATTTTTTAAGGGGGAAGAATTGTAATACCAAAAAATTTTGGTTAGTGGCCAAAATGTAAATTTTGAAAGTTCGATGGCGAAAGTAGAAAATTGGGAAAAGTTTAGAATCATAAGTGGTAATTTTACCAAAAAGAATTTTTATTCCCTAAATGGATAGTTTACTATTGAGAGTGGGTTTTTATTGAAATTAGATTCTTGATCTGGAAACTTTGCTAAAAACTAGAAAGTGTTAAAGTCCGGTAAAATTTTGGTAAATCGGATCGAATAAAAATTTTGAGAAATTTTAAGGATGATAAATTAAGCTTAGAAATATTATTTACACATTTTAAAATGATGGAAAATAATACGGAGCATTGGATTTGAGAATTTATTTCCATGCTCAATTTGGATCGTTGGATGAAAAATGGCAATATTGTAATTTTGGAAAATGGCATAGGCAAAGTTATAAAGGGCAAAATATTTTGTCCATATTTTACTTTGAAGATGAAAAGTTTTATGTGGCTTTGTATTAAGGTAAATATCAAGTTTCATTAAGGGTAAAATGGATATTTCTTATTAAATGAATATTTTATTCATTTAAGCTTAAATAAAGGCTAAATTAACATGAAATTAACCACATTTTCATGAAGCTAAGCCATTTTTCAGCCAACATTTCCTTCTCCTTAATACCAAGGTAAGAGAAATTTTATTTTTCATTTTTGAGGTATTTCCTTTGGATTTTGGATCATGTCGTGAAATAGAAAATCGTTCTATTCGAAAAACACTATCCTTTGGTACCATTATTGCTTGCTAATTTGGTTTATGTTCAATGATACCAATTCTAGGGTTACGTTCACATTAGGGTTTATGGAATTGATGAAGGATTTTATTTTTTGAGGTTGTTAAATCATTCTCAATCATGATTGATGATTAAAATCACTTGTACATGGTTATGAACCTATAAAGTTTCGGCCAAACCTAGCCTTAGGGAGAGATGTGTTGATGAAATTAAGTTAGGTCTTTAATTGTATAGATTTTATAAGGTTGAATCGTTGATTTCATACTTGAATCGAATCAAAATCGAATAAAATCATGAAAATCCTAATCTTGAACATACAAAGCATTAGGCCTTGACTATAGAGGATGACAAAAATTATGCAAAGATTAAGTAGGGGCTGGAAATGATGTACGTAGTATTCTACAAGCATTAGAAAAATTTTGGGGACCATTTTGTAATTTTTAAAAAGTTAGGGAACCAAATAGACAATTTTAAAAAATTGTGGATTTTGTGAAATTGTTCAATAGTTGATGCTATGCTGTAAATTAATGTTTGAGTCTTGAAATTAAAGTTATGATGTGAAATTGGATTATTTTGAAAAGATTGTAAAAGTTGAAGTTTAAAATCACAAATATGGAAAGGTTGGGAGCTTAAGTGAAAATGTTATGTGAAGTTGGGATAAAAAGAAACTTGAATGGTAAATTTTAACAATTATGTTGTGACATGAAATTAGTATCGAATGAGCATCGAAAGAATTTTTAGGAATTTAATTACTAATGTGTGCATAAGTTAGTAAGATTCTAACGTTTGGTTTAATTTGTATATGTTTTGTAACTGTGCTCATTTATTTTGTGATTGAAAGCAAGATAAGTAGTATTAAAGATAAGGAAAAACTTAAGGATGGAATGTGATTTCAAATGAATGTTTATAAGCTAAGGACACCAGGTGAGTGAAAATTAATTTATACTTATGTTATCGAACAAACATTGACTTGCGATGAGCCAGTGACGGAGTTACTATGGTAAGAAGTGACTCCTTATTGTTATGTGAATTGTGGTGCATCCATATATGTGTATTTGGTGAGCTAATATAATAGTGACAAGCTGAAAATGTAAATTGGTGAAGTCTGCTTAGAAATTTAGTTCTGGACAGGAAGTTTAGAAAATCACCATAAATTCTAAAAATTATTAGAGGATTATTTTCATACCTTTGGATTCACATATCAGTCTATTTTGTTTAGAACAAACGGAAATCGATTTCGATGTATATAGAAAAAAAAGTAAATTTTAACCGAGGATAGGTTAGAAAATGAGGCAAAGCTCAAAACAGATTCTGCCGGTCAACTTTAAAAATTCACCATAAATTGTACGATTGACTAGAAGGAGTGTCTTATATGGATAGATTCGTATTTGAGTTTGTTACATTGGTATAAACGTAATACTTTTTAAAGGTGTATTAATACAGAATAATATTTCTAAAATGTAGTGAAAAATGCCAAGATATGAAATTATGATAAATTTTGGGATTTAACCAAACTAGAAGCAAAGGATCAGTTAAAGCTTAGGAAGCTTATATTTGACTTGCATATAAAACCTCAAAGTGAGTGCAATGCATGCATAATATTATATATGGATGTTTATACATCATTGGGTAGGACTTGTGATAAGTCTACCTTGTTTATGTTGGCATGATAGTTATGTAATATATCATATATTTGACATATTCTAAATATGTCAAGGTTGAGTATAAAATATATTGATCACTGGTTATATATATATGATTTTTATCATTATATATGATTTATTACGAATGTTACTTGGGTATGAATGGCCCAAAGTTAAAATTATATTAATATACATTGCCATGAGTGGAATAAAAAATAGACTATATGCCCAAGTAAGTTATTGAGGGACAGGGTCTAGTTGGCATGCATAGTGTATAGCAGTAGCAGGTTTATATTAGCACTAGTGTGTAAGGACTAAGTGCATGTGGTAGGCACAAATTATGTATAATATTCGGATTAGCACTAGAGTGTAACCGAGTGTAGGGTGGTGGGCACGACCTTATGTGTCATATATGCATTAGCACTAGAGTGTAGGCTTAGTGCAAGTTCAGCACTACGCTGCATATATTTGACTCGAACACGCAGTGACCTCAGGGTTTAAATTGGGCTATGGTTTATTGGTTAATAAATGATAACAGGCAATAGCTTGCAAGCTTATGGGAAAGGTCAAGTATATTGATAAGAAACTTTATATTCGGTTATATCATGTTAATTTATGTTAACTGGTTGGAATACAGGTTAAGTAATGACATTGCATTGAATATTAGTACTCATTATATTTATATGTTGTTTGCTTTAACTATATATGATTCCCTCACTAAGGTATAATTAGCGTGTGATTTTCACGCGTAGGAAAAAGGAAAAAGGAGTAAGGGGCTGAGCTTGGCATCAATCACCAAGGGAGTATTTTACAGGTAAAAAGATGGCATCCTATTATGTTATAAAGTTCAGCTGGCATGTATGAGAATGAAATGTATGCAATTTCTTAATATAATTAGTATAAATATAATTAATATTTGATATTAAACTACCTTGAAATTAACTTGGGTTTTAAATTAAACATGTTAGAAGACTTTTTATTTATAAAACATAACATAATTGTCTATCACTGCTTGAGCTGGTTTTTGAATTGGTAACCAAAAATATTATATTATAATTTCTTTGAATAATTATTTTATAATAATTGTTCAATTTATAAAACTGGTGATGTTTGAATAAAACAAAATTTTACTCAGTTTAATTAAAGAAATGTGACATTTGTAACTCGTATTGATTACCATACGAGTTAGGGTATTACACAAAAGTGATCCAGATATGAAAGAAACTCATGATTCATCAAATCCATGAAAGTAGCAAGCACATTCGTCAACCCAAACAACATAAACATTGATCCAACAACTCTTGCAACTGCACCTTCAACTCCTAATGTGCCATGCAATAGGGAGCAATACACAGGAGTTGAACTGGCATAAGTCTCATTTGAAACTTTACCTCATTATCCGGTGGAAAACTCAGAAGCTCTTCATGAAAAACATCAGGAAAATCCTTAAACCGTCTGAATATCCTACAGTGCAACTCTCTGCCACCCCGGATTAAGAACATAGGCCTTTAAGATCGCACGAGACAACTCAAAATCCAAGTGTACACGATGCTCAAGAAGCCAATTTGTACCCAAAATAAAATCAAAGCCATGAAACGACAAAAACATCAAATCCTCTTGAAACACTAATGACAGGCCTTGGAAAATTAACTTTATAGATTTTGATTTGTTATATCTTTAGGAATAGTCACTAAAACCATAATTATATTTTTATTGAATTTAGTCCATTTATAAAAAAACTTATAAATTTCCAAAATAGAATTTAATGATTCAAAACTGTTTAAATCAATTTAGAAAATATTTATCAATAAAAATTTTCAATATCAGTATTCTATCAAATATCCGAAAACCAACCCGACTACCACCCGAACATTGGACTTTAGAGTGAAGTGTTCCACCCATCCTTAACTCATTCATATATCGCTTTCAAAATAAATTTCAAAACCGTTATCCCTTACTTGTAACATATTCAATAAACATGTCAAATTTCAAATTTCATGTCACATTTCATATCAATTACACATTTCCAATTCACATCCAAACTCTCGTTGCATCATAACTCATATCCAACATTCTTTAAAGCTCATCTTGCAAATACCACTTTTTACAATGGATCACAAATCATAATTAACATCTCAATTCACATCATTATCCTAATCATTTCGCTCAATATATATCAACTTATAATCAACATATTTTTATACAAATTCTCATAATGATAATTCACTTCCATATTCCATAAATCATATCATAATAAATATATGCTCACTTTGATCACATACATTCATATGAACATCTTGAATCCATATTATCAATTACCAACAGCAATATACCTACTTTAGAACCTAAGAATCTACTTTAGAACCTAAGATTCGGAGTTCGCAATAGAAGATGAAGAGATGAAGAAGATCAACAATGGTGATACCAAAGAAGGGAAAATGGGCGACTATGGTAAGAAAATGAAGCAAACATAATTTAGGAAGGAAATCAAGAAAGAAGAAGTAAAAGTCAACAAAAATGGATATAATTAGAAAGGGAGAACTCAACCATGGGAGGGGAATTGAGAGAATTTTGGAGAGAATTAAAAATGTGTTGGATGAGATAATGAAGAGAACGGTTGATAAAAATTTAGAATGAAACTAAAAATGATTAGGATAAAGAATCTAGCTAGACAATTGGTAGAAAGAAATGAGATAAGGTTAGAATTGGAGGGAAAAACCAACCACATAAGCCTTGGTAAAACTATCTTCATAGATTTTGATTTGCGATCTTTTTAAATTTTAGTCAGTAAAAGCAACATTTTCAATTTATTTAATTTAGTTACTTAGTAAAAAATTTTATTATTAAAAATCATATTTAATCTCAAAATTCATTTAAACTATTCCTAATAATATTTATACTTTTAGAAATCCCAAAATAATATTTTATAAAAAATTCCAGAAATTACACGATTATCGACTGAACTACTAATCGAATTTAGGGATGTTACACCTCTATCCCCCTAAAATAATTTCATCCTCGAAATTAACTTAGAGAACAGACAGAGATATTACAACTATCGCCATGATCAAATTCACCTGAACAACTTACCTGGAGTTGTGAATATACCACAATAACATCGAAGAACCATTCAATTCCAAAGAATTCTCGTAGGTGATCTAAGCCATAAAAATTCTCTAAAAAAAGAAAAATAGACACAACCCTTTATCAATTCACATAATAGATCATAAAATAATCAAAACAATTTCATACAAACATCAATTCATGGCAATATCATAGATACACTAAACTCAAAAGACTAACATAGTGACAAGCAAAGAAAAAAAAACCAATGTACACAACAACTACATATGAACAAAATAATGCCTTGTCTAAACCACCACTCAAGAATCACATCTAAAATGTCCTTTCACGGAAAAAAAACCTTCTAGTAAACAGAATAACCAATTCAAAACATAATCCCACAATACCGTAATTCATCACACAATTACTGATAGCCAACCATAACCTTAAATAGCTCGAAAAACAACTTCACTTATCCTCAACCTCAAAACCCAGATTGAAACCAACAACATGCCACTACTAACGCCCGATCTCGAATAACATAACACAATACTTCTGACCATACAACACTGGAACATAACTTCCAAATTATCAGATCGAAAGCCACTAAAATTCTTAACACGAACTCAAGCCTACCTTCCAAGAACTTCACTAAAAACTCAAACTAATTACCATTTGATGAGATATAACCCAAACCGAGTTCAAACTTATACCCAAAGCCTCTCTAAAACATTGGCTAAATGTTAACATATTACAATTTTATGCCATGAAACAATAAAAATGGAGTGTCATGTAGAATCAAAATCTCAAAGTGGATAACTTAACCATACTACCATGCTTCCACTACGCCACTCTAAAAATCTCGGTGAACTCTAAAAAAAACCTTAACAACAAATCACGAGTACCTCAGTCAACTTCATATCCTCAATTCAAAATTACTAACACACATAACCTATCGTAGAAGTTCAAAACACAACCAACATCGAAACAAAAATACCACCCCAATACTTGAACACAATGCAACAAATTCAACCAACTCGAACTCTACAAACCATACACTTTTAACTGAACAATTTGCCAAACAAAAAATCGTACAACACGACTCACAAGTTTTCCACTAACCACAACTCAAAACATTAGCAATTACGCAAGCCTTTCCAATGAAAAGTAATCAAACACATACAATCACAATCCTTTAACAATTCGTAAACACTCAACCCCAAGTTAAGAATCAATAACTACACTTGTATAACCTTACACACCTTGAACATACACGGTCAACTTACCATCTAATAGCGACATGCAACAAATCGTATATCAAACATCATCACAGACATAAAATCTTCTCATCCAAGAAAATAACAATGAAACTTCAATTAACATGTAAAAAATCTTCCCAAGATACTCTGCACCACATTAGCGCATTCAAACTAAACATCAGCCCTGAAGCAAATTCAGCAAGGAAGTAATAATGAACCCAACTACAACTATCGAAAAACTCTCGCTACACAGGGACTTTGATAGCACTTCACGATGACCTTTAACTCAAAATAGCTTAAATTTTCCTTCGTACCCACATGATTACCTTCAATTGAAACACTACGACCTAGAAATGTCGGCACTGGAGATCAACATCAATACAAAATTTCATAACTAACCACTTCTCATACAAACTTGAACAACATCTCAGAGAACATGACCCCACTCTTTTTCAGTATGGAACACCTTCTAGTCATCAATGAATTCTAACAATAATAAATAAAATTATAGACTGAACGCATAACCCATTAAACCCCCATAAATAATAAGAACAATTGCCAAAATGAATGACATCACCAACCTAGCTATAAAGCAACCTTCATCACGTCTAACATACAAATCCTTAACTACTAAACACAATCTCTAATCAATCTTCGATAAAACCCCAGGTTCAAAAAAACTAAATCACACTAGCTCTCGATCCGCAGTAAGGGTATCGATCCAAGACAACAAACTTACCTCCCCTGATAATAATAAACACATGTATCACATTACCTCCTCTTTTATATATATAGTGCGCCTCGCAAATACAATAAAATCCTAACCATAACCCTTTCATGAACATAAGCTTTAAGTGATACTTGACCAACAAAAACCATGATCCAACTAAATTTTTTTCCAAGTCGAGCCTCATTTTCTTCTAACTCACTTGAAATTATGCGATGAATAGAAACAGATATCGAGGCCATATCAGCATTTCTCAATGCGAAGTTCACTTCCTAAGACAATGAAAACATGAAAACTCTTTTGGGAATACATATAGAAATCTCTTAATGATCTGGTTTCCGCCGTCGAATCAACATGCGAAAAGAATTCAAATAATATTGATAACTATTAAATTAAAATCATTCTAAAACCATACAGTTACACACAATAATCTAAATTCAAATGACATTACTATTCACACACAATTATTTCATACCCCAGAACGATGATTCAACAACTAATCAAACAAACAATACTTAAGAGCACTAATACCAAGACAATGACACGACCATAGTAACGTAACAAATCAATCTAATCATACCATATGAGTACTACATTCATAGGATCAAAGTTATACACATAATCAGAATCTCAACTTTGAAATTAAAAAAAGAATAAATTCAAGGTAATAAATCAATTAACTCATCTGAATATATATGAATGAATTTAAGGTAAGATATCAAATTCAATAATCAACTATCAGTATAACCAAACCTGGAGTAAGAAGACATCGGATGATCAAAGGCAGTTCTTGAAAAATCAAAATTTTTCTGAGACAATATGATTCCCGAATTTAACCCCCAAAAAGTCCAAACATACATTATCGTAGCTCTAGTACCACAAATATACACCTCATACCCGGTCACGTAGAACACTCGGATACCTAATGTACATTAGAACCCAAACTTGTTGGATATAATAGAAACCCTAAACATGCATACTATATGGACGTATTCAAATTTAAACATAAAGTATACAAACATGGCAGCGGATAAACAAATGATAACTTAACATCACCTAAACAATCAAAGTATTGCAAGACATAAGATATTAACCAAGCATGGGTAAAATGGTAATTTCAAATCATCGAATAATTAATGTAGAAATACTAAATTAAGTTTGCCATATTCATTAATAATTCTAATTAGTCACAAGCAAAATTTTAGCTTAATCGACATTGTTTAGGAACCTCATTAACATAATCATGTATGAACTAAATATAATTTATAAAATATGAAGATAATAAAGATATGAATTGAAGGTTCCATTATGAAACTATTATATTATAGATTCATAGAAACAATTTCAACAGTCAAACCAATATTAATTGCAAAATCACATTTTTAGACCAAATTGAATACATTTAAAGTTCAGGGACCATCCAAGGACTTAGGTACACTTTATACCTTTATTGAATGAAAGTTTAAACCATTTTTATCGAGCAAACAATGAAGGGTCAATCCCTTTTCATGGGATATCTATCCTTTGCAAAATATATCTAAAATTATGCTAGGGATCAATCTTTTAGGGAGTGATAGATCTTTTGCCTGATGGGATCGATACTTTTTTTGGAAAATGCAGATATGCATATTCATGTTTATGGACAAGCATCCAATTGGTCATACAATCATCCTAGGGTCTACGAAAATGCTTGGACACTCTTAAACCACTTAGAACATCTGTAATACAATGTAGCATGCTTAATAACATTATTTAACATAATATACAAGTATTTAGCATTCAAAGTCAAATTTTACATAGAAATTCAACTTAGACACAAGTTACCTAAACTTTTTGTGCATTATTGGTCGTTTCATGCTTCCTATGAGTCTCACATATTATGTCATCTTTTTATAACTTGACTAGGTGATCAAGACTAGAATTTAAGGCATAAATCATACTTTAACCAACTTAGGCATGCTTAGTAATATTACATAACATGAAACACAACATAAAAATTCATCATTTCATTATTCATTCAAGAATCAAAGTATAATGTAAGTCATCATAGGTCACTTATGCATTAGCAAGTGTCACAAGAAAATATCAACTTAAAGCTCAATTAAGGATCTCATATTGCCTCAAAATAAAACCAGGTTCAAATAACTTTACAAAGCTCACTTGCTTTGATCACCGTTAAGTGCCTTCCCCCTCAAGATCTTGAGTCGACAAGTAAAGATCTAAAAAATATTAAACAACAAATATGAGCTCTAATGCTCACTGAACGGGTAAATAATCAAGTACGATGTACATGACAATGCTAAAGGAAAGCATACCTAAATGCCATGAAATCTAACTTGTTTTTACCTCGATTATCATACCATAATGTCATGCTTTAATGTTCACTTAATGCATCATAAATGCACACAAAATCCATATTGTAAACATACTTTACATCATCATATATCTTATAGCAAATCATATGCACACATGTATAATTACCTTTTTGGCAAAGTTACATACAACACATACATTGTTTATATTTAAGATCAATGGCCTTTTCTTATAAAAAAACTCACTCTTTGGATAAATTGACTCCATACGACTCCCTTTTATTTGTAAATTCACTTTGGCCTAAAACCACATGATTCAGAGCAAAGCTCAACGCACCAACCTTACCCTGTAATCTTCTCAGAGCATTTCTCAATGCACCAACCTTACCTCGTATAGCTTGAAATCACATACACGTATAAAAAAACACATAGAGTACTCTTTCCTATATATGCCTTACATATCCAAAGGTCTCCTTAAGAATAAATAGCCATTTAATCCAAGTACACAAGAGTGATTGTCAAATGATGCATAAATTATACACATATACACTTTGAAACACTTATGGGAATTGAAATACCCTAAATATTGAACTAGGGACTTTATTGAAAATATTTAAAAATATGAGGATTTATTTTCAATAATGATGAAAGATGAGATTGATTTGGAATAGTGTTTAGACTAAATAGTATCAATTGATAAAGTAAGAGGGCATTTTAGTCTTTTAAAAAGATGAATGAATTTAAATAAAGTAAAGGGGAAAATATTTTTTTTCTTGTTCTTCTTCTTCACATGAGCAGTGCTATCCTTCTTGGTATAAGGTAAACTTCCATTATCTAGTTCTTTCTTTAAATTATGGGTTGCTTTGGTAACATCAAGTGATATGTAAGCTTAATGAAGGATTAAAGAAGGTTAAAACTATGAAATGGAAGAAATATGTGAAATTTTAGAAAATGGGTTTTGAAGTGATATGCTAATATATGAGTGTTTGTTGATGTTTATTGGTAGATTTGACTTGTCAAAGAGGTAATTAGATAATAGAAGAAAGTGGTGTGATTCTTAGAATTAAATGTTATTGAAAGATTATAAATGTTTTAAAAGGATAAATGAAGGAATGTTTATATGGATAGTTAAAGAAGAGTTTAACAGCATTGTATGGTGTATTTATAACAAAAATTAACCTCATTTGGGTGATATTCGAGCTAAAAACTAAAAAATCTGGGCAAAGGTATCGGTACTGATAGAACAGTACCGATACATTAGGCTAAAATGGGATGAATTAGCTGAGTAGTATGGATACTGATTCAATCAGTACCGATACCGCCAAGGTAGTATCGATACCATGGTAAGGGTATCAATACCATGCAACATCGAATATAAAATTGGAATCGATACCGAAAGAGGGTATCAGTACCATAGTATGGTAGTATTGATACCATGGTAAGGGCATCGATACTAAGCAACTTCAAACCTAAACTTTATATCGATACCGTAAGGGGGTATCTATACCATAGTATTGAAGTATCGGTACCAGGGTAGTAGTATCGATACTATTTAAATGGGAATGACCAATTAGGTTGAAATTGTTATGGAAATTGAGATAATGATATTTTGAATAATCTTAAAGTACAAAGTTAAGGAATATACTAACATTGGGTTTGGTACATGTTTTAATGGATGCTTCAGTAGATCGAAACCAAGTACCAGAGGGAACAACTTTCAAATTTAGGTATAATAGCGAGACAATCTAGGTGAGTGCATTTAATTATGTACGCATATGTTATAATAGTCTTAATGGTACGAAATACTCATGTATGTATGGTGATTACAAAAAAGGCACTTTGTGTGCTAAAATGTCAAGAAATTCATACTAAGTGTATGAATTTCCATATAGGGCACATCGTGTGCTAACATGAGAAGGAATTCATACTAAGTGTATGAATTTTCATATCGGGTATTTGTGTTCTAACATGAGAAGAAATTCATACTAAGTGTATGAATTTCCATATAGGGCACTTTGTGTGCTAACATGAGAAAGAATTCATACTAAGTGTATGAATTTCCATATAGGGCACTTCGTGTGCTAACATGAGAAGGAATTCA
The DNA here is from genome assembly GCF_006381635.1 of Hibiscus syriacus. Taxonomy (NCBI): domain Eukaryota; kingdom Viridiplantae; phylum Streptophyta; class Magnoliopsida; order Malvales; family Malvaceae; genus Hibiscus; species Hibiscus syriacus. The sequence goes on from NW_024061866.1 coordinate 590,913, forward strand.
TACTAAGTGTATGAATTTCCATATAGGGCACTTCGTGTGCTAACATGAGAAGGAATTCATACTAAGTGTGTGAATTTCCATATAGGGCACTTCATGTGCTAACATGAGAATGAGTTTATACTAAGTGTATGAATTTCTATATAGAGCACTTCGTGTGCTAACATGAGACGAAATTCATACTAAGTGTATGAATTTCCATATAAGGCTCTTCGTGTGCTAACATGAGAAGGAATTCATACTGAGTGTATGAATTTCCATATAGGGCACTTCGTGTGATAACATGAGAAGGAATTCATACTAAGTATAAGAATTTCCATATAGGGCACTTCGTGTGCTAACATGAGAAGGAATTCATACTAAGTGTATGAATTTCCATATAGGACACTTCGTGTCCTAACATGAAAAGGAATTCATTCTAAGTTTATAAACTTCCATACAGGGCACTTCGTGTGCTAACATGAGAAGGAATTAGTACCAAGTGTATAAATTTCCATATAGGGCACTTCGTGTGCTAACATGATAAGGAATTCATACTAAGTGTATGAATTTCCATATAGGGTAATTCGTGTGCTAACATGAGAAGAAATTCATACTAAGCGTATGAATTTCCATATAGGGCACTTCGTGTGCTAATGTGTGAAGGAATTCATACTAAGTGTATGAATTTCGATATAGGGTACTTCATGTGCTAACATGAGAATGAATTCATGCTAAGTTTATGAACTTCCATATAGGGCACTTCGTGTGCTAACATGAGAAGGAATTCATAAGTGTATGAATTTCTATATAGGGCACTTCGTGTGCTAACATTAGAAGAAATTCATACTAAGTGTATGAATTTTCATATAGGGTACTTTGTGTGCTAACATGAGTAGAAATTCATACTAAGTGTATGAATTTCAATATATGGCATTCCGTGTGCTAACATGAGAAGAAATTCATACTAAGTGTATGAATTTCTATATAGGGCACTTCGTGTGCTAACATGAGAAGGAATTCATACGAAGTGTATGAATTTCTATATAGGGCACTTCGTGTGGTAAAATGATAAGAAAATCATACTAAGTGTATGAATTTCCAGATGGGGCACCTTGTGTGCTAAAATTATAAGAAATTCATGCTAAGTGTATGAATTTCCGTATGGGATATATATATGTATAAACCTAAGAAATTCTTGATAAAGAAGTGGAGTGTTATATTGGTAATGGGTATGCAAACCACACGGATTTTAGTGATGGTTGATAAATGACGGTATTAGTACTATCGATGTAATCTATAAAGTGTTTATTGAATGGAAAAAATCTTTTGATGAATTACCGTATAGGCACTACGTGTGCATCTTAATATATGAACAAGAATAAGAAGTTGGTAAATTACCATGTGAGCATTAAAGGTGTAACTGTATAAGGGTTATAATAAATTAAAAGAGAGTTAATTGATATTAAAGGTAAGCATTAGGGTTGAAACTATTCCATGTAAAAGAATAATAGTCTAGTTATGCATTTGACAGAAAGGTGTCAATTATTCCAATTATATGAACGGTTAAGTACCATTGAGTAAAAGAATAATAGCCTAGTTGTGCATTTGACAGAAATGTGTCAATTATGCCAGCTAGATGAACGGTTAAGTACCATTGACTAAAAGAATAATAGCCTAGTTGTGAATTTGACAGAAATGTGTCAATTATGCCAGCTAGATGAACGATTAAGTAACGTTGAGTAAAAGGATAATAGCGTAGCTGTGCATTCGACATAAAGTTGACAATTATGCAAGTTAGAGGAATGGTTAAACATTGTTGAGTAAAATATGAACAGTTAAACATGGTTGAATAAAAGAATAAAGGAATTTTAATGTATTGTGATATGAATGGTGAACAATTGATATGAAGGAATATATATATATATATATATATATATATATAATGTTCAACATTGCATAACTAGTATGAATGGATGTTATAAGGAAAACGTAAATGGAACAAAATGGGCATGAAAGGATGCCCAAATGAAAATACAAAACAGTGTATTAATAGTATTTAAGGTGTTGCCAAATTGATTATAAAAGATACAGGATCAATTGTTACCTTGGTGTGATACATGTGTTGTATTTTCACATTAAATAACATAAGGAAAATAAAGAATAATGGGGGAAAGATACAAAATAATAGATATAATAGACATGCTAAGAAAAGTCTCTTGATGATATTAAAGAATTATGGGTTAATTGAGAAGGACTTAATTGGTCCTTATGAATGATGTAATTAAATTCTTCATTCAATATTCATATGATATTGTCGTATAACTGTAATATATTTACAGTATTATGTATCTCTAAGTAAATACTTAACGTGTGTTTATTTCACGCGTAGGTAAATACAAAGATTTGTTGTGTAATGAGTGTTGCAGTAGTAGCATCTTTCATCAATTAAAGGTTGACTTATCAGTAACATTATGACAATCTTATTCATTTTGAGAACTTAGTTGGCATGTAATTAAAATCTAGTAAATATTTTGTATTGTACTTAAGTGATAGTTTAAGTATGTTGTTTTCTATGAATATTATATTTTGTAGTTGTTCAAATTGAAACAAAATTTTATGGGTTTTCAAATGATAATTAAGTTTTTAAAATAATGCGACCTCTGTATCTCGTGTACGGAAAGGTATACGAGATATGGGTGTTACATTTATTGGTATCAGAGATATAGGTTTAGCCGATTCTCGACCGAGACTGATTTCAATTCAAATGAGAAAAAGGAGATTACATGTCATTAAGATTGTCAAGGTTACTGATATAGTTTCATTAAAGTGTAATTGATAACACTCCTTACTAACTAAAATGTTATTACTAAGTATGTTCTAATAGATGTCAGAATCCTCTAAATCGCGTAGAGCGGGGGAACAAGAGATGAGAGAAGTAACTGGTATCGAAAGTTATGAGGCTAATAACGATCAGCCGGTCCCATCTAAAAATGTTAGTGCGCCTGCACAACAAGGGATGTCGGTACCAGAGTATGGAACTTTTATTCAAGCTCTCGATGCTATATTGACCCATTTTCAACCTCTTCCGCCTCCCCCTGCTCCTCTAGTACCGAGAATGTTGATTCCAAAAGAGCTAAAGAGCTTGGGAGCTCTAGATTTTTTGGGAGAAGAGGGTGAAGGTCATTTGGAGGCTGACTTATGGTCGAATGTTGTTATAATAATGCTCGAAAGTCTCCATTGTTCGGATATAGAAAAGTTGGATGGAGTTGTATCTTTACTTAGAGGATCAACTCGAGTTTGGTGGTCAAATACTATGATGTATGCACCACCGGAGCAACTGACCTGACAATTCTTCTTGAAAGAATTTAAAAACAAGTTTGTGGGTGAACAGTTCAGACGGACAATGCTGTTAAAGTTTGTAAATTTGAAACACGGTGATCGAGCAATACATGAGTACGAGGCCCGACATGATTGATTTATTGAGGGGTTGAGGCCAAAATTAAAAGAAATGATGTTGGCTTTGAGTTTGCCTAACTTGCAAGAAGTTATTAACCGATCCAAAGCAATTGAGAGAGGTCAAGAGGAGACATTAGCAGCGGAACATAGTTTGTAGATGGGAAAAGGGTTGGAACTCCTTCAACTCCCCATTATGTTAAGAGAGGCAAGGGCTCAAGTTTGAGAGATATGGACAAAGAGGGTTCTAATGTGACTTCAAAGAAAATAAAACAGTCCCAGTCGGTTGCTACCACTCGAATAGAACAATTGGAAAAATAATTGTGTGTCAGCATCGCATCGGGGAGTATGCATACTTCTTAGTGTATCTTTCTTCCAATGTGGCGAGACTGGTCATTTTGCCCGAAATTGTCCAAAGAAAGCTAAGGACAATTCGGTGCAATCTAAAAAATCTGGGGTAACCTTTAATATAATCAGAGGAAAAGAAAGATCAAGGGGACATGATGAATCCTTGCAGCAACAAGAGACTCGGGAGTCGCCAGAATCTATAATGGTGCAACTAATGAGGATTAGAATGATCCAGAAATTATAACAAGTATTTTTCATCTTTTTTATGAGCCTGTATTGGTATTAGTTGACCCTTGATCTATGCACTCATATGTTAGTATAAGGCTAGCTAGAGATAATTGTAAACCTTAATGGGTGATGATATACAAGTAAGTGGAAAGGTAGTAAATGATTACTAAAGATTCCAAGGGCTATGTTCTTGGTGAAATTGATGGAATTACAAATTAATGAATTAAGATCATTGCTTAAAATGATATTGATAGTGATTGTGAAGAGAATGATATCATATATATATATATATATATATATATATATATATTGGTTAATGTAATAGATACTAAATTAATTAAAGTATTGAACATGTTTCTATGATTTCGTACCAAATGATCTTGAAGATAGAATTATTGGGGTTTGTTGGTCACTATCGAAGATTATTAAAGGGCTTTTCGACGTTAGCCTTGCTGCTAATTAAGTTTTTAAAGAAATATATTCCTTTAAAGATATTACATGCATTAACTATGAATTTAGTTGAAAACAAGGGGTTACGAGTTAACGAATGGTGACCTGATTTAAATAGAGGCCGCACGAAAATAGAAATATGATTAGAAGTGGATCATGAAAAAGGCGGCAAAGCGTATGAACTTTATGTGATAACATGAGAAAGAATTCATACTAAGTGTATGAACTTCCATATAGGGCACTTCGTGTGCTAACATGAGAAGGAATTCATACTAAGTGTATGAATTTCCATATAGGGCACTTCGTGTGCTAGCATGAGAAGGAATTCATACTAAGTGTATAAATTTCCATATAGGGCACTTCCTGTGCTAACATGAAAAGGAATTCATACTAAATGTATGAACTTCCACATAGGGCACTTCGTCTGCTAACATGAGAAGGGATTCATACTAAGTGTATGAATTTTCATATAAGGCACTTCATGTGCTAACATGAGAAAAAAATTCATAATAAGTGTTTGAATTTCCATATAGGGCATTTCGTGTGCTAACATCAGAAGGAATTCATACTAAGTGTATGAATTTCCATATAGGGCACTTCGTGTGCTAACATCAGAAGGAATTAATACTAAGTGTATGAATTTCCAGATAGAGCACTTCTTGTGCTAACATGATAAAAAATTCATAATAAGTGTTTGAATTTCCATATAGGGCATTTTGTGTGCTAACATCAGAAGGAATTTATACTAAGTGTATGAATTTCCATTTAGGGCACTTCATGTGCTAACATGAGAAGGAATTCATACTATGTGTATAAATTTACATAGAGGGTACTTCGTGTGCTAACATGAGAAGGAATTCATACTAAATATATGAATTTCCATATAGGGAACTTCATGTGATAACATGAGAAAGAATTCATACTAAGTGTATGAACTTCCATATAGGGCACTTTGTGTGCTACCATGAGAAGGAATTCATACTAAGTGTATGACTTTACATATAGGGCACTTTGTGTGCTAACATGAGAGGAAATTCATACTAAGTGTATGAATTTCCATATAGTGGACTTTGTGTGCTAACATGAGAAGGAATTCATACTAAGTGTATAAATTTCCATAAAGGGCACTTCCTGTGCTAATATGAGAAGGAATTCATACTAAGTGTATGAACTTCCACATAGGGCACTTCGTGTGCTAACAATATGAATTTCCATATAGGGCACTTCATGTGCTAACATGAGAAAAAAAATTCATACTAAGTGTTTGAATTTCCATATAGGGCATTTCGTGTGCTAACATCAGAAGGAATTCATACTAAGTGTATGAATTTCCAAATAGGGCACTTCTTTTGCTAACATCAGAAAAAATTCATAATAAGTGTTTGAATTTACAAATAGGGCATTTTGTGTGCTAACATCAGAAGGAATTCATACTAAGTGTATGAATTTCCATTTAGGGCACTTCATGTTCTAACATGAGAAGGAATTCATACTATGTGTATGAATTTACATAGAGGGTGCTTCGTGTGCTAACATGAGAAGGAATTCATACTAAATGTATGAATTTCCATATAGGGAACTTCATGTGATAACATGAGAAAGAATTCATACTAAGTGTACGAACTTCCATATAGGGCACTTCGTGTGCTAACATGAGAAGGAATTCCTACTAAGTGTATGACTTTCCATATAGGGCACTTCGTGTGCTAACATGAGAGGAAATTCATACAAAGTGTATGAATTTCCATATAGGGCACTTTGTGTGCAAACATGAGAAGGAATTCATACTAAGTGTATAAATTTCCATACAGGGCACTTCCTTTCCTAACATGAGAAGGAATTCATACTAAGTGTTTGAACTTCCACATAGGGCACATCGTGTGCTAACAATAGAATGGATTCATACTAATTGTATGAATTTCTATATAGGGCACTTCATGTGCTAACATGAGAAAAAATTAATACTAAGTGTTTGAATTTCCATACAGGGCATTTCGTGTGCTAACATCAGAAGGAATTCATACTAAGTGTATGAATTTCCATATAGATCACTTCGTGTGCTAACATGAGAAGGAATTCATACTAAGTGTATGAATTTCCATATAGGGCACTTCGTGTGCTAATATGAGAAGGAATTCATACTAAGTGTATGAATTTTCATATAAGGCACTTCGTGTGCTAACATGAGAAAAAATTCATACTAAGTGTTTGAATTTGCATATAGGGCATTTCGTGTGGTAACATCAGAAGGAATTCATACTAAGTGTATGAATTTTCATATAGGGCACTTCGTGTGCTATCATGAGAAGGAATTCATACTAAGTGTATGAATTTCCATATAGAGCATGATAACTCCGTAAAAGGTCACATTTTTGTACCTTTTTACTTAAGTTATTGAATGTCTAAAAGACCATTTAGAATCATATAGATGTATTTAGAAGAATTTAGTTGCATATGGTGGATTTCAGTTTGCCGTGGCATTTTATTTTTACAGCCGTGCTACTTTATGGGAAAGGTACTTGTCTGATGATGTGCAGGTGTTGAAAGCAAAGAAAAAAGGATTTAAAATGTCGTGACATAATGATATTGCTGAGCTAAATAAAAATGCCAAGTTCAAATGGCATTTCAGGAGCGTACAAGGAGAGAGAAGATTTTTTCTAGCCAGCTGTCCCATATTTTACGCATGCTCTGCCTGAGATACCCACCGCAGCATGTTGGTGCTTCAACCACCGGTTCTGTTGATGACATTGCCTAGTATGACCCTGCAGATCCTGTCCGTCCTAGGGCGCCTGTAGCGGGATTATGCCGGTCACTAGCCAGCTACCTAGGCTGCATCATTGCCTAGTCTGCTCGACTCCCAAGCAACTCAACCATGGTTTTGGGGTTTCCTAGGATGGTTAACACCAAACCTTAGGATTTCTTTTCCCCTATAAATAGAGGAGGAAGCCATATTGATGAAGACTTTAGTTCCAGCCACATTTGATCTTAAAAAGTTAGAGAGAGAAAGTCTCATCTTTCTCCGTCAATCCCACTTGCCGTGGCATTTCTCCTTGTCTAGTAGAAGGGAGTGGCGTTCTAAGCATCTGAGAGGAGCTAGTTTGCTGGGAGCAGTCCTTGGTGGCCGAGGAAGGCATTTGGCAGTGCACGTTGAAGGCTTTTTCTCCTCCCCTTAGTACTTGCTTTTATATTTTGTTGTTGGGTTGTAAGGAACGAATGAATCTTGCTTTGTGCTTGTTGATTTCGAACCCCACCATGAACTAATCCTATTTGGTGGGAGTTCGCATGGTTATTTAAGTTGTTATTTTAATGAATGGTAGTTGTTTCATGCTCTATTCTGTTTTGTTTATGATTCTTAAAGCCTTGAGGTTGTAGGAGCTACGAGAGTAGCCTTTCCTTAGGAGGGTTCATGAGGTTCAAGAGAATGCCTTGGCAATTTATCTTTAGTCTTCGAGATAAGCTAGGGAGGAACTACATAAACAACGGGTTCTAGATAGTAACTAGGCCTAATCCACCTTAGAGATAAGGATAGGATTTCATTCGACTAAAAGGAGTTGTGTATAAACGATAGGTTAGATGTTAATGCTGCAGCAAAAAGGTATTGCCGAGACATATTCTATTAGCTGAGTCAATAGGATCACTGCTTGGACTTACGCCAATCGGTTTTGCCAGGGCATCTTTAGTCTGTCGAGTCCCTTACTAGAGATAGCATAGGGCACATCAGTAGACTCTGTCGGGCAAGGTAAGTAGAGAAGAAGCACCATTCAGAGAAATAGACTTAAGTTTTCCTTGTGTCTCCCATCACTCATTTCCATTGCTGCTTGTCTTGTGAGAAAGCTAAAGTCCTACATATATTAAATCTAGTATTTGCATTTTATTTTGCCTTGACATTTCCATTTGTTTTCACATTTCACAATTTAATTTGCCACGACATATCCATCTGCTACCACACTATCACCATTCCATTATCACCACATCCATTCCATTTTGCCACTGCATTCTCATTTGTACATACCATAACTAACTTTACTTAGGTGACAAAGTAATGTGTCTTGACAAACCTATTTGATTTCCCCAATTCCCTGTGGAGACGATACTCGACTTATCACTTTATTACTTGTTCGGTTGTGTATACTTGCACACATATCCGCACCCATTTATAGTACACACAAATCGCGGACAAGTTTTTGGCGCCGTTGCCGGGGAATTGCAACTGGAAATTAAATTGATTTTTCATAGCATTTTTATATTACTTGTGTAAATTTTTTTTTCTTTTAGTTATCTTTACTTTATATTTTCTTTAATTTTTCAGATTTTTTCGAGTTTATGACCAGAAGCAACCCTGTAGAGCCATTGGAACCTATTGATCCTGAAATTGAAAGGCTCTTTAGACAAAGAAGACGAGCACAACGTGTCAACATGTACCAACTCGAAAATCAGGGCATTGGCCATGAGGGTGATCAAAATGTCGAGGCAAATCCTAATGCTGGGAATGCAGCTAGGCCTCGGGTTATTCGTGATCATTTAAATCCAATCTTAGAGGATCTCAACCCTGGAATTGTGGCACCCGATATTCAGGCAGCCCATTTCGAGCTCAAACCTGTCATGTTCAACATGTTAAACTCTATAGGGCATTTTGGGGGCATGCCAAATGAAGATGCCAGGCAGTATATTCGTAACTTCTTGGAAGTGTGCGATTCTTTTCACCAACAAGGGGTGCACAAAGATGTTCTGAAATTAAAGCTATTCCCATATTCCCTACGAGACAGAGCAAGGGCATGGTTGAGTGGAGTTCCAGCGGGTTCTATGGAGTCGTGGACAGATCTGTGCAAATATTTTTTGCTGCGGTATAATCCTCTGAACATGAACACCCAACTTAGGAACGACATTGCTTCATTCCGTCAAGCTGATGACGAGTCGACGCATGAGTGCTGGGATAGATACAAAGCATTACTTCGCAAGTGTTCAAACCATGGTTTTCAAGATTGGACACAAGTAGTGATGTTCTATAATGGAGTAAATGCACCCACGAGGATGATGCTAGATGCCTCGACAAATGGGACGTTACTGGATAAATCACCAGCAGAGGCATTTGACATCTTGGATAGGATTGCTACCAATGATTATCAGTTTCCCTCAACTAAGCATGGGTTTGGGCGTAAGACACATGGAGCTCTCGAGCTAGATTCTAATGATGTTGTGTCAGCCCAACTTGCTGCCATTACCAACATGCTAAAGAATTTACAAAGGCCAAGTGAGGTAAGGGAAGCGAAGGCAGCCTGTTCAGTTTGTTTATTATGCCAAGGTAATCACAGTGAGAGTAACTGCCCAACCAATCAAGAATCCATCAACTTTGTTGGTAATTTTAATCGAGGCAATAACAACCCCTATTCAAACACCTATAATCTTGGATGGCGTCAGCATCCAAATTTTTCTTGGGGAAATCAAGGAAACAACACTGCTCAACAGCCAGCTCGTCAGCAGAATTTTAATGATTCCCAGGGCTATCAATCGAATATGCCATGGCATAATCAAAACAAGGGAGGGCCATCTTCATCAAATACAAGTTCTTTGGAGGCCACAATGCAAGAATTCATTGCAACAACAAAAACAATGCTGCAAGACCACTCGACCTCTATAAAAAAATCAAGGAGCTCTACTCCAGAGCCATAGTTCATCGTTAAGGGCACTAGAGAGTCAAGTAGGTCAGATTACCGCGGCATTACAAGAACGCAAACCCAGACATTTTCCAAGTGACACTGAAGTCACCAAACCTCATAGAAAAGAACAATGCAATGTGCTAACTCTCCGAAGCGGTACACAAATTAATATAGAAGATAAGTCTGGGGGAAAACCGAAGGAAGATTCACCCCCCACAACCAGTCAAGCTGATAAAGAACTACAGGAGGAAGCACAGAAGGAAGAAGATAAATCTTAGGGTTCATCAAGTAACAAAGATGAGGGGGCAAATAGAAATGCCACGGCAACTTCTGTTCGCACCCCATCATTACAAGAAGCCAGACCCCCGCCTCATTTTCCGCAAAGATTGAAGAAATATAACGAGGACATTCAGTTTAAAAAAATTGTTGACATTCTGGGTCAACTACAGATCAATGTTCCTTTTCTTGAAGCAATGGAACAAATACCCACATATGCTAAATTTCTAAAAGAAATCGTCACCAAGAAGAGAAAGGTTGAGCAGTACGAAACAATTTCCACGGCAAAAGAAATTTTCTCTTCCTTAAGCAAGCTACCACCAAAAAGACGTGATCCAGGCAGTTTTATCATTCCATGTTCGATTGGAAACAAATTTGTTGGAAAAGCACTGTGTGACCTTGGCTCAAGTGTAAACTTGATGCCTAAGTCGATTTTCGTAAAACTGGGGATAGGAAATGCGAGACCTACTTCAGTCATCTTGCAACTTGCCGATCGTTCACATGTGCGTCCAGAAGGGCGAATTGAAGATGTCATCGTGAGGGTTGACAAGTTCGTTTTCCCTGTCGATTTTCTGATTCTGGACTATGAGTTCGACGCCACAGCGCCCATTATATTGGGGAGACCTTTCCTAGCCACCGGTCGTATTCTCATCGATTGCGAGAAGGGCAAGCTAACCATGCGAGTGGCCGATCAACAGATCACTGTTGAAGTTTTCCGATCTCTCAAACACATGGATGATTATGAAGAATATCAGAGCATTTTTGAGGTAGACACTGAAATTACAAAAGAGGCAGATCAATTTTTCCACGACAATTTCATTTAGCTAGATATTGATAAGAGGCTCCTTGAAGAGCCGAATGACTTTTCATCTGAGGAATAGCAGGCTAGCTTCCTTAAAGCTAGCCCAGGTATGCGCTTTGAACCTTTGAATTTCGAAGAGTTTGTTCCTCCTAAGCCCTCATTACAACATGCACCTACCCTTGAACTTAAAAATTTGCCACAACATCTTAAATATGCTTATCTAGGTAGTAATGACACTTTGCCTGTGATTATTTCCTCTGCCCTTACTCCTAACCAAGAATCTAGTTTGCTAAGTGTTTTGTCACAGCATAAGAAAGCGTTAGGGTGGACGATGGCAGATCTCAAGGGAATAAGTCCAACAATCTACATGCATAAAATTTTGCTGGAAGAATGCCACGGCAAGTCCATAGAGCCACAACGAAGATTAAACCCAATCATGAAACAAGTTATGATGAAAGAGATTCTCAAATGGCTTGACGCTGGAGTAATATACCCTATTTCGGATAGTTCGTGGGTAAGTCTCGTTCAATGTGTGCCAAAGAAGGGAGCCATGACTGTGGTGACGAGTGAAGACAACGAGTTGATACCTACTCGCACGGTCATCGGGTGGCGAATCTGCATGGACTACCGCAAGCTTAACAAGGCCACCAAGAAGGATCACTTCCCATTGTCGTTCATCGATCAAATGCTGGATCGACTTGCTGGTAAGGTATATTATTGTTTCTTGGACGGTTACTCGGGGTATAACCAGATTGCCATCACACCAGAGGACCAAGAGAAGACAACATTCACGTGCCCTTATGGCATTTATGCTTTTCGAAGAATGCCTTTTGGACTCTATAATTCCCCGGCAACTTTTCAGCGCTGCATGCAAGCCATATTTTCTGACATGGTGGAGGATTTTTTGGAAATTTTTATGGACGATTTTTCTGTTTCCGGAGACGATTTTCAAAAATGCCTCGGCAATTTGGCAAAGGTACTGAAGCGATGGGAGGAGGTTGATCTCGTACTAAACTGGGAAAAATGCCACTTCATGGTGACTGAAGGCATTATTCTAGGACATAAAATTTCTGCAAAGGGCATTGAGGTCGACAAGGCTAAGATCGAGGTGATCGAGAAGCTTCCCCCACCAAATTCTGTCAAGGGCATTCAGAGTTTCCTTGGCCACGCTGGTTTTTACAGACGATTCATCAAGGATTTTTCCACACTATCCAAGCCTTTGTGCACCTTGCTGCAACAGAACCAACCCTTTGTGTTCGATCAGAAATGCCATGTCACATTCAAAGAGCTGAAGCAGAAACTTATCTCTACACCAATTGTAGTTCCCCCAGATTGGACGGCCCCATTTGAATTAATGTATGATGCAAGTGATTTTGCCGTAGGAGCTGTGCTTGGGCAGCATAAAGGTAAAATCTTTCATGTCATATATTATGCTAGCTGTACCTTAAATGATGCACAATTAAATTACACAACCACTGAGAAAGAATTACTTGCCGTGGTATTTGCATTTGACAAATTTAGACCATACTTGATAGGCACCAAGGTTATAGTTCACACTGATCATTCAGCTATAAAATATTTAGTGAACAAGAAAGATGCCAAGCCTAGACTGATCAGATGGATATTACTTCTGCAAGAATTCGACTTAGAGGTAATTGATAGGAAATGTACTGAAAATCAGGTTGCAGACCACTTATCTAGGCTAGAAAATATTTCAGAATGCCATGACATTTTTGATATTAAAGAAGAATTCCTTGACGAGAAAATTTTATATGCCACGGCAATTCCGTGGTACGCTGACCTGGTTAACTTTCTTGTTAGTGGTGTTTTTCCTTATGAACTGAACAGCCAGGGCAAAAAGAGGTTTCTTCATGATGCCAAGTTCTACTTTTGGGACGAGCCGTACTTATTCAAGCAATGTGCTGATCAAATGATTCGACTGTGTGTCCCCGAAGAAGAACAAAGCGATATCTTACACCATTGCCACACATCAACTTATGGAGGGCATTTTGAGGTTCGAGGACTGCTGCAAAGGTCCTCCAGTAAGGTTTTTATTGGCCATCATTATTTAAAGATGCCCACGCATTTTGCAAGGCGTGTGACAGATGCCAGCGCACTGGAAATATTTCCAGACGACACGAAATGCCGCTGCAAAATATTCTGGAGATTGAGCTCTTTGATGTTTGGGGCATCGATTTCATGGGACCATTCCCATCTTCCTTTGGAGATTTATACATCTTGCTAGCGGTGGATTACGTTTCAAAGTGGGTTAAAGCAATTGCTACGCCGAGAAATGACTCAAAGACTGTGCTCAAGTTTCTTCATAAGAACATCTTCACTCGTTTTGGAGTCCCAAGAGCTATTATCAGCGATGAGGGCACTCACTTTGACAACAAGTTGATTGCCAAGGCATTACAGAAATATGGAGTGCGACATAAGATTGCCACGACATATCATCCGCAAACAAATAGACAGGCTAAAATCTCCAATCGAGAAGTTAAGCAAATCCTGGAGAAGGTGGTTAACCCTCGAAGGAAAGACTGGTCCCCAAAGCTTGACGAAGCATTATGAGCATATAGGAAAGCATTCAAAACACCTTTAGGAATGTCGCCCTTTAAGATAGTATATGGAAAAGCCTGCCACCTCCCTGTTGAACTAGAGCACAAGGCGTACTAGGCAATCAAAAAGTTAAACTTTGACGAGCAAATTGATGGGGAGAAACGATTACTTGATCTAAATGAAATAGAAGAGTTTCGAGTGCAAGCATATGAAAATGCCAAGCTCTACAAGGAAAAAACCAAAAAGTGGCATGACAGAATGCTTTTTCCACGACAATTTCATATGGGTCAGAAAGTACTGTTGTTCAATTCTATGCTCAAGCTCTTCCCAGGCAAATTTAAGTCACGCTGGTTTTGACCATTTTAAGTTCACGATGTTTACCCTTATTGTGCTGTTGATATCAAGAACCTGGACGATGGATCCATCTTTAAAGTCAATGGCCAGCGCCTAAAGGCTTATCAAGGAGTCCCACCTGTACGTGACAATTCGGCGTTGCTCTTACAAGACGTTGACACTGGTCCGGCATCTTAAGGATGCCGTGGCATTTTTAACTTACATCTGTACATAAATTATTTTTGTTTTGCCTTTATTTTAATATTTCTCATTATTCAGTAATTATTTTCATTTCATATTTTTGCCAGGGAATCCCACGCACTAAGCACGTGAGGCGTGTTGATGAAGTTGAGAACACTTTGGGCGGCAAAATGAAAAGGAAAAAGGAGGGAAATTTTATTTTGACTTTTGACTTAGGAATGACTTTTGCCGAGGCATCTGCAGAAGTACCTCCACCCGCCCCAGCTGCTGCTCAACATTCATCGAGTAAAGATAGTCCCCAGCGAGCTGAAGCAGATGAGCCAGTAGACCCTAATCTGATCCACACAGTTTCGCCTGATGTAGACAGAGAAGCCAACCTCCAACTTGCTAATTTCCCGGAGCTTGCCCAATTTGTTGAACCATTCGCAGAAGAACATCCAGCAATGCCACCACCTGCTGTACCGATGGAAACAGACAACCTCGAAGTATCACAACCTACTGAGTCGGCCGAGGAGTCACAATCGGAGATGCCACGGCAAGCTCCTTTGCGTAGGAGCAGACGTCGCCTACGAAAGGCATCTAAACATCAGGAGCCCCCGCTCCCAACTGTTCAAGAAGGCCCTAGCACTCCTCCAGCTTCACCAGCTTCTGACTCCGAGCATTCCAGCCCCGCTAAGCTTCGCAAGCGCACTCACCGTGCGACTGCTGCACCACCACCATGAAGCCAAGGTACCTTGCATTGCATTGCATTCATAGCATGTAGTTTTCATTTTTCTTAGATTTAGTAAGCATTGGAAACAATGCTTCTCTCAAGTTTAGGGGAAGTAGGGTTCTGGCATCATTGTATGATAGTATTAGTAAAATGAATATGCCATGACATTAGTAAATATATAATTAGTTTTCTGGAATTAATTGAGGATGCCCGATGATGAAGAATTCTTGATGGCTAGGATAGAATGTATATGACTGGTTGAGGATGATAGAACCAACTCTAGGACTTGCTTCTTTGAAACCCTTGAACACGAGTGTATGTTTTCCATGCTTGAGAAACTTAGAAATTTTTTATAAGAGAATTCTTAAATGTCGTGGCATAAAACTGTGAATGATGAAAACCCCGCATAAAAAAATATATATATATATATATTATAAATAAATGCCTTGGCATATTTGTAGAGGAACACTCTGCTATGCCCTGGCATATGAGTGAATGAAAGTAGTCACAGTATGACTCTACCTGACTAGCTTGGGGGTGGAAGGTATGCTCCCTTTCACCTAGAGTGTGGAATGGTTGAATGATGGGCTGACTCTCCTCGTGGCAGAAGTAAATAACAGAAAACAAAGGGGAATAGTAATATGAAAATGTCATGGTAAGTTAAGAAAGTTTGCTTAGAAAATTTTTAGGTTTATTAAGCATGGACTGGATACAAACACGCACGTACCCACACAAAGAATCTTGTTCTAGGGGGCAGTACTTGAACTCTCAAACCTAGTCTAGCATGTTGAAGTCATATGTGCTAAGGGTTAAAATTTTATCCCATAAAACTATTCTACTTCTGAACTTGCCATGGTATTTTTGTTTTGCTTAATACTATCCATTGCTTGAGGACAAGCAATAGCTTAAGTTTGGGGGTGTGATAACTCCGTAAAAGCTCACATTTTTGTACCTTTTTACTTAAGTTATTCAATGTCTAAAATACAATTTAGAATCATATAGATGCATTTAGAAGCATTTAGTTGCATATGGTGGATTTCAGTTTGCCGTGGCATTTTATTTTTAGAGCAGTGCTACTTTATGGGAAAGGTACTTGTCTGATGATGTGCATGTGTTGAAAGCAAGTAAAAGAGGATTTAAAATGCCGTGACATAAAGATATTGCTGAGCTAAATAAAAATGCCAAGTTCAAATGGCATTTCAGGAGCGTACAAGGAGAGAGAAGATATTTTCTAGCCAGCTGTCCCGGATTTTACGCATGCTCTGCCCGAGATACCCACCGCAGCATGTTGGCGCTTCAACCACCGGTTCTGTTGATGACGTTGCCTAGTCTGACCCTGCAGATCCTGTCGGTCCTAGGGCGCCTGTAGCGGGATTATGCCAGTCACTAGCCAACTATCTAGGCTGCATCGTTGCCTAGTCTGCTCGACTCCCAAGCAACTCAACCATGGTTTTGGGGTTTCCTAGGATGGTTAACACCAAACCTTAGGATTTATTTTCCCCTATAAATAGAGGAGGGAGCCATATTGATGAAGATTTTAGTTTCAGCCACATTTGATCTTAAAAAGTTAGAGAGAGAAAGTCTCATCTTTCTCCGTCAATCCCACTTTTCGTGGCATTTCTCCTAGACTAGTAGAAAGGAGTGGCGTTCTAAGCATCCGAGAGGAGCTAGTTTGCTCAGAGCAGTCCTTGGTGGCCGAGGAAGGCATTTGGCAATGCACGTTGAAGGCTTTTTCTCCTCCCCTTAGTACTTGCTTTTATATTTTGTTGTTGGGTTATAAGGAACGAATGAATCTTGCTTTGTGCTTGTTGATTTCGAACCCCACCATGAACTAATCCTATTTGGTGGGAGTTCGCATGGTTATTTAAGTTGTTATTTTAATGAATGGTTGTTGTTTCATGCTCTATTCTGTTTTGTTTATGATGCTTAAAGCCTTGAGGTTGTAGGAGCTACGAGAGTAGCCTTTCCTTAGGAGGGTTTATGAGGTTTGAGAGAATGCCTTGGCAATTTATCTTTAGTCTTCGAGAGAAGCTAGGGAGGAACTACATAAACAACTGGGTTCTAGATAGTAACTAGGCCTAATCCACCTTAGAGATAAGGATAGGATTTCATTCGACTAAAAGGAGTTGTGTATAAACGATAGGTTAGATGTTAATGCTGCCGTAAAAAGGTATTGCCGAGACATATTCTATTAGCTGAGTCAATAGGATCACTGTTTGGGCTTACGCCAATCGGTTTTGCCAGGGCATCTTTAGTCTATCAAGTCCCTTACTAGAGATAGCATAGGGCACATCAGTAGACTCTGTCGGGCAGGGTAAGCAGAGAAGAAGTACCATTCAGAGAAATAGACTTAAGTTTTCCTTGTGTCTCCCATCACTCATTTCCATTGCTGCTTGTCTTGTGAGAAAGCTAAAGTCCTACATATATTAAATCTAGTATTTGCATTTTATTTTTCCTTGACATTTCCATTTGTTTTCACGTATCACAATTTAATTTGCCACGACATATCCATCTTCTACCACACTATCACCATTCAATTATCACCACATCCATTCCATTTTGCCACTGCATTCTCATTTGTACATACCATAACTAATTTTACTTAGGTGACAAAGTAAAGTGTCTTGACAAACCTATTTGATTTCCCCAATTCCCTGTGGAGACGATACTCGACTTATCACTTTATTACTTGTTCGATTGTGTATACTTGCACACATATCCGCACCCATTTATAGTACTCACAAATCGCAGACATAGCACTTCTTATGCTAACATGAGAAAAAATTCATAATAAGTGTTTGAATTTCCATATAGGGAATTTCGTGTGCTAACATCAGAAGGAATTCATACTAAGTGTATGAATTTCCATATAGGGCACTTCGTGTGCTAAAATGAGAAGGAATCCATACTATGTGTATGAATTTACATAGAGGGTTCTTCGTGTGCTAACATGAGAAGGAATTCATACTAAATGTATGAATTTCCATATAGGGAACTTCATGTGATAACATGAGAAAGAATTCATACTAAGTGTACGAACTTCCATATAGGGCACTTCGTGTGCTAACATGAGAAGGAATTAATACTAAGTGTATGACTTTACATATAGGGCACTTTGTGTGCTAACATGAGAGGAAATTCATACTAAGTGTATGAATTTCCATATAGTGCACTTTGTGTGCTAACATGAGAAGGAATTCATACTAAGTGTATAAATTTCCATATAGGGCACTTCCTGTGCTAACATGAGAAGGAATTCATACTAAGTGTATGAACTTCCACATAGGGCACTTCGTGTGCTAACAATATGAATTTCCATATAGGGCACTTCATGTGCTAACATGAGAAAAAAATTCATACTAAGTGTTTGAATTTCCATATAGGGAATTTCGTGTGCTAACATCAGAAGGAATTCATACTAAGTGTATGAATTTCCATATAGGGCACTTCGTGTGCTAAAATGAGAAGGAATTCATACTATGCGTATGAATTTACATAGAGGGTGCTTCGTGTGCTAACATGAGAAGGAATTCATACTAAATGTATGAATTTCCATATAGGGAACTTCATGTGATAACATGAGAAAGAATTCATACTAAGTGTACGAACTTCCATATAGGGCACTTCGTGTGCTAACATGAGAAGAAATTCATACTAAGTGTATGACTTTCCATATAGGGCACTTCGTGTGCTAACATGAGAGGAAATTCATACTAAGTGCATGAATTTCCATATAGGGCACTTTGTGTGCAAACATGAGAAAGAATTCATACTAAGTGCATAAATTTCCATATAGGGCACTTCCTGTGCTAACATGAGATGGAATTCATTCTATGTTTATGAACTTCCACATAGGGCACATCGTGTGCTAACAAGAGAAGGGATTCATACTAAGTGTATGAATTTCCATATAGGGCACTTCATGTGCTAACATGAGAAAAAATTCATACTAAGTGTTTGAATTTCCATACAGGGCATTTCGTGTGCTAACGTCAGAAGGAATTCATACTAAGTGTATGAATTTCCATATAGGGCACTTCGCGTGCTAACATGAGAAGGAATTCATACTAAGTGTATGATTTTCCACATAGGGCACTTCGTGTGCTAACATCAGAAGGAATTCATACTAAGTGTATGAATTTCCATATAGTGCACTTCGTGTGCTAACATGAGAAGGAATTCATACTAAGTGTATGAACTTCCACATAGGGCACTTCGTGTGCTAACATGAGAATGAATTCATACTAAGTGTATGAATTTCCATAAAGGGCACTTCATGTGCTAACATGAGAAAAAATTCATAAGAAGTGTTTGAATTTTCATATAGGGCATTTCGTGTGCTAACATCAGAAGAAATTTATACTAAGTGTATGAATTTCCATATAGGGCACTTCATGTGCTAACATGAGAAGGAATTCATACTAAGTGTAATAACTTCCACATAGGGCACTTCTTGAGCTAACATGAGAAGGAATTCATACTAAGTGTATGAATTTCCATATACGGTACTTCATGTGCTAACATGAGAAAAAATTCATACTAAGTGTTTGAATTTCCATATAGGGCATTTCGTGTAACATTAGAAGGAATTCATACTAAGTGTTTGAATTTCCATATAGGGCATTTCGTGTGCTAACATGAGAAGGAATTCATACTAAGTGTATGAATTTACATAGAGGGTACTTCGTGTGCTAACATGAGAATGAATTCATACTAAATGTATGAATTTCCATATAGGGTACTTCGTGTGCTAAAATGATAAGAAATTCATACTATGTGTATTAATTTCCAGATGGGTCACATTTGTGCTAAAATGATAAGAAATTCGTACTAAGTATATGAATTTTCTTATGGGATAGATATATTTATAAACCTAAGAAATTCTTGATAAAAAAGTGGAGTGTTATATTGGTAATGGGTATGCAAATCACACATATTTTAGTGAGGGTTGATAAATGACGGTAATAGCACTATCGATGTAAACCATAGAGTGTTTATTTAATGGAAAAAATCTTTTGATGAACTACTGTATAGGCACTACATGTGTATCTTAATAAATGAACAAGAATAAGAATTTGGTAAATTACCATATGAGCACTAAGGGTGTAACTGCATAATGGTTATAATAAATTAAACGAGAGCTAATTGATATTAAAAGTAAATATTAGGGTTGAAACTATTCCAAGTAAGAGAATAATAGCCTAATTGTGTATTTTACAGAAAGGTGTCAATTATGCCAGTTAGATGAAAGGCTAAGTGCCTTTGAATCCTAACTGTGCATTTGATATAAATGTGACAATTATGCCAGATAGATGAATGGTTACGTATCGTTGAGTAAAAGAATAATAGCCTAGTTGTGTATTTGACAGAAAGATGTCAATTATGCCAATTAGATAAACGGTTAAGTACCGTTAAGTAAAAGAATAATAGCCTAGTTTGGTTCATTTAATGATTAAAATTGATAATGATTAGGATAAATGGTTTATACTAAATTATGACAATGGATTATTAAGAGGACAGTATGGTCATTTACAATAAAATAATTTAAAATTCTTATTTTTAAAAGGTATTAAAAGAAAATGAAAAGGGGAAAGTAGATAACAATTAATGCTCTTTTCGCTTCTCCTTCTTTCACGTAGGTGAAGCCTTCTCCACAGCTCCCAAAGGCAAGTTGCAATTGTTTGGTTTTTCCTTTTGATTGTGGGTTGGTTTTACAACCTTAAGTGATATGAAAGCTTAAGGAATGATAAATTGAGACTGAAACCATGAAATGGATAAAATATTAGAGATTTTAGAAAATGGGTTTTGAAATGATATGCCAGTATATTGGTGTTTATGCAGGTTTGGTTGTAGATTTGACTTGCCAAAGCGGTAGAAGAGAGATTAGAAGTATAAAATGGGATAAATAACACATTAGAAAAAGTGGTTTGATTCTTAGAAGTGAATGTTCTTGAATGATTTTACATGTTCTAAGAGGCTAAATGAAAGAATGTTAGTATGGTTAGTTAATGAAGAGTTTAATAGTATTGTATGGGTTAAATGTAATGAGAATTGACCACATTTGGATGAAAATCGGGTTGAAAACTGGAAATTCTGGGTTAAGGTATCGTTACCTCTAAGAACAATATCGATACTATAGGCTAAAATGAGATAAATTAGATGAGTAGTACCGCTACTGATTCAAGCAGTATCGATCCTATGAGGTACTATTTATACCATAGTAAGGGGTATCGATACCTAGAAACATCGAATCTAATTTTGGTATTGATACCGGTATGGGGTATCGGTGCCATAGTAGGGTAGTATCGCTACCAAGGTAAGGGTATCGATACCTAGCAATATCGAACCTATTTTTGGTATCGATACGCAAAGGGAGTATTGGTACCAAAGTATAGAATTATCGGTATCATGGTATGGGTATTGATAGTGATGAGCCAGAAATGTTAAAAATAGGCTGATATTGGTATAGAAAGTTAATGATATGTTCTTTTGAGTATTGTTTAAGTAAAATGGTTAGAAAATATTCTAACATTGAGTATGGTATATGTTTGTATGAATTGCTTGAATAGATTGGAACCAAGCTCCTGAAACAAGTGAAACTAAGGGCAAAAACAAAGTACCAGAGTAATCAGCCCTACCTTTTGGACACATAGCAAGGATAGTCAGGTTCGTGTATTTATGTTGTACATTAAGGGTTATAAAGATATAATGTTAAATATATATATATATTGCATTTATATATTTGTACTACGTGTACTACAGGCCTTAGTGTGCATAATCACAGAATTCATCATAAGTTGATGAATCACCGTACAAGCACTTAGGTGCATAATCATGAAATTCATCATAAGTTGATGAATCACCGTACAAGCACTTAGTGTGCATAATCACAAAATTCATCATAAGTTGATGAATCACCATACACGCACTTAGTGTGCATAATAACATAATTCATCATAAGTTGATGAATCACCATACAGGCACTTAGTGTGCATAATCACGGAATTCATCATAAGTTGATGAATCATCGTACAAGCACTTAGTGTGCATAATCACGGAATTCATTATAAGTTGATGAATCACCGTACATGCACATCGTGTGCATATTCACGAAATTCATCATGAGTTGATGATTTTCTGTATAGGCACTTAGTGTGCTAAAATGTTAATGAACATAAATACAAAGGGGGTAAAAGAACCATAATAGTATCAATGGCACAAAGTTATAAGTTTTACAATTAAATTGTAAAGAATTACTTAACATTAGAATTGTTACCCTATATTATGTTAATAAGTTGATTAGGATTATATTTGCCTCACTAAGTAATACTTAACGTGTGTTCATTTCACGCATAGGTTGAATACCAACTGACTAATGAGATCATCAGATATCCAGTCAGAGTCACCTAATCAGTAACAGTATGACATACATGTCTAGTTTTGATATGTTTTAGTTGTCATGTAATAGGTGTAGTAAAAACGCTCTGTAAAACATTTGAATTGAACTACTATAAAACGGTAATATTGTGGAACATATCTTTTTTGTGTATATATAAGTAAATGCATGTTTTAATTATAAATACATTTTAATGGTTTTATAAAATGAAACAAATTTGTACGTATTATAAAAGGGGAAAACTATTTTAAAAGTGATGTGACATCTGCAGCTCGTATACGTAAATGTATACGGGAGATGAGTGTTACATTTATTGGTATCAGAGCTATAGGTTTAGTCGATTCTTAACCGAATCAAGTGTAATTTTAAAATAAACAGAGACTACATGCCACTGATAAGGTATAGAATGTATATAAAAGATGTTAAGGTTACTGATAAGGTATAGAATGTATATAAAAGATGTATCTCCTTACTAACGTAATTATTATTTTATGAATATTATGATAGATGTCAGATTCTACGAATTCAAGAAGAGCGGTTGGTAAAGAGAGTATAGACGAATTGGGCAGTGAAAGCTATGAATAGAATAGCGAACATTCGATTCTGTCAGACAATGCCAGTGCATTGGCACCCCAGGGTGTGTCTGTGCCAAATTTTGGAGCTTTTTTGCAAGCTCTCGACGCCATTCTAACAAGGTTTCAACCTTCTCCTCCTCCCCCTACTCCTTCGTTACCACAAATGCTAATTCCAAAGGAGTTGAGAAGTTTGGGAGCTACTGAGTTCAGAGGAGAAGAAAGTGAAGATCCTATGGATGCAGACTTATGGTTGAACGATGTGATGATGATGTTGGAAATCCTTCAGTGCTCAGATCATGAGAAATTAGGAGGAGTTGTATCATTACTCAGAGGTTTATCCCTAGTATGGTGGACAAACACGATAATGTATGCATCACCTGAGCAAGTGAACTGGCAGTTCTTTCAAGAGGAATTTAAAACAAGTATATCGGGGAGCAGTTCATGAGATCAATGTTCTTGAAGTTTCTCAACCTAAAACAAGGCGGTCGAGCGGTGCATGAATATGAAGCTTAATACAACAAGCTTAGTCGTTACACTACGGAGGTGGTCCCTAATGACAAAGCTCGATGGGATTGGTTTATTGAGGGACTGAGGCCAAAGTTGAAAGAGATGATGTTGCCCTTGAGTCTTCCTAGTTTACAGGAGGTGATAAATAAAGCTAAGGCGATTGAAAGATCTCAAGAGAAGACATTGGCAGCAAAGCAGAGTGTACAGTCAGGAAAAAGAATTGGGAAGTCTTCATCTACGTCTTATACTAAGAGAGGCAAAAGCTCAGGTTCCCGATATACTGATAGAGTGGACGTTGTATCTTCACAGAAATCTAAGCAGTCACATTCTTCTGCTACAAGCTCGGGTAGAGCTTTTGGAGAAAGAAGTAATCAATGTCAGATATGTGGCATATTTCACTGAGAAACATGTAGAGTACTTTCTGGCGCTTGTTTCATTTGTGGGGAAACGATTCATTTTACTCAGAATTGTCCGTAAAAGTCTGGGATAGACCGGCACAAACTAAAATATCGATAGTTGTAACAAGTAAAAGTAGAGGAAGAGGAAGATCAGGGGGTCAACATGGGTCTAGTTAGTGACAAGAGACTCAGGGAGTTACTCGAGTTTATAATATAAAGACCAATGAAGATAGGGATGATTCTAGAAATCATAATAGGTACATTTCACCTTTTTAATGAGGCTGCTTTTGTTTAAGTTAACCTTGGTTCTTCACACTCATATATTAGTACCAAGATGATTAGAAATAGTGGAATTCCTTTAAAACCAATTGATTGTGAAATATAGAGATAAATCATATGGGTCAAAGTGCACGAGTGACTAGGGTGTGTAGAAAATGTCCAATTAAAATTCAAGGGGTAGTATTCTTGGAAATTTTGATGGAGTTACCCTTTGATGAGCTTGAAATCATTTTGGACATGAGTTGGTTCTCTCCACATCATGGATGGGTAGATTTTCATCGAAAGAGATTATTCCTTAGGGATGCGGAAGGCTCTGAAATTGTGGTGGAAGGTGAGAGGGCAAAATCCATGTCCAATGTGATATCAGCTTTGACCTCCAAGAGAATGATGTCAAAATGATGCTTAGCTTTTCTATCTAATGTGATTGATACTCAAAAGCTGGAAAGGATATTGTAGGATATCCCTATATTTAGGGAGTTTCTATTTGTTTTTCCTAAAGAATTACCGGGTTTACCTCTAGATTATGAAGTAGAATTTAGAATTGAGGTTTACCCAGGTACCGAACATGTGTCTATGGCTCCGTATAGAATGGATCTCACGGATTTAAGGGAACTAAAAACACATTTTTAGGAGTTGCTTGTTAAGGGAATCATCTGACCCAGTGTTTCTCCTTGGGGAGCACCTGTGTTATTCGTCAAAAAGAAGAATGGGTTTATATGTTTATGTATTGACTATTTTTAATTAAACAAGGTAACGATAAAGAACAAGTATCCTCTTTCGAGGATTAATTACATGTTTTAATATTTGAAATGCACAGCAGTGTTCTCTAAGATAGATCTGAGGTCGAGGTCAGTTAAGGATTGAAAATGAGGATATTTCCAAGATGACTTTTCAGACTCGGTACGGACATTATGAATTTGTGTTAATGCCATTTGGATTAACAAATGCTCCTGCAGTATTTATGGATTTGATGAACGAAGTATTCTAACTGTACTTTGATCAGTTTGTGGTAGTGTTCATAGATGATATTTTGGTATATTCCAAGTCAAGGGAGGAGCATGATGCTCATCTTCGGGTAGTGCTTTAGATACTTCGTGAAAAGAAGTTATATGTGAAACTATCCAAATATGAATTTTGGTTAGCTGAGAATGCTTTCCTTGGTCATATAGTATCTACAATAGGCATAAGAGTATATCCCAAAAAGATTTAAGATATAGTGGATTTACAACCCCCAAAGAATATTTCTGAAGTTCAGAGTTTCTTGGGGCTTACTTGTTATTATAGGCGTCTTGTGAAGAACTTTTCTATGTTAGCTCTGCTGGTAAATCAGTTGTTGAGGAAGGATATGCCTTTTGTATGGAGAGAAAGATGCTAGAAAAGTTTTGAAATGCTCAAAAGAGTAGTAACTAAGGCTATAGTGCTCGTGCAACCCGAGTCGGGTAAAGAGTAGGTTGTTTATAGTGATGCATCCCATAACGGATTGGGATGTGTACTAATGCAATAGGGTAAAGTCGTGGCCTATACTTCTAAACAGCTGAAGAATCATGAGAGAAATTACCCAACTCATGATTTGGAATTGGCAGTAGTAGTGTTTGCTTTGAAAATATGGTGTCATTATTTGTACGGTGAGCATTGTCATGCTTACACGAACCACAAAAGTCTAAAGTATTTGTTAACTCAGAAAGAATTTAACTTAAGGAAGAGAAGATGGATTGAACTCCTAAAGGATTAATACTTGGTCATTGATTATCATCTAGGATAGGCTAATGTGGTAGAAGACACGTTCAGTCGAAAGACTTTTGCAGCCTTAAGGGCTTTAGATGCACTATGTACTTACAAGTATATGGTGTTTTGATTGTCAAATTAAAGTTAAGGTCGATGTTTTTGTATCGGGTTAAAGAGCTGCAACATAGAGATAAGAAATGCTTAATAAGATTGGCACAAGTGGAAAAAGGAGAAGCCAAGGATTTCGAAATTAGGGATAATGGGTGCTTATATTATCGAGGAAGACTTTGCATTCCTGATGATGATATATTGAGGAAAATTATTCTTGGTGAAGCACATTATAGCCCTTTGACGATGTACCCAGGTGAAATAAGATGTACCATGATTTGAAAAGTCGTTACTGGTGGCCTGGCATGAAAAGAGTTTTACTGGATAAAATATTATAGATTTTAGAAAATGGGTTTTGAAATGATATGCTAGTATATTGGTGTTTATGGAGTTTTGTTGGTATATTTAACTTGCCAAAGAGGTAAAAGAGAGATTAGAAGTATAAAATGGGATAAAGAACACATTAGAAAAAGTGGTTTGATTCTTAGAAGTGAATGTTCTTCAATGATTTTACATGTTCTAAGAGGCTAAATGAAAGAATGTTAGTATGGTTAGTTAATGAAGAGTTTAATAGTATTGTATGGGGTAAATGTAATGAGAATTGACCACATTTGGATTAAAATTGGGTTAAAAACTGGAAATTCTGGGTTAGGGTATCGGTACCTCTAAGAACAGTACCGATACTATAGGCTAAAATGAGATAAATTAGATGAGTAGTACAGATACTGATTAAATCAGTATAGTTACTTATGAGGTAGTATCGATACCATAATAAGGGGTATCGATACCTAGAAACATCGAATCTAATTTTAGTATCAATACCGGCATGGGGTATTGGTACCATAGTAAGGGTATCGATATCTGGCAACATCGAACCTATTTTTGGTATCGATACCCAAATGGATTATCGGTACCATAGTATAGAAGTATTGGTACCATGGTATGGGTATCGATACTGAAGACGCAGAAATGTTAAAAATTGGTTGATATTGGTATAGAAAGTTAATGATATGTTCTTTTGAGTATTGTTTAAGTACAATGGTTAGAAAATATTCTAACATTGAGTATGGTATATGTTTGTATGAATTGATTGAATAGATCGGAACCAAACTTCCGAAACAAGCAAAACTAAGGGAAAAAATAAAGTACCAGAGTAATCAACCCTACCTTTTGGACACATAGTAAGGATAGTTAGGTGATTGTATTTATGTTGTACATTAAGGGTTATAAAGATATAATGTTAAAAATATATAGATATATTGCATTGATATATCAGTACTATGTGTACTACAGGCACTTAGTGTGCATAATCTCAGAATTGATCATAAGTTGATGAATCACCGTACAGGCACTTAGTGTACATAATCATGGATTTCATCATAAGTTGATGAATCACTGCACAGGCACTTAGTGTGCATAAGCACGAAATCCATCATAAGTTAATGAATCATTGTACAAGCACTTAGTGTGCATAATCACGGAATTCATCGTAAGTTGATGAATCGTCGTACAGGCACTTAGTGTGCATAATTACGGAATTCATCATAAGTTGATGAATCACCGTACAGGCACTTCATGTGCATATTCACGGAATTCATCACGAGTTGATGAATGTCTGAATAGGGCACTTAGTGTGCTAAAATGTTAATGAACGTAAATAGAAAAGGGGTAAAAGAACCATAACAGCATCAATAGTGCAAAGTTATAAGTTTTATAATTAAATTGTAAAAAAATACTTAACATTAGAATTGTTACCCTATATTATGTTTATAAGTTGATTATGATTATATTTTCCTTACTAAGTAATACTTAGCGTGTGTTCATTTCACGCATAGGTTGAATACCAGCTGAGTAAGGAGATCATCAGACATCCAGTCAGAGTCACCTAATCAATAACAGTATGACATACCTGTCAACTTTTGATATGTTTTAGTTGGCATGTAATAGGTGTAGTAAAAACGCTCTATAAAACCTTTTAATTGAACTACTGTAAAACGGTAAAATTATGGAACATCTCTTTTGTGTGTATATATAAGTTAATGCATGTTTTCGTTATAAATACATTTTAATGGTTAAGGAGTGTAGCAGTAGTAGCAGCTTTCATCAATTAAAGGTTGACTCATCAGTAACATTATGACAATCTTATTCAATTTGAGAACTTAGTTAGCATATAATGAAACTATAGTAAATATTTTGTAATGTACTTAAGTGATAGTTTAAGTATGTTATTTTCTATGAATATCATATTTTGTAGTTGTTCAAATTAAAACATAATTTTACGAGTTTTCAAATGATAATTAAGTTTTTTTAAAGTAATGTGACCTATGTATCTCGTGTATGGAAGGGTAAACGGGATATGGGTGTTACATGAATTGGTTTTCATGATCAACCTTATATGGAAAACAATTTGCTCACTCATCTATGGACAGTGAAGTTGTTTCAATCATCCTTAACATATTCATAAATATATACGCTTTAAAAATACACTTTCAAAACCGCTATGCATCATTTGTAACACATATTAAATACACATGTCAAAAGTCATATTTCATATCACATTTCATATTAATTGCACATTTCCAATTCATATTCCATGAACTACATTCCTCTAATACACCATAATTCATATTCACCATGTCATATCACATATGCACTAACAATAATCACATATTCTCATTACATTATAAATCATATTCAACATGTTTTAATACTTATGCTTGAAAATATCACTTCCTTCCAATGCATCACATATCATCATTAACATATAACAATTCACATGATTATCCCAATCATATTCTTTCAATATATATTAACTCATAATCAACATACTTTTATATACATTCTACTAATGATTTTTCATTTCCAGTGTTCCATAAACCATATCATAAGATAAATATATTCTCACATTGATCACATAGGTATATATACACATCATGATCCATATTAACAAATACCAAAAAAAAGTCTACTTACTTTAGAACCTAAGATTCAGAGTTTGCACCTAACTAAACCTTCATTCAACATTGAGCACATTCATCACAAGTGAATGGACAACCACTCACCTTGATGTCGCAATCACACGATTTGACTCCAAACACTAACCAAACGATAATCAACAATTAATGAACCGTTTTCTTCAATTATACACACATTAGCAATCTTAGAAAGCAATTCAACGTGTCACAAAACCATCTAAACCAGAGCATAAAATTTTGATTCTAAAACATAATAAAATCAACCACAAGATTGATATATCTTATCGATGACGCGATCTAAGCCTCTTAGCTCAATGGAACTAATTTCCCTTGATTAAAGATGATCAAGAACACTAAAAATAAGCACATATACACAATGAAATCCTATAAGAATAACAATAATCGTACAACTCCAGGGGTTTCTAAAAATGCCAAAATCAAGTTTGTTTAAAAGAAATCAATATCCAAATCATTTTTAAATGAAAACTGATTTAGTATGATTATAATCATCCCAAAAACATCGTAATACATAAAAAAACCTAATAATCACCTCAAAAAATTAGCACATGAATTAACTCCAAAAACCACTTTTATTTTGCAAATTCATTTTTGAAATTAATGATCATTTTCAAAGTGGATCTTTAATCATTGAATTACAAAAAGGAGCCCATATTAAGAAGCTACCTTATTGGGAAAAAAGAGAAATAGAAGATGAAGAGATGAAGAACATCAACAATGGTGACACCAAAGAATAAGGGGAAATGACAACTATGGTATGGAAATGAAGGAAATTGAAGGAAATCAATAATGAAGAAGAAAAATGCCTTTGAGTATTGTTTGAAAGATAGAAAGGAAGATGAAACAATGGGACACCAATGAAATTTGAACAATCTTCAACCATTGCACCTAAACTAGACTTAGAAGGATTAATAAAAACTCAATTCTTGAAGAGTTTGTCTTAACAGACTTCTTCTTTTTCTTTAGATCTTTCAAATATTTCTTGTAGTTTCTTTTCCAATGTCCATGTTTTTTTCAAAAGAAATATTCACTCCCTTAGGAGGTTTAGCCTTGGGAACAACTTTGGCCTTTGGTTTGGTATTGGACTTCCTATCATTTCATTTTTCTTGAAATTATCTCCCTTTTGAAAAATTAGAACATGGCTAGGCTTGGATTTAATGTTATGTTCAGTGGTTTTAAGCATTGTATGTAACTCAAAAATTGATTTGTCCATCTTATTCATGTTATAGTTCATGAAAAATTGACTATAATTATTACATAACGAAATCATGATTAAATCAGTAGTCAAATCATGGATCAAATTAAATCCAAGTCTTTTAAGATGCTCAATATAACCTTTCACTTTTAGCACATGAGTGCTAACTGAAGCAATCTCAGCCATTTTAAAAGAATGAAACCCCTTATTAGTCTCAAACCTTTCTTACCTAGCATGTTGGTTTAACATTATGTTAAGCTCATTAATCATATCATAAGCTTCCATGTTTTCTAGATCTTTTTTAAGTTTATAACTCATGGTAGCTAGCATCAAACAAGCAACATTTAACACCTCCATACCAATGCGGGTGACCCGATCCGGGTGCCACATTAGGGCCACCGGAGCGACCCACAGTAAAAATCTCAGAAAATTTTGCAATTTTATTAAAACATGTAAAATCATAAAATCATTTATAAATACAACGGTAACTTTACCAGTATTCAGAAATAAAACAAATTTTCAGACTCTTATATAAAACAAAATAGAACCTACTGGCCCCCTAATCACGTGTACCATACTTTGCCAGTAACGATAAAAAGAACTCTCTTACTGATGTCGATATTCGCACTGGTACAATTCTTTTAACTTGGAATGGAGAGTAATAGAGTGAGCTTTGGAAAGCTCTGTAATACAAAACTACCAGATGATGCTAAAGAACATGCATATAACAGATAAGCATAGGTTTTCTTATTGGTTCAGACATCTATAGATTTTTAGGCTGAGCTGAAGTCCCACTGATATCTCAGGTAGTAACAGGCAATAAGCTTTCAGTTCAGAGGGAAATATTTATGATATCTAGTTTGAGGAGATCAGAATAGGGTATCTAGCGTGTTCCCAAGAAACCAGTGAAAATATATAGATATTGTTAAACAATAACCATTTAAAATATGTTTTCAAAACCATAGTAGTCCCTCCAGTCGAACGCCATATGCAGCTCCCCAGAACTGCATAACCTAAGGGAACACCTTGGGGCCTGAGAGCCTACCCAAGAAAGATTCTCGGGGCCTCAGAGCCTACCCAAGGGTTGCCTTAGGTCCGTAAGGAATTACCATTCGGTGCTGAACCTATAAAAGGAATTACCAACAATGACTGAACCTACCAGAGTCTTCATACCAAATCACAGAGTACCCTAAATAAAACAGTTTCATTCAGTAAACAGAGATATCAGAAATCAGAGGAAAGCTCAAAACATAAATCAGAGAAAACACCATGTTCTTAAGGAACATACTAGAGGTTCCAGATATTATTCGGAGATACTAGATAATCTTATCTGGCACAGAAACACGGATCTTCAGTATACTGATAGAATAGCATAAATTAAAATCATTATTGAAAGAGTTCATTAGTTGACGGAATCATTAGTTATTCAGAATGTGATTTATCAGGATCATATAGTATTCGGATGTTTTTTGGAGGAACTAAGTAATCGGAAGGGTATTCAGAAATCCTTGCATCTAAGTTACTTGTGTTTTCATATATAACCAGAGTGATTTGAGCTGATAAGGGAGAATGAAGATTCAGGACATTTACCATCTATGTCGATCGATCAAGTTATCGAACAGCTCGAACTAAACAACTCCCAGAACTGATACTTGTCAACTGGTTAATTCATTGCCCTTCCAAGGTATTCAATCCTTCCTAGGCTTGGTGACATTCTTGGGTCATTTGTATTCCAAGAGTATTTTGGTCATTTTACAGATCTAGGATATTCCAATCATTTCCTTCCGTCCGATCTTATTATTTAATTGAAACTTATCATCTATTTCAGTCCTTTCGAACAATTCTAACTAAAGAGCACTGTCGATAAATTATTCTTCAGGTATTTACCCATAACTCGGAGATTTTTGGGTCAAGTGCCTTCCCAGATGTTACGAACGGATTATAAGGAATTTTTAGTACAAAAGTAGGATTTTAACAATTAAATCAGTAATTTATCAGGTTGGGTACGAATTCTCAGGGTACTTTCTCATTCAGGGTAAACTCGGACTATTTTTACCTCTCAATGGCATTTTCGTAATTTTTAACCTAAGTTATTTCGGTATTAAAACTCTTAACAAGGATAAATATAATTTAGATATCTTTGGGTTAATTGTTTTTACGAATAATCTCTAAAGTTAAAATTATTCCTTATCAAACTTCTAATTTCTTGTAAAAGCCATCAGAATTTTATTCAGTTGCCGACTTTTTACCACATTGGGATTGAGTGTAGGAATTATTTAACTACCCATATGAGACCAAACATTTTCATTCATGCATTTACCAATACCAACATGTTCCATAAAGCATAAAAAGGTAGTAATGTATTACCTAAATTTTCGTTCCATATCGATCCACCAATTAATCTCCATTTGATCACTCTCAAACTTGAAATCAACTTCCAATAATTTCTCAGATACATAACAACATAAATTTAATTAGAAACGAAGCTTAATTGCGAAAAACAAATCGAATCGTGTGGTTAATAACTTAAAACAACTTACTGGGTTCGAATTTGACGAAACAGACCTCAAAATCATACTCAAAATGTCAAAAAAATCAAAATAGGTGTACCCAGAAAAATTCAACGGCCGGTCAACGGTAAAAACTAGTCAAATCGGCTCGATCGACTTAATCAGACGACTCTGTCGGCTAAGTTGGCTCGGTCAGAGGGCTCAGTCGGCTCGTTCATACTACTTGGTCAGCTCGATCACGTGGCTCGATCAGCTCGGTTCAAAAAGCTCAATCGACTCGGTCGGTTTGATCAGGTGGCTCGGTCGGCTCGATCAGCTCGGTTAGGTGGCTTGGTTAGCTCAGTTCAGACTGGTCCAGCCGATTCAGACCTATCTCCAGGCTGCTAGACGAAGCCCACGAGCAGAGGGTAGCGCGTGCGGCGGCTATGATCGTTGGTTCAGCGTGAAATTTTCAAGATTACTAGATCGGGACCTCAGGATTCTCGTGCAAGTGTTATTTTTCGACGAAACATGAATAATTGTAGACTTTTTAAATGTTTGAACTTCTCTAACGGTGGCCGATGAGTGACAATCATAGAGCAACAACGGCGTGATAATTTCAATCGGGTTTTGAGCGTACGGTGAAGGTGAGTTCGATGGTTCAGGCTGTGTGATGAACGGATGGATGGATTGACCGAAATCGACGAAAGACAAACGACGATTGAGTTAAAACTGATAAAGTTTCTGGTTGAGTTTTACGGCAAACCACGCTGATTCATGACGGGATAGAAGTCAAGATTTTTTCACTGTTCGATGGTGAGTCTATTGGTGGTGTCGGAGTGACAAACGATGGCCGAACGATGGAAAATAGGGGTGACAAAGGGGGTTTGATGGGGAAAAAATTGGGGTAAGCTTCTGAAGAATACCAGATTACTCAAGGGAGGGGTTTTATTTTTCAACATCTAACGAAATTGGGTAAATTCAGGACTAGGTCCCTGAATTTCTTGCACATTCTAAAATTAACTATAAGTTACAGAAACTTATTATTTGACCCATAAATTAGGGTGTGATAATTCTCCCCTACTTAAAAGAATTTCATCCTCGAAATTCATTCATGTCACAAAATTGCAGAAATGAAACTTCCATTAGTTCTTTCATATCTTCAAGTAGTTTTTATAGAAGTACGGGTCCTCTACTAATCCTTAACCAGCAGAGTATACATTCTCATCAGAACTCTCCCTCGTTCCAATAAAAGAATTAGAACATATTTATCCTTCTAGAATCAATTCAGCCTTGGTTACGATAATAGGTTCATAGAACGGTAACATATCCCAATTCCTTTTATGGAGTCGGGTCAGAATTTCTCGGATAAGTAACTCTCATATTGCTCGTGAGGTATTTTACAGAATTTAGACAAACATTACTTGTATTCCTTTATGCAAAAGTAGAGCCCTAATGGATAGAAAACTTAGGTTAGCTCGTTACAGAATGAGACTCGACCTTGGAGTTCCGGCTCAGCGAGGTACGGTTGTAGTTTAGGGGCATGTACTGACAAGACATCTTTTGACATTCGACCGGCCAGCCTATCCAGAAAACTTGACTCAACCTACACTCTGATACAACTAAATGTAACACTTCCAGACCGATTCAGGTGGCCCGATCCGATCCGGGTGTAACATTAGGGCCACCAGAGTAACCCACCATAAAAATCTCGGAAAAATTTACAATTTTATTAAAACATGTAAAATCATAAAATCATTTATAAATACAAAGGTAACTTTACCAGTATTCAAAAATAAAATATATTTTCAGACTCGTATATAAAACGAAATACAACCTACATGCCCCTAATCACATGTACCATACTTTGCCAACAACGCCGAAGGAACACCCTTACTGATGTCGATAGCAGCACTGGTGTAATTCTTTTAACCTGGAATAGAGAATATCAGAGTGAGCTTTGGAAAGCTCAGTAATACAAAGCTACCAGATGATGCTGAAGAACGTACATATAACAAATAAGTATAGGTTTCCTTATTGGTTCAAAGATCTATAGATTTTTAGGCTGAGCTGAAGTCCCACTGATATCTCTGGTAGTAACAGACAGTAAGCTTTCAGTTCAGAGGGAAATATTTCGGATATCTGGTTTGAGGAGATCATAATAGGGTGTCTAGTGTGTTCCCACAAAACCAGTGAAAATATAGATATTTTTACAATAGTAACCATTTAAAATATGTTTTCAAAACCATAGTAATCCGTCCAACCGAACGCCATATGCAGCTCTCAGAAATGCATAACCTAAGGGAGCACTTTAGGGCCTGAGAGCCTACGCAATAAAGATTCTTGGGGCCTGAAAGCCTACTCAAGGGTCACTTTAGGTCCGTAAGGAATTACTAGTTGAATTTACCCATTTTTGTTAGATGTTGAAAAATAAAACCCCTCTCCCAAGTAATTTGTTTTTCTCCATAAGCTTACCCTAATTTCTTTCCGTGTCAAACCACATTTGTCACCCCGATTCTCCACCGTTCGGCCACCGTTTGGCCACCATTCGTTGCTCCGACACCACTAATAGACTCACCATCGATAGGTGAACAAAACCCGACCTCTATAACGTTGTGAATCGATGCTGTTCGTCGTAAAACTCAACCAGAAACTTCATCAATTTTAACTCAATCGTCGTTTGTTATTTGTCGATCCCCGTCAATCCTTCCACCCATTCTTCACACCGTCTTCACCATCTAACACACTATCACTGTGTGCTCAAAAATTGACCGAAATCGTCACACCATTGTTGCTCCGTTATCGTCACCGTTAGAGAAGTTAGAACGTTTAAAAAGTCTACAATCCGTCATGTTTCAACGAAAAATAACACTTGCAAGAGAATCCCGAGGACCCGATCTAGCAATCTGGAAAATTTCATGTCGAACCGCACGTGACACCCCCTGCATGTGGGCACCATCTGGAAGCCTGGGGACCAGTCTAAATCGACTAGATTAGTCTGAATAGAGTTGACTGAGCCACTTGGTTGAGCTGGTCGAGTCGATTGAGTTATCTGAATCGAGCTGACCGAGCCGACCGAGTTGTCTGAACCAAACCGGCCGAGCCATCTGAACCAAGTCGATCAAGCTAATCGAGTCGTTTGGCTGAGCCGACCAAGTCGTCTAACCAAGCCGACCGAGCTGGCCGAGCCGAGCTGACCACCTTTGACCGACCGTTGACCTTTTATGGGTACACCTATTCAGATGTTTTTCGACGTCTTCAGTCCATTTTTAGGCCAGTTTTGCCATATTCAAACCCGGTAAGTGTTTTCACTAATTAACCACACGATTCGATTCATTTTTCATAATTAAGCTATGTTTCTGATGAAATTTTATTTTTATATATCTGAGGAATTATTGGAAGTTGATTTCAAGTTCGAAAGTGATCGAATGGAGATTAATTGGTCGATCGATATGGCACGGAGATCGAGGTAATACATTACTACCTTTTTATGCTTTATGGAACATGTTGGTATTGGTAAATGCATGAATGAATATGTTTAGTCTCATCTGGGTAGTTAAATAATTCCTACACTCAATTCGAATGAGGTAAAAAGTCGGTAATTGAATAAAATTCTAATGGCTTGTACAAGAAATGATAAGTTTGATAAGGAATAATTTTGAGTTTAGAGATTATTCGTAAAACAATTAACCCTAGGATCTCTAAATTCTTTTTATCCTTGTTAAGTGTTTTAATACCGAAACTACCTGGGTTAGAAATTACGAAAATGCACTTGAGAGGTAAAAATTGTCCGAGTTGATCCTGAATGAGAAAGTACCCTGAGAATTTGTTCCTAACCCGATAAATTACTGATTTAATTGTTAAGATCCTAATTTTGTAATGAAAATTCCTGATAATCCATTTGTAACATCTGGAAAGGCACTTGACCCGAAAATCTCTGAGTTATGAGTAAATACCTTAAGAATAATTTATCGATGGTGCTATTTTGTTAGAATTGTTTAAAATGACTGAAATAGATGATAAGTTTGAATTAAATAATAAGATCGGACAGAAATAAATTATTGAAATATCATGGATCTGTAAAATAACCAAAATACCCCTGGAATGCAAATGACCCAAGAATATCACCAAGCCCAGGAAGAATTGAATACCGTGGAAGGGAAATGAATTGATCAATCGATAAGTATCAGTTTTGGGATTTATTTAGTTCGAGTTGTTCGATAATCCGATAGATCGACATAGATGGTAAATGTCCTGAATCATCATTCTCCCTTATCAGCTCAAACCACTCTGGTCATATCTGAAAAAACAAGTAACTTAGATGCAAAGGATTTCTGAATACCATTTTGATTACTTAGTTCCTCTGAAAAAACATCCGAATTTTATATGATCCTGATAAATCACATTTTGAATAACTAATAATTCCGTCAACTAATGAACTCTTTCAATAGTGATTTTAATTTCTGCCATTCTATCGGTATACTGAAGATTCGTGTTTCTCTGTCGGATAAGATTGTCCAATATCTCTGAATAATATATGGAACCTCTAGTGTGTTCCCTGATCATATGGATATTTTCTCTGATTTTTGTTCTGATCTCTGCTCCGATTTCTGATATCTCTGTTTACTGACTAAAAATATTTTATTTGGGGTGCTCTGGGATCTGGTATGAAGATTCTGGCAGGTTTAGTCACTGTCGATAATTCCTTTTATAGGTTCAACGCCAACTGGTAATTCCTTACGAACCTAAGGAAACACTTGGGTAGGCTCTGAGGCCCCGAGAATCTTTCTTGGGTATGCTTTCAGGCCCCAAGGTGCTCCCTTAGATTATGCAGTTCTGGGGAGCTGCATATGGAGTTCAGTTGGAGGGACTACTATGGTTTTTAAAACATATTTTAAATGGTTACTATTTTAAAAATATCTATATATTTTCACTGGTTTTGTAGGAACACACTAGACACCCTATTATGATCTCCTCAAACCAGATATCCGAAATATTTTCCCCCTGAACTGAAATCTTACTGTCTGTTACTACTTGAGATATCAGTGGGACTTCAGCTCAGCCTAAAAATCTATAGATGTCTGAACTAATAAGGAAACATATGCTTATCTGTTATCTACATGTTCTTCAGCATCATATGGTAGTTCTGTATTATTGAGCTTTCCAATGCTCACTCAGTTACTCTCTATTTTAGGTTAAAGGAATTGTACAAGTGCGGATATCAACATCAGTAAGGGAGTTCCTTTGGCGTCGCTGGCAGGGTATGGTACATATGATTAGGGGGCATGTTGGTTGTATTTTGTTTTATATGATCTAAAAATCTATTTTATTTCTAAATACTGGTAAAGTTACCTTTGTATTTATAAATGATTTTATAATTTTACATGTTTTAATAAAATTGTAAATTTTTCTGAGATTTTTACGGTGGGCCGCTCTGGTGGCCTTAATATGACACCCGGGATTAGATCGGGTCATCCGCATCGGTCTGGATGTGTTACATTTAGTTCCTGCACATTCTAAAATTGACTATAAGTTTTGAAAACTTATAATTTAACCTTTAAATTGGGGTGTGATTCAACATCAAGAGAATCACATTTATGCTTCTCATAAGCTTTTATTTCAACTTTAGAGGTATGCATATCTAGTTCTTTATGATAGGGTTCATCCAAGATGTAAACCATGAATGACTTGTTGTATGCATTACAATTATAAGTTGTATCAAATGCAAATACTTGTCCAAATTCCTTATAGTCGGTATGTGATATACCATCACACCAGAATAATTTTTCTTAGTTTTCATGTTCATCTTTTCTATAGCTCACAAAAAAGGATTTGTTTTATAATTTCCATATAGATACGCCATCATTGTTTCAGTGTCACCATCTTGAACTTGTTCTCGTTTTATATGAGTTATACTCATGAATGGTCTTTCGAGCAGAAATTTGGAAGAATTGTTAGTTCAATCATCCATTATATCGTTAACATAGAAGTTGACTGGAAATACTAACTCATTTACCTTTACAAAAGCATTTTCCAGGACTCCTTCTGGATATACCACTGATCTATTAGTAAGTTGTATCGTAACACCTGTCTCTTTGAAAGGTTCAACACTCAGTAAGTTATAAATAGATAAATGCATAAAATTAATTGAAGCTCCAAAATTACACATGGCCATTTTGAAGCCAACCTTATCAATTTTGTAAGGAATTGTAAACATACCTTGATCTTTTTATTTAGGCGAGATTTTTCATTGAATAATAACATAATCATTCTCACCTAAATTTAAATTTTCATTCCCAGTAAGTTTCTGTTAGGTATGGCTCATAAATATACCGAGAAAGTCTCGTAGTTGGGGTTATGATTATATGGATTAGGGGTTCGAGGGTTGTGGCCCCATAGTATGGTACAGGGTTATTTTTGTAAATATATACCAGGGTTTATTTATTATAAAAGGAGATGTAACCTAAACCTATGAGATATTGAATTGAATAAAAATTCTAGAGCCACCTAGGGCATTGATGACGTAAGCACATTGCTGAACCTCGTTAAAATTCTTGTGTTCTTTCCATTTTCTTTACCCAATTATTAAACAATTGGTATCATATGTCAAGAGCTAAATTCAAAGTTATGAAATTTGATGGTCTGGGTAACTTCAGATTATGGCAAATAAGGGGTGAAGGATCTGTTGGCACAGCAAGGGATCCTAAAGGCTTTGCGACCTACAAAGCTGGCGTCGATGGAGGAAGAAGATTGGGAAGAATTGTAGCAGTGAGTGGAAAGAACCATACGATTATGTTTGGCGGACGAGGTCATGTATCATGTCATGCATCTTTTGTCTCCAGATGAAATTTGGAAGAAGTTGGAAAGTCAGTTTATGTACAAATCCTTAACGACTAAATTGTATCTAAAGCAGCGGTTGTATGGACTGAATAAGTAGGATGATCATGATTTGATGTAATACGTGAATGTCTTCAATCAAATCATTTCTGATTTGAGTCGGCTTGATGTGAAAATTGAGGATAAAGACAAAATGATGATTCTATTGTGTTCATTGCCTCCCTCTTACGAACACATGGTGACTACTCTTACATATGGGAAAGAGACTATCAAAGTTGAGGAGATTACTTCAGCCTTGTTGGCTCACAACCAGCGGAAGCAGAATGCAGGGGAAAGCTCTTAAGCTGATAGCTTATATATCAAGGGTAATCGAGACTGTGGATGGAAGCTGAGAAGGCAGTGTCTGAGAAGTGGAATTTCAGATCCAAATCTAGGGATAAGAAGACAATTCACTGTTACAAGTGCAAGGAGGTGGGACATATGAAGCGAGACTGTCTGAAGTTGAAAAATCAGACTGATGAGAAGCATGATGACTCATCCAAGTCTGTGAATATGGCCGAGGATGACAATTCTGATTGCAGTGAGGGTGATATGCTCTCTATTTCATCGACTCAATTGATGAATGCTTGGATTCTTGATTCTGGATGTTCTTATCACATCACGCCAAATAGGGAATGGTTTTCAACATACAGGTCAGTTGATTCTGGTTCTGTTTATTTGGGTGATGATTGATGTTGCAATATTGTTGGTATTGGTGATGTCAGAATTAAGATGTATGATGGTTATGTTCGAACGTTGTGTGGTGTTCGGCATATCCCAGATTTGAAGAAGAATTTGATTTCTTTGGACACTTTGCACAAGAATGGTTTTATCCCTAAGACTGATGAAGATAGGGAAACCATTCGGATTGTTAAAGGAGCTTTGACTGTGATGAAAGGAAAGATGATCGCAGGGAATATTTATAGATTGTTAGGGATTACCGTTGTAGTGAAGTTCATTTTGTTGAGTCCTGTGATGATACTACCAAACTATGGCATATGCGTCTTGCTCATCTTAGTGAACGTAGTATGGCTGAATTACATAAAAGAAATCTGTTGCATGGTGTTAAAAGTTGTAAGCTCGATTTTTGAAAGTATTGTGTTCTTGGTAAACAGACTAAAGTTTGCTTCAAGAATGGAAAGCACACAGCTGAAGGGATTCTTAATTATGTGAATTCTTATGTATGGGGGCCTTCTACGACATCGTCTTTGGGTGGATCTA
Source organism: Hibiscus syriacus (assembly GCF_006381635.1). NCBI lineage: Eukaryota > Viridiplantae > Streptophyta > Magnoliopsida > Malvales > Malvaceae > Hibiscus > Hibiscus syriacus. The sequence goes on from NW_024061866.1 coordinate 631,673, forward strand.
GGTATTATGTTACTTTTATTGACGATTTTTCACGGAAAGCTTGGGTGTATTTTTTGAAACCGAAGTCTGACATTTTTTAGAAGTTCAAGCTGTGGAAAGCTGAGGTAGAAAACCAAACAGGATGAAAAATCAAGTGTTTGCGGTCTGAAAATGATACGTAGTACACAAATTCACAGTTTCTAAACTTCTTTAAGGAGCATGGGATTAAGAGGCATTTTACAGTGCGCAAGACACCACAACAGAATGGTGTTGTGAAACGGACGAAGAGGACATTGAATGAAAGAACCACATGTTTGCGGTTGAATGCGGGGCTTCCCAAACACTTCTGGGCTGAGGCTTTTAACATGGCGTTTTATCTTATCAATAGATCGCCAAAGGGTATAATTGGTTGGGAAAGTTGCAGAAGAGGTATGGACTAGTCATGATGTTACTTTTGATCACTTATGAATTTTTGGTTGTCTTGCTTATGTGCATGTACCTGCTGATGAGAGATCCAAACTTGATGCAAAATCGAAGGAGTGTATTTTTCTAGGTTACAAGAAAGGTGCCAAAGGTTTCAAGTTCTGGGATCCAGTTACGAAGAAAATTGTGATAAGTAGAGATGTTTTTTATTAACAGTCAATGTTGCAGCAGAAGAAAGATATGATAGTGGTGGATTTCAAGCAGTTTCTAGTTGAGAAAACATAAATTTCTTATTTGACTTCTTATGGTTCTGCTACGTTTGATTTGCAGGATTATAGTCTCGCCAGAGACAGGGTGAGACGGACGAATATAAAGCCTCCAAACAGATTGGGTTTTGAAGACTTAGTCTCTTTTTCACTTATTGTTAGCAGTGATGATCCATTTACTTTTCATGATGATGTTACTAGTTAGGAAAATGACAAGTGGATGGTTTCCATGGTTGAGGAGATGGAGTCTTTGTATCACAATCGTACATGAGAGTTAGTTCACCTTATTGAGGGTAAGAAGTCGATTGGTTGCAAATGGGTTTATAAGAAGAAACCAACAGTAACAGAAAAAGTGGGGGAGAAGTTCAAGGCTCGTTTGGTAGCAAAGGGTTTTTCACAGCAGAAAGGAGTTGATTATGATGAAATTGTTTCTCCTGTGGTCAGGCACACTTCAATCCGAGCAGTACTTGTATTGGTGGCTAGTTGGGATTGTATTTAGAGCAGATGGATTTAAAACTGCTTTTTGCATGGTGATTTAGAGGAGCATATCTATATGCAGTAGCCTGAAGGTTTCACTCACCTTGGAAACGAGCATTTAGTTTGCAGATTGAAGAAATCTTTGTACGGGTTGAAACAGTCTCTAAGACAATGGTACAAACTGTTTGACACCTATATGATCAAGATTCGCTACAAGCGATGTGAGTATGAATGTTGTGTCTATGTTAAGAGCCTTGATGATGGTTCTTTTATTTTCCTGTTACTGTATGTTGATGATATGTTAATTACTGCCAAGAACATGGATGATGTTATCTGTTTGAAAACTTTATTGAGTTAGAAATTTTATATGAAAGATTTAGGTGTTGCAAAGAAAATTCTTGGAATGGAAATTTGCAGGGACAGAGACTCAAGGAAACTGTAGCTATCTCAATGGGGTTATGTTGAGAAAATGCTAGAAAGGTTTGCGATGAGCAGTACAAAACCAATGAGTACTCCATTGGCGAATCACTTTAAGCTCTCATCAGAACAGTTCCCTAAGATAGATAAGGAAGCTGAAGATATGGAAAAGGTTCCATATTCTAATGATGTTGGCTGCTTGATGTATGCAATGGTATGTACTCGTCCTGATTTAACTCGTGATGTTAGTAAAGTTTGTAAGTACATGTTTAAACCTGGTAAGAAACATTGGGAAGCAGTCAAGTGGATCTTTAGGTACTTAAAGGGTACTGTGGAACATGGAATTGTTTTTGGTAGTCAGTAGGATAATCCTTTGGTTGTAGGATATGTGGATTCAGACTATGCCGGTGACTTGGATAATCAAAGATCTACGATAGAGTATGTCTTTACTCTTGGTAGAGGGTCTATTTGTTGAAAGTCTACTATTCAATCTCCTGTGGCATTATCTACAACTGAAGCTGAATACATGGCAGCTGCTGAAGCAGCAAAAGAAGCTTTATGGCTTACTGGTTTAGTGAATGAGTTGGGTGTTCAACAAGGTGAAGTTCAGTTGCTTTGTGAGAATCAAAGTACTATTCACTTGGCTAAGAATCATGTATATCATGCTAGAACTAAGCGTATTGATGTAAGGTTTCACAAGATCAGAGAGTTGGTTGCATCTAAGAGATTGTGTTTCAGAAGGTACATACTGATGAGAATGCCACTAATATGTTCACCAAGCCATAGACAAGTTCATGCATTGCATGGACTTGTTGAGTGTTTCGAGTTGTTAAAGAAGTAAGGTAACCCAACCCACATTGAATGTTTCCTAAGGGGCAGGATATTCGCCAAGGTGGAGATTTGTTAGGTATGACTCATAAATATACTGAGAAAGTCTCGTAGTGGGGGTTACAATTATGTGGGTTGGGGGTGCGATGCCTGTAGCCCTGTGGTATGATACAGGGCTATTTTTGTTAATATGCACCATGGTTTATTTATTATAAAAGGAGATATAACCTAAACCTACGATACATTGAATTGAATAAAAATTCTAGCGCCACCTAGGGCACCGAGGACGTAAGCACATTGCTTAACCTCGCTAAAATTTTTGTGTTCTTTTCGTTTTCTTTACCCGATTATTCAACAGTTTCCTCTTGTTAGTACAAAGATCTTTCAAAAGTCTCACATACCTTTGAACCTTTTTATTACATTGAGGAATGGAATGTTGATTTTGAATTTTCTAAAAACATTAAGAATCTCATTTTCTTTAGCCTCCTTTTTGTGTTTGATGGGTCTTCCTGGGAATATGGGAGGTACAACATAGGAGATGGAATAAGTGGTTATACTTCTTGTCGCATCGATCATTTTCATCTCCATGGGAAGTAGTAATTTGTAGAAATATTATAGAAGAGTGTTCTGATAAAATGTGTTGTGAACAACTGACATACAACTTCTTGAAATATTCCCAATAATCGTATAATGATTCACTGCCTTTTTTTGAAACCTTCTAATATTTGTCCTTGGTTCATTCGATCTAGATGCAAGAAAAACTTGTCAAGGAACAAACGAGACATATCAGTCCATGTATTAATAAAACCAAGACATAAATAAAATAACCAATATTTCTTTGAATCGACTAAGGGAAAAGAAAAACACAGAGTTTTATTTGGCCTCCAAATACTCCATGTGGTTTCATACTCAGACAAATCATATGAAACTATTTCATATGTTTATGTGGGTTCTCATTTTGTAAACCATGAAATGTCAGCAGAAGATGGACTAAACATATATTTAGTTTGAAATATGTTTTGTCATTCGGGAACATGATACAAAACATCTATTTTCTTCAGGTACCACAGCTAACTCTCAAATCATTGGATCAGCCATATGTATTGATTTTTCTCAGTGTAAGAGATTTTTCTGAGTTTAGATCAGATTTCAATTGACATTGTTGTTGTTGTCTCATTTTTCAAAAAATATCTACACATAATCTTCGGGCAAGTGTGTCGATTTCAGGTTCGTAATTTATTGATTCTCCTGGATGCAACATGGTCATAGATCAAAACAAGAAATGATTAATAACTTTTGCTGAAGTCCCCATCAACGATGTCAATTTAACAAGCATTGAATTGTTAAATAAAAATAAATAATCTAACCTCACGATAAATAATTATAGTATAGAGAAATAAAGGTCAGTCCACATGGACTAAGAAAGCCTAAATAATTTACTTGTTTCGATCCTTGGTTTTAACTGCAAAGGTAAAAAATGAGGGGTTTAAAAATAGTAAAAATAATAAAATAATAAAAATAAATAATAATGGGAAATAGTGTGAATGTAAATAAAGTAAATAAAGTAGAGGAATCCAATAAAGATGATATAGTCTTAGGTCTTGCTTAGCCTCAATTTCGATCGATCATCGAAATAAATTTCCCCTCTTTGGCGCACGTCGGTTACAACCATTAAAGCTCAACCTCTGTAGATATCTCCAAAATTTGGTTTTTTCTAGACTAACCATGTCTATCGTTATTAGCACCAAGACATCTTTGAGTGTTAAAATATCCCAACTCAGGTTATAGCATCTCTTTGATAATCAAACCCGATCTTGATTCCTCTTAGCGGATTGCCGCTAAGTTTTTCGAAGGAATTCGAATTACGACCAACCAATTTGTCTTCCCAACCATAAGCCAAAACAACCTTTAAGTCAACGATGTCTTTTTGGATTGAAGATGTAGTAACTTTAAAGGAATGGTCGATTATCACTCCTAGTTTTCAAAGAACCGAATAATGTTATCTAAAGTTATGAAGAACAAGACTCAATTCTCACGATTTAGAATTGAGCTTCGTAAAGCTTTAGGCTAAGTGGAGTTTAGCTAAGCATGGATTAAATCATGCTTAGCATTGTGAAAAGAAAATAATGAAAGAAAATAAAGAGATGAAAGAAAATAAGAACTTTAATAAAGGAAAAAGAAAATTTTAATATGTTTTTCAGTTGTTGAACCTAAGGGTATTTAAAACCCAAGAGTTCTAAGTAAATAAAATAATTAATTCCTAAATAAAATAATCAAACTAAAAATCGTACTATGTATTCTAAGTAAAAAATATAACTAATTTTTAAATAAAATATAATAATCAAATTAAAATTTCTAATTTAAAAAAGTTTATGACAAAAGATAAAATTAAATATTTAAGTATTGTACTTCTGGTTGAATTATGTTTCACCTTCAAGATAAACTTATCCTAGGTAAATTCTAAATTAAGTATTCAAGATAATTCAGCTCGTCTTCTATAAGATGTTGACTGGACTGTCGAAATCTGCTATTTTTTGGTTGGGCTAATTGATCCAATGAAGCTTCTGTCCAAAATAAACTCAAAATAAAGATAATTCATTAATATTCAATCGAAAATAAGGAGTAAATAAAATCAATTATGTGCAATATTAAATACTCAGACGAGTACCGTTGAGCACCACTAACGATGAGCACTACTAACGATGAGCACTAATGAACATCATTAATTTAATTTATAAAAATTTAAATCTAAATGATTCAGCATATAATTATATTAGTTAAAAATATAGAGGTAGATTATTTAAAATAAATTATTTCTTATATTATTTTCCATATTCTTTTTTAAACAATATTGAACCAAATACCATCCCATAAATTAAAAAATCATAAATATTTTTTTATCCAATTGTTGTTAAAAAAGATTATGTAAAATAATGTAATTAATAGTTTATTTTAAATCATTACCATTAATTTTTTAGTTAATTTATAATTATACGTTGAGTTGTTTAAAATTTTACATTTTTATAAATTTAATTAATGGTGTTCAACGGTGCTCATTGTTAGTGGTGCTTAGCGGTGCTCGTTGAGCATGACAAACTCATCCCTTATGTAATCAATTGTTATATTTTAGTCATTGAATCATTAACTCTAGTTAATTTGATGATATAATTTGTTAGTTAAAAGGGGTTCATTTTAAATTTTATCCATGAACTTTTGGTTGAATACTAGTTAGACCTTAAACTTTAAATGAATTATCATTTTGATTTTTAATGTTTAGATAAAATTTCAACTAACCACTGAATTCGATTATGTGGCTACCAAAACTCAATATCGTCTTCGTTGATAACCTTCTTTTAACATCGACTATCGTCGCCGTCCACTATTAGATCCTAAAATTTATAATTCACTCATTGTTAACATTTTGAATATGAATCTAGTGTATGTTTCATCAGAAAGTATTTGAAACTCAATAAATGTAGTATAGAATTATTTGTTATCATAAGGTGATAGTTGAGGTAATAAACATGTAATTTACCCTAAAAATTACATCAATAGTTTTGTTGATTGTTAAATGGTGAGTGACTAAAATGAAACAAAAACAATATAATTTTGAAAAAAAATAGTTAGATAATCAAAATGGAACAAAAATGATAGTTGAGGTAATAAACATGCAATTTACCCTAAAAATTATAAACTTTATCTATTTTTTTATTATTATTATTACAAAACAGATCTTAAAAGGTTTTCGTAGTGTTGGACAAAAAGTTTCATATACCGTTTTGATTCAGTTGGTCTAATTTTATATTAACTCTCTCTATCATATTATTATAGTTTAAAATTGAATTATTTTTTTAATTTAACATAATTTAGTTTATAAAAACTTAATAAAATTTAATTTTTAAATTTTTATATTATAATTAATTGATAAAAATTGATCACATTTATAATTTATCATCTTGACACATAATATTAATTATAAAGAATTTTAATAAATTATGTTTAATAATAATAAATTTGTATATAATTGAGCACTTAAAAAGTTGAGAGACACGTTCTAAATGATTCTTTATGATGACAAAGTTGAATTTAATGATATATAATACTAATTTTTTTAAAAAATATTCAGGATTCAAATTCAAATTCACCAATTATTAATTGTTTAATGAAATAGAACGTTAGTCGTTTAAATAACATTCCATATTCAAATTATAATAACTTTTTGATGTGATCTCAATCAGCCCTAACTTTCTTCTTGATCTAATTACATCATTGAAGTTCACCAAGGCTGATTCAAAGGGAGTTCTACCTTACTTCATCCTATACCTGCTCAATTATGCACTATATTTTATCATATGTTTGTATTTACCTCTTAGGATATGCTTGTCATATGATATCATTCATTGCATGAATTTGCATTAGTTTTATTAGTTGCATGAGATTCATTACATTTAATAAGTGTGTTGTTCATTAAGCATGCATTGCATTCAAAGCATCTAGTTCATTTAGGGAAGTAGTTCATTTATGCATATTTAGATCATTTAGTAAGCTACTTCATTCATGGATCTAGTTCATTGAATAAAGTTAGTTCATTAATTAAAGTAGTCATTCATCAAACTAGTTCATTTAATAAACTAACTCTTAATTGTTTCATGCATATTTTCAATTAAAGATTGAATAAAGTTCACCTTTGTGTCTAGGTGCATGAGAGAAGTTGAATGGTTTCAACAGATGCAAGAATATCAGTTAGAATGTCTTCTAATTATGGATGTGATACAGATGTTTTTGGGCCCACAAATCAATTGGACATTATTGATCTATCTCTTAGTTTTTCAACGCCTTTTTAATCGCCTCAATCCGATATCGGGAGCTTGAGATATGATTGATTTACTGAAGACAGTGCAGGTTGGAATTTTCATTACGGGAATTTTATACAAGGATGATTTGGATGAGTTTGAGCTAAGGAAGAGTCCTTACATCTTCTACAAAGAGACAAGCAATTGATGGCTATCTTAATGCTTCTATTCAAAGCAATTCAAGGATCAATTCTTTTCATCTTTTCAAGGCTGTTCATATTCTTGGAGAGATAATGCATTCAATCCTTCATAATTCACCTATTTAAGTCTTACTTATCATTCTTTGAAGGCTATTCACATGCTACCAAGGAACAAGCAATGAAGCCTGATTTTATTTCATTTAATCATCAAATTAAGTGATAAAATCAGCAAGAAATTTGAAGAGACAAGCTGATTTGGACATGTAGGATGTCCACATTCATCCTATGACTTCATTTAACCTCTTTTCTTCCATTTGCAAGCAAAGCAAGGTAGCCCAAGAGTCACCCCTCCTTCTTGGACGAAATTAAGGCCATACTCAGCTTCAAATTATCTAGATTCATCCCCAAAATGATCTAGAATATTCATCCAACTTTGAACATAAGAAGACAAAGCATTCAAGTGCATTTTATTGCTAAATTAATGAGATTGTTATCATATTTTGAGTCTTTTCATATGCTTCTTAGAAATACTATAAATAGACACCTTTGGGATCATTTGTAGACACACAATTTGATTTATGAAAATACTTTGAAAGATTTCTTTCATTTTAGTTCTTGGATTAGAACTATATCGGTTTCTTGTCGGTCTTAAAGCCTTCATTCATTTCATCTTGTTATAGCGTTGGTTCCTAGCTCTACTATAGCAAGTGGGTCACGTTCCACCCTCTATCACTTCAATTCCATCTTTACTATATTGTTTGTTCGTATCTCATATATAGTTAGAGGGTCACAATTCATCCTTTGAATTACTATCATTCTCCACGCAAACCACAAACATCCTTCACCATTTTCGTTACATCCATTTAACCACTACCACCACCACACTTCTTTCATTTACAATACACTTCAACTTCATTCTATCATTCTCTTTTTCGTACACATATTTATATATACATATTTCCCTTCTTATAACATTGTACATTTTCAGTCTTCAATCAAAGGACTACGAAGTTCTTACTAGAATCACGATCGGGCAACATCGTATATGACTCGGAACACATAACCGAGATCATATCATTTGGCATCAGAGCTAGCCGATTCAGTAAGATTATAGTTTTCTCTCTCCTGGGTTAGTAAAAATAGAAAAAAAGAAAAATTTAAAGAGGGGGAGCAATTCTTTTCATCTTTGAAAAACAATAATTAAGAAGGTTTCATATTCGTTTAATCGTTTCTTTTATTATCTTTACGATATCATTGCCTATTCCCATCTTCGTTCTTTCTTGTAGCCAATTATTTCTTTTCTCACATAATTTTTTCCAACCAAGCCCTAATTGTTTCAGCCGAAGTCTACGACACGCCTTGTAAACCTCGAGGGAGTTCCACAAGAACTTTAAAGGAAAGCAAGAACGGTAAAAGGCAAGAATGTACATTAAGGGTAAAAGCCATCCCGAGTGACACACGAGTGGGAGTATTTTTCTTTGGAGTGTATTGGTTAGATTTTTTTTGTTGGTGAGGTTTATTTTCATCTTTTTTAATCTTTTCTTTTCATTATGTCCCGAAAGTATACATGACCAAATGATTATACAAGAGACAACGTACGAGATTTTTCATCAAATTCTCAATTTCAAGATTTCAATCAAGAAATGAGGAGTTTGCTCAAAAAGTATCTCAACCCAATCTCAAAGAAATTGGATCGTATAATCGAAGAAGGTTCTTGTTCACAAACATCTCCACCGAAGATCAAAAGACAAGTAAAGTGGAGAGATAACACTTGACCCGTTTCTAATTCTACATCCAATTGGAGCGAAAGACCTTACAAAGAGGATCCCAATTTTCAAAAAATAAGCAATGTCAGAAGTTCAACGTAGAGTGAGCTAAAGAAATTTTGCATATTTCAATCCAGAAAGTCTAGCTTGTTTTCAAGTGTGTTTTGATAATTTTGTCAAAGAAACACAACTGTAAGAACAACTACGAAATGAAAGTGTTCGCAAAAAAAAGGAGAAATGAGAGTTGAAAAAGACATTGAGAGCATAGAAAAAAAAATTTGTGAAAAAGAGGGAAAAAGGAGATTTTCGAAGAAAAAGAGTGACATTGAAAAAGAAATTCAAAGAGAATATGAGAGTGAAAATGATGGGTTTGAAAAATAAATTGTTTGTGCAAAAGAGAGAGAGAGAGAGTCAAATTTATTTCGCACTAACAACCTTAACTATTCTTCTTCTATTTTTTAATTTTCATTGTTGTAGGATGATGAGAAGATCACTTCAAGAGACATATCAAACACATTGCCAATTCTAATGATGATCGAACATCGTCCATGCTTTAATCATGTTTCAAAGGAGGATCCAATAAAGTTTTCTATCACGAAAGAACCAGTGTCCAATAATATCATCAAGCATCCTCCATGGTTTGATTTTTCCATTTCTTTTTTTATTGAATTATTTACTTCTAACTTTCATTTACTTTTCAGAGGGATGATTCAAAAACAAGGAATTGATGTATTGAGTTGCAAGGATAAGTTTCTTTGCAATCTTGAGATGAAATTGCCACTCTCCATTTTGCAAATAAATGATGTGAAGAAAAAGCTATCCACCTACTCAAGAGCCATCATATGGAAGGAGACAAAGATTAAAGGCGATGGTGTAACCTACCTACTTGAAGGAGTTTAAAGGTCAAGACTCTCCATCCACCCTCATGATGATTCAAAGGAACAAAAAGAAGGGGTGCAAAGAACATATACCTATTCGGATAAACAACATGGAAATGAAGTGCACAAGAAAGGAAAACTTAATTCCAAAGAATGGTGTTTGTGCAAAACAATAATGAAGAAGTTTCCATCTAAAAGGAAGTCGAGATCGTTTTTTTTGTAGCAAGCATCGATTTGGGGACAAATCACATTAAAGAGGAAGGGAATTGATGTAAGGCTAACCAGACTTCTTCAATAATGGAGAAGTTGGCAACCTTGTTGTTTCCCGATCTAGGAGAGACACCAAAATACTACACTTTGAATTGATAAGTAATCTGCAAAAATTAAAGAAAGGAATGATTAAGATGGAAACATATATAAGAAATGGAAGAAGAAAGAAAATGATAAGAATTGAAATGGATAGAAATGTTATCAAAGATGGGCTGCGAAAGTGTTGTTGAATTGTCCTTCAAATGTTGATGAATTCGGCCACCATTGGTGATGATGCACATGATTCTTGATGAATGTTGATGGATAATTCAATGGTTAAGGAATGGTGATGAATATGGTAATGGGATAGTGATAGAGTTAGCGTGAAAGTGATGGATAACGGTGAAGGAAATAGTATCTTATAAAACTAAGAAGGAACCAATGTTATAAAGAATAAAGACCCAATTCTTATAAGTTTTATAAGGGATGGTAGCAAGGACTTTCACCCACTAGTTATATGAACTAGGAACCAGAAGTATCAAGGAAGGGATTGACGCCACAAACTTTAGAAAAGCTTGCTTAATCGATATAGTTCTAAAAAGAACTTAAAGAGAGAATAATCTCACAAGAGTTTTAATTTAACAAAGGGTTTTGTTTACAATGGAAATACAATAGCCTATTTATAGTTTTCAAAGGGTTTAGGCCAAATACACACATGATGGTTCGGCTAAGGTTGAAACCCCTTTGAAAACACATGATTTTTAATGAAAATGTATAATTTTAATTAAGATAAATGGTCTTGGCCAAATGGTTATGTGTTGGTTCGGCCCTAAGGATGTTTTGAATGCATTTGGAAGTTATTTGGGCGCCAAAATGAAGAGGAAAGAGTCTTTAACCGAATAGGAACCATCCCTTGGTGTTTTGGCGCCAATTTGATGTCACATGGAGTGCACATGCTTGAATGATGCACATGGCAGCCTACTTGAATGCACATGGGTCTTCTTGCAAGGATTTGGTGAGGTTGCAACCATAAGATGATGTCTTGAAGTCTATGGAATGAAGATATACAACAACTAGGCGTGACTTAGCTTCCAATATGCATCTAGGTGTCATGGTCTTCAATGGGAAGCAACTTGTCATGAAAGGTTACATGTGTAGAAGGTAACCTTTCATCATTTGAGCTACTTCCCATGTGTATGAGCTGAAGATGAGCTGGTCATAGGTGAATTACATGAAGATGAGTCTTTGGCCAGCTCCTTGTAAAAAGGCACCTCTTGGAATGGAAACTCTTCGCGAAAAGGTACGAATCCATAAAAAACCTTGACCTATGATACTATGTGTGGTGGTGATGATGGTGCAACTCTCCAGCTGAAATGAAACCTCTAGCTAGCTCAAAAGTCTAGCTCAAGTCAGCTATGAGCTCGGGGGTTAGCTAGCAATTTTGTCCCAAAATGTTCTTGAGCTGTCCCAGAGTTGTCCTATTCAAGTTTCCTTAGCTCCTGGACTCCGATTCTAGCTTTAAGTCAACTCCCTTTATGTGGCCGACCATGCACCTACAAAAACAAAGCATAATATAAGCTAAGTATTTGAAGTAAATAAATTATAATATAAAGATATGACCAATAGGTTAAAATAATAACTCATGCATCATATGATAATGAATGAATATTATTACAACTATAGATTATATGCTTGAATATCAATCAATGATGCAAACCATATAATGAATGCACATAGTATGATAATTCAAGTATAGTCTAATCTTCATATGTATGCTCATAATAGTATATAATGCATAAATAAGTAAATATAAGATAAAGTAAGGAAGAACTCCCTTAGAACCAGTTTTGAATAACCTCTATGGTGTGATCAAGTCATGGAGAAAATTGGAGCTAGACAGGATCACATCAGGAATGATGTGATCCCAATCAGCCCTAACTTTCTTCTTGATCTGATTAAATCATTAAAGTTCACCAAGGCTGATTCAAAGGGAGTTCTACCTTACTTCATCCTATACCTTCTCATTTATGCACTATATTTTATCATATGTTTGTATTTACCTCTTAGGATATGTTGTCATATGATATCATTCATTGCATGAATTTTCTTGAGTTTTATTAGTTGCATGACATTCATTGCATTTAATAAGTGTGTTGTTCATTAAGCATGCATTGCATTCAAAGCATCTAGTTCATTTTATGCATATTTAGATCATTTAGTAATCTACTTCATTCATGCATCTAGTTCATTGAATAAAGTTAGTTCATTAATTAAAGTAGTTCATTCATCAAAGCAGTTCATTTAATTAACTAACTCTTAATTGTTTCAAGCATATTTTCAATTAAAGATTGAATAAAGTTCACCTTGGAGTCTAGGTGCATGAGAGAAGTTGACGGTTTCAACAGATGCAAGAATATCAGTCAGAATCTCTTCTAATTCTGGATGTGATACAGATGTTTTTGGTCCCACAAATCAATTGGACATTATTCATCTATCTCTTAGCTTTCCAACGCCTTTTTAATCACCTCAATCCGATATCGGGAGCTTGAGATATGATCGATTTACTGAAGACAGTGCATACTGGAATTTTCATTACGGGAATTTTATACAAGGATGATTTGGATGAGTTTGAGCTAAGGAAGAGTCCTTTCATCTTCTACAAAGAGACAAGCAATTGAAGGCTATCTTAATGCTTCTATTCAAAGCAATTCAAGGATCAATTCTTTTCATCTTTTCAAGGCTGTTCATATTCTTGGAGAGACAATGCATTCAATCCTTCATAATTCACCTATTCAAGTCTTACTTATCATTCTTTGAAGGCTATTCACATGCTACCAAGGAACAAGCAATGAAGGCTGATTTTATTTCATTTAATCATTAAATTAAGTGATAAAATCAGTAAGGAATTTGAAGAGACAAGCTGATTTGGACATGTAGGATGTCCACATTCATCTATGATTTCATTTAACCTCTTTTCTTCCATTTGCAAGCAAAGTAAGGTAGCCCAAGAGTCACCCCTCCTTGGACGAAATTAAGGCCATACTCAGCTTCAAATTATCTAGATTCATCCCCAAAATGATCTAGAATATTCATCCAACTTTGAACATAAGAAGACAAAGCATTCAAGTGCATTTTATTGCTAAATTGATGAGAATGTTATTATCTTTTGAGTCTTTTCATATGCTTCTTAGAAATACTATAAATAGGCACCTTTGGGATCATTTGTAGACACACAATTTGATTTATGAAAATACTTTGAAAGATTTCTTTCATTTTAGTTCTTGGATTAGAACTCTATCGGTTTCTTGTCGGTCTTGAAGCCTTCGTCCTTTCATCTTGTTATAGCATTGGTTCCTAGCTCTACTATAGCTAGTGGGTCACGTTCCACCCTCTATCACTTCGATTTCATCTTTATTAAATTGTTGGTTCCTAACTCATATATAGTTAGAGGGTCACAATCCATCCTTTGAATTACTATCATTCTCCAATCACAAACATCCTTCACCATTTTTGTTACATACATTCAACCACTATCACCACCACACTTCTTTCATTTACAATACACTTCAACTTCATTTACAATACACTTCAACTTCATTCTATCATTTTTATTACTTTCGTACACATATACATGTTTCTCTTCTTATAACATTGTTTGTACATTTTCAGACTTCAATCAAAGAACTACGAAGTTCTTACTAGAATCACGATCGGGCAACATCGTATATTACTTGGAACACATAACCGGGATCATATCACTTTTTGTTTAAATATTTAAATTATGATAATGTGAATGAAATATTCTGAGTTGATATGATAATATTTAACATAAATAGGCACGGAATCAGAAAGACTGTTTTAACATCTATCTCCCTAAATTGGAGAGAATATAATACAAATAGTAACAATAAAAATATTCCTATAAGACCTGTTTTTTAGTCACGACGGACTCAAGAAACAGCCTTCATGAATTGCCAGTCATGCAATATGCCAACCGAGTGAGAAAGAAAAAAAAAGCCTAAAATTTACGTATAATTTGATTGAATGATTGCATTCTGTTGTTGTTGTTACCAAATTGTTGGACTCTGAAAGCTAAGTTCATAAAATGATGTGTAGATCAGAAAGGCATCCACTAAAATGCTTTACCGGTTTAGCTTACCCCAGGCTGCATCATGGGAAAAATGACCAATTCTTGGGCACACCATCATCATTTCCAGCTACTTTCTCATTTGCCCACCAATCGGAACTAATGATGGGATTGTTATGGGTATCGCCTCCATCGACATTGTCGAAATTGAAATCTTTAGATGACCCGAGAGTGATGGTTCGGTTCTTGTGGTGCTGTGGTCTGCCTTCTGTATCGGCTGGAGGCCTTTCTGGTGTTTCGATGTATGTTTCACCAACATGACATTCGTAAGTTTCCACCAACTTAGTAGCGTTTTCTTCTTTCTGTCTTGCTGTTTCATTCCGTAGAGATTCTGCTGCAGCTTCATACAGTGTCGATGTCTCGATTTCCACACATTCATCAACATTGTCAAAATTGAAATCTTTAGATGACCCAAGAGTGATGGATCGGTTCTTATGGTGATGTGGTCTGCCTTCGGTATCAGCTGGAAGTCTTTCTGTTCTTTCAATGTATATTTCACCAACACAACATTCATAAGTTTCCACCAACTTAGTAGCGTTTTCTTCTTTCCGTCTTGCTGCTTCATTCCGTAGAGATTCCGCTGCAGCTTCAGATGATGTCGCTGTCTCGATTTCCACACATCCATCAACATTGTCAAAATTGAAATCTTTAGAAGATCCGAGAGTGATGGATCGGTTCTTATGGTGCTGTGGTCTGCCTTCCGTATCAGCTTGAGGTATTTCTGGTCTTTCAATGAACATTTCCACCATCTTTGTAGCATTTTCTTCTTTCTGTCTTTCTGCTTTATTCAGTAGAGATTCTGCTGCAGCTTCAGAGAGTATCGCTGTCTCAGTTTCTACACATCCATCAACATATTCAAAATTGAAATCTTTAGATGACCCGAGAGTGATGGATCGGTTCTTATGGTGCCGTAGTCTGCCTTCTGTATTAGCTAGAGTTTTTTCTCCTCTTTCGATGTATGTTTCACCAATTCGACATTCATAAATTTCCACCAAATTGGTAGCGTTTTCTCCTTTCTGTTTTGCAGTTGCATTCCGTAGAGATTCTGCCACGGCTTTGGATAGGCTTCCTGTCTCAACTTCCACACATCCATGAACGTTATCAAAATTGAATTCTTTAGCAGACCCAAGAGTGATGGATATGTTCTTATGGTGTTGCGGTTTTCCTTCCCTATATGCTGGATGTGAAACAATCTCAGAGATCTGATGATCCAGTAGAAAACCATTGCGCATTGTGGGTGTTGTACCATCTGGGGTTAAAGTACCAGAACCATGATGTGATGCCCATTCACGGTTTGAAAGCGTATCAAGGTTAAAGAGCTTGGGAGGGTCACCCATTTGGAACTCAGGAAAGCGTAGACCAGTGGCGAAATCATCGAGGAAAGGAGATGACGTGCCAGAACCAGATATTCCTGAGCTTGGGGAGATCAGTTGGCCAACAGGGCTCCCGGGATGAAGGTGATAAGACTGAAATTCATAGTGGGATATTGGGAATCTCTGTCCAGCCTCTCCATAGTGGAGGTTGGGGCCAAGGAACCGGGCAAATGGCACCTCAGGCGAGGATGGTGTAGTCAAGTGCACTGACTCAGGAGGAGGAGTAAATGGAGCAGTTGAAGGTTCTGTGGGGAAGGCTGAGAAAACAGGTGGTGAGACTAACTGAGTTTCATGAGCATAAGGGCCGACTGCAAAAATAGAAGACATGCTGGCGGAAATAGAGGTGAGAGACACTAAACCAACTGGAGACTGTGCAGCAGAGGGGGGTTCAGATGGAAGGAAAGATGCAGGAGAAGAGGGTGGTGCAACAAAGGGAAGTGTAATGGTTGGTGCTTGGGTCGGATTTTGATTTTCAGCAGCAGGCACATTACCGCCAGAAGCACTTGTTTCAGGAACAAGAACAGCAGGCCCAATTCGCTTTTTTTGTTTGTAAGATCCAAAACACCAATATATACTCCACCAGCCACCCCGTCTTCTCTTCTGAATGCCACCAAATTTATGATAAAATGGATTAATACAGGAAATGGCACCAAACGCTTATGTAGCTAATAGGAAATCAACTAATTGGCAATAAAATTAATTACTTAAAGCTTTTGTCCTGAAAAGACATAAAGACGTATTACACCAATAACACAATGCATACTCATCCAAGCTTTACCGCAGTCTATCCATATACAAAACATTGTAAAGCACGAATGCTCAAAACTTATCAGATATCATGCTGCAAGTGTGCGTTTAACTGTTTGGTACAAAGAGTATGAGCATGCTGCTCTTTTTTCAATTAGAAAGCTTTTAAACTAGAAGACCCCCAATTTAATCCCACACTTTTACTATCTAAATTAAGGTCAATAAGCAGATGCCCTTCCCAGTTCTCACCTATTGTTTTATTATTTCCAAAGCTTTTCCTCGGTGATTAGAATGGCTACTCTTCACCTAGACCTCCGGTACATGGGAAATCATATATGCATACAGAGCATAACAGTTTCTAGTACTTAGAAGGGCCGAGTATCAAACTTGAATGGATGTTGAAAATGGGATTCATCTGAGTTATTCAGTTAAGACATACATAAGTTTCTAATTTTGCAACATTCCGACGTATATGAAGCCTTACAATTAACTCTTCCTACATTACAGACACAAAAAAGAAAATGATACAAACAAATTCAGAGACAACTCTCTTCAATTAACAACTACATCTAAACTCCAATTTGTAAATATTAACTGTGCTTAACTCTTTTTGTTTGTTTCTTTACCTATGATCAAGGAATCTAGGAACTTTTGCCAAATGAAAGTAAAACTAGAACCAAAAGGTAAAGATCATCTAGTTCACTGTAATTTTTTCCTGGGTAAATAAGGTACCAAATATGCAGAGAGACCACATACTTTGATTAACACTGTTTCATCAACACAGACAATCCATAGAATCCTGAACCTCCAAGTACCAAAGGAAAAAACAACTTATAAAAGCAAAAACTTATATTTCTAAATCTAATCACAGGCAATAGTTAAAACACTCTTGATTCTGTAACAACTCAACCTTCGTGATTATTGATGAAAGCTTCGTAATCACCATTAACCATTACGTAATTAAAATGGCAAAAAACTCAAATCGTGCAAACACAGATCACAAAATAAATATCACAGAAATTTAAAACAATTCCGAAAATCAACCAAATTGAATTGAACTCCATTAAAACAATCACAAAGAAGAAAACTAAACGAAACAGAAAATTTTAAAAATATTTAAACAAATTTTAAAAAATTACCTGAACCGTAACTTGTGGAACACGATTCTCGGCAGAAGCGATAGCGTTTGCGGCTGCATGTATGGTCTCCAAAGTGTTGTTCAGAACTCTAGATTCTCCATTTACTCCTCTCATTTCTACCCCCTTTTTTTCTCAAGAAACAAACAGCTCAAAACTTGGTTCCCTCTGAAAATGTCAAATTTCCTCCAGGGGAAAAAAACAAACAAACAAACGAAAGAGAAAGGAAGTAAACTGTGATTTATAGAAGATGTTTCCACGGTTAAAGAAAATAATCATAAAACTCTTAAATCTAAAATCCCTCCTTTTAAACTTATCATTATGTTGGAAAATTTAGTTATTTATGTATTTTGGAATGGAACATGTGTATAAGCGCTTATGAGGTCAAACACGGCGATGGACTTCGTTTTATCTAAAGAGTAAATTGCACCAATCGTCAATATATTTTATTCTTTATTCTATTTCACTCACTGTGTGTTAAATCCATTCAATTTTTTCATTAAACTTCATACATTTAATTTTTATCACTCTGCCGTTAAATTGTTAATAGCGTTAGCACGATGCGTTTAAAAAGACAAAATTTTCATCAAAATGACGACGCTTTACATCTATATAACAACCAATTTATAACATTGTACGGTAGAGCAATAAAAAAATCAAATATATTAAATTCAATGAAAAACTGAACAAATTTAAAGTACAATGAATGAAATACGAAAAAGTAAAATTCAGTGATGATTGATATAATTTTACTCTTATCTATATTTTATGTAATTAACAAACCCCCCAAATTATGCTCATGTTTTGTATTTTCTCTAACTTACCATTTTACTTACTTGCCCTTTTCATTATGAAAAGAGTAAATCAAAAAGTTCATAACTAAACTTTACTCTCTCTCCTATTTTGCTCATTAAAGTTTAAAAGTTTTTAATTTTCTTACTAAACTTAATACATTAGGTTTTTTTATCACCCAGTCGTTAAGTAGTCAACGACTTTAAAACGAAGTCGTTTTTAAAAAATTCACCAAAAATGTATCATTTTGCATCTATATAAAAGCTCATTAATAACGTCGTTAGTGAGGAAACGATCGAATGAAAAAAATAATCAATGTATTAAATTCAATGAGAAAATTAAAAAGATTTAAAATACAATGAGTGAAATAGGATAGAAACTGAAGTTTAGACACTAAATTTGTAATTTATCCTATTTTTAAAATAAAAAATATATTTTATTTTTTTAAATCATTCTAGTATTGTAGGATGATAAGGTGTACATGTCAAATGTCATCAAGGATGGATAAAGGGCGGACATGTGAAAACAATCATTTTCTTTAAATTTTATATTTTTTTATTTTTTCTATTGATAATCTATTTTTGCCCTCTTTAAAACTTTGTAAGTTTACTTGCCTCTAAAATTTTATAAGTTATCTCTTAACATAAAATCATGTCCATTCTTATATATCATTACACAAAATTGATATATAATAATTTATTCACTTTTGTAAAGTGTCGCAATGAGGAAAAAATATGAGTTTGAGGTCTATTTGTCACTCATCAGTTACAATGGACCTTATGAATCATCATGTCAATCATATAAACTAACACATTAATATTGTAAAACTAGTCAAACGATCATATTAATTTTTTTTTTTGAATTTGAGAGTGACATTGGATGTAAAATAGTTCAAAAATCACATTAATATTTTCAACAAAAAAATTAAAACCTAAAATACCACTAAGCCTTAATTTATTTTATCTTCACCATCTTTATTATCGATATAATGGATGTGTTTTATTTTAAAACTAAATTATAATCAATTATAGCTAAATATGGTTGACGGTCATAAAGTGAGTCATTTAGATTTAACCTAATCAATTAAAAGTAAATAAGACGAGACTTTGCTGAACAAATTAATTTAAAATTTTAATTGAGGCTTTCAATAATATTTTAATTGATAATTGGTTTTTAGTAAGAAGAAATTAAAACGAAGAAGGATGATTGCTGTAATTAATTGACAATTAAAATAAAAGTGTTTTGTCAAAGGTGTGCACGTGTGCACGTCCACTTCTTGGTAGCTTTCGTGAACCTGTAAGCAGAAAAATAACAAGAAAAAAAAGAGAAGAAGAATGGGTCCCATCTCTCTTTTAAAATTCTCCCCCTTTCCCGCTGCTTCGACCAATTCCCACCATCAAATTATTCGTTTTTTTATGGTTTTAGTATACTTATTTTAATTGTATTTAAATTCTTTTACGAGCATAAATAAATAAAAGTGATTTTGGTGGTAAATGAATTGTTATTATTTTATGATTTATTAGGTTTAAAAATAAAAAAATATCATGAATTTGAGTTTTTAATATCAAATGATATAGAACTATCGATGAATAGATATTACTTTATACTTACTGAGATTATTAAAAAAACTTTTAAGAGTAGCGAATAAAACTTTTCTTATTGAAAAAACCCCGAGATATTTGAAGTTTTAAATTTAAGTTTTTTTTTCCAGATTTAATATAATTATAGTTTAGATATATTTTAATTATTAATTTGATAATCTATTATAATAATTGATTACTAAAATTTTTTATTAATGTATTTATAATTGTGATTCTAATCTCACTTCTCAAAAATATTGATTATTAATTTATATTAATTTTTTGTATCTATACTCTCTATGTCCTATTAAAAGTGTCCATTATTGATTTTTAAAACGTCAAAATTTTTAAAGTTTGACCATGATTATTTTAAATATTTTAAAAAAAATAATTTTTTATAAAATATATATTTAAAAACTAATTGATTTAAGGTTTTTAAAATATATATTTTCATATTTGTATCAACAATAATTTTTAAATAATAAATGAGTCAAATTTAAAAAAAAATTGTCCAAAAAGTCAATAGTTGATAGATTTAATTGGACAGGGGGAGTATTAATTTTTAGAATATCGAGGATTCTTACACTTAAAATTTCAATGCAAAGGAAATCTCTCAGCGCTCGATAACAGGTCTATGGCTCGTCGTATTTTCCTTCGTTCTTCTCGATTCTTGCTTAATTCTTGATCTTAGTTTGTCGATTTGTGTTTTCTTTTTCATTTGATGAACTGAAGGAAGCTTTTTGAAGTTGCTCAAGAGCATTCATTGGAGTTTTACTCGGCGGAGGTTCTGAATTAGGGAATTTCTAGCTGGAGGGAGGAGACAAAGGTTGTCTTTAGGGCCTTGAGGGGGTTGATGTGTGCCAAACGATGAAGGTTTGGGTGAGATTTGGATGAGGAAGTGAGAGTTTAATGGAAACTTATGATCTGGTTTGCGTTGCATGTTCCCAGGCACTCTATTATCGCTTGGATGACCTTACTCGTTTGTCTGCCAACTCAGGATAGGCTCAATAGTATGGGTATGAACGTTGAGAGAGTTTGTGTGTTGTACAATGTTACAGAGGAGTCTTGGTCCCATATTTTCTTTGGGTAATGATTCTCAGTTGAGATTTGGAAATTCATCTTGGGGGCTAGCGGCATTCATCGCTCGGTGATGGATTGGGAGGGTGAGGTCACCGAGCATGTGCTCACGCTAAGGGTAAGTTCGTTAGAGGCACTATTTTTAGATTGGATTGGAATGATTTTGTATACTTGTGTAGAGGGAAAAAATAATATATTCTTTAAGAATGTGTGTTTGATAGGAGATGTAATTGTGGGTTCCATCAGGGAGGTGATTCAAACTAAAATTTATGGTAGAACTAGACGCTAAGTGCCCAACTTTGTATAGATTGCGTATTAGGGGTTGAGTATCTTGTTTTGTTTGATACTTTTGTATTGTATTTTCTTTGGATATAATATACACATTTTATCCAAAAAATAATTATTTTATATTATATATTGTGTCTAAAAATGTTGATGGAACAAGATTACTCATCATCCATGAGTAGTTTACCTCATTCTAGTTTGCATGGAGAGTCGCAGTCATTGGTTGGTGTTTAGAGGAGTGAGAAAGAGGATTATCATAAGGAAGAAGGAAAAGGATCGATCGATTTTGGATAGTCCATTTTCCTTCTAAATCAATTTACCATTGCGTCCAAATCTTAACATATTCTTCCATGAAAATACATTCAGAAAAATATAATCCCCAACTTCAAACTCACTATCCTTCCTCCTTTGGTCAAAATAAGATTTCTATCTAGAAAATGCCTTCTCATGCGATCACAAATCAACCTGACAGTGTCTTCAGTCTCTCGGGCTAACTCTAGACCAAAAATCTTACTATTATGCAACTCAGTTCAATATATAGAAGTGTGACACTTCCTTCCATATAATGCCTTATATGGTGCCATGCAGATGCCAGCTTGATAGTTGTTATTGTAAGCATACTCGACCAAAGGCAAGAAGTCATCCCAACTACCACAAAAGTCAACCACGCATCCTCTCAATAGATCCTTAAGAACTTGTATCACTTTGTCATATTGACCATCAGTATATGGATGGAAAGCTGTATTGAAATTAAGATGGGTATCCAGAGCCTTATGTAGAGCCTTCTAGAATCTAGAAGTGAATCTCGGATCTCGATCAGAAATGATAGACAACGAAACACCATGGATTCGAATGATCTCATAGATATATAACCTAGCCAACTTATCTACAAAATAATTAACTTACAAAAAAGTAGAGTGAGCTGACTTAGTGAGTCAATCGACAATCACCCAGACATAATCTTTGTTATAAAGAGTAAGAGATAAACCATTAACAAAGTCCATCATAATGCACACCTACTTTCACTTAGGAATCTTAATGGGCTGCAACAGACTAGATGAATGTTAATGTTCTACCTTAACCTGCTGACAAGTCAGACACCTTGCCACATAGTCAGAAATATCTTTCTTTATACCAACTCAATAGTAACGTTCCTTGAGAGTTTTATACATCTTATCTCCACCAGGATACATAACATAAGGACTACTATGGGCTTCCTGAAGAATAGTCTACCTTAACTAATCATCATTAGGGGCACAATAACGACCATGAAAGCATAGAATATCATCTTGATCAAAAGTGCAATCTGAGCTCAATCCCTGCTCAACTTGCTTAATAATGGACGCCAATGAACTATTTAGGAGCTGTTTAGCCTTAATCTTCTCATGTAAGGTTGGATTAAATAGTAACTATGCCAACAGACTACCATCATCACATAATTTGTACCTGAAAAATAAAGCTCTCAGATCATATACCACTTTACGACTCAAGGCACCAGCCACAACGGTGGCCTTTCCCGGATGATACTCTATTACACAATCATAGTCCTTTAGAAGCTTTAGTCAACAATGTTATCTCAAATTCAGCTCACTCCGAGTAAGCATATACTTTAGACTCTTATGGTCAATATAAATATCACACTTCTCTATATAGAGATAGTGTATCAAGATCTTTATAGTAAAGACTACTGCAAATAACTTCAGATCGTGGCTAGGATAATTGCGCTCATGCGGATTTAATTGAAAAGACACATAAACTACAATCTTCTCATCCTGCATCAAAACACACCATAGTCCAGAGTGAGAAACATCATTGTATACTGAAAAATCCTTCCAGGACTCGGATTGAATCAATACTAGGCTTCAATCAGAACAATATTCAGTTTCTCAAAACTAGATTATTGATCTTCAGACCAAACAAACATAATATCCTTCCTTGGCAACTTTGTTAGAGGAGCTGCAATTATAGAGAAACCTTCCACAAAACGACAATAATAACCAGCTAAGACCGAGAAGCTAAGAATCTCTAAGACGTTCTTAGGTTACTTCTAGTTCATAATAGCCATCACTTTACTCGGATCCACCTGAATACCTAAGTTGATCAATATGGCCCAGGAAAATTACGTCGTTGATCCAGAACTCACACTTGCTCAACTTGTCATACAATTTATTCTCCCTCAGAGTTTGCAAAACAATCTTCAAATGCTTATCATGTTTTTCTTCATTACGAGAATCACCAATATATCATCAATTGACACAACCATAGGATGATCTAAATAAGGTCGAAACACTCGGTTCATCAGATCCATAAAGGTAGCATAAGCATTAGCTAACCCAAATGGTACTCATAATACCCACATCAGGCATAGAAAGAAGTCTTTGGGACATCAGAATATTTCTCCTTGAGTTGGTAATAGTCAAACCTCAAATCTATTTTCGAAAAGAAAAAAGTCCATCAAAACTGGTCAAATATATCATCGATCCTAGGCAGGGATATTTCTTTTTTACCGTGACCTTGTTCAGCTTCTGATAGCTAATATAGAGTCCCAATTTCCCATTTTTCTTCTTGACAAAGAGAACTAGAGCTCCACAGGATGAAACACTAAGTCGAATGAATCCCCTATCCAATAACTTCTAGAGTTGGACTTTCAATTCCTTAAGCTTCTTAGGGGCTGTACGATATGAAGCCATCGAAACTGGTATTGAACCAGAATAGGCTTCGATCTCAAACTCAACCTCTCTAGTCGGTGGTAAACTAGGCTACTCTTTAGGTAATACATAAATAAAATTCCCTAACAGTCGAAATTCTCTCTATATCAAATTAAGAACCTCTAGTATATAGAATATAAGCAAGGAATGCCTCAAATTCCTTTCTGGCCATCATTTCAACTGTTAGAGTAGACACAATAATCTTCAGAAACCCAAGATATTCCCCGATCATCAATATTTTCCTATCATTATGACTCTTCAGAACAACTTTCTTGATCTCACAATCTAGATTAACCTTATGCTTATTCAACCAACCTATTCCAAGAATCAAATCAAACTCTTCAAAAGATAACTTCATTAGATCGACTAAAAAGGTCTCCTCATGAATCTCTATTGAGACATCATATCTAGTTGATCCTCATTTAGGAAAAACACGAGTACCTTCATAAAAAATATAATCTCAAATCAATTATATATTCAATACCCAATAAACACGTAAAAGTACTAAGAATATTGAGGCATTTTTAGGTTAACGAGCTTATTTCAGGGCTTTGGATTAGAATTTGGCAAAACCGACTATAAAATCAGACTTATGACGTTCAACAATGTCAAGATGAAGGTTTTTGAAAAAGTTAACGACTCAATATGGCTCGATTCGGCTGGGTCAGTTTGATCGAGTTCCATTGAATTAGTTCAGTCTAGTTTGGCTAGGTTGGGCTAGTTGGGTTTGGGACAGACGATTTTTGCCGGTTAAATTGGGCTTGCTAGATTGGGCTAGAAGGGTTAGGCCAAACAGATGGGCCGGGTTAACAGGCGGGTCGACCCAGTTTCAAAACCTCCCGAGGTGATTGAGAAGCCACATGCATAGAAGCGATGCGTGGGCTCATGTGCGGTGGTGTGGGTGATCGAAAAAATGTGAAATGTTTTCTAAAATTAATAAAATATGATTTTATGTCACTTACCAAGCTCGATTCACAATAATAAATGTCGGAGAGCTCGATTTTCAATATCATAAACTTGTTTTCCTTCACCCTTTACACTTCGGTGACTACGATAAATTTGGGGCCACCGGTCAACTTGGGTAACACTGGGATCACGATGGTATGGGCGATGTACTGAACTAGCTACAATCGGCGACGAAATGACGTTTGAATAATCTTGGAGAAAAAGACCAAAAAAGGAAAGAGAGAGAAAATAAGAAATGAAGATTTCTAAAAATGGGTTGTTCTAGAAAGGTGGGAGTATTTAAACTCCTCTCACCTAGAAAATGAAAAAATTATGTAGAAGGACCTCGAGTTTTTCTTCTTATTTTTTTCGAATTTGTTCTAATTTTAATAAAAAAATTAATTTAATCCTCAAATTTAACTAAGAAAAATTTTAACCCTAAAATTGGTGTGTGATAATTAATATTTTGAAATGCAAAATGATAGAATTGATTGTAATATTTTTTTAAAACCCACAATATAAGGGAGAGATAATGTGTCAGCTAAGAGCTTTTAACCACTTACTTTAAAGATTGTTGACTTATCATAATCTCATTTGAATAAATAATTTTTAAGAAAAATAAAGTATTAAAATTTTATAAGTTTAAAGATTAGTCATACCAAAACTAAATGATATTAAAATATACAAATAATTAAGTTTATAATTTTTTTTTTATAAATGTCGGTTGAATTTATTGAATAAAAGAGAGAAATACAACATAAATAAGATCATTGGAAACAAAAGCAGAAAAATAAAGGTAGCCACCTCAATCAAAGCAAAATAATAATTTTGGTTTGATGATGTGTCTAAAAGTATAGTTGAGAGAATAATTTTATACTTAGGCTCTTATAAAACAAAGCCACTAACTACTCTGACGACTAACAATCAAATTAAAGAAAAGAAATGATTCCCTCTGACCTTTTGTTCAAAGATATTAACCCTTCTTTTGAGATACTTAACCAATTACTACAAAACTTGTTTAACAATAATCAAATGGTTTACCCCTTTTAAGGCCAAATGGATTAACTTTTCAATGTCCCTTTGACCACTTGTACTTTCATCACAAATGTATACTATCTAAGTTATAAAGGAAATTATTTAAACTTTAATATAAAATCAACCTTATGGTTAATAATAAAATGTATAACAGTGAAGTTTTTTTATAAAGTTGTATTTGTTTAAAGATAACCAACCCCAATCATTTGACATTGGACGTTTACATTCTTATCATTCTTGGTGCTCGAACCCGAAACCTCAAGAAACATCAACAATTCCTTTACCACTGAGAATGTTTGGTTCATGCATTTTTATTAAGTTTTAAATAAATTAAATATCAAACTATTTAATTTATGTAAAAGTTTTAAACTATTATTTAAAATTTACATTCATAACAAATTTAATTATCTTATTAAATTCAATGGTCGATTCATTGAAATATTGGTAACGTAAAAAAATTATAAAAGCATGTATAACTATTCTAATTTCATACTAATATAAATCATTCTTATGAATATATATATATATATATATATATATATATATATATATATATGGTCGCTACCTAACTACTAACCATTTTGGTTAATCTTTGTGAAACCGATGTCCCCCAAAGTTTCCTTTTCTTGATCATCTGTCAACTCTCTCGATAGACATCAGGGGGAAAAGTGGCTTTTGGAGCTACTTTTGACAATTTACATGTATGATTTTCACTATAACACAACTCAACCACTAGATTTCGTACTGCCTTTACGTTGCTAAAAGGACTTTACTTACATACAAGATGGTTCGAACGATGGGTCACTTCTTAAAAATTTAAATTATTAAATGTTTTAGATATTTTTATTTTTTTATTAAAATTTGTTTTTATCCCTTAAAAGCTTTCTAAAGTTTTTTCCACTTTAAAATTTAGAAATATGTTCCTTAAGAAAAAAATTTGTGTTGATACAGATTTATAAATCTATTTGTTAAAAGCTAAAACCCTAATAATATATAGGGTTTCACACAATGATAGCCTTTATGGTTTTGTTCCCACACTTATTTAGGCTTTTCTTTGCGTCCCCCACATGCAGTTGCTGGTGAATGATTAAAAACAGTTGGTCTCGAGTGCTTTCGGTATGTAATTAGTGTTTGATTAATTAAAACCTTGATAAAGAAAATATATACAAGGAAATGATTGAAGTAAAGTTTTAGACCACTTTTGACCAATAAAGCCAGAATATCAAAATGCAAAGTCTTCTCTCATCGATTTTGTCATTTCCCAAAGATCCTTTTCAAGTCAAACAAATGTATACTTATTCTCTCTTTAAAATTAAAATATTTTGATGTCTCAAATTAATTTTATCTTGTCTTTCATGCTTTTTATGGTATTATGGTTTGAAGAGTTTTTTTTTTCAAAAAGAAAAAAGGGAAAACTTTTCTTTATGATATATTTAGATAATTATAATTCTTAGGATATGATATTGTCACGTTCTTGCAATCTTAGAACCTCGAACGTGCGTCTTTAGATATTTTTATATGGTTACGGTTAAGTAAGCATGAAAACAATGTTTTGTGGCATGCTCGCTACAAGTTGTAAGAAAATTGGGCCACATAAAAAAATTTTTGACCAACTACACTCTCATAGTGCCTCAAATAGATCTCTAGTAATGCATTCACTCACTTAGTTTTTTTTGTTGGTTTATGGAAGAACACTACTGGAGAAACTTAAGTTGGATTCCATTAGCTTGAACAACTCAGTCCAAAATCTCTATGTGAACTTTGTGTCCCAATCATTAATGATAGTCTTCGGCATTTCCCAATACTTCACCACATGTTTGAGGAAAAACTGAGTTGCCTCATTGGTTGGACACACCTTGGACACTAGAATGAACGTTCAATACTTCGAAAACTTGTCAATTAAAACCATGATACTCGAAAGTCCATTAGTGTGGTGTAAACCAAGTATAGAATCCACATAGACACTCTCTTATGGTTTCTCAGGAATGAGAAATGGTCGCAACGGTCCCGCTAGTCTCTTCATCTTGACTTTTTCCTATTAGTATATGAGATAAGTTATCACATAGGCTTTCACATCTTTGGCCGAGTGCGACTAATAATATCGTTCAGAAAATAATGTCAATGTCCTGTCTACTCACAGATGTCTCTCCTATTTAAAATCACAAAATTCCCTCATGAGCCCCTTGTGCAACTCTCCGTCTAAGATACATATAGACGATGTCCTCGAGCATAAAGCAAATCCCCCTAAAGCCATAATTTCCTAGTTCTCCATTCGTTGACATAATCGATCAACATTTTGGCTATAGGGCTATGGGAAATCCCTCTTTTATATGCTCTAACAAAAGTCCCTATACTTTGACAAACTCAATTGAATACCTTTGGCTTAAGGAATCTGACGGAGTTCACCTTCTTTGGCTTATACTCCATGAAAAAATCAAACTCAACAAGAAATTTTTATCAATGAGCCTGCTTGGGGGACAATTTCTTCTGGGTTAAAAAATAACTATTAGTGACATTATCAGTAAATACATGAACCTGGACCCAAGTATGTAATGTCGCTACGTGCGTAAGTAATGCACTATCACGATCATCTCATTCTCATGAACCAAGTACCTCTTATCGGTCTTATTGAGCTTTCAACTCCTATATATAATCGGATGCCCTTCTATCATAAGGACTCCACAAATGAAAATGTTGGACACATCGGTGTAGATCTTAAATGGCTTATTGTGATTTGGCAACAACATCATTAGCTCACTTACTATATCTTGCTTGATCTTCTCAAACACTTCCTGGAACTTTGTGCTCCAATCTCATACCTTGTCTTTTTTTTTATTAATTTGGTTAATGATGTGGTGATCTTGGAGTAGCCCTTCACAAATCTTCAATAATAGTTAGCTAACCCTAAGAAAGCTTTCAACTTGGTCACCTCGGTGAGCAGTCTCAATCATCAATAACCCAAAACTCATCTGGTTGTAAAAAGTTGCAAGAGCATTCTTGTGGCCAAACGACAACACAAAGAACTCATATGAAGCATATCATATATGCAGCCTTTGGTTCATCACCATCGAATATTCTGACTTGGTAATATCCATACCTCAAATCCAACTTGGTGAACCACCTTGCACCACCAAGTTTATTGAACAATTCAACAATGAGATATATTAGATACTTATTCTTTACGGTGAGATTGTTTAACGCCTGATAATCAATGCTCGACCTAAAAATCAAATAAATAAAATTAAAAGGAATAAGATATCTGGTCAGTGGGTACTCGGATAAGTGTTATTTTTTAACCCATGCTCGACCTAAAAATATGTGGAAAACAGCGAGTCAAGTACCTAACCCGTAAATTCATGTATTTTCATTATAAATACCAGGTAATTTTTTATCGGGTTAATGGGTTGATGGGTCAGATCATCCGGGTTGGGTAATTTTGAATACTCATACTCAGTATGTTCTCAACTCCCTTCATTGTCAGGAAGTCTCTTTCACAAAATAAAATATGCATGCCTTGGTTAGTGTTCTAGTCATCGAATAACTCTCTCTATCTAAATCTCTCAAACCTCATTATCATAATAGATCTTTACTTCAACTAGTTATCGATGTGACTTGCCTCAACCTAGATCATCGTCATCTTGGTGGTATGGCTTGAGTAAACTGACATGGAACACTAAATGGGCTCAGATGGTCGACAACAACTCCAACTTATAGGCCATGGTACCTACCCACTTCCCATTTCAAAATAGACCTCATATCTTTACAAAAGCCTTTTTTAATATCCGTGAATTGTGAGTACTATATATGGATGCAGAAATATGTGCAAGTATCACAATCGAACAAGTAATACAGTGATGAGTGAGTATCGTATCCACATGGATTGGATAGATCTTGAGTAAAGTTTATGCACTATTCTAAAGTAACTACGTATAGCTAATGATATTCACAAATAAGAATGTTGTGGCAAAATGGATGGAGATGTCGTGACAAATTAAATTATGTTTAGTTCAAACAAATGGAAATGCAACGGCAATATAAAATGTAAATACTGGATTTAATTATAAGGACTTTAGACTTCCTCACACGACAAACTACTATAGGAATGAGTGATAGGAGTTACTTAGGAAATTTAAGTCTACTTCTCAGAATGGTCTAACTTCTATGCCTTCTCTGCCCGACAGAGTTTACTAAGGGTGCCCTATGCTATCTCTAGTAAGGGACTCGATAGATTAAGATGCCTTGGCAAAACCGATTGGCGTTAGCTACTGCAGGGAACCTATTGGTCCAGATAACAGGATATGTCTCGGCAATACCTTTTTGTGGTAGCATTAACATCTAACCTATCGCTCATACACAACTCCTTTTAGTCGAATGAAATCCTAGCCTTATCTCTAAGGTGGATTAGGCCTAGTTACTATCTAAAACCCCTTTCTTATGTGGTTCCTCCCTAGTTTATCTTGAACACTAAGGATGTGCTACCTAGACATTCTCTCGAACACTAAGTAATCTCTTAAGGAACGGCTACTCTCGTAGCTCCTACAACCTTAAGGCACTAAGCTTCATAAACAAAACATAATATAACATAGAAAAATAACCATTCATTAAAGTAAAACTTAAATATCCAAAATAAACTCTCACCAATTAGGATTAGTTCATAGTGGGGGTTCGAAATAAGCAAGCACAAAGCAAGTTAATCCATTCCTTACAACCCAAATGATAAAATATTAAAGCAAAGAGCAAAGGGAATGAAGAAAAGCCTTTGACGTGCACTGCCGGAGCTTCACTCGGCCACCACGAACTATCCCATTGATTTAGCTCCTCTTGAACGCCTAGTTCGCCACTCCCTCTAGATTGTCAACGAAGGAATGCCACGGCAAAAACGATTGACGAAAAAAAGCGAGATCTTTTTCTCCAAATTTTTAGGCTCTTGGCGGCTGTGTAAAAGTCTCCAAGTCTCCTTAAAAAGTCAGGCTTCATCTTCTATTTATAGGGGAGAATGAACCTAAGGTTTTGTGTTAAAATTACATTAGTACCCTAAAGTTAATTCCTTTTATGTAAGAGTCAGTGCAAAGATGGTAACTGACCCCTCCTTTATGACTGATTGCAGAAAGTACTTTTTATGCCATGACAGCTGGCTCTTACTAAAAATATTCTTATTTCGTTTTATTTGCTCTCGAAATGCCAACTGATTCGACATTTGCCTTCTTCTCAACAGTCTCCTTATGTCATGGCATTT
Source organism: Hibiscus syriacus (assembly GCF_006381635.1). Taxonomy (NCBI): domain Eukaryota; kingdom Viridiplantae; phylum Streptophyta; class Magnoliopsida; order Malvales; family Malvaceae; genus Hibiscus; species Hibiscus syriacus. Next base: position 663,010 of record NW_024061866.1, read on the forward strand.
CCCTTTTGCTTTTCCTTGCTCCCAAATCCTGCACATCACCAGAAAAACACCTTCCCCATAAAGCAACACTGATTACAAAATAAAATGTCACGACAAACAGAATTTCACCACATGAAACTATATGCTCATAAATGCATCTATATGATCCTATATGAGCTCTTAGACAGTCAATAACTTAAGTGAAAATGTCCCAAATATGACCTTTTTACGGAGTTATCACACCCCCAAACTTAAGCTATTGCTTGTCCTCAAGCAATGGATAGTATTAAGCAAAATAAAAATATCATGGTAAGTTCAGAAGCAGAATAGTTATATATGATAGAATTTCAGCCCTCAGCAAACTTAGCTTTAACATGCTAGACTAGTTTGAGAAATCAATTACTGTCCCCTAGGGCAAGATTCTTTATGTGGGTGTGTGCGTGTTTGTATCCAGTCCATACTTAACAAACCTAAAAAATTTCTACGCATTGTTTTCTTTTCCTTTTTTCTTTTTTTTCTTTTTTTAACACTATTACGAGGGGAGTTAGCCCATCAAACCTACCATCCCATACTCTAGGTGAAAGGGAGCATACCTTCTACCCCCGAGCTAGTCAAGTAGAGTCATCATGTGACTACTTTCATTCACTCATATACCATAGCTGCCATTTATTTATTTGTAGTTTCCAGGAAACACTATGGCATAGCAGAGTGTCCCTCTACATATATGTCGAAGCATTTATTCACAACTTCATTTTTTCTTTTTTTACAAAGAGGGGTTTTCATCGTTTATGCCAAGACATGCAAGAGTTCTCTTATAAAAAAATTCTAAGTTCCTTAAGCATGAAAAACATACAATCGTGTATTCAAAGGTTTTAAAGAAGCAAGTCATAGAGTTGGTTCTATCATCCTCAACAGTCATGTACATTCAATCCTAGCCATCAAGAATTAATCATCATCGGGCATTCTTAATTTATTCCAGAAAACTAATTCAACCACTTACTAATGTCATGGCATATTCATTCTACTAATACTATCATGCAGTGATTTAAGAACCCTACCTCCCCCAAACTTGAGAGAAGTATTGTCCTCAATGCTAAATAAAAACTAAGGAAAAATCTAAACTACATGCTATGAAATTCAATGCAATGCAAGGTACCTTGACTTCATGCTTATGGTGGTGCGGTGGTCGTGCAACGTGTTCGTTTTTGTAATTGTGTAGGGTCGGAATGTTCAGAATATGATACTGGTACGATTGAAATATGGATGGACCCTAACCTTGCAAAGAGAAATAAAATATTCAATTAAAAGGAAACTCAATAAAAATAGTAACAAATAAACATTTATTTATGCACAGGAGTAAATCCAAAATGTAACGGCATCTTCAAGATGCTTGGCAAGTCTCGATATCGTGCAAGAGGAGTGCATATTTGTCATGTTCGATCGGAGCACCAGTATATACCAAAATGCCCCACACATATAACAGTTCCACCTTCAAAGTATTTTGCCTTGGCATTTCGTGTCTTTCACATCTGAATTGTAGGACCTTTGCAGTAGTCCTCTCTTTTCAAAGTGTTCTCCGCATGAAGCTGAATGATAGTAGAATGAGATCTCTTTTCGCTCTTTTTTATTGTGGGAACTTGAAATCATTTGGGCAGCAAACTCGTTGAAGAGGTCGGGGTCATCCCTATGCCAGTAGCCACCATCGTGTATGACCTTGTTCTTTCCTAGGCTAGTTAAGTAAAGAAACAAAACAACACTAACGAGAAAATTGACAATGTTAGCATACAACAAAATTGCCGCGACAAATAATAATTTTTCATTAGTGAATTTTTCCTTAATCTCCATTCCATTCCTTAATTCTTTTATAATTTCTAGTCTAGACAGATGGGCAGTTACTTGGAGTTTGGGATGTTCAATAGAATCCAAAGGTTCAAATTTTATATCTGGTCTAGCTATTGGTGAGCACTGATTACAAAATAAAATGTCGCGACAAACATAATTTAACCACATGCAACTATATGCTCCTAAATGCATCTATATGATCCTATATGAGCTCTTAGACAATCAAAAAATTACGTGAAAAGGTCCCAAATATGACCTTTTTACGGAGTTATCATTTGCACTGTTAGGTTACGCAAGATCTCAATCAACTTGGCAAAAACTAGATCGCCAACCTGGAAATTCACATCCTTACACTTTTGATACGCCCACTTCTTGGTACACTTCCTCACCTTGTGTAAACAAGCTCGGGCTAAGTTATGATGGTCTTAAAACTCCTTGGAAACCTTATATGATGTTTGATTTGTTCCTTATACTTGGTAACCACTATGATAGGAATGGCTATTTCTCGATCACAATCTCGAATGAACTATGGTTTGTGGCCTCACTCTGTTGCAAGTTGTAAGAAAATTGGGCCACATCCAACAACTTTGACCAGCTGTGTTGCATGCACTCATATAGTGCCTCAAATAGATCTCCAATAAAGCATTGACTCGCTCAGTTTTCTCATCAGTTTATGGTTGAACACTAGTGAAGAAGCTAAAAGTGGATCCCATCATCTTGAATAAATGGCTCTAAAATCCCCCTATGAACTTTCTGTCCTAATCACTAATTATAGTCTTCAAAATTCCCCAATACTTCGCCACGTGCTTAAGGAAAAGTTGAGCTATATTATCAGTTAAAAAACCCTTCACAAACTTTGAAAATCTATCAACAAGAATCATAATATTCAAAACTCCACCAATGTGGGTAAACCCGACTATAAATCCATAGAGACACTATTCCATGTTCTCTTGAGATTGGGAAATGGTCGTAACGGTCTCGGTGGCTGCCCCTCAAGGGGCTCCTCTTGACCCTACTAGGGGCTCCACCCATTGGCCTCTGTGTAGGCAAAAAAGGTTGTAGGCCCATATCAATAATTTTAATTAATTCATTAAGATTGTGTATGTTGTGTTTAATATGCACGTTGTTTTAAAGGCATGGTTATAGCCCATCATTTGAAATGGTTGTAAATTTCATAAATGCGGACTTCTTATCATGCCTTTCTATATTTCTTTTGTAATTATATTCTCACCTTATTCACTCGTTTGTAAAACGATTTTCTAAAATTGTAATCTTGTGAAGATTCGTAGGAGAAAAATAATGGACTGACTAAAGCGAGAAGATTCTTGCAAAGCCATATTTACTTTTAGGATTTTGGTTCTCCCATTAGCATGGGATAGGTCATCTTAGTTTTTTGCTATAACCATTGTATTTTATTTACTGCTTTATAACTATCATGAATATGATGCAATGAATGGTACGTTAGCATGCTAATAAATTGATGAATTCAATAAGGGGCTAAAATTCATAAGAACTATAATGAGTTAAATGATAAGATTATTATGAAAATCCCTCTTTAAAATCTAAGTTAATCTAACTGTCTAATATTTACCCTCGTTAAGGTCTCGATCGATATTATATGGGATTTTCCAAATAAGTGCCACATAAGTCTATCTTGGTTAAACACTAAGAATAAGAAAGTGATATTCGCCGATTCAAATATTGGTAAGAACTTAACTAGGTTATTCTAATATAATTAGAAACCTAGAGGTTAGTGTAATCGCCATTTTTCCATTCTTTTTTCCTTTTTATATAAACATGCCCCAAATTAAAACAAATTAACACCCCAAACCCGAACCAGGCCCTAAATTTAAACTATAACCATACCCCAAACAGAACCCGACCTAGAGCCCAAACCAAACCTAACCCGGAGCCTAACCTAAACATAACCCTAGTGTAGCTGCCCCAATGACCCCATTAGTTATTGTGATCTTTGCACAAAGTAAAGGAAGGTCGCTTCATCACGCCACCACCACCTCTAACACTCTAAGCAACATGCAATGACAACAAACAAGAAAACAAAACTTGTAATCATTTTTCTTTTTTCTGTAATGGGTATAAAACCCTAAAGTAAGCAATATAAGGCAAAAGCAAAGTTTGAAGGTTATTTTCCTCTTTGCTTTTTTAGGTTTCGATTACATGAAAAAGATTTTTTTTAGTTTCGAATAACAGTAAGCAAAAAGAAAAAAAACATTTTTTTAGTTAAAAACACTAAAGAACAAATAAAAAACCTTAGTTTCGGAACACAACCGAAAGAAAAAATAATTTAGTTTCGAAAAATCAAAACAACCAAGCTTTTATCACAGTAAAAAAGAAAAAAATGAAGAGGGTTAGATTTGGTTACCTGAGTCATAGGGGTCTTCGTCGGAGATCGTCGGAGTTGGAGAAATCGAAGGGTTAAAGGGGTTGTTTTGAGGTCTTTAGGGAGTTTATTTAGTTTTTAGCCCCAAATAGGGGTCTAAGTTAGTAGATCTAGGGATTTGGGTCATTTTAGGCTAGTTTAAGAGTTTCGACCACCGCTTGTGGTGGCCGGAACGGGGCGTGAGACAACCGGCAGTGGGCCGACCAATGAGAGAGATGAGAGATTTTTTTCTTTTTATTTTCTTTTTGAATTTTGGTTAAAATGAATAAAAATATGAAAAATGGTATATATATAAAGGAGTTTAGGGTAAAATCATGCTTTTGGTATCTAGGTTTAGCGTGTTTTTACATTTTGGTCACCTATAGGGATCGAATCATCATTTTCCCTTTTCTTTGCTTGTTATAATGTTATTGGGTTATTCATTGTTTAGTCCCTATAAGGTTAGAGTGTTTTTACACTTTGGTCATATGTAGTTATTGTTTAAATTTTACTTTAATTTGTCTGGACTAATTTTGTAATTTTCCTATTTTTGTTTAATAGGGTATTTTAGGCTTAAATAATAAGGATAATTAGTTTTAGATCCCTACAACTTCCGCATGATTTTGCATTTTAGTCTCTAACCTGTTTTTTTATTTTGTTTAGAATTAGCCATTAAATTTTAATTAGTTTCAATTTATCCCTTATTACATGTTTAGTTTATTTTTTAATCCTTGTAGTTTAATATTCTTGCAATTTAACCATTGCATTTATTTTTATTTCATTCATTTTATTTATTGATGCTTTTTGTTTTCTTTTTTTAAATTTATTTAATTAGGTTTATTAGTGGATTTAGTATTTCATTTTTTAATTAACAAGTCTTTTGGATTTCGTCCTTAGATTAGTTGGATAAACCAAATCGGACCTAAAAATTAGGATGGCACCTTAGTCTTAATTAGGGAGCAATTCAAGTAGAGTTTTCGCATAAAATGCCCGATTACTCGAGTTGATTGTTCGAACTTTTAATTTGTTAATCATCGACTATTTTCTAAAATTCTTTTAATTTAATCCCATAATTTCTAATAGGTTAATTTAAATAATTATTAGAACTTTTATTTGTTGATTAGTCCTTAAATTTTAAGAGTTATTGATTTAGGTCCTTAAACTTTTAGTCTTTTATAACTCTGTATTTTAGATTTTACCCTTTAGTCCCTTGAACTTCAATTAGAATTTTAAATTAACATAATCAAATAGGTTAAATAGAGCCTCCACTTTTAGCTAGATTTTAATAGTCCTCTTAATTTAGGGAATAATTTGAGTTGACCCTACCCTAAATGCTCAAAGGACCATCTCGATTATTTGATTCAATAATTGATTAAAATCAAATAGGGTTAATATTAGAACCTACATTTCTAGGTTTGTGCCTTTAGGTTCTTTAATTCTCATAATTTGGTACTTTAGGATAGAGAGAGCCTTAATTTACCCTTAGCTTAATTAAGATTAATAAAAATTTGTCTGATTGCATTTTGTTTTTAAACCTAAGGTAATGTTCACTTATTAGGGAATTAATAGTATATCTCTCGAAAGTATGCACAAAGGGTGACTACTGATAATTCTCGAAATATGTCGACATCTTTTTCGAGACCGCATCATGATTTCTAAAATTAAGGCAATGTCTGGTTATTATGCACAATAGCTGATATCCTGCATTTATGATAGGGAGTGAATGTTATTGGTATTTGTAAACAAATACCCTTTTAAACTTTGCATCCATAATGATTTTTAAATTAAATACAATTTTAACTCAGAATTTTCGATTCTAAATGTAGGGTAATCAACTAGGTACCAATTTTTGGGCGCTTGTAGGGGTGCTAATCCTTCCCCACGTGTACCTGACTCCCGAACCTGATTTTTGAATTTTTTTCAAACCCTAAAACTTGGTATTTTAATAAAAATAAAACATTTTATTAAAATCACCCAGTTTTTACGATGTCTCAATCGCACCTTAAATGATTTATGGCAACTCCTCACATTTCAAAACATTTTCAAATAGAAAACCCTAAGTTGGTACAAATGATTTCCCTGCCCAGGAAAAAACAGTGTCGACAGTTAGTTATTGGTAAATTTACTTACAAATTATATTTCCATCATTATAGTTTTAATTGAAAACAACAACACACTATCATTGTGATCGATCATTGAGAAGGATAAGATGAATGGCTTGAACTTCCTTGACTGGTTCTGTAATTTGAGAATTGTTCTCAAACAAGAATAGAAGGAATATATCATTGAAGAACTTATTCCTGGTAAACTGGAAGTTACTGCTTATAGAGTTGTAAAAGATAAGTATATAAAACACTTAGATGACGTGTTAGACATAGGATGTCTAATACTTGCCACTATGACCCCTGAGCTTCATAAACAATATAAGGACATGGTTACATATGATATGATTCAAAATCTCATGAAATTGTATGAGGGACAAGCATGTCAAGAGAGGTATAGAACCTCTAAATCTCTATTTCAATGCAAAATAAGTGAGGGATCTCCTATAGGAGCTCATGTTATCAAGATAATGGGATATATCCAAACGTTGAAGAAATTAGAATTCCTTCTCAAAGATAAATTGACTATTGATGTCATCCTGCAATCATCGTCGGATAGCTTCAATCAGTTTGTCCTTAATTTCAATAAGAATGAAAATAACAAGACTTTTCCATAATTACTAAGGCTCCTTTTAATAGCAAAGATGAGCGAGCAAGTGATTTATTGGAATTAATACATAGTGATGTATGTGGGCCAATGAATACATGAGCCAGAGGTGGTTTTTAAAACTTCATTTTATTAATTGAAGACATCAGTAGTATAGGTACACTTACACCAACTGGCATGCCATAGTGGAATAGAGTTTTTGAGATGAGGAATCGAACAATATTATATATATTTGATCAATGATGAATCATAGTAATGTTCTGACTTCTTTTTAGGGACATGCATTTGAAACAACTACTTTCACACTAAATTGTGTTCCATCTAAATTGGCTCAAAGGACACCATATGAGATATGGACTGGAAAACGTCCTAGTATATTTTTATGAATATTTGGTGTTGTGAAGCTTATGTTAAACATCAAATGTCTATGAAGATTGAGCCTAAATCTCAAAATTTTATTTTTTTAGATATCCTAAGGAAACTAAATGGTGTTATTTCTTCAATCTTAGCGAGAACAAAGTGTTTGTTGCTCAAACGAGAGTTTTTAAGAGAATTTCTCTCGAAGAAAGGGAATGGTAGAAATATTAAACTTGGAGAAGTTTAAGAATAACATATCAATGAAACAGAGATTGAACATTTTCCATAAGTTGTTAAGAAACGATAAACAAATTTAGAAACTCAACCACTGTAACATCCTTAATATCGGGTTAGTGACCAAATTGTAAAGATTTAAAACTTGGTGACTAAATTAGGATAATTGAATAGTTCAATGATTTATTAGAAATATGATGAAGGTTTTTTAGTAATTATTGAATGAATTAAAGGGTAAAATGGTAAATTGACAAGTAAGATTTTTATATTCCTTTTATAAGAAAAGGAACCACGTGGAAAATGAGAGAATTATCTAGAGTTTTCTTTCTTCTTCTTCGTCCTCCCGTATCTCCAAGCTCAAAGGTGAGTTTCGTTTTTTATGGATTAATTGTTGATTTTAAGGTTGGATTTGACTATTAGATGGTAACTAACCTTAAGGAAAGCTTAAGTTATCTTAAAATCAAAGTATGATGGAGTTATGAGGGATTAAATATTTGAGGTTCTTGGGTGAAATCTTGAAATAGAGTTCAAAAATAGAGTTGGAAGTTAAATTTGACTTGTCAAGGGTCTAATTAAGAAGGTAGAAGCCATAGAATTGGAATTAAAACATATTGTAAAAATGGTTTAATTATTGAGTTACATATGAGGAATAACATTTTGAAGTTAAAGATTGGTTTATATGGATATAAATTGGTTTAAGCGTGTGTATATGAGTTGATAACATGAAAGGGGACGAAAAATGAAGCATTTGAGTAGATTTAAGTAGATTTTCGGGCTTAAAAATGAATTTTGGGCTATGTGCATCGATGCACATTCTGCACCGATGCACCAAGGGTAAATTTACAGAAATTGTTCAGTGTGCATCGATGCACAGGAAGTGCATCAAGGGTAAATTCTCAAAAAATGGAAATATCGAATGCAATTAGTGCATTGATGCATAAGGAGTGCATCGATACACCCCCTTAAAATGAAAACATCGAAGGTGATTTGTGTATCGATGCATGGGTAGTGCATCGATGCACTTCAAGGGAAATAGAATTATACCTTTCTTTTGGTCTAAGAAATGATAGATTAGTGTATATCAATTAGATACTAATATGTATCAATGTATGATTATATAGATATTGAGCATGAACAAGTCCCAGACCGATTATCAAGTTGTGATTCGATCGCAAGAGAGGAACCTATAAAAATGGATTGGAACTTAGAGAGGCCAAGGTGAGTGCGCATTATTTTATATATAATGTTTAATGGGAAATAAGACTTGCGACACGTCTATTTTCTATAGTATTGTGCATGAAGTATGAACATGAATATGTGTTTGTTATGAGTGTCTAAGTTATATGTTATGGTATGTGTTGACATGTTATTGTATATGTATTTCATGGTTGATGTTAATATATGCTATGTTATGATGATATAAACTATATGATATGATAAAAAATTATATGAATATAAAAGAGAAGTTATGTGATAAGATCTTTGAGATATATAGAAATGGAATATAAGATTACGCGAATACATGATATGGGATAAATTAGGTAATAATATAGGAATATGGTAAAAAGCGAGTTTAGAAGAAATGATAGGAATGAAGTAATCAAATGTAAAGGTTATATAAACAATAAGAATGTGAGTTGGGCAAGTGAATAGGGGTATAAACATTTATGTGAAATAGTAAAATAGAATTATATCATTGAATGAGAATTGAAACAAGATAGATAATATTCACCTATATGATGATATGAGAATAGTAGATCAAATAGGAGACTTGAACATAAGTGATAATAGAAACATATAAGATGAGCTAGATGGGAAAGATACATATGCTTAAATAAAATTATGATATATGGGTTGTATGATGGAAATCTACGTAGTCATACTAGAAAGTTATAGGCACTATATGAACTGAATTAAGTAAATAAATTAGACTAGTATATAAATGAAACAATAGAAGTGATATATGTTTATGAGTATGACAGAGGTGATATGATCTAGGTGAATATCATAGAATGAGGTATAAGCTATATGATATGATATAAGTTATTTTATACATATATGATATAAGCTATTAATCAGGACATATGAGATTATGAGAAGGAGAATATAAATGATGTGAATACAAGTATAGGAAAAATGATATATATAAATAAATAAATAAATAAATATATATATAGGAAGATGAATTATATGAATACACATTTAGATGCTGAAATGATGGATTCTATGAACATGGGAATATATATATATATTTGATAAGACATAAAAATAAGATATAAGCAATGTGACAAGAAATTTGAAATAGTATGAAAAGTGGATATGTGCTACGTGATATGTGACATAATAGGGACAACCTTATATGGAACTTCGATGCATTTCTACGCGGCACTACGGTGCAATTCTACGTGGCACTTCGGTGCATTTATACGAGCGATGGTGACAACATTAGTGCACAACCTCTATAGACTCATATATATATAGTTCTCACATGTGTACATGAGCTAATAAAGAAATAACAACAAATATATTACATGTGACTTGTATGCTTTTGTGCTATGAATGGTATTATATGATTTATATGATGATATGTGGATTGTATGATTAAATGATTCAAATGTTGGTTAAAATGCTAGGTATAAGAGGATATGTATTAAGTGATATAAACGATAATAATATTGATAATGAAATAAGGCTAATGTTGGAAATGATGAGTGATGAATATATGTGTGTATATGTTCTTATATGTAATGATATATTGCATATGTGTGATAGGGATTTGTTACATGAATAAGGGTATGAGTGATAGTAGTAATTGTTCATGCATGATTACAAGCTATAGTCTATATTTTATGTTTATTGCCTCACTAAGTCATAGACTTAGCGTGTGATTGTTTCACACGTAGGTTACCGAATTGAGAAGAATAAAGAGCAATGTGGAGCAAGACATGTCAGTTCTCCTTACCAAAGGCCAGATCAGAAGAGAGGTGAATAATATGTATTTTAATATATAAAGTTCTAGTTGGCATGTATTCAAAATAATATATTGTATAAGCTCTGAATAGTTCGGTAAAGGTTTTAAAGAAGTTATATGTAATAATAAATTTTAAATTACTCACTATTTTATATAAGTAAAGGTTTTAAAAAGTCAATGTGACACTTCGGACTCGGATTCGGGTCGGATACGGGTTGGGGGTGTTACATTTAATGGTATCAGAGCTAAGCTTTAGCCGATTCTAGGCTTAAACCGAAGTTAAATGAGATTTAAAATGTGTAAATGCCAAACAAAGTCAATAATTTTTGATCTGATAAGTGTAAGGAGTATACTATCTTGCTAATATAATAAGAATAGTATGATATTGTAAAAATCTGATTGCAATAGTTTCGAAATGAAGTGAGAGGTAAATCTGATTGTAATAGCAATTCACCTGCCCTGGCCAAGCAGGATGAAGAGCAGACATATCAGGAAATGCCTCGTAAGATCAAATAATGATTTTAGAAAGTTGAAATCATATTAGAATAGTGATAGCAGGTTTTCATTGTTTTGAATCAGAAAAGTGATAGGGAGTAGTTTTATTATTTCGTGGATAAGATAAAATAAGGTGAACAAGTGTCACCATAAGAGCGTTAAAAGATCAAATGATGCAGTGAGAATTGGTAGAAGAGTTCAAGAATAAGTGTATCAATGACAAGCATATAAAATGTATAAAGTCAGAGCTTATGAGTTCGAAGCGAAGAGATAGTATTGTGTATAAGCAAGAGTGTTTATATGATAAGGGTTTGCAGTTAAGACGGAAAGAGTTAGCATTGGCTAACCAGAGTAAGTGATAAAATGTACTGGAATTATAAGATTATAAGATATTGTCAGGATCTGATAACCAAATATGAAATGGATCTGGATACAGTTGTACATTTGGATCATAGTAAGGTGGTATAGTAAAGGAAAAGGAAGTAAGGATTTGCATATTTGACTAAAGTTGAAGATTGATAAGAAGAGTTTAAGAATGAGTATATCGATGATCAGATTATAAGACAAAGGAAGTCAGAATGTTGAGTTTGAGCAACGGAAATTACAGGATGTATGAGAATAGAGGTGAAATTGATAAGTTAAATAAACTAATTTTGAGATAATTTTGATTGTAAAGAATGTATATGATTGGTTGACTAGGGCTTGTGCCCTAGATTGGACATATATTATTGACTAGCTGTCAGAGTAAAGGTGATAGAGTTATAAAATTGGAGGAAAAGATAGAGTTGAGTTAATCAATTATGATGTGAAACTGAATATAGTTGTATATTCTGATCAGATAGCTATAATGTAGAAAAGAAGATAAATATTTGCATAGAACCTTAAGGAAGGAAAATACAAGTACAAGAAATATTAAAGAATGAAGTTTTGTATAAGTAAATGGGTTATCAAAGTTATGAGGATGCAATGAAGATTGGTACATAGAGATGAGTATAGGTGATAAGACAAGATTATGTGAACATGAAAGGAAATATATGATTTGGGAATAAGGAATAAATAAAAGAATAATGGAATAAAGAAATGAAAGGGATGAGTTAAAGGATCAGATAAGATAAAGGTTATATGGAAGTGTAGATGACAATTTTGATATAGAAGTAAGAAAAGGGTGCAAGGTGATGTGAAAAGATTCTTTAAAAGTGTATGTTAATTATATTTAAAGAAGATCTAATGTTGTGTTCTCGGTCAAATGATGTTGGAAAATGAGTTGATTATTGTTATAAGATAATTAAAGAGGGATTTATGAGGTTAAGTGATGAAAATGGCTGTTACTGTCTACATGATTAGTGATATTATATGAAGTCGCACAAATGGTCAAAGGAAAATGCATAATGGAAGGAGATAAAAGACAGAAAGGGATTAAAGTTACTTGTTACTATTTATATGATCAGTGACAGTAGAAGGTAGTTGAAGAAATAAAGGAAGGAAAAATTAAGAAAGGAGGTAATATGAGAACAATAGAAGATATGTTCTTATTGATTTGTTCAGTGAAAATTCTAGGACGAATTTTCTTTAAAGGATGGGAGATTTATAACATCCTTAATACCGGGTTAGTGACCAAATTGTAAAGATTCAGAAATTGGTGATTAAAGTAGGATAATTGAATAGTTCAATGATTTATTGGAAATATGATGAAGGTTATTTAATGATTATTAAATGAATTAAAGGGTAAACTGGTAAATTAACAAGTAAGATTTTTATATTTCTTTTATAAGAAAAAGAACCACGTGGAAAAGGAGAGAATTATCTAGAGTTTTCTTTCTTCTTCTTCGTCCTCCCGTATCTCCAAGCTCAAAGGTGGGTTTCTTTGTTTATGGATTAATTGTTGATTTTAAGGTTGGGTTTGATTATTAGATGATAACTAAGCTTAAAGAAAGCTTAAGTTATCTTAAAATCAAAGTATGATGGAGTTAGGAGGGATTAAAGATTTGAGGTTCTTGGGTGAGATCTTGAAATAGAGTTCATAAATAGAGTTGGAAGTTAAATTTGACTTGTCAAGGGTCTAATTAAGAAGTTAGAAGCCATAGAATTGGAATTAAAACATATTGCAAAGTTGGTTTAATTCTTGAGTTACATATGAGGAATAGAATTTTGAAGTTAAAGATTGGTTTATATGGATATAAATTGGTTTTAGCATGTGTATATGAGTTGAGAACATGAAAGATGATGAAAGATGAAGCATTTGAGTTGATTTGAGTAGATTTTTGGGCTTAAAAATGAATTATGGGCTATGTGCATCGATACACATTCAATGTGCACTGATGAATCAAGGGTAAATTTCCAAAAATTGTTCAGTGTGCATCGATGCACAGGAAGTGCATGATGCATAAGGAGTGCATCGATGCACCTCCTTAAAATGAAAACATCGAAGGTGATTTATGTATCGATGCATGGGTAGTGCATCGATGCACTTCAAGGGAAATAGAATTATACCTTTCTTTTGGTCTAAGAAACGATAGATTAGTGTATATCAATTGGATACTAATATGTATCAATGTATGATTAAATAGATATCGAGCACGAACAAGTCCCTGACCGATTATCAAGTTGTGATTCGATCGTTAGAGAGGAAACTATAAAAATGGATTGGAACTTAGTGAGGCCAAGGTGAGTGCGCATTATTTTATATATAATGTTTAATGGGAAATAAGACTTGCGACAAGCCTATTTTCTATAGTATTGTGCATGAAGTATGAACATGAATATGTGTTTGTTATGATTGTCTGAGTTATATGTTATGGTATGTGTTGACATGTTATTGTATATGTATTTCATGGTTGATGTGAATATATGCTATGTTATGATGATATAAACTATATGATATGATAAGAAATTATATGAATATAAAAGAGAAGTTATGTGATAAGATCATTGAGATATATAGAAATGGAATATAAGATTACGCAAATACATGATATGGGATAAATTAGGTAATAATATGGGAATATGGTAAAAAGCGAGTTTAGAAGAAATGATAGGAATGAAGTAATTAAATGTAAAGGTTATATAAACAATAAGAATGTGAGTTGGGCAAGTGAATAGGGGTATGAACATTTATGTGAAATAGTAAAATAGAATTATATCATTGAATGAGAATTGAAAAAAGATAGATAATATTGACATATATGATGATATGAGAATAATAGATCAAATAGGAGACTTGAACATAAGTGATAATAGGAACATATAAGATGATCTAGATGGGAAAGATACATATGCTTAAATAAAATTATGATATATGGGTTGTATGATGGAAATCTACGTAGTCATATTAGAAAGTTATAGGTACTATATGAATTGAATTAGGTAAATAGATTAGACTAGTATATAAATGAAATAATATAAGTGATATATGTTTATGAGTATGACAAAGGTGATATGATCTAGGTGATATCATAGAATGTGGTATAAGCTATATGATATGATATAAGTTATTTTATACATATATGATATAAGCTATTAATCAGGACATGTGAGATTATGAGAAGGAGAATATAAATGATGTGAATACAAGTATAGGTAAAATGATATATAAATAAATAAATAAATATATATATATATATATATATATATATATGAAGATGAATTATATGAATACACATTTAGATGCTGAAATGATGGATTCTATGAACATTGGAATATCTATATATATATATATATATGATAAGAAATAAAAATAAGATATAAGCAATGTGACAAGAAATGTGAAATAGTATGAAACGTGGATATGAGGTACGTGATATGTGACATAATCTACGTGCTATGTGAAAGTGAACTATGTGTTTATGTGAAAATGTGAAATGACATAAATGATGATGCCCATGTTATGTGTCATGAGAGCTAGTGTATAGTTGCCATGCCAAGAGTCGAGGGTCTACGTGATCCTTCGGGACATATAAGTATTCTTTGGAACATGTGTGAGGTATTTTGAGACACATACTTGATCTTTGGCATATGTATATGATTCTTAAAGAATTTTTTACGTGGTCCTTAGGGACAACCTTATATGGCACTTCGGTGCATTTCTACGCGGCACTACGGTGTAATTCTACGTGGCACTTCAGTGCATTTATACGAGATGTGGTAACATCATTAGTGCATAACCTCTATAGACTCACATATATATAGTTCTCACATGTGTACATGGGCTAATAAAGAAATAACAACAAATATATTACACGTGACTTGTATGCTTTTATGCTATGAATGATATTATATGATTTATATGATGATATGTGGCTTGTATGATTAAATGATTCAAATGTTGGTTAAAATGCTTGGTATAAGAGGATATGTATTAAGTGATATAAACGATAATAATATTGATAATGAAATAAGGCTAATGATGGAAATGATGAGTGATGAATATATGTGTGTATATGTTCTTATATGTAATGATATATTGCATATGTGTGATAGGGATTTGTTACATGAATAAGGGTATGAGTGTAGTAGTAATTGTTCATGCATGATTACAAGCTATAGTCTATATTTTATGTTTATTGCCTCACTTAGTCATAGACTTAGCGTGTGATTATTTCACACGTAGGTTACCAAAGTGAGAAGAGTAAAGAGCAATGTGGAGCAAGACAGTTCAGTTCTCCTTACCAAAGGTCAGATCAAAAGAAAGGTGAATAATATGTATTTTAATATATAAAGTTCTAGTTGGCATGTATTCAAAATAATATATTGTATAAGCTCTGAATAGTTTGGTAAAGGTTTAAAGAAGTTATATGTAATAATAAATTTTAAATTATTCACTATTTTATATAAGTAAAGGTTTTGAAAAGTAAATCTGACACTTCGGACTCGGATCCGGGTCGAATATGGGTTGGGGGTGTTACAACCACTGTGAAGGTCCACAAGAGAACGCCATTTACTTGAGAGATATGGATTTCTCATTACCATACATGGAGATGTTCTTCTTATGGATCAAGATGAGCTTAGAACTTATCAAAAAGTTGTGTTGAGCCCAGACTCTAAAAAATGTGTTGAATCTATGAAGTTTGAGATATATTCCATGTCAATAAACCAAGTATGGTCTTTGGTTAAACTGGCTGAAGGGGTCAAACCTATAGGGTGTAAATGGGTTTTTAAGAAAAAAATCGATATGGATGGTACTGTATAATCATACAATGGGAGACTAGTTGCTAAAGTTTTTGACAAGTTCACGGTATTGACTATGACAAAACTTTCTCCCCTATTGCTATGTTTAAACCCATCCAGATTTTGTTTACAATAATTACATATCATGATTATGAAATATGGCAAATGAATGTCAAAACTGCTTTCGTTAATAGAAAACTTGAAGAGGATATGTATATGACACAAGTACAAGGGTTTGTCTCTCCAGGAAATGTTGGAAAGGTTTGTAAGCTACAAAGGTCTATTTATATACTAAAACAAGCTACTTGAAGCTATAATTTTCGTTTTAGCGATGCAATCAAAGAGTTTGGTTTTATAAAAAACGAAGATGAGCATTGTGTTTATGAGAATACTAGTGGAGCATTTTTTAATCCTAATCTTGTATGTAGACAACATACTCATCATAGGAAATGATATACCTACTTTACAGTCTATTAAGACTTGGTTAAATAGTTGTTTTTCTATGAAAGATTTAGGTCAGACAATAAACATCTTAGGATTTAAGGCCCATAGAGATATACTAAGATAACTCATAGGTTTGAGTTAAAGTACATACATAAATAAAGTGCTAAAAAGGTTTAGAATTGAATAATCTAAGAAAGGATTTTTACCTATGAGACATGGCATATCTCTCTCGAACGAAATGTGTCCTTCAACTTCATAAGAGAGAGAATAAATTAATAAGATTCCATATGCTTCAGATATTGGTTCTATCATGTATGTAATGATATGTACCCGTTCAGACGTATCGTATGCTTTTAGCATGACGAGTCAATATCAAGTAAATCTTGGTGAAGGTCAATGGGTTGTAGTTAAAAATTTCCTTAAGTACTTGAGAAGAACTAAGAATACATTTCTTATATATGGAGGTGAAGAAGAACTTAGTGTAAAGGGTTACACGGATTCTAGCTTTGAAACTGACAAGGATGACTCACGATCTCAATTGGGTTTTGTATTTTGTCTTAATATAGGTGTTGTGAGCTGTAAAGTTCAAAGTAAGATACAATAACGGATTGTACAACATAGGCTGAATACATTATGGCCAGTGAAGCAACAAAAAATTATGTTTGGATCAAAACGTTCATATATCAACTAGAGGTTGTTCCCAGCATATCAGATGTTATAGAACTTTGTTGTGACAACAATGGAACCATTGTACAAGTAAAGGAACCAAGATCTCATAAATGATCCAAACATATTCTGAGTTACTTCCATCTCATTCTTGATATCATAGACTGAGGAGATGTTAAAATATGAAGAGTACACATGGATGATAACGTCATTTATCCCTTGACGAAGCCTTTGACATGACAAGAGCATGATCGTCACACTAAGTCACTCGATGTTAGATATGTGAGTGACTGGTCTTAGTTCTAGTAGGAGATTGTTATAGTGTTCCCAAAGACCAATCATGAGATGATTGTATTGATATATTTTCTTTACCGTTTTTATTGAATAAAGGCATTTTCGTTATTATTTTTCAGTTATACTTCTGTGTCTTAAATAAATTGAAAGATAATGAAGTTCATATAACAATATTATTATTATTAAAAGATCCTTAGTCAAATATTTTTACGGACATGGATAATAATAATATTACATTCAAGGCTAGCATGTATATGATTGATGACAATGAGTTGTCATTGACATAAAGATGTTAAAATCGATACATGAGTATGTTATTAGAAAATGACATATTGGATTGACCCACTATTAGCATATGTGTTGGATTATTATATAGTGGTTGCAACATTGCTCATGGTGATGACTACATGTACGATCCTCAAACTTGAAATCATCACTATCTCAACATATATAGTCGTATGTTTTGATATAGTTAAACATGCTCCATAAATGGTTGCACTATAAAGACTGATGATGAACATATCACGATATATGTACTGGTTGTTAGTGATTAAGATAGGATTTGTCTTTCCTACATAATATGAGTTATATCACAAGCCACTTGATTCAGTAAGACTAGAAATGCATGACCATGCTCAAACAAGTTGATATGAGATATCATAAGTTGTTCATTTATTATAGTCCACTCTAGATATTAAAAACTTTAGATGGACTATACAACTGTTACTGTTCCAAGACTTGTGCCCAATCTAGATATAAAGGACAAAAGGATATAATATATAAAAGAATTAGTTACAAAGAGGTTATATAGAATCATGCCTTCTTGTAACTTAGGTGACGGTGATATGTTGCTAGATGTCACTCATTGTTTGTAATATTAGAATGGTTCTAATAATTACTACTAATGTTACAAGAACCTACAAGATCACACCCTAGGATTGAAATGAGAAAATATTAAATGAGTTATACATATACAAGTTTATTGTAAATGAATAAAATGTATAATTAAGATTAATATATTTTTGATATATGTATGTAATTTTATATCCTGTATATGCTGAATAAGTATTAAAATAATATAATTAGAGTAATTATATTTCTTTTAATAATTTAAAATAAAACCCTAAGGGTTGTGATAATATAAATATAAAAGGAATAAGATGGACTAGCAGTCGTTCTAGTCCTTTTGACGAAATTCTCAAAACAAATTTGAGAAGAAAAAAATTTACTCTCAACCGAGTGAACCACTGAGACGATTTCGTAGAGGCTATCATTCAGAACCTAAGGTAAATCACACATCCTTTCCTCCCAACTTTCATTTTTGAACATGGATTACTAGTGAGATCGACAATTAATTTTTGCATTACGCTATTAGGTGTACTGATGATCCCAACACTAGGTCTATAGCTGCATGTGTTGACAGAAGAGAAAAAATGAACTGACAAGGCAATGATAGAGGGTAAGGCAGTGAGCCAATGAGTGATCATTTGTAGTGATGGAGGCAATTGGTGCGCAACTTCTTATGACAATGAGAAACTAGGGATTGCAAATTTTCATTTTAAAGTTGAGAATTTGTGACAAATTATCTCTTGTTGGCTTGGTTTATATTTGGAGGCTAGGGAAAGATGAATAATGAAACACATAAACAATATTATTTTGATAAAATAATATATAATTTAAATAAATTAAAAGGAATCGAGTGTCGGTCAGTGGGTACCCAGATAAGTGTTGTTTTTTACCCTAGCACAACCCAAAAATATGTTGAAAATAGTGGGTCTGGTACCCAACCTATAAATTCATGTATTTTCATTATAAATAGCCGATAATTTTTTATCAAGTCAATAGGTCGGGTAATTTTGAATACCCCTCACTATTAGAAAGTTCCTTTCACAAAACAAAATACCAATGCCTTGGGTGGTTTCTTAGTCATTGAATAACTCTTTCTATTTGGATCTCTCAAACCTCATTGTTATAAGAGATCTTTACTTTGACTAGCTCTCAATGTGACATGTTTTAACCTGGATCATCCTCACCTTGGTGGTATGTCTTGAGTAAATTGACGTGAAACACTAAATGAGCACAGATGGTCGATGACAATTCCAACCTATAGGTCATGGTGCCTACACACTTCACAACTTTGAATAGACCCTCATATATTTGCACAAGACTTTTTTTCACTGTTGAGTTATGCAAAATCCCAATCAACTTGTCAAGAACTAGATCACCAACATGGAAATTTAGGTCCTTACACTTTCGATATGCCCACTTCTTGATCCACTTCTTGATCCACTTTCTCACCTTATGTAAACAAGCTCGGGCTAAGTAATGATGCTCTTGCAACTCCTTGGAAACCTTATGTGATGTTTGATTTGGTCCCTCATACTTGGTAACAAATATGTTGGGAATGGTTGTTTCTCAGTCACGATCTCAAATGAATTATGGTTTGTGGCCTGGCTCTGCTACAAGTCATAAGAAAAGTGGTCCACATCCAACAACTTTGACTAGATTCGTTGCGTGGCTCTTATATAGTGCCTCAAATATATATCTAATAAAGCATTCATTGCTCAGTTTTCTCTTCAGTTTATGGATGAAAATTGGTAGAGAAGTTCAAGTTGGATCCTATCATCTTGAATAGCTTGCTCCAAAGTCCCCTTATGAACTTTGTGTCCCGATCACTAATTATAGTCTTTGGAATTCCCCAATACTTCACTACATACTTGAGGAAAAGTTGAGTTACCTCATCGGCTGGACAACCCTTGGATGTTGCAATTAACGTCGCATACTTTAAAAACATGTAAATAACAATTATAATATTCAAAAGTCCATCAGTGTGGAGAAAACTGATTATAAAATCTATGGAGACACTCTTCTATGTTCTCTCGAGAATGGGCATTGGCTGCAAAGGTCCTATTAGTATCTTTATCTCGAACTTATTTTATTGGTACACAAGACAAGTCCTCACATAGGCTTTTACATATTTGACCATGTGCAACCAATAATATCGCTAAGAAAATAATGCCAATATCCATTCCACTCTTGGATATCCCACTACTTGTAATCATGGCTGATGTAGGGTAAACCCGCTTGATGTACATATGTTCGGCCTCTGATGTCGCTTGATGTATGAGGATTCTACCTTTTCGATTGATTGTGGATCTAGGAATGAAGCAAAACAACCTGCATAAGTGAATGGCTCAAATAGATGGTTTAGGTGGTAAATGTAAAGGTGAAATGGTATGTTATTTAAGAAATGTGAGATGGTAGCAGAAGTTGATTGTTATGGTTATGGTATGGTTGATGAAACAATGGAATGTTGAAGAGGATAGTATCTTAGAAATGACCAAGGAAGAACCAGTACTATAGAGAGCAAAGACCCAACCTTACAAATCCTCTCTAAGGGGTGGTAACAAGGACTTGGACCCACTATCTATATAGAGATAGGAACCACAAGTATCAAAGTAAAAGGGGTTGACGCCACAAGTAACAAGTTACTTGATAAGTCGATAAAAGTCACAAGGACTTAAACAAAGAGAATAATCTCAATTTAATTGATCAGAATATGCTTCTCACAAATGAAAAAGGAAAGCCTATTTATAGAGTTTGAAAGGGTATGGTTCGGCCAACCCTTGTGCCTTCCTAAAATACATAATTTAATACATAATTAACATGAATAAATGGGTGTTGGTTTGCTGGTCATATGCAACATCTTGGGCATTAATGAGTCTTCATTCAAGCTTGCTTGAGTGGTTATCTAGTTAGCAAACAAGGGATGGTTGTGATTAGCTGGCCTTAAGCTCTCCTTAGTATTCTACTAGCTGCCATGTTCTTTGTGAGTTGTTTGTCTCCCAAATGCTCCACCTAGTTGTATATGTATTCCGAATGCTCCACTAAGTTGTATATGTCTTCCAAATGCTCCACCAAGTTGTATATGTCTTCCAAATGCTCCACCAAGATGTCTAAACGTGTATCATGCTCCAATGTACCTATATGTGCAAGGAAGCAAGGTAATTTAATGGCATTGAACTTATATGAACTAAATATCTTGATGACGTGCATGATCCTGGTGATATGAGCTATGAATGCACATGAGCTAACAAAATGAATGAGTAAGCATGCTGACATTTCATAAATGCAATGAATTTATGCTTAATATGAATGCAAACCTATTTTAACGTGCTTAACATATTTAAATAACAATATGCATGATGTGTTCATACTAAGTTTTTTATTAACTACATAACTAGTACCCTTAACATGAGATGTATTATAATAGCATATATCGTTAAACTAGTATAAAGTAAATACAACATAAAAATGTTCAAGAGTACTCCCTTTGTAGTTAAAAACGTGCTTGGATCAATGGCTTTAACACCCTAATCTGATTTAATTCAAAAATTGAAGGATTTAAGTATTACACGGGGCCATTGAAGTGACTAATCCAAAAAATTTCTTCAAACCACATGATAACCATCATTTAAATATCATTAGTTGAAAACATGAAATAAAACATAAGTATTTAAGTATACAAAAACGGGGAGTTCCTGAATACATCCGAAAATAACATCACGGTATTTGAATTGAAATAGAGTTATGACTTAATACATGAAGGTCTATGAATAGTATATGTCCTCTAAGATAAACTTAAGATGTTCTATAGTGCCTCGGTAAATCTGAAATCACATAATGATGATAAGCTCCTCAAGAAATCTCCTATGAACATGCGCAAGAAAATAAATTTGAATGTTGATTTCACAAGCTTAGTGGCACACAAATAATTGTGTTATACTATGTTCATTCACTACATTAGCATACTGGTAAGTAGAGGCATAAGCATAAAAGATCACTAACATACAAAGCTAAGGTAGACATCATGGTGTGGTCAGAGGGTTCTGCATCTCGATACGCATACCCCTCTAGCCTACCTATTGTACCCCCAGGCATATGGGGTGAGATTCAAATCTGCATAAAAAATGTACAACTGACCAGCTTACTCCTTGAGAGTACTTGGGGGCATCTGCACCGATCCAACAACTAAAGTGCCTTGGCACTAGTTGAGAAATGTCTGAATATTTTTAATCAAACAAGACGGTCATCATATTGGCTAAAGTAACTCGGGTGCCCTTATTGTTTCCCAAACATCATATAACAGGTAGTTTTATGGATTCTTATTCATAAGATTTCTTAGCTTTTTTTGTATTCATTAGTTGTTCTCATCTTTTAGTTTATTAGAGAAGTTCTAATGGTTATAGATTTTCTTCTGAACTCTTAACCCAATGCTAGTATTCTTGCTAAAATTTGTGCAATGTTATCTTTACTAAGCCTTTTAGTATCGATACTGACCTGATAGTATCAATACTCTCGCTCGGTACT
This sequence comes from Hibiscus syriacus, assembly GCF_006381635.1. Classification (NCBI taxonomy): domain Eukaryota; kingdom Viridiplantae; phylum Streptophyta; class Magnoliopsida; order Malvales; family Malvaceae; genus Hibiscus; species Hibiscus syriacus. The sequence goes on from NW_024061866.1 coordinate 685,914, forward strand.
CATACAAAAAATACATTCGATATTTTAAGAATACTTTGTAGTATTGATGTCCTTAGGGGGAGTATTGATACTTCTCTATTAGGATATCGATATCATCCTGGGTATCGATGCCAAAATTAAGTTTGATGTGTGGAAAAATAATTTAGTTTTAATATTACCTTTCTTGTAATGAATAATGTAAGGGAAAGATTCCAAAAACTCCACCCATTTGGCATGTCTCTTGTTTAACTTGTGTTGGCCTTTGATATGCTTCAAAGCTTCATAGTCGGTGTGTATGATGAATTCCTTTAGTAGGAGATAATACTGCCAAACTTCAAGTGCCCTTGTGAGAGAATACATCTCTTTTTCATAAGTTGGATAGTTTAGAAAGGCACCATTCAACTTTTCAATAAAATATGCAATGGGTCATCATTCTTGAGTTAAAACAGCCCCAATTCCAATTCCAGAAGTATCACATTCCACTTCAAAAGTCTTATCAAAGTTAGGTAATGCAAGTAAAGGTGCCTTGGTTAAATATTCCTTCATTTCTTTGAAGGAATCTTCTTATTCTTTACCCCATGAAAAGATATAATTCTTTTTATTGATCCATGTTAAGGGGGTTGAAATAGAACTAAAATTATGCACAAACCTTCTATAAAAACTTGCAAGACCATGAAAACTTCAGACTTGACAAATTGAAGTAGGCGTATACTACTCTTAAATGGCTTTGATCTTTTCAGGATCAACTTCAAGTCCCTGTGAACTTACAATAAAGCCTAAGAAAGTTAAACTGTTAGTGCAAAAGAAACATTTCTTCATATTTGCATAAAGTTTTTCCTTTTGAAGGGTTTCAAGGACGTACCTCAAGTGCTGCACATGGGATTCCAAATTAGGACTATAAACCAAAATATCATCAAAATAAACCACACAAAAATTACCGATGAATGGCCAAAGTACATGATTCATTAACCTCATGAAGATGCTTGGTGCATTGGTTAAACCGAAAGGCACCACCATCCATTCATAAAATCCTTGCTTTGTTTTGAATGAGGTCTTCCATTCGTCTCCTTCTCACATTTTGATTTGATGATATCCACTCTTTAAATCAATTTTAGAGAATATAGTGGCTCCACTAAATTCATCCAACATATAATCAAGTCTTGGTATAGGATGTCGGTATTTGATGGTAATTTGATTGATAGCACGAGAATCTACACACATTCTCCATGAACCATCATTTTTGGGCACAAGTAACACCGGAACAACACATGGGCTTAAACTCTCTCGTATGTATCCCTTGTCCATCAATTCTTCAACTTGTTTTTGAAGTATCTTGGTTTCTTCAGGGTTACTTCTATATGCTGGTCTGTTTGGTATGGATACACTGGGTATAAAGCCAATTTGATGGTCGATCCCTCTAATAGGTGGCAATCCACTATTGATATCTTCTGGGAATAACTCTTCAAATTCCTGCAATAAAGACGAAATAGAAGAAGGCAAGCCTTCTAGAATGTTAGTAAAAATTAAGCTTTCCTTGTACCTAAGTACAATTAGAGCTTTGTAGGATAACAAATGTTTCCTAATGTCTTTTCCTCCAGCATATATGTTCATATTCGTTGGTTCCTCCTCCTTGATAGATTTGAAAACTTCAATGCTTTTCTTCAAAGCGTCTTGATCTTCAGAAACTTGATTAGGTGAAAGAGGAGTCAAAATGAATTTATTTTCATTGTGATAGAAAGAGTACCGGTTGGTGAAACCATCATGGATAGCCTTCTTATCAAATTGTCAAGGCCTCCCTAGGAGTATATGGCACGCATTCATTGGAATGACATCACAAAGGACTTGGTCTTGGTGTTTCCCAATTGAAAAGGAAATGCTGACTTGTTTGGTGACTTTAACTTCTCCCCCATCATTTAGCCATTGTAGCTTGTATGGTGTAGGATGTTTAATGGTCTTGAGACCAAGTTTAGCCACCATTAAAGTGCTTGCAACATTGGTACAACTTCCTCCATCAATAATCATGAAACAAACTTTGTTGTTTACATGACATCTAGTGTGAAAAATGTTCTCTCTTTAGTTATCCTCCATGGACTGAATATTCAAGGCTATTTTCACTACAAAAATTTGTCCTGAAACTTGAGACATTGTTAGTAGATAAATAAATCAAAAAGTAAACCTTACCAGCACACTCACAAAGCCTCTCAGATTTCACTCCAAAGAAATGATAAGATCACTCCACTCAACACTCGTGTTTACTCTCGGGAATATAATTATGGATTTTAACAATTCCCCTTCTTATCTCACTCTCTCAATAGCCTTTTTCCACTCAATATCTCTTGCTAAGTCAATTTAGGAACTTACTCAATATTAGAACAAGTTAATTCTTTCCTTGTGTGCGTCGGCTGCAAATAAGGTTAGGGTAGGAAGAATAGAAGAAATAGAAAGGTAGAAGAAAGGATTCAATGTATTAAAAGAAGGAAATGGTCGAAGAGAAGGAAAATGAAAGGATTGAAAAAGGAAGAGGTGACTTACAATTCAAGAAAGAACACTTCCTGCAACCTTTCTCAAGAAACAATAAGGTTATGTTCTCTTAGTGTAGATGGCATCTTTGATGTACTTGCAATGGTAGATCATTTTCCTTGGATTTCTTTCTCTTTTTGTCTTTTCTTTTTTTGTCAATCCAACTATGCTCTGATACCACTTGATGTAAGGTGATCTATACGCTTTGGGAGAAGAGAGTAGATAGCCTTATTGTGTCCTGATCTAGGATTGACAAGTACTGATGTTATTGAATTATAAGCATGGCTGCAACATAGATAAGGAAAGGAAAATGATTAATAAAGGAAGATTAATGAAATGAAAAAGATAAGGAATGAAATGAAATAAATAAAGGATAGAGATGGATGCGGAATTGGTGGTTTTGATGGATGAAGATGATGTTTGATGATAAATGGAGATGGTGTTGTTGTTGTATCTCAAACCAAAAGGCATCACCATCCAATCATACAATCCTTGCTTTGTTTTGAAAGCGGTCTTTCATTCGTCTCCTTCTCGCATTCTAATTTGATGATATCCACTCTTTAAATAAATTTCAGAGAACATAGTGGCTCCACTTAATTCATCCAACATATCATCAAGTCTTGGTATAGGATGTCAGTATTTGATGGTAATTTGATTGATAGCACGATAATCTATACACATTCTCCATGAACCATCCTTTTTGGTCACAAGTAACACCGGAACAACACATGGGCTTAAACTCTCTCGTATGTATCCCTTGTCCATCAATTCTTCAACTTGTTTTTGAAGTTCCTTGGTTTCTTCAGGGTTACTTCTATATGCTGGTATGTTTGGTATGGATGCACAGGGTATAAAGTCGATTTGATGCTCGATCCCTCTAATAGGTGGCAATCCACTAGGGATATCTTCTGGGAATAACTCTTCAAATTCTTGCAATAAAGATGAAATAGAAGAAGACAAGCCTTCTTGAATGTTAGTCAAAATTAAGCTTTCCTTGTACCTAAGTACAACTAGAGCTTTGTAGGATAACAAATGTTTCCTAATGTCTTTTCCTCCAGCATATATGTTCATATTCGTTGGTTCCTCCTCCTTGATATATTTGAAAACTTCAATTCTTTTCTTCAAATCGTCTTGATCTTTAGAAACTTGATTAGGTGAAAGAGGACTCAAAATGAATTTCTTTTCATTGTGATAGAAAGAGTACCGGTTGGTGAAACCATCATGGATAGCCTTCTTATCAAATTGCCAAGGCCTCCCTAGGAGTATATGGCACGCATTCATTGGAATGACATCACAAAGGACTTGGTCTTGGTATTTCCCAATTGAAATGAAAATGTTGACTTGTTTGGTGACTTTAACTTCTCCCCCATTATTTAGCCATTGTAGCTTGTATGGTGTAGGATGTTTAATGGTATTCAGTCCAAGTTTAGCCACCATTAAAGTGCTTGCAAAATTGGTACAACTTCCTCCATCGATAATCATGAAACAAACTTTGTTGCTTACATGACATCTAGTGTGAAAAATGTTATCTCTTTGGTTATCCTCCATGGACTGAATATTCTAGGTTCTTTTCACTACATAAATTTGTCCTGAAACTTGAGACATTGTTAGTAGATAAATAAATAAAAAAGTAAACCTTACCAGCACACTCACAAAGCCTCTCAAATTTTACTCCAAAGAAATAATAAGATCACTCCACTCAACACTCATGTTTACTCTCGGGAATATAATTATAGCTTTTAACAATTATCCTTCTGATCTCACTCTCTCAATAGTCTTTTTCCACTCAATTTCTCTTGCTAAGTTCTTTGAGGAACTTACTCAAGATTATAGCAAGTTAATTCTTTCCTTGTGTGCGTCGACTACAAATAAGGTTAGGGTAGAAAGAATAGAAGAAATGAAAAGGTAGAAGAAAGGATCCAGTGTATTAAAAGAAGGAAATGGTTGAAGACAATAAAAATGAAAGGATTGAAAAAGGAAGAGGTGACTTACAATTCAAGAAACAACACTTTCTGCAACCTTTCTCAATAAACAATATGGTCATCTTCTCTTAGTGTAGATGGCCTCTTTGATGTACTTGCAATGGTAGAGAACTTTCCTTGGCTTGCTTTCTCTTTTTCTCTTTTTTTCTTTTTTTCTTTTCTTCTTTTCTGAATTTTTCTTTTTCTTTTTGTGTTTTTCTTTCTTTTTTCACTCCAATTTTGTTGAATGAGTCTTTTCTCTTTTGAACTTCTTTTTGTCTTGCACGCCAATGACACTTTTTTTATCAATCCAACTATACTCTGATACCACTTGATGTAAGGTGATCTACACGCTTTGGGAGAAGAGAGTAGATAGCCTTATTGTGTCCCGATCTAGGATTGACAAGTACTGATGTCCTTGAATTCTAAGCTTGGCTGCAACATAGATAAGAAAAGGAAAATGATTAATTAAGGAAGATTAATGAAATGATAAAGATAAGGAATGAAATGAAATAAATAAATGATAGAGATGGCTGCAAAATTGATGGTTTTGATGGATGAAGATGATGGTGTTGATGATGAAATGGAGATGGTGTTGTTGTTGTATCTCAAACACGCTAAAGATGAAATAATGCTAAGAAGCACAATACTGATCTTTACAAACTTGTTTGAGGGGTGGTAATAGTGTCTTCAACCCACTAGATATTAATCTAGGAATTTAGGAATCAAGATGGAAGGAATAATGCTACAAGTATAGGAATTATACTCGTTTAATCGATAAAGTTCACAAAGAACTTTGAAGAGAAACAAGTCACAAGAGTAATTTTTATATAAGAGATGAGATGAGTACAAATGATGGCAAGCCACTCTATTTATAGGAAATTAGAGGGCTTAGTCGAATGGTTACATGATGTTTCGGCTAGATACATGACTTTATGAAGATACATAATGCTTTAAAATGAAAGAACATGTCTATAGGCTTGGTGTTGGTTCGACTATCCCTTCATAAAGGGACTTTATGATTCGGCTGAGGATGAAAAGGCATCTCCCTTGATCGAATGAGCATGCTTTTTCATCTTGGCTTGCTCCTATTTAGCCGAATGGTGATATGCCTCCTCATGTTGGCGCCACATGCTCTCATGTGCATAGCATGTGTTGTGGCCGAATATGTATGAAGATTTTTCTCATGTCCCATGGTGATTTAAGCCTCCAATGATTACAAGGTCTTCATCAACATGCTCTTAGATGTAAAGGCATATTCATGGGCAGCAACATTCATGAAAGGTCACAATGTTTGAGAAAGGTAAACCTTCATGTTTGAGCTACTTATGGTGTGAATGAGCTAAAGGTGAGCTGGCCATAGGTGACTTGTAGCATGGTGAATATTATGGCAGCTCCTTGTGAAAAGGTATTCACGAAAAGGTACGATTTCACAAATTTTGACTTAAGATATATTTGAAGTTTCCTAGGTGGTGATGATGATGGTGCAACTCCCCAACTGAAATGAAATCAACTTGTAGCTCAAATCTTCAGCTCAATCCAGCTATGAGCTCACGGCCTCTAGACCACTTTTCACCAATTTGCTCCTTATGCTCTCTTAATCGTTCCCATGTAAGTATCGTTGATGTTGCATGCTTCATTTAGCTCAAATGTAGCTTCCAAGTATTGGCCGAATGTACCTACATGCATAATATAAAGAAATAAACCAAGTATATAAACTTATATAATGTATAATATAAGAATGTGAACTATAGGTTATTTAATATTCAATATGTAACATATTAAACAACCTATTATCTAATGGTTCTTTCTCATTAAAAGATTTAAAAACATTAATGCACTCATGAGAAAGTACTTCCCTAATTTGTTCTGCCTTTGCACGAGTGATAGGTCCTTCAGGCATGACTTCAGGATCCATTTGTTTTGTTGTGATCACATCATCCTCCCCTTCTTTTGAGCCATTTGTCCTCAAATTATCGTTATCTTTAAATAGAGAAAGATCTGAAATATTAAAAGTTGCACTTACATTGTATTCACCAGGTAAATCCAATTTGTAGGCATTATCATTGATCTTTTTGATGATTTGGAACGGTCCATCTCCTTTTGGTAACAACTTGGATTTCCTTAGGGAAGAAAAACGTTCTTTTCTGAAATGCACCCATACCCAATCACCTTCCTCCAATTTTAGTTGCTTGCATCCCTTATTCTCTTTCTCTTCATATTGCCTTGTTCATTTTTCTATATTGTCTCGAACTTGCTGATGAAGTTTCTTAACGAACTCAGCTTTGTACTTGCCATCTTTATTGAAAAAGTGTTCTTGAATCAGAGGAAGAAGATCTAGAGGTGTCAAGGGGTTAAATCCATACCCTACCTCAAATGGTGACATCTTAGTCGTTGAATGGATTGCCCGATTATATGCAAACTCAACGTGTGGTAAGCATTCCTCCCAAGCTTTGATGTTCTTTATTATGATAGATCTCAACAATGTTGATAATACTCGATTCACTACTTCGGTTTGCCCATCCGTTTGAGGGTGGCATGTTGTGGAGAATAGTAGCTTTATTCCAATCTTACTCCATAATGTCCTCCAGAAATGGCTAAGAAATTTGACATCTCTATCGGAGACTATGGTTCTTGGAACACCATGTAATCTCGCAATTTCTTTAAAGAACAAGTTGCCCACATGCGTTGCATCGTCTGTCTTGTGGCATGGTATGAAATGTGGCATCTTGGAAAAAAGATCAACCACAACAAATATTGAGTCTCCTCCATTCTTTGTCCTTGGTAGTCCCATCACAAAGTCCATTGATATCATCAACACCATCATCTTCATCCATCAAAACCTTCAATTCCGTAACCATCTCTATCCTTTATTTATTTCATTTCATTTATCTTCCTTTATTAATCATTTTCCTTTTCTTATCTATGTTGCAGCCAAGCTAATAATTCAAGGACATCAGTACTTGTCAATCCTATATCGAGACACAATAAGGTTGTCTACTCTCTTCTCCCAAGTGGGATTATACTTCTTTATGATGTGATCCAATCCAGCATCATGTTTACCATGGCTATTCCACCCTTATAAGGGAAGAAACTTTCTAACTTTACACATATATATGTTTATTTCAAATGTTATAATATAGTTATTTTCATACATATAATATCTATGGTTATTATAATAACTTAAACATTAATATATGAGAAATAAGTTATTATATACTATAGTTCACATTCTTATATTATATATTATATAAGTTCATATACTTAGTTTATTTCTTTATGTTATGCATGTAGGCACATTCAGCCAATACTTGGGAGCTACATTGGAGCTAAATGGAGCATGCAAAAGCAATGATACTTACATGGGAATGATTAAGAGAGAATAAGGAGCAAATTAGTGAAAAGTAGTCTAGAAGCCGTGAGCTCATAGCTGGATTGAGTTGAAGATTTGAGCTACAAGATTACCTCATTTCAGCTGGGGAGCTGCACCATCATCATAGCCACTTAGGACACTTCAAATATGTCCTAAGTCAAAATTTGTGAAATCGTACCTTTTCACGAATAGTTGCCACCTCAAGAGGTACATTTTCACAAGGAGCTGCCATAATGTTCACCATGCTACAAGTCACCTATGACCAGCTCACCTTTAGCTCATTCATACCATAGTAGCTCAAACATGAAAGGTTTTCTTTCTCAAACATTGTGAGCTTTCATGAATGTTACTGCCCATGAAGATGCCTTTACATCTAAGAGCATACTGGTGAAGACCTTGTAATCATTGAAGGCTTAAATCACCATGGGACATGATATAAAGCTTCATACATATTCGACCACAACACATGCTATGCACATGATAACATTTGGTGCCAACATGAGGAGGCACATCACCATTCGGCCAAAGAGAAGTAGATGGTGCCAAGATGAACAAGCATGCCCATTCAGCCAAGGGAGATGCCTTCCCATCCTTATCCGAATCATCAAGACCCTTTATAAAGGGATAGCCGAACCAACACCAAGCTTATAGACATGTTCTTTCATTTTAAAGCATTATGTATCCTAATAAAGGTATGTATATAACCGAAACATCATATAACCATTCGACCAAGCCCTCTCATTTCCTATAAATAGAGTGGCTTGCCATCATTTGTACTCATCTCATTTCATATATAAAAAAATTACTCCTGTGAGTTATTTCTCTTCAAAGTTCTTTGGGAACTTTATCGATTAAACAAGTATAATCCTTATACTTATGGCGTCATTCCTTTAATCCATATTCCTAAATTCCTAGATTAATATCTAGTGGGTTGAAGACACTATCACCACCCCTCAAATAAGTTTGTGAAGACCGGGATTGTGCTCCTTAGCATTATTTATTCTTTGGCGAGTTTGAGATACAATAACAACACCATCTCCATTTCATCATCAACACCATCATATTCATCCATCAAGACCATCAATTCTGCAGCCATCTCTATTCTTTATTTATTTCATTTCATTCCTTATCTTTATCATTTCATTAATCTTCCTTTATTAATCATTTTCCTTTTTTATCTATGTTGCAGGCAATGTTATAATTCAAGGACATCAATACTTGTCAATCCTAGATCGGGACATAATAAGGCTATCTACTCTCTTCTCCCAAAGCGTGTAGATCACCTTACATCAAGCGATAATCAGACTATAGTTGGATTGACAACAAAAGTTTCATTGGCGTGCAAAGCAAAAAGTTCCAAAGAGAAAAGACTCCTTCAACAGAATTGGAGTGCAAAAAGAAAAAAAAAGACAAAAAGAAGAAAATTCAGAAAAGAAAATAAAAATTTAAAAAGAGAAAACAAGCCAAGGAAAAAGTTTTATACCATTACAAGAACATCAAAGAGGCCAAACTACACTAAGAGAATATAACCTTATTGTTTCTTGAGAAAGGATGTAGTAATTGTTGTTTCTGGAATTATAAATTACCTCTACCTTTTTCAATCCTTTCATTTTCCTTGTCTTCAACCATTTCCTTCTTTTAATACCTTGAATCCTTTTTTCAACCTTTCTATTTCTTTTATTTTTCCTACCCTAACCTTATTTGCAGTCGATGCACACAAGGAAATATTTAACTTGTTATAATCTTGAGTAAATTCCTCAAAAGACTTAGCAAGAGAAATTGAGTGGAAAAAGGTTATTGAGAGAGTGAGATCAGAAGGGGAATTGTTAAAAGCCATAATTATTTTCCTGAGAGTAAACACGAGTGTTGAGTGGAGTGATCCTATTATTTATTTGGTGTGAATTTTGAGAGGCTTTGTGAGTATGCTACTAAGGTTTATTTTTTTGTTTATCTACTAACCATGTCACAAAGTCCTAAAGGAAATGCAGGTCAACCTATTTGCAAATAAAAGCATTGATTGAAGAAATGATGAGAATGTTTCTAACAGAATTTGATGCTCTCCATGAGAAACTAGAACAAAGACAAGATCAACCATAAACTCAAAACAATGATACTCCTTGGAGGCAACAACCTCTTCCAGAAGTTGATGTCCTAAACAATTATGATGAAGAAGAACCAGCATTGATACATGGTCCTAGGCCTGCCAATGTTAATGATAACATGAGCAACATAAAAATCAAAATTCCTAAATTTCAAAGAAAAACTGATTCGGAAGCATATCTTGAATGGGAAAGCAAGGTGGAACATGTTTTCAGTTGCCATAACTATTTCAAACTCAAGAAAGTAAGATTGGAAGCCATGGAGTTTGTCGATTATGCTTTGATATGGTGGGATCAACTTACTATTACACGGAGGAGGAATGGAGAGATACCAATCTCAACATGGCTCAAAATGAAAGGTATCATGCGTAAACGTTTTATTCCTACTCATTATCACCGAGACATGTTTCATAAATTGCAGAACTTGAAACAAGGCCAACGGAGTGTAGAGGATTATTATAAGGAAATGGAAGTAGCAATGATCCGAGTTAATATTGAGGAGGATCGTGAAGCGACCATTGTCAAATTTCTTGTCGGACTCAATCCCGAGATTGCCAACACACTAGAGTTGTACCATTGCATATAACTTGATGAAATGGTGTAAATGGCTATGAAAATAGAGAGGCAATTACGGAGAAGATCTATATCTCGCACTACCATGCCTTCGAGATGGAGTCCTGACAATTTGAAGAAGTCTACTCCTACTCCTATCAACGAAAAGGTCAAATCCTCAAATGCTTCCCAATTCAGCAAGAATAATCTAGGAAAAGAGATCCCTGAACGATCAAGAGACATATGTTGCTTTAAATGTCTTGGTAGGGGCATGTATCCACACAATGTCCAAATCGAAACACTATGCTACTACTTGGAAATGGTGAGATTGAATCAGACCATGAAGAAGAAGAAACACCCCCTTCACCAACAGAAGTTGAAATAGAAGCGAAAATTAGTGCTCCGGTGGAAGGTAAAGCCTTAGTAGTCAAAAGAAGTATAAGTGCTCAAGTGGAAGAGGACAATGCACAACAGGAAAACATCTTTCATACCCGCTGCCATATGAATGAAAAGGTGTGTTTCATGACCATAGATGGTGGAAGTTGTACCAATATGGCAAGTACCATTATGGTGGTGAAACTGGGATTAAAAACGTTGAAGCATCCAAATCCCTACAAATTACAATGACTAAATGAATGAGGAGAACTTAATGTCAACAAACAGGTGATGGTTCCTTTCTCCATTAGTAAGTACAAGGACGAGGTTGTATGTGATGTTGTTCCTATGCATGCTAGCCATTTACTCCTTAGAAGACCATGGCAATATGATAAGAGGACCATTCATGATTGTTTTACCAATCAGTATTCATTCAACCGTGGAGGGAAGAATATCATCCTAACACCCTTGACGCCTAAACAAGTCCAAATTGATCAAATCAAGATGAAACAAAGTGTTGAGGCCATGAGGAAAGGAAAATCGAAGTTAATCAAGGAGAAAGCCAGCCCAAAAACAAGTGCTTATACATCTAATGCTTGTTACAAAGATGTTTATTGACAAGATGCAAAGTAAATGATGATTTTTTTAACCTTAACAATTCAGGAGTTTTCTTTGATTTGCAGGATGATCCAAGCGACACAATCCATCAATTTTGTGAACTAAAGGAAGTGACTTTTCAAGAACCAAGAGGTGCGACTATTGAAGAGAAAAGAGTGGTAATTCTTTATCCAAAGGACGTGATCCTTCAAGAATCAAGAGTTATGCCTAATGAAAACTAAAAGGAAGCGATTCTTCATCAAAAGGGCGTGACTTATGAGGACATCACCATTCCAAGAGTCATCACCTTTCATGAATCAATGACTCTATCTATAGAGAACAAAGGGGAATGATTTTTGGAATACAAAATGGCACCAGCATTCAAAGCCAAATGTCTTCAATACACATGAACTTTGAACCTACATTTTTCAGGAAGTATTTCTCAACTTTAATGTTGTTCGATCCCATTTTTACTAATGAAAGTTTTCTTACTTTTCAGATCAAGAACTTTCAAAGCATTATTTCAAAAGATATGAACCTTTTCATAAATGTACTTATCGAATGGAATGACTCAAGGAAAAGAAGATCTTTCGATTTGAGGGCAAATCGATTAAAATAAGGGGAGGATGATGTGATCTAATTCAGCATCATGTTTACCATGGCTATTCCACCCTTACAAGGGAAGAAACTTTCTAACTTTACACATATATATGTTTATTTCAAATGTTATAATATAGTTATTTTCATACATATAATATCTATGGTTATTATAATAACATAATCATTAATATATGAGATATAAGTTATTATATACTATAGTTCACATTCTTAAATTATACAGTATATAAGTTCATATACTTAGTTTATTTCTTTATGTTATGCATGTAGGCACATTCGACCAATACTTGGGAGCTACATTGTAGCTACATGGAGCATGCAACAGAAATGATACTTACATGGGAACGATTAAGAGAGCACAAGGAGCAAATTGGTGAAAAGTGGTCTAGAAGCCGTAAGCTCATAGCTAGATTGAGATGAAGATTTTAGCTACAAGATGACCTCATTTCAGCTGGGGAGCTGCACCATCATCATCACCACTTAGGACACTTCAAATATATCCTAAGTCAAAATTTGTGAAATCGTACCTTTTCACGAATAGTTGGCACCTCAAGAGGTACCTTTTCACAAGGAGCTGCCATAATGTTCACAATGCTACAAGTCACCTATGGCCAGCTCACCTTTAGCTTATTCATACCATAAGTAGCTCAAACATTAAGGGTTACCTTTCTCAAACATTATGACCTTTCATGAATATTGATGCCTATGAAGATGCCTTTACATCTAAGAGCATGCTAGTGAAGACCTTGTAATCATTAGAGGCTTAAATCACCATGGGACATGATATAAATCTTCACACATATTCGACCACAACACATGATATGAACACGATAGCATTTGGGGACAACATGAGGAGGCACATCATCATTCAGCCAAAGAGAAGCAAATGGCGCCAAGATGAACAAGGATGCCTATTCGGCCAAGGGAGATGCCTTTCCATCCTTAGCCGAATCATCAAGACCCTTTATGAAGGGATTGTCGAACCAACACCAAGCTTATAGACATGTTCTTTCATTTTAAAGCATTATATATCTTCATAAAGTCATGTATCTAGCCGAAACATCATGTAACCATTAGACCAAGCCCTCTCATTTCCTATAAATAGAGTGGCTTGCCATCATTTGTACTCATCTCATCTCATATATAAAAAAATTACTCTTGTGAGTTATTTATCTTCAAAGTTCTTTGTAAACTTTATCGATTAAACAAGTATAATCCTATACTTGTGGCGTTATTCCTTCCATCTTGATTCCTAAATTCCTAGATTAATATCTAGTGGGGTGAAGACACTATCACCGTCCCTCAAACAAGTTTGTGAAGACCGGGATTGTGCTCCTTAGTATTATTTCTTCTTTGGCGTGTTTGAGATACAACAACAACACCATCTCTATTTCATCATTAACACCATCATCTTCATCCATCAAGACCATTCATTCCGCATCTATCTCTATCCTTTATTTATTTCATTTCATTCCTTATCTCTATCATTTCATTAATCTTCCTTTATTAATCATTTTCCTTTTATTATCTATGTTGCAGCCAAGCTTATAATTCAAGGACATCAGTACTTGTTAATCCTAGATCGGGACACAATAAGTCTATCTACTATCTTCTCCCAAAGCGTGTTTGAGATACAACAACAAAACCATATCCATTTCATCATCAACACCATCATCTTCATCCATCAAGACCATAGTTTCCGCAACCATCTCTATCCTTTATTTATTTCATTTAATTCCTTATCTTTATCATTTCATTAATCTTCCTTTATTAATCATTTTCCTTTTCTTATCTATGTTGCAGCCAAGCTTATAATTCAAGGACATCAGTACTTGTCAATCCTATATCGGGACACAATAAGGCTATCTACTCTCTTCTCCCAAATCGTGTAGATCACCTTACATCAAGTCTTGGTATAGGATGTTGGTATTTGATGGTAAATTGATTGATTGTACGAAAATTTACACACATTCTCCGTGAACCATCATTTTTGGGCACAAGTAACACTGAAAAAGCACTTGGGCTTAAACTCTCTCGTATGTATCGCTTGTCCATCAATTCTTCAACATGTTTTTGAAGTTTCTTGGTTTCTTCAGGGTTACTTCTATATGCTGGTCTGTTTGGTATGGATACACGGGGTATAAAGTCAATTTGATGCTCGATCCCTCTAATAGGTGGCAATCCACTAGGAATATCTTCTGGAATAACTCTTTAAATTCCTGCAATAAAGATTAAATAGAAGAAGGCAAGCCTTCTGGAATGTTAGTCAAAATTAAGCTTTCCTTGTACCTAAGTACAATTAGAGCTTTGTAGGATAACAAATGTTTCCTAATGTCTTTTCCTCCAGTATATATGTTCATCTTCGTTGGTTCCTCCTCCTTGATAGATTTGAAAACTTCAATGCTTTTCTTCAAAGCGTCTTGATCTTCAGAAACTTGATTAGGTGAAAGAGGACTCAAAATGAATTTCTTTTCATTGTGATAGAAAGAGTATCGGTTGGTGAAACCATCATGGATAGCCTTCTTATAAAATTGCCATGGCCTCCCTAGGAGTAAATGGCACGCATTCATTGGAATGACATCACAAAGGACTTGGTCTTGGTATTTCCCAATTGAAAAGGAAATGTTGACTTGTTTGGTGACTTTAACTTCTCCCCCATCATTTAGCCATTGTAACTTGTATGGTGTAGGATGTTTAATGGTCTTGAGTCCAAGTTTAGCCACCATTAAAGTGCTGGCAATATTGGTACAACTTCCTCCATCGATAATCATGAAACAAACTTTGTTGTTTACATGACATCTAGTGTGAAAAATGTTCTCTCTTTGGTTATCCTCCATGGACTGAATATTCAAGGCTCTTTTCACTACAAAAATTTGTCCTGAAACTTGAGATATTGTTAGTAGATAAATAAATCAAAAAGTAAACCTTACCAGCACACTCACAAAGCCTCTCAAATTTCACTCGAAAGAAATGATAAGATCACTCCACTCAACACTCATGTTTACTATCGGGAATATAATTATGGCTTTTAACAATTCCCCTTCTAATCTCATCTCATATATAAAAAAATACTCTTGTGAGTTATTTCTCTTCAAAGTTCTATGTGAACTTTATCGATTAAACAAGTATAATTCCTATACTTGTGGCGTCTTTCCTTCCATGTTGATTCCTAAATACCTAGATTAATATCTAGTGGGTTGAAGACACTATCACCACCCTCAAATAAGTTTGTGAAGACCGGGATTGTGCTCCTTAGAAATATTTATTCTTTGGCGTGTTTGAGATACAAAAACAACACCATCTCCATTTCATCATCAACACCATCATCTTCATCCATCAAGACCATCAATTCCACAACCATCTCTATCCTTTATTTATTTCATTTCATTTCATTCCTTATCTTTATCATTTAATTAATCTTCCTTTATTAATCAATTTCCTTTTCTTATCTATGTTGCAGCCAAGCTTATAATTCAAGAACATCAGTACTTGTCAATCCTTGATCGGGACACAATAAGGCTATCTACTCTGTTCTCCCAAAGCGTGTAGATCACCTTATATCAAGCGGTAATCAAAGCATAGTTTGATTGACAACAAAAGTGTCATTGGCATGCAAAGAAAAAGAAAAAAGACTCATTCAACAAAATTGGAGTGCAAAAAAGAAAAGAAAAGACAAAAAGAAGAAAAATTCAGAATAGAAGAAAAGAAAAGAAAAATTCAAAATGAGAAAGCAAGCCAAGGAAAAAGTGCTCTACCATTACAAGAACATCAAAGAGGCCATCTACACTAAGAGAAGATAACCTTATTGTTTCTTGAGAAAGGTTGCAATAAGTGTTGTTTCTTGAATTGTAAGTCACCTCTTCCTTTTCAATCTTTTCATTTTCCTTGTCTTCAACCATTTCCTTCTTTTAATACACTGGATCCTTTCTTCTACCTTTCCATTTCTTCTATTCTTTCTACCCTAACCTTATTTGTAGTCGACGCACACAAGGAAAGAATTAACTTGCTATAATATTGAGTAAGTTCCTCAAAGGACTTAGCAAGAGAAATTGAGTGAAAACGGCTATTGAGAGAGTGAGATCATAATGGGAATTGTTAAAATCCATAATAATATTCCCGAGAGTAAACACGAGTGTTGAGTGGGGTGATCTTATTATTTTTTTGGAGTGCATTTTGTGAGGCTTTGTGAGTGTGCTGGTAAGGTTTATTATTATTTTTGTTTATATACTAACCATGTCTCAAAATCCTAAAGGAAATGCAGGTCAACCCAATTTGCAAATGCAAGCATTGATTGGAGAAATGATGAGAATGTTTCGAACATAATTTGATGATCTCCATGAGAAACTAGACCAAAGACAAGATCAACCACAACCTCAGAACAATGATACTCCTCGGAGGTAACAACCTCTTCCAGAAGTTGATGTCCTAAACAATTATGATGATGAAGAACCAGCATTGATACATGGACCTAGGCGTGCCAATGTTGATGATAACATAAGCAACATAAAAATCAAGATTCCTCAATTTCAAGGAAAAACTGATCCGGAAGCATATCTTGAATGGGAAAGCAAGGTGGAACATGTTTTCAGTTGCCATAACTATTTCGAACTCAAGAAAGTAAGATTGGTAGCCATGGAGTTTGTCGATTATGCTTTGATATGGCGGGATCAACTTACTATTACACAGAGAATGAATGGAGAGAGACCAATCTCAACATGGCTCAAAATGAAAGGTATCATGCGTAAACATTTTATTCCTACTCATTATCACCGAGACATGTTTCAAAAATTGCATAACTTGAAACAAGGCCAACGGAGTGTAGAGGATTATTATAAGGAAATGGAAGTAGCAATGATCCGAGTTAATATTGAGGAGGATTGTGAAGCGACCATGGCCAGATTTCTTGCCCGACTCAATCCCGAGATTACCAACACACTAGAGTTGTACCATTGCATAGAACTTGATGAAATGGTGCAAATGGCTATGAAAATTGAGAGATAATTACGGAGAATATCTATATCTCGCACTACCATGCCTTCGAGATGGAGTCCTAACAATTTGAAGAAGTCTACTCCTACTCATATCAAGGAAAAGGTCGAATCCTCAAATGCTTCCCAATTCAGAAAAAATAATCGAGGAAAAGAGATCCCTAAATGATCAAGAGACATCTATTGCTTTAAATGTCTTGGAAGGGGGCATGTATCCACACAATGTCCCAACCGAAACACCATGCTACTATTTGGAAATGATGAGATTGAATCAGACCAAGAAGAAGAAGAAGCGCCCCCGCCACCAACAGAAGTTGAAGAAGAAGCGAAAATTGGTGCTCTGGTGGAAGGTGAAGCCCTAGTGGTCAAAAGAAGTCTAAGTGCTGAAGTGGTAGACAACAATGCACAACGGGAAAACATCTTTCATACCCGCTACCATGTGAATGAAAAGGTGTGTTTCATGATTATAGACGGTGAAAGTTGTACCAATGTTGCAAGTACCATTATGGTGGATAAAATGGGATTAAAAACGTTGAAGCATCCAAATCCTTATAAATTACAATGGTTAAATGAACAATGAGAACTTAATGTCAACAAACAGGTGATGGTTTCTTTCTCCATTGGTAAGTACGATGAGGAGGTTATGTACGATGTTGTTCCTATGCATGCAAGCCATTTACTCCTTGGTAGACTATGGAAATATGATAAGCGGACCATTCATGATTGTTTTACCAATAAGTATTCATTCAACCATGGAGGGAAAAAAGTCATCCTAACACCCTTGATGCCTAAAAAAGTCCAAATTGATCAAATCAAGATAAAACAAAGTGTTGAGGCCATGAGGAAAGGAAAATCGAAGTTGATCAAGGAGGAAACCAACCCAAAAACAAGTACTTATACATCTAAGTGCTTGTTACAAAGATGTCTATTAGCATGATGCAAAGTTAATGATGATTTTTCTAACCTTAACAATTCAAGAGTTTTCTTTAATTTGCAGGATGATCCAAGTGACACAGTACATCAATTTGGTAAACTAAAGGAAGTAACTTTTCCAGAGCCAAGAGGTGGGACTATTGAAGAGCAAAGAGTGGTAATTCTTCATCCAAAGGACGTGATCCTGTAAGAATCAAGAGTTATGCCTAATAAAAACCAAAAGGAAGCAATTATTCATCAAAAGGGCATGACTTATGAGGACATCACCATTCCAAGAGTCACCACCTTTCATAAATCAATGCATCTATCTATGGAAGAACAAAGGGACCTGATTTTTGGAATACAAAAGGGCACCAACATTCAAAGCCAAATGTCTTCAATAGACATGAACTTTGAACCTACATTTTTCAGGAAGTATTTCTCAACTTTAATGTTGTTTGATTTAAGGACAAATCGATTAAAAGAAGGGGAGGATGATGTGATCCAATTCAGCATCATGTTTACAATGGCTATTCCACCCTTACAAGGGAAGAAACTTTCTAACTTTACACATATATATGTTTATTTCAAATGTTATAATATAGTTATTTTCATATATATAATATCTATGGTTATTATAATAACTTAATCATTAATATATGAGATATAAGTTATTATATACTATTGTTCACATTCTTATATTATACATTATATAAGCTCATATACTTAGTTTATTTCTTTATGTTATGCATGTTTATTTCTTTATGTTATGCATGTAGGCACATTCGGCCAATACATGGGAGCTACATTGTAGCTTAATGGAGCATGCAACAGTAATGATACTTAAATGGGAACGATTAAGAGAGCATAAGGAAAATTGGTGAAAATGGTCTAGAAGCCTGAGCTCATAGTTGGATTGAGTTGAAGATTTGAGCTACAAGATGACCTTATTTCAGCTGGGGAGCTGCACCATCATCATCACCACTTAGGACACTTCAAATATATCCTAAGTTAAAATTTGTGAAATCGTACCTTTTCGCGAATAGTTGGCACATCAAGAGGTACCTTTTCACAAGGAGCTGCAATAATGTTCACCATGATACAAGTCACCTATGGCCAGCTCACCTTTATCTCATTCACACCATAAGTAACTCAAACATGAAGGGTTACCTTTCTTAAACATTGTGACCTTTCATGAATGTTGCTGCCTATTAAGATGGCTTTACATCTAAGACCATGCTGGTGAAGACCTTGTAATCATTGGAGGCTTAAATCACTATGGGACATGATATAAAGCTTCATATATATTCGGCCACAACACATGCTATGCACATGAGAGCATTTGGCGCCAATATGAGGAGGAACATCACCATTTGGCCAAAGAGAAGCAAATGGCACCAAGA
Organism: Hibiscus syriacus; assembly: GCF_006381635.1. Classification (NCBI taxonomy): domain Eukaryota; kingdom Viridiplantae; phylum Streptophyta; class Magnoliopsida; order Malvales; family Malvaceae; genus Hibiscus; species Hibiscus syriacus. Next base: position 705,291 of record NW_024061866.1, read on the forward strand.
TGAACAAGCATGCCCATTCGACCAAGGGAGATGCCTTCCCATCCTTAGCCGAATCATCAAGACCCTTTATGAAGTGATAGCCGAACCAACATTAAGCTTATCGACATGTTCTTTCATTTTAAAGCATTATGTATCTTTATAAAGTCATTTTCTAGCCGAATCATCATGTAACCATTCGGCTAAGACCTCTCATTTCCTATAAATAGAGTGGCTTGCCATCATTTGTACTCATCTCATCTCTTATATAGAAATTACTCTTGTGAGTTATTTCTCTTCAAAGTTCTTTGTGAACTTTATCGATTAAACAAGTATAATTCCTATACTTGTGGCGTCATTCCTTCCATCCTAATTCCTAAATTCCTAGATTAATATCTAGTGGGTTGAAGACACTATCACCACCCCTCAAACAAGTTTGTGAAGATCGGGATTGTGCTCCTTAGCATTATTATTTCTTCTCTGGCGTGTTTGAGATACAACAACAACACCATCTCCATTTCATCATTAACACCATCATCTTCATCCATCAAGACCATCAATTTCGCAGCCATCTCTATCCTTTATTTATTTCATTTCATTAATCTTCCTTTATTAATCATTTTCCTTTTCTTATCTATATTGCAGCCAAGCTTATAATTCAATGACATCAGTACTTGTCAATCCTATATTGGGACACAAGATGGCTATCTTATGATACAAGCACCCCCCTAGTCCACTTGGTGAGGTAAGACTTGCACTTTGATTGTAGGAACTAGGAAGGCAGCAAGTGTTCCTGAAATAAGAAGGCTTTAAAGAAAATGGTTAAATATGAATGAGTAAGATGGTAAGATAGAAATGACAACGGAATAGATGAAGATGATGATATGTTTAAAATGATTTAAAGAAGTATTTGTATATGGAACATTGTCATGGTGATGGAAGAAGGAAGTATGGAAATGGTAGTGAAGAATGAAGATAGTATCTCAAGAAATAAAGGAATCAAACTAAGCTATATTAAAGCTTAACCCTAGACCTTATAGAAACTTGAGGGATGATGTTTAAGAACTTTGACCCTTTAGGTATATTAAACCAAAGAACTAAAAGTAGTAGGCTGGATAGAAGATAGGCGACGCCACAAGCACAAGAGCACTTGATAAGTCGATATAGTTCTTAAAGAACTAGAAAGAGAGAAAATCTCACAAGTTTTGATTAAACAAAGTTAGTTTATTTACAAAATGAAACCTAAACTATTTATAGGCCTAAGGATTACTAGGATGCATATACAAGCTTTAATGAGTGAACATTCTATGGATGAATGTTCATGAATGTATCTTGGCTGAAATTCTTCCCCCCTTTTGTGAACATGACTATTTGTCTTCTTGCATGAATATGCATGAATGGATGAACTTAAAAGCCTTTGAATGAATCCTTGCACCTCCTCACAAATGTGCTGATTCATTTTAGTATTCTTTTCTCGTCCATGCATGTCTTCATTAATTCCTCCCATGCATAAGTCCTTTGAAGGAGATGAATGGTTGCAAATCTCGTATTTATTTCCAGCCTGCACTGTCTTCAGTAATATGGCCATATCGTGGGATCCCAATATCAGATTGATGCGATTCAAATTTCGTTGGAAATCTAAGAGATAGGGGATTAAATGTTAAGAAGACTTCATCACCCAAAGATGCATGTAACATGTTAAACAATGATGATCAATCTGACTGACGTGAACTGTCCATCCAACTCTTAAATTGCCTTTAGTCTACTTAGCATCCAATGCACCTACACAAAGTATGTAAACAAATAATTAGATAGGAATTGAGCTATTATAATTATGAATGCATTCTGCCACCTATGTTATGAATTCAAATGAGCTAACTATGAATTAATATGCATTGAATGAGTTATATAAAGATGTGAATTAAAAAGTCATGCATGAATATCATATATTATAAAATATAAATGATAGCATATAACATTCAAGCATAATTAAGAATAAGATAAACATATTAACATGACATGAAATGCATAAATAAGTAAATAAATAATAAAATAAGGCAAGACTCCCTTAGAATCAACAAGGTAGAATGTCCATGAAGTGATCATTTGTTGAAAAAGTTTGGTCATTGGCATGATCGCATCATTCCCCCCTTCTTTAGAGTGATTTGTCCTCAAATTGAATGCTTATGTCATTGATTGATTGATTGGTGTATGACAGGATGAATGAAGATCATTATGCCTATTAGGGTATGCATGAATTTCTTTCAATCCTTTAAGTAGGTAAGTCACCCCAACTTTAGTCTTTGTACCATTCCACATTATGAATCTTGAATAGTTGGATAATGCTAATTTCTTTTCCTTGAATTGGTGATCACAAGCAAGAACACTTCCATGTAAATGATTCAATGTGCTGTAAAATAGAAATAAGTTAGAACATGAAGCATCATTAACAATGTGAATGAACGTACAAGATTCACTAGGGTTCATGAATGGAATTTGGTTCGTTTAAACTTTCATTTCATAAGGTTCATTGAATATTGAATATGAAGTGAATGTACTTCGAATGTCAAAGAGCACATGCTTTGGAATACCAAATGTTACAACCTTTGGAACTTCAAAATGACAAATGTGATTCACTAATTTGCAATGATATGGCCTTTGGAATAACCTGCAAATCAAATGAAAGAATAGAAGAAAAGATTGAAGTAGAAAGTAAAACTTCCTTCTCCTCACATTCTTTTCTCTCATGCTCATGTTTGTTTTGAATTCTATCTTCAATCTCACTCTCATGTTTTACAACACACTCATCTTCACTCTCAATGCTCTTACTCTCATTTTCGATTACTCCAATGGCCTTCTCACATAAAATCACACTATCATTTTCAACTCCAAATGTCTTGGTTTTGTCACGATTCTCATCATTGTTTTTTTTAGTAGTTTGGTCTTCATGCACTTGATTTGGAAACATTGGCACCAAGATGATCTTCTTTCCATTATGGATGAATGAGAAGTGATTGGTGAAGCAATTATGTGTTGCTCTTTTATCAAACTGCCAAGGTCGACCGAAAAGAAGATGGCTTGAATTCATGGGAACAACATCACATAATACTTCATCCTTTATCTTCCGATTAAGAATGGTATAAGTACTTGTTTAGAGACCTTCAACTTTCTTCGTCGTTTAACCATTGCAATTCTTATGGGCTGGAATGTTTGATCATTGTAAGCCCCAACTTTTCTATTATATATGTGCTAGCAAGGTTTGCACAACTTCCACTATCAATGGCTACAAAACATACTTTACCATTTACATGGTAACGAGTATGAAATGCATTGTCTCTTTGCTGAATGTTCTGCATTGCTTGGGAGGAGGAAAGATCAAGTAACATTGTTAGTGAAAAAATTTTGAAATGTGAAAAATATGACCTTACCAAATTTCACACAACAAAACCTCACGGTCACTCAAAAAAATTGTGATGTCACTCCACTCAAGCACTCGTGTTTCACTCGGGAATATATTTTTGGCTTTTGTAATTCCCCTTCTGATCTCACACGCTCTTTATTCCTTTTTCCACTCGTTTCTCTCTTGTTAAGTTCTAAAAGAACTAACTCAATACCTTCAAATAAAATGCTTAGGCGTTTGCTGCAAAATGATGTTAGGTAGAAAAAAACAAATAGAAAGTAAAAGGTTGGCTTAAAACGAAAGGAAAGAAATTGACAGAAGGAAAGGAGTTCTTACTACAAGACATTTACAACCTTCCCTAGCCACAATCAAAGTCTTGAAAATGGATTTAGACTTGTTTGCAATTGTTGTTGTAGATCACCTTTTGATTTCACTTTTTCTTTTCGTTCTTGCTTTGATTTTGTCTTTTGTTTTGTTTTCTTTTTGTATGTTTCTTCAACAATTTTTGAATAGAACTTCTTTTTCCTTTTGTTTTTGGTTGTTTTGTTGAATCAACACTTCACAACTCGCTTGCTTTCACCTTAGCTCTGATTACCATATGATACAAGCACGCCCTACTCCACTTGGTGAGGTAAGACTTGCACTTTGATTGTTAGACCTAGGAAGGCAGCAAGTGTTCCTGAAATAAGAAGGATTTAAAGAAAATGGTTAAATATGAATGAGTAAGATGGTAAGATAGAAATGACAAAAAATAGATGAAGATGATGATATGTTTAAAATGATTTAAAAAGTATTTGTATATGGAACATTGTTATGGTGATGGAAGAAGGAAGTATGGAAATGGTAGTGAAGAATGAAGATAGTATCTCAAGAAACAAAGGAATCAAACTAAGCTATATTAAAGCTTAACTCTAGACCTTATAGAAACTTGAGGGATGGTGTTTAAGGAATTTGACCCTTTAGGTGTATTAAACCAAAGAACCAAAAGTAGCAAGGTGGATAGAAGATAGGCGACGCAACAAGGACAAGAGCACTTGATAAGTTGATATAGTTCTTAAAGAACTAGAAAGAGAGAAAATCTCACAAGTTTTGATTAAACAAAGTTGGTTGATTTACAAAATGAAACCTAAACTATTTATAGGCCTAAGGATTCCTAGGATACATATACAAGCTTTAACGAGTGAACATTCTATGGATGAATGTTCATGAATGTATCTTGGCTGAAATTCTTCCCCCCTTTTGTGAACATGACTATTTGTCTTCTTGCATGAATATGCATGAATGGATGAACTTAAAAGCCTTTGAATGAATCCTTGCACCTCCTCACAAATGTGCTGATTCATTTTAATATTCTTTTCTCATCCATGCATGTCTTCATTAATTCCTCCCATGCATAAGTCCTTTGAAGGAGATGAATGGTTGCAAATCCCGTATTTATTTACAACCTGCACTGTCTTCAGTAATCTGGGAATATCTTGGCTCCCAATATCAGATTGATACGATTAAAAGTGCGTTGGAAATATAAGAGATAGGGGATTATATGTTAAGAAGACTTCGTCACCCAAATATTCTTTGAACATGTTAAAAAATGATGATCAATCTGACTGACTTGAACTGTCCATGCAACTCTTAAATTGCCTTTAGTCTACTTAGCATCCAATATACCTAGACAAAGTATGTAAACAAATAATTAGATAGAAATTGAACTATTATAATTATGAATTAATTCTACCACCTATGTTATGAATGCAAATGAGCTAACTATGAAAGAATATGCATTGAATGAGTTATATAAAGATGAGAATTAATAAGTCATGCATGAATATCATATATTATACATATAAATGACAGCATATAACATTCAAGCATAATTAAGAATAAGATAAACATATTCACATGAAGTGTAATTCATAAATAAGTAAATAAATAAAATAAGGCAAGACTCCCTTAGAATCAACAAGGTAGAATGTCCATGAAGTGATCATGTGTTGAAGAAGTTTGGTCCTTGGCATAATCGCATCATTCCTTTTCTTCTTTTCTGAATTTTTCTTCTTTTTGTCTTTTTCATTCTTTTTGCACTCCGATTTTATTGAAGGAGTCTTTTCTCTTTTGAACTTCTTTTTGCTTTGCACGCCAATGACACTTTTGTTGTCAATCCAACTATGCTCTGATTACCGCTTGATGTAATGTGATCTACACGCTTTGGGAGAAGAGAGTAGATAGCCTTATTGTGTCCCGATCTAGGATTGAAAAGTACTGATGCCCTTGAATTATATGCTTGGCTGCAACATAGATAAGAAAAGGAACATGATTAATATAGGAAGATTAATGAAATGATAAAGATAAGGAATGGAATGAAATAAATAAATAAAGGACATAGATGGTTGCGGAATTGATGGTCTTAATGGATGAAGATGATGGTGTTGATGATGGAATGGAGATGGTGTTGTTATTGTATCTCAAACACGCCAAAGAATAATAATGCTAAGGAGCACAAACCCGGTCTTCACAAACTTGTTTGAGGGGTGGTGATACTGTCTTTAACCCACTATATATTAATCAAGGAATTAGGAATCAAGATGGAAGGAATGACGCCACAAGTATAGGAATTATACTTGTTTAATCGATAAAGTTCACAAAGAACTTTGAAGAGAAATAACTCAAAAGAGTAATTTTTTTATATATGAGATGAGATGAGTACAAATGATGGCAAGCCACTCAATTTATAGGAAATGAGAGGGATTGTCCGAATGGTTACATGATGTTTCGGCTAGATACATGACTTTATGAAGATACATAATGTTTTAAAATGAAGAACATGTCTATAGGCTTGGTGTTGGTTCGGCTATCCCTTTATAAAGAGACTTGATGATTCGGCTAAGAATAGAAAGGCATCTCCCTTGACCAAATGGGCATGCTTGTTCATCTTGGCACCATTTGCTCCTCTTTGGCCGAATGGTGATGTGCCTCCTCATGTTGGCGCCATATGCTCTCATGTGCATAGCATGTGTTGTGGTCGAATATGTATGAAGCTTTATATCATGTCGCATGGTGATTTAAGCCTCTAATGATTACAAGGTTTTCATCAGCATGCTCTTAGATGTAAAGGCATTTCATGGGCAGTAACATTCATGAAAGATCATAATATTTGAGAAAGGTAACCCTTCATGTTTGAACATCATATGGTAATCAGAGCTAAGGTGGAAGCAAGCGAGTTGTGAAATGTTGATTCAACAAAACAACCAAAACCAACTTGTTTAATCAAAACTTCTAGATTTTCTCTTTTTCTAGTTCTTTAAGAACTATATAGACTTATCAAGTGCTCTTGTGCTTGTGGCGTCGCTATCTTCTATCCACCATGCTACTTTTGGTTCTTTGGTTTAATATACCTAAAGGGTCAAAGTCCTTAAACACCATCCCTCATGTTTCAATAAGGTATAGGGTTAAGGTTTAATATAGCTTAGGATTCATTTGTTTCTTGAGATATTATCTTCATTCTTCACTACCATTTCCATACTTTCTTCTTCCATCACCATAACAATGTTCCATATACAAATACTTCTTTAAATCATTTAAAACATATCATCATCTTCATCTATTTCGTTGTCATTTCTATCTTACCATCTTAATCATAAATATTTAACCATTTTCTTTAAAGCCTTCTTATTTCAAGAACACTTGCTGCCTTCCTAGGTCCTACAATCAAAGTGCAAGTCTTACTCACCAAGTGGAGTAGGGCGTGTGAAAAAAATAAACCTTACCAGCACAAGATAAGAATAGAGTATAACTTATGATATGTTTATTTCTTAGGATTATTTCTTCTTTGGCGTGCTTGAGATACAACAACAACACCATCTCCATTTCATCATCAACACCATCATCTTCATCCATCAAGACCATCAATTTCGCAGCCATCTCTATCCTTTATTTATTTCATTTAATTCCTTATCTTTATCAGTTCATTAATCTTCCTTTATTAATCATTTTCCTTTTCTTATTTATGTTGCAGCCAAGCTTATAATTCAAGGACATCAGTACTTGTCAATCCTAGATCGGGACACAATAAGGCTATTTACTCTCTTCTCCCAAAGCATGTAGATCACCTTACATCAAGCGGTAATCAGAGCATAGTTTGATTGACAAAAAAGTTTCATTAGCGTGCAAAGAAAGAGAAAAAGACTTCTTCAACAAAATTGGAGTGCAAAAAAGAAAAGAAAAGACAAAAAGAAGAAAAATTCAGAATAGAAGAAAAGAAAAGAAAAATTCAAAAAGAGAAAGAAAGCCAAGGAAAAAGTGCTCTACCATTACAAGAACATCAAAGATGCCATCTACACTAAGAGAAGATAACATTATTGTTTCTTGAGAAAGGTTGCAGTAAGTGTTTTTTCTTGAATTGTAAGTCACCTCTTCCTTTTTCAATCCTTTCATTTTCCTTGTCTTCAACCATTTCCTTCTTTTAATTACAGTGAATCCTTTCTTCTACCTTTCCATTTCTTCTATTCTTCCTACCCTAACCTTATTTGCAGCCGACGCACACAAGGAAATAATTAACTTGTTATAATCTTGAGTAAGTTCCTCAAAGGAATTAGCAAGAGAAATTGAGTGGAAAAAGGCTACTGAGAGTGAGATCAGAAGGGGAATTGTTAAAAGCCATAATTATATTCCCGAGAGTAAACACGAGTGTTGAGTGGAGTGATCTAATTTTTTCTTTGGAGTGAATTTTGAGAGGCTTTGTGAGTGTGCTAGTAAGGTTTATTTTTTTTGTTTATCTACTAACCATGACTCAAAGTCCTAAACGAAATATAGGTCAACCCAATTTGCAAATGCAAGCATTGATTGAATAAATGATGAGATTGTTTTGAACAGAATTTTATGGTCTCCATGAGAAACTAGACCAAAGACAAGATCAACCACAAACTCAGAACAATGATACTCCTCGGAGGCAAAAACCTTTTCCAAAAGTTGATGTCCTAAAAAATTATAATGAAGAAGAACCAGCATTGATACATGGACCTAGACGTGCTAATGTTGATGATAACATGAGCAACATACAAAATCAAGATTCCTCAATTTCAAGGAAATACTGATCCGAAAGCATATCTTGAATGGGAAAGCAAGTTGGAACATGTTTTCAGTTGCCATAACTATTTCGAACTCAAGAAAGTAAGATTGGCAGCCATGGAGTTTGTCGATTATGCTTTGATATGGTGGGATCAACTTACTATTACACGGAGGAGGAATAGAGAGAGACCAATCTCAACATAACTCAAAATGAAAGGTATCATGCGTAAACATTTTATTCCTACTCATTATCACCGAGACATGTTTCAAAAATTACAGAACTTGAAACAAGGCCAACGGAGTGTAGAGGATTATTATAAGGAAATGGAAGTAGCAATGATCCGAGTTAATATTGAGGAGGATCGTGAAGAGACCATGGCCAGATTTCTTGTCGGACTCAATCCGGAGATTGCCAACACACTAGAGTTGTACCATTGGATAGAACTTGATGAAATGGTGCAAATGGCTATGAAAATAGAGAGGCAATTATGGAGAAGATCTATATCTCGCACTATCATGCCTTCGAGATGGAGTCCTAACAATTTGAAGAAGTCTACTCCTACTCCTATCAAGGAAAAGGTCGAATCCTCAAATGCTTCCGGTGGAAATGGTGCAAGATGTTGCTTTAATGTCTTGGTAGGGGCATGTATCCACACAATGTCCCAACTGAAACACCATGCTGCTACTTGGAAATGGTGGGATTGAATCAGACCATGAAGAAGAAGAAGCACCCTTCACCAACAGAAGTTGAAGAAGAAGCGAAATTGGTGCTTCGGTGGAAGGTGAAGCCCTAGTGGTCAAAGAAGTCTAAGTGCTCAAGTGGTAGAGGACAATGCACAACGGGAAAACATCTTTCATACATGATGCCATGTGAATGAAAAGGTGTGTTTCATGATCATAGACGGTGGAAGGTGTACCAATGTGGCAAGTACCATTATGGTGGAGAAATTGGGATTAAAAACGTTGAAGCATCCAAATCCCTACAAAATACAATGGCTAAATGAACGAGAAGAACTTAATGTCAACAAACAGGTGATGGTTCCTTTCTGCACTGGTAAGTACAAGGATGAGTCTATGTACGATGTTGTTCTATGCATGCTAGCCATTTACTCCTTGGAAGACCATGGCAATATGATAAGAGGATCATTCATGATTGTTTTACCAATCAATATTCATTCAACCATAGTGGGAAGAAGATCATCCTAACACCCTTGATGCATAAACAAGTCCAAATTGATCAAATCAAGATGAAACAAAGTGTTGAGGCCATGAGGATAGGAAAATCGAAGTTAATCAATGAGGAAACCAGCCCAAACACAAATGCTTATACATCTAAGTTCTTGTTACAAAGATGTCTATTGACAAGATGCAAAGTAAATAATGATTTTTTTAACTTTAACAATTCATGAGTTTTCTTTGATCTGTAGGATGATCCAAGCGACACAATCCATCAATTTGGTGAACTAAAGAAAGTGACTTTTCAAGAGCTAAGAGGTGCGACTATTGAAGAGCAAAGAGTTATGCCTAACGAAAACCAAAAGGAAGCGATTCATCATCACAAGGGCGTGACTTATGAGGACATCGCCATTCCAAGAGTCATCACCTTTCATAAATCAATGCATTTATCTATGGAAGAACAAAGGGGCATGATATTTGGAATACAAAAGGGCACCAACATTCAAAGCCAAATGTCTTCAATAGACATGAACTTTGAACCTACATTTTTTAGGAAGATTTCTCAACTTTAATGTTATTCGATCCCGTTTTTACTAATGAAAGTTTTCTTTCTTTTCAAATCAAGAACTTTCAAGGAATTATTTCAAAAGATATGAACCTTTTCATAAAGGTACTTATCGAATGGAATGACTCAAGGAAAAGAAGATCTTTCGATTTGAGGACAAATAGATTAAAAGAAGGGGAGGATGATGTGATCCAATTCAGCATCATGTTTACCATGTCTATTATACCCTTACAAGGGAAGAAACTTTCTAACTTTATACATATATATGTTTATTTCAAATGTTTAATATAGTTATTTTCACACATATAATATCTATGGTTATTATAATAACTTAATAATTAATATATGAGATATAAGTTATTATATACTATAGTTCACATTCTTATATTATACATTTTATAACTTCATATACTTAGTTTATTTTTTTATGTTATGCATGTAGGCACATTCGGCTAATCCTTAGATGCTACATTGGAGCTTAATGAAGCATGCAACAGTGAGGATACTTACATGGGAACGATTAAGAGAGCATAACGAGCAAGTTGGTGAAAAGTGGTCTAGAAGCCATGAGCTCATAGCTAGATTGAGCTTATGGTTTGAGCTACAAGATGACCTCATTTCAGCTGGGGAGCTGCACCATCATCATCACCACTTAGGACACTTCAAATATATCCTAAGTTAAAATTTGTGAAATCGTACCTTTTTGCGAATAGTTACCACCTCAAGAGGTACCTTTTCACAAGGAGCTGCCATAATGTTCACCATGATACAAGTCACCTATGGCCAGCTCACCTTTATCTCATTCACACCATAAGTAGCTTAAACATGAAGGGTTACCTTTCTCAAACATTGTGCATTTCATGAATGTAGATGCCTTTACTTCTAAGAGCAATGCTGGTGAAGACCTTGTAATCATTGGAGGCTTAAATCACCATGGGACATGATATAAAGCTTCATACATATTCATCCACAACACATGCTATGCACATGAGAGCATTTGGCGCCAACATGAGGAGGCACATCACCATTCGACCAAAGAGAAGCAAATGGCGCCAAGATGAAAAAGCATGCCCATTCGGCCAAGGGAGATGCCTTCCCATCCTTAGCCGAATCATCAAGTCCCTTTATAAAGAGATAGCCGAACCAACACCAAGCTTATAGACATGTTCTTTCAATTTAAAGCATTATGTATCTTAATAAAGTCATGTATCTAGCCGAAACATCATGTAACCATTTGGCTAGGCCCTCTTATTTCCTATAAATATAGTGGCTTGCCATCATTTGTACTCATCTCATCTCATATATACAAAAAATTACTCATGTGAGTTATTCTCTTCAAAGTTCTTTGTGAACTTTATCGATTAAACAAGTATAATTCCTATACTTGTGGCGTCGTTCCTTCCATCTTGATTCCTAAATTCCTAGATTAATATCTAGTGGTGAAGACACTATCACCACCCCTCAAACAAGTTTGTGAAGACCGGAATTATGCTCCTTAGCATTATTTCTTCTTTGGCGTGTTTGAGATACAACAACAACACCATCTCTATTTCATCATCAACACCATCATCTTCATCCATCAAGACCATCAATTCCGCAGCCATCTCTATCCTTTATTTATTTCATTTCATTCCTTATCTTTATCATTTCATTAGTCTTCCGTTATTAATCATTTTCCTTTTCTATCTATGTTGCAGCCAAGCTTATAATTCAAGGACATCAGTACTTGTCAATCCTAGATCGGGACGCAATAGGCTATCTACTCTCTTCTGCTAAAGCGTGTAGATCACCTTACATCAAGAGATGATGTGATCACAAAAACACAAATAGATCCTGTAGTCATGCCTGAAGGACCTATCACTTGTGCAAAGGCAAAACAATTCAGGGAAGTACTTTCTCATAAGTGCATTAATGTTTTTAAATCTTTTAATGAGAAAGAACCATTAGATAAAAGGTTTCTTAATATGTTACATATTGAATATTAAATAACCTATAGTTCACATTCTTATATTATACATTATATAAGTTTATATGCTTAGTTTATTTCTTTATGTTATGCATGTAGGTACATTCGGCCAATACTTGGGAGCTAAATTGGAGCTAAATGAAGCATGCAACAGCAAGGATACTTATATGGGAACGATTAAGAGAGCATAAGGAGCAAATTGGTGAAAAGTGGTCTAGAGGTCGTGAGCTCATAGCTGGATTGAGCTGAAGATTTGAGCTACAAGATGACCTCATATCAGTTGGGGAGCTGCACAATCATCATCACCACTTAGGATAATTCAAATATGTCCTAAGTCAAAATTTGTGAAATCGTACGTTTTCGCGAATATTTGCCACCTCAACAGGTACCTTTTTACAAGGAGCTGCCATAATATTCACCATGCTACAAGTCACCTATGGCCATCTCACCTTTAGCTCATTCACACCACAAGTAGCTCAAACATGAAGGGTTACCTTTCTCAAACATTGTGACCTTTCATGAATTTTGCTGCCCATGAAGATGCCTTTACATCTAAGAGCATGCTGATGAAGACCTTGTAATCATTGGAGGCTTAAATCACCATGGGACATGATATAAAGCTTCATACATATTCATCCACAACACATGCTATGCACATGAGAGCATTTGGCGCCAACATGAGGAGGCACATCACCATTCGACCAAAGAGAAGCAAATGGCGCCAAGATGAAAAAGCATGCCCATTCGGCCAAGGGAGATGCCTTCCCATCCTTAGCCGAATCATCAAGTCCCTTTATAAAGAGATAGCCGAACCAACACCAAGCTTATAGACATGTTCTTTCAATTTAAAGCATTATGTATCTTAATAAAGTCATGTATCTAGCCGAAACATCATGTAACCATTCGGCCAGGCCCTCTTATTTCCTATAAATATAGTGGCTTGCCATCATTTGTACTCATCTCATCTCATATATACAAAAAATTACTCATGTGAGTTATGTCTCTTCAAAGTTCTTTGTGAACTTTATCGATTAAACAAGTATAATTCCTATACTTGTGGCGTCGTTCCTTCCATCTTGATTCCTAAATTCCTAGATTAATATCTAGTGGGTTGAAGACACTATCACCACCCCTCAAACAAGTTTGTGAAGACCGGAATTATGCTCCTTAGCATTATTTCTTCTTTGGCGTGTTTGAGATACAACAACAACACCATCTCCATTTCATCATCAACACCATCATCTTCATCCATCAAGACCATCAATTCCGCAGCCATCTCTATCCTTTATTTATTTCATTTCATTCCTTATCTTTATCATTTCATTAGTCTTCCGTTATTAATCATTTTCCTTTTCCTATCTATGTTGCAGCCAAGCTTATAATTCAAGGACATCAGTACTTGTCAATCCTAGATCGGGACGCAATAAGGCTATCTACTCTCTTCTGCTAAAGCGTGTAGATCACCTTACATCAAGAGATGATGTGATCACAAAAACACAAATAGATCCTGTAGTCATGCCTGAAGGACCTATCACTTGTGCAAAGGCAAAACAATTCAGGGAAGTACTTTCTCATAAGTGCATTAATGTTTTTAAATCTTTTAATGAGAAAGAACCATTAGATAAAAGGTTTCTTAATATGTTACATATTGAATATTAAATAACCTATAGTTCACATTCTTATATTATACATTATATAAGTTTATATGCTTAGTTTATTTCTTTATGTTATGCATGTAGGTACATTCGGCCAATACTTGGGAGCTAAATTGGAGCTAAATGAAGCATGCAACAGCAAGGATACTTATATGGGAACGATTAAGAGAGCATAAGGAGCAAATTGGTGAAAAGTGGTCTAGAGGTCGTGAGCTCATAGCTGGATTGAGCTGAAGATTTGAGCTACAAGATGACCTCATATCAGTTGGGGAGCTGCACAATCATCATCACCACTTAGGATAATTCAAATATGTCCTAAGTCAAAATTTGTGAAATCGTACGTTTTCGCGAATATTTGCCACCTCAACAGGTACCTTTTTACAAGGAGCTGCCATAATATTCACCATGCTACAAGTCACCTATGGCCATCTCACCTTTAGCTCATTCACACCACAAGTAGCTCAAACATGAAGGGTTACCTTTCTCAAACATTGTGACCTTTCATGAATTTTGCTGCCCATGAAGATGCCTTTACATCTAAGAGCATGCTGATGAAGACCTTGTAATCATTGGAGGCTTAAATCACCATGGGACATGATATAAAGCTTTATACATATTTGGCCACAACACATGCTATGTACATGAGAGCATGTGGCGCCAACATGAGGAGGCACATCACCATTCGGCCAAAGAGGAGGAAATGGCCCCAAGATGAACAAGCATGCCCATTCAAGTCAAGGGAGATGTCTTTCCATCCTTAGCCGAATCATCGAGTCCCATTATGAAGGTATAGCCAAACCAAAACCAAGCCTATAGACATGTTCTTTTATTTTAAAGCATTATGTATAATAATAAAGTCATGTATCTAGCTGAAACATCATGTAAACATTCGGCCAAGCCCTCTCATTTCCTATAAATAGAGTGGCTTGCCATCATTTGTACTCATCTCATCTCATATATAAAAAAATTACTCTTGTGATTTATTTCTCTTCAAAGTTCTTTGTGAACTTTATCGATTAAACAAGTATAATTCCTATATTTGTGGCGTCATTCCTTCCATCCTGATTCCTAAATTCCTAGATTAATATCTAGTGGGTTGAAGACACTATCACCATCCCTAAAACAAGTTTGTGAAGACCAGGATTGTGTTCCTTATCATTATTTCTTCTTTGGAGTGTTTGAGATACAACAACAACACCATCTCTATTTCATCATCAACACCATCAACTTCATCCATCAAGACCATCAATTCCATAACCATCTCTATCCTTTATTATTTCATTTCATTCTTTATATTTATCATTTCATTAATCTTCCTTTATTAATCATTTTCCTTTTCTTATATATGTTGCAGCCAAGCTTATAATTTAAGGACATCAGTACTTGTCAATCCTAGATCGAGACACAATAAGGCTATCTACTCTCTTCTCCCAAAGCGTACAGATCACCTTACATCAAGCGGTAATCAGAGCATAGTTGGATTGACAACAAAAGTGTCATTGGCATGCAAAACAAAATGAAGTTCAAAAGAGAAAATACTCCTTCAACATAATTGGAGTGCAAAAAGAAAGAAAAAGACAAAAAGAAGAAAAATTCAGAAAAAAAGAAAAGTAAAAAAGAAAAGAAATTAAAAAAGAGAAAACAAGCCAAGGAAAGTGCTCTACCATTGCAAGTACATCAAAGAGCCATCTACACTAAGAGAATATAACCTTATTGTTTCTTGGGAAAGGTTGCAGTAAGTGTTGTTTCTTGAATTGTAAGTCACCTCTTCATTTTTCAATCCATTCATTTTCCTTGTCTTCAACCATTTCCTTCTTTTAATACCTTGAATCTTTTCTTCTACCTTTTCATTTCTTCTATTCTTCATACCCTAACTTTATTTGCAGCCGACACACACAAGAAAAGAATTAACTTGTTCTAATCTTGAGTAAGTTCCTCAAAAGACTTAGCAAGAGAAATTGAGTGGAAAAAGGCTATTGAGAGAGTGAGATTGGAAGGGGAATTGTTAAAAGCCATAATTATATTCCAGAGAGTAAACAAGAGTGTTGAGTGGAGTGATCTTATCATTTCTTTCGAGTGAAATTTGAGAGGCTTTGTGAGTGTGCTGGTAAGGTTTACTTTCTGATTTATTTATCTACTAACAATGTCTCAAGTTTCAGGATAAATTTTTGTAGTGAAAAGAGCCTTGAATATTCAGTCCATGGAGGATAACCAAAGAGAGAATATTTATCACATTAGATGTCATGTAAACAACAAAGTTTGTTTCATGATTATCGATGGAAGAAGTTGTACCAATGTTGCAAGCACTTTAATGGTGGCTAAACTTGGACTCATGACCATTAAACATCCTACACCATACAAGCTACAATGGCTAAATGATGGGGGAGAAGTTAAAGTCACCAAATAAGTCAACATTTCCTTTTCAATTGGGAAATACCAAGACCATGTCCTTTGTGATGTCATTCCAATGAATGTGTGCCATATACTCCTAGGGAGGCCTTGGCAATTTAATAAGAAGGCTATCTATGATGGTTTCACCAACCGGTACTCTTTCTATCACAATGAAAAGAAATTCATTTTGACTCCTCTTTCACCTAATCAAGTTTCTGAAGATCAAGACGCTTTGAAGAAAAACATTAAAGTTTTCAAATCTATCAAGGAAGAGGAACCAACGAAGATGAACATATATGTTGGAGGAAAAGACATTAGGAAACATTTGTTATCCTACAAAGCTCTAATTGTACT